>NC_139230.1:45303271-46028004 GCF_977018435.1 Lepisma saccharinum
TTCATTTAGGACCGAGCATTGTCAAATAAATCTTGAAAGATTCCTTAAAATTGCTTTCAATTTCTCATAAAGTTTTGTGTACACCTGATAAGTCTTCCCCTTCTTTTTGTGCCATGATGATCTCTTCTGAGTTTTGTGAATGAAACACTTTTTCCGCTGTGCTAAAAAAAAAATAGTGACCTCTGGATTACACTTGTATTTAAAGAAATTTAGTGAAACCAGAAATAATTTTGGTATTTTTTAAAAAGATTTCTTCATATGTTTTTAGAGAAATATTTACATAGCAGCCATCTATATCAACGATTATGCTAACAGAAGTTCACAAACTGAAATTCAACAAATTTCATTAATTCTTACCTTTTTTCCTTAAATATAAGTGATGTTGGCATGGGATATTTTCCAACTTTTAGAATGTTAATGTGATGGCCTGAAGAATGACTTCGACAATTTAGTTTTCTGTGAACTTCATTTAGGACAGAGCATTGTCAAATAAATCTTGAAAGATTCCTTAAAATTGCTTTCAATTTCTCATAAAGTTTTGTGTACACCTGAAAGTCTTCCCCGTCTTTTTGTGCTATGATGATCTTCTCTTCTGACTGTTGTTATTCCTTAACATCTAGTATTTGTTTTAAGTTGGATGAAAGTGAAACCTGTGGCTTTGAGCCCCTGAAATGCCCTTTTAAATTCTAAATAAATGCACCTTTATGATAATTGTCTCAAAGTACAACTGCATAGAATGCAGAGCGTAAAAGATACATGCTAATTGGCAGTACTAAAAGAAATTGGTTTACTGATTATGTATTCAATATTCTCTATTTTTGTTGTACTATGTGTAATTTTTGCACTATCTTAGGCTGAACATCATGAGACAAGTGACTTAGAGGTGCGTGAAGAACTCAATAGATTCCAGAACGTGTTTTTCAACCTGAGCAGGGAACTGGATGAGAAGAACAAAACATTGGGGGAGCTACAAATGTCTGTGACACTGCAGAGAAATGGGATACGGGAATTGGAGCAGACAGTGACCGATCAAAAACAGGAGATCCAAGTAAAGGACAACGGTGAGTGAAATTGTATTTCCAGATTGGTCACTTCAAAACTCTTTATGCAGTGATATATTCTAGAGATGTGACAGTTTAATTGTTTACTCCATTGGTGTCTTCCCATGTAGGCATATCAGTGTATCATTTTATTGGAAAAATTGCAGATTATTTTACCAATCTGATATATCTATACATATCTGTAAATTTACTACAAAACTGTGCCATTTTGTTATAATTTTTATGGATAATCTGCATGCCCTAATTTTGAAAAAAGTGTCTAAATATGCAGCAGCATTACAGTCACCTGGAAACACATTTATTAAGGTCAATGAACCATTCAGGTTCTTCAAGGACCATTTGAATTTTTATATAGGATCTGTAGAATATCTGTTATCAGTATCAGTAAGTGTTATAGCTTTCATATCAGCACTTTTCCTGTATCTACCAAAATTTCATATCAACCCATCCCTAATATTTTCTTTTGTTTCATGTTGGTGGTATTGATAAAGTACTTGTATGTAACTGGAAATGTTACAAACAAATTGGCATAATTTTTTAACTAAATTACAGTATTATATATATCCCTTGTGGCCCTCCTTTCTTTCATCCACTATATATATAGGGTTAGTCAAAAATGGAGCAGATTTCAAAATGTTATTTCCAACAAACCATGCATGACAGAAATATAATTTACACATCATTGGATATATTAAGGTTCAAAGTTTTGTTGTACAATATGTTGATTTTGTTCATGCACTAACAATGACTTTTTCTCATTGCAGGAAATGATGATGCCACAGCAAAAGTTGCATTGTGTGGTACAATTTGCAAAGTGTGAATCCATTGTGCAAGTGCAATGGATAGAGGAAATTTCAAAATTTTAAAATTTCTAATGAAGGTGGGGCTGTTTGTTGAATCTACAGTGGAATTCAAGTTGCACAATGGATTCACACTTTGCAAGTTGCAGCACACAAAACAACTTTTCTTGTGCCATTGTCATTTACCCACAATGAGAAAAGAAAAATCATAGTTAGTACATGAACAAAACCAATTGTCGTACAACAAAACTTTGAAGCTTAATCTATCCATTGATGTGTGGATTATGTTTCTGTTGTGTATTGTTTGTTGGAAATAACATTCTGAAATCTGCTCCTTCTTTTTGACTAACCCTGTATGTATATGTATATATATATGTGTGTGTGTGTGTGTGTGTGTGTGTGTGTGTGTGTGTGTGTGTGTGTGTGTGTGTGTGCGTAAAATAAGTAGTGGAAAAATACAGTGTGCTGCATTTTAAAAATTAAGCTCTAATTAAAAATAAAATTTTAGAGTTCGCTTGTGGAAATTTGTTACCCTTTTTTAAGTAATGAGTATAGTTACCTTATTTTTTTAGTAATGAGTACAGTTACCTTTTTTATGTAATTAGTACCGTATATGTTTTCCTTATCATTAAATCAGAATAATAAACATGGCATTATAAATATTTAGATTATTGCTAGCCGAATTTTAAAATCTGCAATGATAGGCTACAGTATGTATAACTGTAGAATGTACTACATAGTTAATCGTTCTGTTGCCAGTAGAGCCATGTATATAGAATTGTGTAGGAAGGCCAGTCTGGTGTAAGAATTAATTACCTTTAATCCAATATTATATTAGTAAGTTAGATGTTTTACGGTGACATTTCAACATGTGTAGCTTTATCTTAGTTGAATTTATGGCTTTCTTAGACCATATTTGAAAAATAAATAATATTTAAAAAAGAAACACTGGCTCTTGAGAAAAAGGTGATTGCCTCTGAATTATTTTTAGTAGGGATGGGACCGATTAATCGGTACTCTATCGGTAGAGGCACATATTTTTGGTAAATAAAAAAGCAAAATTTCGGTATAAAAACTGAGTCAATTTCGGGTTCAAAAGCGGTAAATAAAATAAAATATCGGTGTTATAGCGGTGAATAATCACATAAAAAATGCTATATAAAATGACATTTTGGTTTTAAAATTGTGAATATAATCCTAAATTTGATTTAAAAACTACACTTATTCCACAGAATTAACATTTCACTTCTAATAGCCCATTTATGTAGTTATCCGAGTATTAAGTTTATTTCTGTGTAAAGGAGTCAATTTTTGTTTCTCCAATATTAACAGCAGAATTAATCAATTTTCCGTGAATTGCATAACTCTCAGGATAATTCAGACCTTAGAAGGTGTCGCGTCTGTGAATAAACCCTAAATTTCGTGTTTAAGAGTTAATTTCGCTTTTTGCAGTTCATTTCGCATTATTTCGTGACAAAACATGGTCACAAAATGCATCTCACACCTTTCAAAAACATTAAAAATTAACACTACAATGTGTTTTTTCAAATTTCGTTTTTTCGTCAAAAACGAAATATGCATGCCCCTATCTATCGGTATTGGCCGATATAGGCATATCGGTAAAATTACCGATTATTTTACCGATCCAATGTGTCGATAAATATCTGATAATTTATTGCAAAATTCTGCCATTTTGTTGTCATTTTTATGGATAATCTCCATGCCATAGTTTCTAAAAAAGTAAATGTCTTATATGCAATTTATTTTTCACTGCAGTCACCTTGAAACACACATTTATTAAGGAGGTCAATGAACCTTTCAGGTTCTTGATGGACCATTTCTAATTTTATATCGGATCGGTAGAATATCGGTTATCGGCATCGGTAAATTTTGTATCTGTACTTTATCAGTATGAGCCAAAATTTAATATCGGCCCATCCCTAATTTTGAGTTTTGTGTACTCCTGTGTATATATGTATAGCAGGGTGGCTACTCACCAGGAATTCTGAATTATTGGCTCCGGGAATTATGCATGTGTTCTGTCTGAATACCATAGAAGTGAAAAATTGCAACTTTTTTAATTCAAATCCCATTGAATTTATATTAATATTTATAAAGCACACACTACTGTTTTTTGTGGCAAAAATTCAGGGAGGGGGTGTAAGTGCACAACATACACCCATTTTTTCAGTGCTAATCTGTTACAAAATGCTATTAATGATTCACACTGCACAGGAACACAGTGTGACAGAAATAAAGCATTCCACATGCTGAACAATTTTGTCCTGGTAACTGAACAGCTAAGAGAGCATAGTTAGGGGTGTAAGGGGTGACCTTCCATGTACACCCAATTGCCAACCTCAATTCCATGTAGTACAGCCTGGACTGCATTTCACAGACGAACGAGGCTCTGGCATCTGGCCATATGGTCAGTATAATTCTGTGTGATGTCCTGTTTTTGTCCTTATATGTGCTGAGTGCCTCTTTACAGCCTCAGCTTTTAACCAAAGTTGGAATATTTTACTATTTTAGTTACACGACATTACAGTTATGTTATTTTATTTATGGTAAGAGGCTGGAGTCTGTATCATGTGACAGGTGCAAAATAGCATAAGTGCTGATGCACCCCAACTTTAAAAATCAAATTCAAAAGAGAGCATAGTTTGGTTGTGGATGAGCAATTTTTAGATAATCAGTTCTAAATTATACCAATTTTATGGATCTAGTGTCCATTTACTTTAGAGATATGAGCCAAGGGAGGGTAGGGGCATACCACTGTTTCTGTCGATGGAAATGACAAGGAAAGGTAAATATTTCAAAGGGAAGAGAACTTGAGCTTTATCAACCTCAGGGTTCAACACTCAATAAGATCTAAATGTGTAGTGATTGTCTCAAAACTTTTTTTTTTAATTGTTATTTTTTCTTCCTTACAGTAATATACTGGTTGTCTAGAGTCGCTGGTATTCCTGTAAATAATCCTCCACAAGTACAGTTGCTGGGCCCTTTACAGCCTTTGCCAGCTTTGAGTCCTCCAATATCAGCTTCGAGTCCTCCAATTGCAGCTTCGAGTCCTCCAATCGCAGCTTCGAGTCCTCCAATTGCAGCTTCGAGTCCTCCAATTGCAGCTTCGAGTCCTCCAATTGCAGCTTCGAGTCCTCCACTGGCAGCTTTCAGCCCTTCACTGGCAGCTATGAACCCTCTTGTGCCATGTTATCGGCCTCCAGTTTTGATGCGACAAGGGTCAACCGTGGTAATGGAGACACCTACCTTTTCGCCCTTTGAGAATAGGCTTCCTAGAATCTTTGAACCTAGGCCAAGTGTGCCACATCCACCAGGAAAGCATTTCCACAAGGTAAGATACATAAGTTAGTAGTTTTGTGCATTTCATACAGGGTGTCATTAAAATGGCACCCAGGGACCACAGGAATGTATAGAGGACATGAAAACAACACTTTTATCAGTAACATTTTTGTCATTGGTGCATCGGTTTCAACACTACGGACATTCAAAAACCTTGTTTTGCCACCTTCATGCTGGCAACCCAATGTAACATTAAATCGCATTGGTAATGTAGTTTCCTGTTGTGAAACAGCATGTGCCACTGTTACAAGGAACATGCATATTCTGGGGAAAATGAAATGCTACCAACAACATTATGCGCTGTAAAACATATCAGGAAACATGTTGAGTAACCCAAAGGAAAGCCTCCCCAATGGCACAGTGGTAACTTTGCCTTGTAATGAAAGGGTCCCAGGTTTGATACTCGTTTGAGTGACATAGTGGTTCTGATTCCACTTTAAACTGTAGGTCCAGTCTTGATTGGATGATCTGTGCATAAAGTGGACTTAAACCAAAGCTCAAAGGAACAAAGAAATCCAAAGTGAAATAAAGCAACAAATTTAAAAACTATGGAGAAATAAATAATGTATGGAAAAGAAAGTGATGAAAACTAAGGCTGAAGTACAAGAAAAAGAAACTAAGCATGTCTAATGTTGGAACCATAATTTGCTGTTGGAGGGAGAGAGGGAAGGGAAGCCTTCGAATATTAAATTATTTTTTTTTTAAATTTTGTTAGTGCTTATTCTTGGGCACCTAAAAATTGGTTGTATCAGATTTTATCTCTCAACCTGGTATTGAACCAGGGAGCCCTTTATTACAAGGCGAAGTTACCACTATGCCATCAGGTAGGCTTTCCTTTGGGTTACTCAACATGTTCCCTGGTATGTTTTACATCACATAGTGTGGTTGGTAGTATGTCATATTTCACAGAATATGTGTGTTCCTTGCAACAGTGGCACATGCTGTTTCACAACAGGAAACATGTTACTAATGTGATTTCATTTTACATTGGGTTGCCAGCATGCAGCTGGCAAAAACAGTTTTTTTTTTTTAACTTTCGTAGTGCCAAAACAACACACACAGGCCATTTTAATGACATCCTGTATATTGAAAATGTGTATTGCATGACAGACTGAAAAGATAAATCGTGACTTGTAATGAAATGATAAGGGAAACCTCAATGATCTGGTATTGGATAATTTTAAGTGCCATATATTTGAAAGCAATTTACATTCCATGGTCAGTGAAATAGGATATTCAACATATTTCAGTATGCATAGATCAAAATATGGATACCTTTTAATTTTAAAGTTAAGACAGGGGTGACCTTCCATGTTGTACACCCAATTGTCAACCTCACTTCCACATAGTACACCCTGGCCTGAGTTTACAGATGAACGAGGCTCTGGCGACTGGCACTATGGGCAGTATAATTTTGTGTGTCTTGTCCTTGTGTGTGCCGAGTGCCTCTTTACAGCCTCAGCTTTTAACTGAAGTCAGAATATTTTAATATTTTAGTTACAAAACGACATTACAATTATGTTTATTTTATTCTGTTAACCTAAGTCAGAATATTTCAGTCTTCCAATGTTATAGTTATGTTATTAGTTACATTTTAGTTCAGGTAAGGGGCTGGACCCTATATAAAGTGACGGGTGCAAAATAGTATAAGTGCTGACGCACCCAAATTTTTAAATTGAAATTAAAAAATAAATAAAGGTAAGACAGTTTAAGCAAGGAGAATGAGTATATAGACAGACACATGCATAAGCACTCTGTTGTCTGCATGTTCCCTTCTCTGCCTCTCTCTGGGTGAGACCTGGTCAGCCTGCATATGTATGTTAGAACTCATTTGTATGCACTTTTGAAATGCAGAGCATACAAACTGAGTGAACCAGGCAGTAAGCTTTGTCCATGTTCCTGCAGGGGGAAACCTCCCTTTATCTGATTTGTAACAATGTGGTATTGTAAATAGGGCAAAAGAAACTGACAGTGCCTCCATTATCCCCATGGTATTTTTGTACCTCTCAATGCAAAGAGCTCCCACATTTCTTTTCTGTTGCTAGCTGGCCTGGAAATGCAACATGCAGGTGGGAAGTTCACACTGCATGGAATGCCCACTGACCTCTACAAGTGTAAACAATTTCCTCAAGCCTGCCCTAGGTTCTGTTGAGTCATTTGGAACAGGTATTTCCTGTGATTCTAGCTGCCTTACTCTTGTAACAGGGTGTTTACGAGTCAAGAATGTCAAGAAATCAACAGATAGGTCAAGAAAGTTATGAAAAAGTCCAGAAATTATGCTTTTGGTCAAAAAATTGTTTTTTTAAAATTATTATTATTATTATTATTCAGTATAGTGAACTTTCATTGTTCCTGTACTGGGATTTAATAAAATTGAATATTTGGAAATCTGAAATTGAAGTGAGTTGTGTGTAAGATTTGTTCACTTTGTTTCTTAAGAATTACATTCTTGTAATCGTGAAGTTCTGTAAAAAAAAAATAAGAAATGTGGCCATTCCCTATCTAGGATGAAGTCCGAAGCATTAATTTTTACATGCATTAATAACACTAGGGAACAAATGAAATATTTTTTTTTGCCTCCAGAGCGAAATAAGTTGCCTCTTATGGAAACAAGTGTGCTGAATTCAAAAATAACAAAAAAAATGCTCTAACACGCAAGATTTTATTTTTACAGGTAGATTTTAGTATACATGGAAATATGCATAACAAATGTACAGAGCCATGAATTGTACATCATGTAAGTACATGTAATTAATATAAAGTATCATTTTATAAGGAAATTAGTAATCAACCACTAGTCAGAAGTAATTAGCTTGCTTCAGATAAGGAAATTTGAACAATACAAAAGCATCCGTTTACTTGAGAACAGGTAAAAAATGTCTACCTTTCAATGAACGTCTCTTATATTCAGTGCTACTTTCTCGTTTCGTATTCCAACAGTAATCCCCTAACATGGCTGGGTCCCATCGTCCTTGGTAACGACGTTCCCTGTCAGAAAGTCCTGATGGAACTTTCCCCCATTATCACTTACATCACCTAAATTCTGTGGAAAATATCCAAGATGAGAATATAGAAGATGAATTTTTAAAGACATTCGGCAACCCATTTCTTTGTAACACCTCAGTAGCTCTGAAACTAGAAATTCATAGTTCTCTTCTTTTTTGTTTCCCAGGAATCCATTCACCACAGCTTTGAAGAAACTCCACGCTGCCAGCTCGATATCTTGGAGCTTTGATTAAAAAAAATTGTCTTTCAGGAGTTTTCTAATTTGTTGTCCCACAAAAATACTTTCCTTCAATTTTGCTTGTTGTCTAGTTCGAGAAAAGGTCTTGGAGGTAACGAAATCCACTGCCATCTTTATTCAAGGCTTTCACGATGTTCTTCATCAATCCTAATTTAATATGTAGTGGTGGGAGAAGAATCTTCTTTGGATCAACAAGCGCCACATATTCCACATTTTTTCTCCAATTTGGTATTCATCCCTCATTCCCCAATCTTTAACTACAAAATGACGACTTGTGTCGCGACTGTCCCACAGGCACAAAAAGCAGCAATGTTTCGTAAAAACTCCCTGTAATCCTGTGAGCAAGGCAATAACCTTGAGATCAGCACAGATTTACCATTCATATTTATTATAATTTACAGCTGCTAACAAAGCAGACATTGTTTCGTATGTTTCCTTCGTATTTAGAGCATGGAATAAATGAATTGATGGTAAAACATTGCCATTATGCAGCAATACAGCTTTCATTCTAATTTTGATGAGTCTATGACAGTCTCCAATCGGGTACTGAATGTCGAACACCGAACTCATTCATTAAGGAAACGATAACTACACAGAAGCACATATTTTCTCTCATTGTGAAATACTTGGAAAACTGTTCGTGACGGTTTCGATAAATGGAAATTTTTGTGTCTTTCGCAAGGAGTTTCCACTGCTGAAGCCTTGAACCAAGAATCTCTGCTTCTTTTTTTCCCAAATTTAAATCGCGTATAAGATCACTTAGCCCATCATGCATAATGAGCTGCACACCATCATCTTGTTCGTCACAATGGTATTCTACGTCGATTGATGTTGACGGATCGTCTGCGGTATCTTCATCTGGTGCTTGCACAACCTATGTGCGTGTGTGGGGGGGGGGGGGTGGAACTGATAGTTCCTCGCTGTGGTGTACCGGTCTCTTATATATTAATTTACATAACAACTTTTCGAATGAAGTAATTCTTTCCCTTTCTTTTCCAGGTAAACATCTAGCCTTATTTTCCAATGTTCGTATACCTTACACCTTAAATTTTATTTTATTAAAAATTGACATTATGAAAAATTTTTACGTGTAGGAGAATTTTGAGGATTAGTTCCGCTTACTACACTACAAAACACATTAGAAACAGTCATTACTTTCACGGGGGCAAAAATCATGTTCCCTAGTGTAATTAAAGCCAGTCTAAATTTCTTGTTAAAGTACAGCTTCAGTTTTCATCATAACTGGCCTTGTGGTATGGGTTTTTCATTGAATAAAAATATATATTTTCTTAATCTTGCAACTATACCTGAGTAGTGGGTGATTAAATAAATGTTAAGAAAGGGGGGGGGGGGGGTAGAAAAAAAAGGTAGTGAAAATGTCAAGAATTTTTGGATTTCTTATTTTGGTAGATAACCTGTGTAAGTTATGATTCTATGAGGCCTTGAAGAATGTGAAATGAATGCTCATTGTTTACTAATCTCCGACAGGAGAAAACTTTTATAACCTCTTGGCTGGGTCATTTACATGGACTTGATCAAATTTCAGTAAGCACATTATGCAGTTTCTACCTTTATCTTTTTTCTCAAGTGTCAATTTATACAGCTTAGAGGAGAAAGAAACTTGTTTGCACTTACATATTGTTTTGAAATTGTTCATGAGTGAAAGATCACAGATATTGAAGAGTTCCAGGCAAGGATGATTATTTTTTCTGTGATTTAAGTTTCTTTTTAAGTCGTGTTAGGGGAGGGATGGCAGCTTTGCTGAAAAATGAATGGAGGTGGGAGAAAGTATATAATTTTCTGCCCTTCATTTCTCCTGGATGCAGAACAGATTGCATTGCAATTTTCCAAACATGCAATGGGGTAAATCCATTCAGCTTTTATCCTCATTCAAACACCAGCAGTTCAAGTTGCATTGTCTAAATTGCGATGGTGAGAAAATGATGTAGCACCTAAGAGCAAAACAACCTTCTTGCAGATACATGCTGGGAATGCAAGTTATGTCAGGCATAACATTCACATAAAGAACATGTTTGTATTTGTACGAGGCCTTTTGCCAGGACTTTGTGCTGCAGGCTAAATATGTTGAACATTAGAACACAAAATACAGCAACCAAGATCAGAGTGTAGGTTTCTTAAAATGCAAAAGAGTTGTCTATCTGTAAGTTTACTTGATCTAAACTTGGTTCTCCATCCCAACCAAAGTGCTCTTTATATGATTTTGTTTTGTTGCATTTTTCTATTCAGTCTTTAATTTATCTGTGCTTTTTCATTGCAGAAGTAAGTTGACAATATGGAGTTCTTGGATATGACAGTAGTGTATTATTAAGAAAAACTGCAAATTTTTACTGATCATAGTTGAATTTGTGTGCACAAAGAAGATAAGTAAGAGACACCACATATACCATGTTGCAGTGTTACAAAGATTTTCTACAATTTTGTATTGTTTATTATAGTTTGTACATTTATGTATGTACAGAATTCAGTTTATGTAATAGGAGAGAAACATTCACATAACCAGTATTATTGGAGTGTTTCAGTTTTCAATGATCAATGTTGGATTATCAGGATAATCTTGTTTGCACTTACATATTGTGTTCATGAATGAAAGATCAGATATTGAAGAGTTCCAGGCAAGGATGATTTTTTTTTCTGTGATTTAAGTTTATTTTTAAGTCGTGTTAGGGGAGTTAGTACATAATTTTCTGCCCTTCATTTCTCCTGGATCCAGGAAAGATTACATTGCATTTTCCCAATCATTGAATGGGGTAAATCCATTCAGCTTTTATCCTCAACCAAATTCCATCACATCACACCAACAGTTCAAGTTGCATTGTTGAGATTGAACTGCCTCCAAATTGCAGCAGCGAGAATTGATGTATCAAACAATCTTCTTGCAGGAATGCAAGTTATGTCAGGCATTACATTCACATAAAAAAACATATTGTATTTGTATGGTCCTTTGCCAGGACTTCGTGCTGCAGGCTAAATATTTTGAACATTAGAACATAAATACAGCAACCATGATCCAAGTGTAGGATTATTTTTAAGAAAGCAAAAGAGTTAGTTGTCTATTTGTAACTTCACTTGGTCTAAACTTGGATCTCCATTCCTACCAAAGTACTCTTTGTGATTTTGTTCTTTTGCATTCTTGTATTCAGTTTCTACTTATCTGTACATTTGCATTGCAAATGTAAGTGTAGATGGTGGGCAACTTCGAGAGTGGCCTACTTTTGAACTAGTAATATTTACTGTACTGCAGTGATTATTTAATTTGTCAAATTTTGTAAACAAGGAAATAATGTATGTATTTTTCCTATGCTGGTACAAATAATATTGAAAACTGCATTTTATTAATTGTGAGAGTTTTTTAAAAAAGTTTCTTGTATTTTTGTAATTATAGTTAATATAATTCGTTTCTGTGCATATACAGAAGATACTTTAGATGAGTGAATACTGGATGAGTAACCAGTAGAACTGAAGTTATGCTAGTATTGAATGGTGAGGGTTGTATGACCAGGATGCCTACATGTAGCTCTCCGCTGCAACACAAATTGATAAGGCAATTGTTACTGCACAGAGTTTTCTACTTGTATGTTAAAACTATGTGTGTTATTTCAAACTTTTGCAGTGGTTTGTTTTCATTTAAAATTTTTACATAATTATACGGTGCAAGTTCCTGTGTAGGAGATACATAGTTCCTTATGAAGAAATCTATTTTGATGTTTCTGTTACTAATTTGAATTTTGTCTGTGATTACTAAATGTATGTACAGAATTCAGTTTATGTAATAGAGAAACATTCACCTAGCCAGTATTATTGGAGTGTTTTAGTTTTCAATGATCAATGTTGGATTATCAGGATGATCTTGTTTGCACTTACATATTGTGTTCATGAATGAAAGATCAGATATTGAAGCGTTCCAGGCAAGGATGATTTTTTTTCTTCTGTGATTTAAGTTTATTTTTAAGTCGTGTTAGTACATAATTTTCTGCCCTTCATTTCTCCTGGATCCAGGAAAGATTACATTGCATTTTCCCAATCATTGAATGGGGTAAATCCATTCAGCTTTTATCCTCAACCAAATTCCATCACATCACACCAACAGTTCAAGTTGCATTGTTGAGATTGAACTGCCTCCAAATTGCAGCAGCGAGAATTGATGTATCAAACAATCTTCTTGCAGGAATGCAAGTTATGTCAGGCATTACATTCACATAAAAAAACATATTGTATTTGTATGGTCCTTTGCCAGGACTTCGTGCTGCAGGCTAAATATTTTGAACATTAGAACATAAATACAGCAACCATGATCCAAGTGTAGGATTATTTTTAAGAAAGCAAAAGAGTTAGTTGTCTATTTGTAACTTCACTTGGTCTAAACTTGGATCTCCATTCCTACCAAAGTACTCTTTGTGATTTTGTTCTTTTGCATTCTTGTATTCAGTTTCTACTTATCTGTACATTTGCATTGCAAATGTAAGTGTAGATGGTGGGCAACTTCGAGAGTGGCCTACTTTTGAACTAGTAATATTTACTGTACTGCAGTGATTATTTAATTTGTCAAATTTTGTAAACAAGGAAATAATGTATGTATTTTTCCTATGCTGGTACAAATAATATTGAAAACTGCATTTTATTAATTGTGAGAGTTTTTTAAAAAAGTTTCTTGTATTTTTGTAATTATAGTTAATATAATTCGTTTCTGTGCATATACAGAAGATACTTTAGATGAGTGAATACTGGATGAGTAACCAGTAGAACTGAAGTTATGCTAGTATTGAATGGTGAGGGTTGTATGACCAGGATGCCTACATGTAGCTCTCCGCTGCAACACAAATTGATAAGGCAATTGTTACTGCACAGAGTTTTCTACTTGTATGTTAAAACTATGTGTGTTATTTCAAACTTTTGCAGTGGTTTGTTTTCATTTAAAATTTTTACATAATTGTACGGTGCAAGTTCCTGTGTAGGAGATACATAGTTCCTTATGAAGAAATCTATTTTGATGTTTCTGTTACTAATTTGAATTTTGTCTGTGATTACTAAATGTATGTACAGAATTCAGTTTATGTAATAGAGAAACATTCACCTAGCCAGTATTATTGGAGTGTTTTAGTTTTCAATGATCAATGTTGGATTATCAGGATGATCTTGTTTGCACTTACATATTGTGTTCATGAATGAAAGATCAGATATTGAAGAGTTCCAGGCAAGGATGATTTTTTTTTTCTGTGATTTAAGTTTATTTTTAAGTCGTGTTAGTACATAATTTTCTGCCCTTCATTTCTCCTGGATCCAGGAAAGATTACATTGCATTTTCCCAATCATTGAATGGGGTAAATCCATTCAGCTTTTATCCTCAACCAAATTCCATCACATCACACCAACAGTTCAAGTTGCATTGTTGAGATTGAACTGCCTCCAAATTGCAGCAGCGAGAATTGATGTATCAAACAATCTTCTTGCAGGAATGCAAGTTATGTCAGGCATTACATTCACATAAAAAAACATATTGTATTTGTATGGTCCTTTGCCAGGACTTCGTGCTGCAGGCTAAATATTTTGAACATTAGAACATAAATACAGCAACCATGATCCAAGTGTAGGATTATTTTTAAGAAAGCAAAAGAGTTAGTTGTCTATTTGTAACTTCACTTGGTCTAAACTTGGATCTCCATTCCTACCAAAGTACTCTTTGTGATTTTGTTCTTTTGCATTCTTGTATTCAGTTTCTACTTATCTGTACATTTGCATTGCAAATGTAAGTGTAGATGGTGGGCAACTTCGAGAGTGGCCTACTTTTGAACTAGTAATATTTACTGTACTGCAGTGATTATTTAATTTGTCAAATTTTGTAAACAAGGAAATAATGTATGTATTTTTCCTATGCTGGTACAAATAATATTGAAAACTGCATTTTATTAATTGTGAGAGTTTTTTAAAAAAGTTTCTTGTATTTTTGTAATTATAGTTAATATAATTCGTTTCTGTGCATATACAGAAGATACTTTAGATGAGTGAATACTGGATGAGTAACCAGTAGAACTGAAGTTATGCTAGTATTGAATGGTGAGGGTTGTATGACCAGGATGCCTACATGTAGCTCTCCGCTGCAACACAAATTGATAAGGCAATTGTTACTGCACAGAGTTTTCTACTTGTATGTTAAAACTATGTGTGTTATTTCAAACTTTTGCAGTGGTTTGTTTTCATTTAAATTTTTTACATAATTATACGGTGCAAGTTCCTGTGTAGGAGATACATAGATCTTTGTGAAGAAATCTATTTTGATGTTTCTGTTACTAATTTGAATTTTGTCTGTGATTACTAAATGTAAAGAAGCCAAAGTTGAGAGATTTTCTCTATTTGTTCATTATTTTGTCATGAGTACCTGAAAAAGCAAAAGCTTACAAGTTGTATGTAATTTAGATGTTGAATTTTTTATGACGGCACTTGCCAATGAAGAGTTTTAAATACATACATGTTTATAAATAATATGCATTTTGCACCTTCCTGACTTTATTGTGTTTTATACCCACATTTTTTCTTCCTCCACATTACTACTTAATCTCTATTTGCATGTTACAAAAAAGTGAATATATGGAGGTAAAAATTAATGTGCCATTTCTAAGGACCTTGATTTTTTGCAAACGCAATAACATCAAAAAATTATAATTGTTTCAAAAAAGTGTTTGTTTGTGCAGTGATACGTTCTCAGGATTTCAAGAAACATGGACTTGAAGGATGAATGAATTGATTTATTTTACTTCATGTTTCTGCCACTTTTGGCTAATTGAAGATGGGGATGAATAATGATAAAATAGATGAATGGACAATGACAAACACATATGGACAGGATACAACACAGGTCCTATAGAGGATTGTACTGGCCATGGGTCCAGATGCCAGAATCTCGCTACCTGGAATATCATGGTTCAATCTGTGGAAGTGAGGTTGATATTTGGGTGTCTTTGGAAAGGGTTGCCCCTTCCACCCCAGGAAACATGGACATGATTGCAGTGACAAGTCTGGGAAATTTACTATTTTTCTGGGAAAAAATGTGTTTTTTCAGACCTTGTAGAATAGTTTGTTTAAAAGTTTGGATGTTGGCTGCAACAGGTGGTATTCATTCAATGACAAAGCATACCTTACATTGGAGCTTGTAGTTTCTATCTCTGTGTTAAACAAAGATCTCGGTCCATATCAAATGCTGTCTCATGCCATACCTTTGCTTATCAGTAGGTTTGGACTCTGCAAATTGTTTTTATATAAGATTTTGATTACTTTGAAATCTTTCTTAACCTTTTGCCGCCCAAGGCCTTTTTCACAAGTAAGCCTCTATTGCCCGAGCCGATTTTGAGTAAAATGCAGAGTTTCAATTAAATGAGTGTAGATCGGAGGCTAATTGCCCTAGAGAGATGAGTGATATACCGTTGTACGCGGAATGAACCAGAGATTCAGACTATGAATTTTTTGAAAATTCGGCGTATATGTGGCGGGGGGCAGGGGGCTAACTCTCAAAATTTCGGAAAGAAAAATTGGTTCCCCCACCCTCCCCCCCAAGAAAAAGTACACCACAGTGTCGACATGCACATGAAAATGATCGCTGACATGTAAGGAACACAAAAATATTTGCATTATTATCATATTGCCAATGTAACTTGAGTTGTACCCCCAAAAGGAATGGTCGGCACACCACTGATTCAAGCTTCAAAATGCAGTGGTACCTTGAAATGACTATAGCTCAGAAACTAAATGCCCTAGAGATATGAAAGATATACCGTTGTATGCACAATGAATCACAGATTTAGACGATATATAATTTATGCACATTCGGTGTATATATGGAGGGGGAAAGGGGGGGAAATTCCCTGAAAATACTTTTTTTAAAAAATGGGGTTTTGTCCCCCCCCCCCGCTTCCCGAAAAAAAGGATATGAAAAGTTCAAAATGCACATAGAAATTATCGCTGGCATGTAAGAAACAGAAAAATATTTGCATCATTGTCGTATGACCAATATAACTTGAGTTGTACCCCCAAAAGGAATGCCACTGATTCAAGCTTCAAAAAGCAGCGGTACCTTGAAATGACAATAGCTCAGAAACTAAATGCCCTAGAGATATGAAAGATATACCATTGTACGCAGAATGAATTACAGATTTAGATGATATATAATTTATGCACATTCGGCATACGTATGGAGGGGGAAAGGGGGGAAATCCCCTCAAAAATACTTTTCTTAAAAAAATGGTGTTTCCCCCGCCCCGAAAAAAATGTCAAAATGCACAAAATGCAAAATTTGTGCAAATTTGGCATATATAGGGGGAAGGGAGAAAACCCCCAAAAATTATTTTAAAAAATTGTCACTTCACCCAAAAAATGTCCTCGCACTTGGGCACAAAATGTCACCTACGCACAACATTCACGGACGAAAAGCTAGAATGTAATGACAAATGAGCGCCAATTCTTGCAGCTGCTTGAAATTCTATTTTTAGACAATGCTGGGTAACTCCTGTTGCCACTTGTGCTAAAAAAACCAAAGGTTTCCTTCAGCGTGTTTCGAAATTCCATTCTCACAACACAGATTCAACAACCAGTCTTCCCCCTCCCCCTCCCCCCCCCTGCTTGCGCCCTCACGGAAAACTTTCATTTTGACATCGGATACTGATAAACAAGCTTCCTTCGAATGCACTTAGCAGGAGGGAGTGAAAAGCATTGCTTTAGAACAACAAAGCCGGTCTTCCTTTGTTGGCAAAAATTGACCTTGAAAAGAGGCGCAAAAGAGAAGTCCCTTTTCCCGCCTTTCCCCCTCCATTTTCATGAAGACAAAAAAAAATTGCAAAAAACCATTTCTGTTAAATACATGTGTTAGGAACAATATAAAAAAATAAAATCGAAATTCTAGCCAAAAATAGAAAAGTTATAACGTAAAAACTACAACCTTGACA
The DNA here is from genome assembly GCF_977018435.1 of Lepisma saccharinum. Taxonomy (NCBI): domain Eukaryota; kingdom Metazoa; phylum Arthropoda; class Insecta; order Zygentoma; family Lepismatidae; genus Lepisma; species Lepisma saccharinum. Next base: position 45,320,688 of record NC_139230.1, read on the forward strand.
CAGCGTCTCGATCGAGATGCTTGGTGTCCTAAGGGTTACTTTTGGGTATCTCGTTCGAGATGCTTGGGCACCAAAAGGTTAATTTACAGTTGTATGGTCATTTTAACTTTTATTTATATAACAATTAGAATTGAAATTTTTACAATTAGAGAAATTATAGGATTCTCCCACACCTGAGAACTGGAAAATTGCATGGAATCTAAAGCAAAATATACAAAGCTAAGGTAAAATCTTATGATTGATGAATGAGTCCCAATGAAGCACAACTGAGGGACTTAAAATGCTCCTGTTTGCTCATAACCCAGGCATTTGTAGCATTTCTCTTTCAGCAAGGATCACATATCTGCTTGTCTGTTTCTCATTTTAAATATGTTTCCAGGGCTGGTGACGAACTGCAATGCAATATTCAAAACTATATTGGAATTTTAAAATAGCTGCAATTTAGCTAGAAAATCCTTTTTCATACAATACTGGTGCAAAACTGAAAATTTGGTATAATTCCCATGATAATTAGATTCCATGAGAACATTGCTCTGCATTTGGTGAGATCCTGCAAATAGTGTGTGGTATTGGTGAATAAATTCCAACTGATATTTCAGTACAGATACAGCAGCGGCAGTATTGACTCAACCCTAATTGTTATCTGCCGGACCCTGTGGCCTAGTGGTTAGCACATCACGCTGCGACGCCAAGGGTCCCGGGTTCAAATCCCACTCGGGATTGCTTGGTTGTTTGCGAATGTCCACTCATCAATTTCATCACTCATCCCCATCTTCGCAAATTAGCCAAAAGGCACAAAACGTGAAGTAAAATAAAGTAAATCAAACCAAACCAAACCTAATTGTTATCTATAGTTAGTCTAGAGCAGAGATCGCCAAACTCCCAAGCCATGGAACTACTTTCCACATTTGAAAATGCATAGCACAATGCATGGAATAAATAGAAATATTAAAAATAGTTTATTGGTTCATAAGAACTTGAACGTGTAATGAAATTATTCTTTAATAGATGGATGGGGCATTAAAGATGTGCCACATTAAACTCTAATTGCAGGATCTTGGAAAACTTTTAGATCTTCTCATTTACTAACTTCTGATGTAATTGTAGATAATTTTAGGTTGATGTCTTCTCTCCCACAGCCCGATAGGTGTATCGAATCAATTTGTTATTTTGATTCTTCATTGCATGAAAATTTGTTCTTAATGCCTCTGGTTGTTATTGAGATACCAATATTTGAAGGGCTCGGGTGTGAAACATGGTAAGTGACATTTTGATCATTTTGAGTTGCAAAGGATAATGTCCCATTCTTAAATTTGTGAGTGAAATTACCATGTCATGCAATTTGCATTGGATTTAGTGAAGCTTTCTGAAATTGGTAAATACAACTTAAAACAATTTATCCATGGTAAAAGTTCTAATAACTTTTTTTCTTAATGAACTCCGAAATGACGCACATAAGATTCTCTTTCTCAACTTTGCTTAAAATGTTATTTTTATTGGTGCATGAGTAATCTTCAATGTCAAGATTTAGTTTCATTTTGTCAAGATTCCACCTGTCAAGCGAGTAGAATCTACATAAAGACATAACTTTGCAAAAGTGTCTCTTCAAGATTGCTGCCAGGATCTATCTGTGTAGTGTGTAGCTGACCATTCACGAGCTACTGATAACCTATGATCAATTATCTGGCTATCCTTATTCTAGAGACTATGTTAATTACTTTAGGAAAAGGGATTTAGTTTTGGTATATACTTATCGGGGGTAAAAAATATTACTAAATTTTGCTATAATTATGTATTATTTACACTAGTTATGAACATTAGTCAGTATGTAGGAGGTATCACATAAAAACTCACCACTGAAACTGGTGGGTTGAAAAAATGAAAGTTGAAATTTTTAATTCAATAACCCACAAAGGTGTGCCCCTGGCTTTACTTACAGTTCACACAAAGATAGGTTTTCATTTCTGAAAATTTCTTCTTTTTTAAATGGTGGCAGGCATAACCAGGACAAGTTTTACATGCTATTTCATTTAAAGTACCCAACTTCCATTTTTTTACTCCACCCTAACTAATGTGCTTCTCTCTGTCCAACCAAAAACAGCCAATAACTAAACAGTTACTTTTGTCATTATTTCCTTCAAGTCTGAAGTCCTACTTATCTGTTTCTATAATTTGTTTTACCTGCATTAATCCTAGAATGTCAAAGCTAATTTTATTCTACAAAAGTCAGTTTACGGTTTTAAACTTGATTGTGACTTAAGTGTGAATTTTCATCTAAGTGCTCTGATTTTCTTGTACATATCATCTTTGACTGGCTGCCAAAACTTAGGGGTTTGGGGCAAGGACAGTTAATTTTTTCTTGGCAGATAAGGGATAGCATTAAAAAGCGTTACTGGTGGGGCAAAAAGTAGGACAATCCCTCCACACTCCCCTAATCACTGCTACTGTACATACATGTTCGTTAATTGCCCTAATGACTTGGCCTGGAAAAGTCAGGGAATTTTGTTTTCACAAAATAGTCGACACTATAAACAGCTTGTTTTTGGCAGGGAAACAATGATAAATGGAAGCAAGTTCTTTGCCCTGGTGAGTTTCATTTTGTAATTTATTAATTTAATTTCAAATTTTCTGTTGGTAATGAACAGGCATGAAGAATCATCAGCATATCCGATTGCTAGAGGTACATTTTTTTGGTAAATAAATAGGCAAAATTTTGGTACAAAAGCAGTCAATTTCAGGTTCAAAAGTGGTAAATAAATTAAATTTTGGTATTATAGCGGTGAAATAATGGATCAAAAGTGGTATAAAAAGTGACATTTTGGTTTTAAAATTGTGAACATAATCCTAAATTTGATTTTAAAACTGCACTTATTATAAAATAAAAATAACCCTTCTAATAGCACATTATGTAGTTATCAGAGTTTATTCCTGTATAAAGGAGTACATTCTTGTTACTCAAATAATTTGTGTGTGTTGCATTGGTAAATAAACTCTAAATTTCATGTTTGTCTGTTTCACATTTTACAGTTACTTTTACATCATTTCGTGACAAAACAGGGTAGGAAAATGCACCTCTCACCTTTCAGAAATATTAAAAATTAACATTAGAATGTGTTATTTCACACTTTGTGTTTTCATCATAAACTAAATATGCATGACTGTATAGATTGCATACTTGCTTTTTTCTGACAGTATGCAATTGTATGCCATAGTGTTTTTTTTCTTTTTTAGCCTAGCCCAAAATAAAACTAGCAAAATGTACACTTCTTCAAAGATTACCTGACAGTCCTGAAATTTTTCAATGTCCAGAAATCGGTGATGTGGCAATGTAGTTCTTGAGCACCAGCAGAGTAGCCAACTTTATTACAGGTTCCTTTTCTAGACAAGAAACACAGTGGTATACGATTTACTTTCTTGCTATTCAACCAACATATAAACATAACAAAAGGCAAAACTTGAATAGTATAAGGAATAATATTGGAGAATATTTGTGATTCTGCATGTTGAAATTAAAACCAGATAAACTTTTGTGAGGTTGGAAACACTACACTCGGTAGTAGTACACCTGGAGTAAATTGCTGTCAAGTCTGAACGGAGACCCATAATTACGAATAGTTCAGCTAAATATATTTAACAGTACCTTTCAAAGTACTGTGCAATGCTCAAACTTCATATATTTTCGAATGTACAGCATGTAATGATAGAATCACTAGAAGATCCTTTTTTTTTTATTTGTTTTTGTGTATGTTCAATGTTGTTCTTTTTTAGTGACAGCTATACTTCTTTTTTATGCAGTTTCCAATGTAACCTGCTGTAGGGCTGGCCTACGTGATGGTGAAAGCCAGCATGTAGAAGGCGGTTAGTTTTAAATTCTTGTCCTTTCAAACCTGAAGGGGGTGGAAACGTCCAATTGACTGTCTTTTTTCGAATCGCCTATATAAGGGAACCGATTGAGTAACGGGGGTTGACATTCTTACATTCTTTGGGCAAGAGGGGAGACCTTTGGAAGGTTCTCTTGGTGCCGGAAAGTGGCTGTGGCTAGTCTTGAGGATTAGCAGTCACAGTTCAACCATTTTTTCATAGAAAAGTCGTTTGGTGTCAAGCCAACCCTTAGTTTTCAGTGGACATTGTTATTGTTCTTAGAAAAACATTGTATCCGGGGGATTAAGGGACGCATTTCTTTTCAAGTATATGTCCATCCGTTGGTGAAAAGCCAAGTACCTTGTTGCGTGAAATTATTAGTTTAAAATTGTAGAGTCTGCACTGTTAAGGTGTCTGGTTTTTATTTAATCTGGGACTAAAGGGACAGTGACAGGGTTGGAAAAGAATCAATACAGTTTTGTTAATTTCAAGAATAGCGGATAATTAGTTGTTGTAATTTCAATCAATTTTAGTCCCTTTTTGCATAGCAATTTATAGAACAACAAGAAAGGGAGGGAATTAGAGAACCATGTCATGTATACAAGTCTCAAGCTTGATACATTTTTGAAATAGTATGTCATTTTTTATGTGGGGGTTATTTCTTATGTAATTCTTTTGTATATATCAAATCAATGAAATAAATAGTATTTTTATATATTTTTAAACTGAACTTCTGGACTATCATTCAAGATAAAAGAACAGAGTTTTTCCCTAATGTCCATGATAAAGAATATGGTAGTTATTCAATGTCTTTAATTCGATTGAACCATTTTGTTAGTTTATTTAAAGTGCCTGGGGAAGTAATGAAAACAAGTAACAGGTCGAGCCAAGGCAGGTTACTCTTCACAGAAGAGGAATAGAGCATAACAAGCAAAAACACTATCGTGACCAGGGAAAGTGATAACTATAACATTTATAGACACTACTATCCAGTTGTCTTGTGGAGTAGGTGGTAAAATGCTCAAATTTGAAATTCTTTATTCATTCAGTGAATGAGACAAGCCTCTCCAGTGTTTTCCTTATGTTTAATTTTTTTTTTTTTTTTTTTGACATTTGAGAGTTGTTGGTTAAGAAATGTAGTGATTAAAAATACAAGAATACAGAATATTTGAGCGCTGTCATTTTGACCACATGCACCTCCTCATGTAAGATGTTGCCACGTGCGTTCTCCCATGTAAAATAATTTTGTTTCAGAATTTTTTTGTAATAATTCAATGTAGTATTCGAATTATTATTTTTCATCTGCTCAGCTTATTTTATTTTTTTCCGGATGCTGAAGGTAGATGTGAGGGTGAAAAGCTACATTTATTTCACAGCGTATTGCAGTTGACACTTTTAATTCACGAGCTACCCACATAATTGAGGTTTGCCATATGTGAGAAGTTGTGCAAATATTTTGAGACAATTTTTTTATATATTACTGTTGTACTATTCACTCAAAATAATTCTACTCATTATTTTCTTTGTATATCAAAATAAACTTTTATCAGTATCTTCCAGAGAAAAGGAACTGCTTAATGTTAAATTTGATGTTTTGGGCCTGGCTGAATATATTATAATCACCTCATGGAGGATTAATGGTTTTTGTTCGTAAGACAAAACAAAAACAAAAAAATAGCTTGCCTCTTATATCTAAAGAAGAAAGGAACGAGTTATTGAATTGGAAACACTGCAGCAACAATGCTGAAACTGTATGCAAGACTCAGGGGAGAGCTGCACAGCTATCAAGGTCACCAGCACCTGAAGAGAACAAGCAGTGTTAGTCACAAGTCTGGAAGAAACTTGTAGTGTTTCATTCTTTGGCTATTTGGCCTCAGAAAAGTGATTTGTTGTCATTTTGAGCTCTCAAAGAATGACCTTCTTAGATGACGATTTATTCACAAATATATATTTCCTCCATTAATGCATATTGGTTGTTTCTTCTTTTTTTTTGTTATTGTGGTTATCAATAGCTAATATTCAAGGTTCAAACATAGGTCACATACAGTAGTGTGCTATCCACTTTGCCATGGAGGCTCTCAATTGCACCAGAAAACCTGAGATTAGAACATTTTAAGTGTATAGACAGATTAACAATGCACATGAACCAAAAACCATATGATTCTGCCCTAAGAATTGAAGGTGGTGCTCCTCCTCATTAATATCTTTTGTCATAATAGTTGAACATTGTTGTTCTGCAACACACTAGGGATGGCCAAATGGATCCGGATCCAAAAGTTACGGATCTGGATCTGGATCCGAGAGTTCTGGATCTGAAAGTTTCGGATCTGGATCCGGATCTGAAAATTTTGGTTCCGGGTCTGGATCTGAAAATTTTGGTTCCGGATCCGGGTCCGAAAGTTTCGTATCTTGAACATTACATGCCAAGAGGTGTTGTTCATGAACATCCGCAGTATTTCTTTCCACCAGGGAGGATTAAGCAAAGTATATATTTTTTTTCAGGAGTTGGGTAAACTAGGTATATTTCCCATCTCAAAATATACTAATTCAATTTGGACTTAACATTTTTCTGCAACGCCCTTGCAATAATTAACAATTTGATGTGACTGAAATGAAATTATATGTGTGAAAATGGTTAACATTCATTTTTCAGGAAGTGTCTCCTCCCCTTGCCCCTTCTGGACATCCATGGTGTTGTTTAAACTCCGAAATTATGCTACATACTACTAAATTGTTCTGGGATTTTCATATTATAAATATTAATTTATGACATAAACAAATATAAATTTGAATGGTTCAACCAAAGGCATGGGTTCGTTGTTATGTGAAAAGTTTGAGAAAATTCAACCACAACGAAAAGTGGCTCTGTTGTTTTATTTATATCTCCAACTTACAAACGACTTTTTAAACTTGTGCGAGATTTAGCACCATTATGCTTGGGTTGGCTTCACTGAATACGTGCCAGCGAGAGAGAGGTCCTGCAAGAGGAGGGGCTCCAGCGTTGTCGGGTATGAATGGTTGACTGCAAAGGAAATTTGAGCCGGTGGTGCTTCAAGGAGGTTTTTTCCATGAACACGGAATTCTGAAGCAAAAAACTAACAGGAAGGGGGAAAAAGGAGAAACCTAGAAATGAACGGGATACAGGAAAACTAGATATACATTGATGTGCTAAATTGTTGTGTTTGTTTTTTGCTTGTAGGAGACCATAAACATTATAAATATTAAGATCTCTGTTTTCCATTTATGTCTGGACTCAGCTGGTAATAATTGAGCTAAAAAGTGAAGTAAATAAATAAATGTTAATGAAAACTGAAGATTAAACCAATTTTACAAATTTCATGTCAATCAATCAATCTCCCAACTTTAATTATTTTCAAATCACAATATTTATTGTCTTGTTGAAGCCACAGTTCATGTGCAATTATTTTCAAATCACAATATTTATTGTCTTGTTGAAGCCACAGTCCATGTGCTTCTCGTCTCTCGGTGTGGGCAAGATTGGAAGGATGCACTCTAGCTGGCTTTTCCTCTGCCTCACCAGTTCCTGGTAGAAACAACTGCGAGAAGGGAAAGGGAAGATTTCTGCCTCTACCTCCCTCCCCCCTCACCACCTGCTTCAATTATTGAAAGCTCATGCTTTCAGGCCCTCCAGTCTTATCTCCTATAGGAACAGATAGGGGATTGGTTTCCCTTCGATTCCTTTGTAAATCCTCTTAAAGATCTCGGGGGGGGGGGGGGATTTCTGCAGTACTTATGTTCTCTGTATTTACACCACATTTTTTTACACTTTTTACAATATGGGATGTTTTATTATTTATGAAATGGAATGAATTATGTGCAGACAAAAATGCTGTTTTTTTTTCAAATATGGAATATATAATGATTAAATAACAAATATCTTCTCACGCTCTGTCTCGCTCTCATTTTAGTAGTGTTTTATTTCAAACCTCTTGGCCTCCAATAAAAAAATGGGTAAGCTAAACAGTCATAAATACAGATGTATTTATTTGGGCAAGGGAACGTGCATTCTAATTGTTGTTGTTGGTTTGGTTTATTTTACTTTACTTTTCTGCCACATTTGGTTTTTTCGAAAATGAGGATGAGTGATGATATGAAGAAATTGATGATGGGACGGGACCTCACAAGGAACAATTCAGGCCGGGATTCAAACCCGTGACCAGCGTGCATTCTTGTTCTATGTGTTGTACTCTGCAGTAAATAATGAAATAATTTGGAATGAAAAATTTATCCCAGAACTCAAAAAGGCAAATTGATATTGTAACGGTATATTTTGTGCTTTTAAGCTGATTCTCAGCAACATACACAATATACACAACCATACATTTTTGAATCCTTGTCCCGAGGTTCAAAACTTGCAGTACCTGAAGTTCTGTGGATGCTAGTTTAGGCAATAGACACGTACCTCTTCAAATTACAACTTAACGCCCATTTCCTTTTAGATATATATAGGTTTATTCATATTATATTTACAGAAGTTAATTCTTGGCCGTTATTCGCAAAATTACATTTCGGTGTACCCTGTTCCCCCTTCCCGAAGAGAGTGTGTAGACTCGCGTAGCCACTGGCTCCACGAGTAAAAAAAAAATATAACCCTCAGTACCAAAAAAGGTGGCTGAAAGTATGTGTGTTGTGTACCCGGTTTCCCACATGAAATAAACTATTGGAATAATGTGAAATGAGCAAGTGTGTGTATTAAAAGAAAGAAAGTTAACATCCCCGCCGTCGGTTCATATGATAAGGAAAGAAAGCTCGCCCAGCCGCTCCCCTCAGAGAAAAAAGATACCTCTTACATCTCTGTACTCCGCCAAACATCTGAGGCCGACTGCTCCCCTGCCCTTCCTATTTATAGGCCCCGCTAATGACCTAAACCGTTACTGGAAACTTTCCGCTCCCCAACGGCCAAGAACCCAAACGTACAGGACATAGACATAGACATACACAATTTATAACATAAAAAAGGATCCAGTAATGATCGCATCATTACATAGTCCCCCCTTCCTGAAGAGAGGAAAATCAAAGTTCTGTAACCTAGAAAAATAATGATAATATAAACTTGTCCGCAGTTTCTGTTCACTACTAACACACTTTCGTTAGATCACACGTCACTGACAGTCAATGTCCACTCTAATTTTGTCCACAAGTGTACTGCGAGATCCGCGATCTTCCCTCAGCACTGGAGCTGGTTGACCCACGTCGATTCTTACCCACTCAGCATCTCTTCCATCCTTCCTCCTGGACCAATGAGAGGCAGTCTCCTGGAAATCCATCCAAGTCATCAAGGCTGCTGGTTCGACTCCCGGCAACGCCACTGCTCTGCGCTCCTGCCGAGATCGGAAGTCACCGCTTCGACCGGTTTCCACATGAATGGATCGAACTGGCTCTACGTCCGAAGATGTCACTGCTATGCCCGGCGCTAGAACTGCGTTCACTCGCCACCGAACTACGACTTCTTGACGAAATTACACGGTAAAAGAATATGCACTAACTTTGCGTTACTTTCGCGATGAAATTGACTGCGGAACGACACTTTTGTATGAGTACTGTATGAGGTAGAGAAAATAAGTGAAAGATAGAATAAAGAAAAGATAGATAAGTCCCTATGTACAATATTTACAAAAAATCTCCCTTTGAAATTAGACTAGAATCTGTTTCTAAGCTTGTAACGCATCCGGGATATATCTTCGTCTTGCTCCTCCTGCCGAAGTTATGTGCGCTCTCTTTGCTGAATTGCGTTCGGTTACTTTCCTTCCAAAATCAGGTGGCGAAGAATAAGGCTTCAACTTTTCACTGTTGGCTCTCAATATTCTTCTGTCCCCGCTGTGTTTCATTTTGAAAGTATTTGCCGAAGTTTTCTCCACAATTGCGTGTGATCCAGAGGACTTCCCCGAGAATTTACTGGTTACTCTGCGGGCCTTACCAGAGATAGGATGTTCCTTAAGCCAAGCTTTATCCCCCACCTCAAACGTGCATTTGCAGCGTTTCTTATCACAAGCTTTCTTCTTGGCGTCTTCCATCCTGAATTTCGTTTCCTCCTTACTTGACATGAAATCTTGCTTATTCCTGTCATCTTTTAATACGCAGCATGGCTGGCACGACTTACAGTACTGGATAACGTCTTTAGTTAGGCCTATCCAAGTGTATTGTTGCCTAACCTTCGCTAACATTTTCAATCTCCCAGGATGACAAACGAATGCATTATCATTCAACGACACGAGAATTTGCGAACGTAGAGATGAAGGTGCCCATATTTTCCCTTTTCCCTTCTCTTTGTACTTTTCCGTAGGCAAATTTCTCCTAATAATTCCCTCGTTGTCGAAATACGAAGATTTGGCTTGGGTCTTCACCTTTTCCTTGTACTTCTTCGTTCCTTCCACCTCCTCATTCCTTGTAACCCTCGCTACGTCAGCAAGAAACTTGTCTTTCATTTGCTCGGAAATGAGGTAGGCTGTGTCCAGAAGCCTACGTGGCTCCTCAGAATTGTATTCTTGATTTCCCTCAGTGGCAGAGAATGGCAACAATGAAGAATCTTCCATATCTTTACTTTCAGAGAGACGAACCATGGGCAGTTTTGTGCTCCGAAGTAAATTTCCCCTCCGTTTCTTCCTCATTTGCTTCGCCCTTTCTGCAGTACACAAAGCGCTGAAATCTGCAACTGATTTCTGCACAGTGTCAGTCGAACATTCGACACGGTCAATCACGTCCTCAGTTTCGGGGTGTGGTTTGCAATTTCCCATCGTCGCGGTTGCTTCAGTAACAGTTTCATTTCTTTCCATCGTCGCGGTTAGCCCAGCTCCAGCTTCCACAGTCGACGTCCTCCCCTGCTGCGAGAACAGAAGCCTCTTTCCCACTTCCCTCTTCTCCGCAGAAAATAAATGAATGACATTACTGTCCTCAAAACTGTAGCCTCCCTGCTTCAAATGTAGCGATATGCCGGCCTTCCTTATGAACCCACGACCTGCGATGAAACCCGTGAAACAATTGCGCAGAACGACGAATTTATGCTTAAATTTCATCCCATTCAAATGTACAGTAAGATACATTTCCCCACATGATTGTACAGAGCCTACTGCCAAAGAAATATTAATACGTTTATTGTTAATCTTATTTCCTTGTTTTTCCAGTTCTCTTGCGATCTCAACAGACACGGTGCTCACAGACGCACCAGAATCCAAATATAGCGAGAAGTCCTTTCCCTGAACCTTACAGGTGACTAACGGTTGTTTGTCGTCAGAAGTGAAATTTCTGCAGTTGCGTATTTCCCTATTCCTCCCTCTGTTTTGCTTTCCTTCTATGTGTGCAAGAACCGGAGTTATTTGTTCTGGTCTAACGGTATCTTTAGAAATGGCAAAGGTGGCACCTTTCTGCGGACCATCATACCCCCTTCTCCTTGCCGGTTCTTCTGCTCCCGATGGGGTTCCAATATTCCCGGAAAGGCTCAAGCGGTTGAAAAGACCCGGGTTTATGGCACTCATTGATACTTCTGTTCCCACGCGGCCAAAAGGGTTTGTTGCCCCCGCGGCTACTAATTGCCTTGCGACACTCCCTGAAGTTGAAGCTAGTGGTAAACTGCTATCTCTTAGCTCTGGACAATAGTACAGAGCTTCTGAATACAATCTCTTTTGAATGTCCATAGAATGGGTTTCCAAATCTTTGATTGTTGCGAATGTTCTGTTGTACAAGTGTGTTCTGAATTTAGGATGGGAAAATTTCAAAATATGGTGGATAATCTCGTCTTCTGTCCCCCCTTTCTCCCTCATTGCAAAAAGCTTCCTGGTGTGTCGAATAAATGCAAGAAGAGACTGGTCTGGTGACTGGTAATTGTTCTGAATGATCCTTGCTATTTCCGAATCATAATCGACACTAAAGTATTCCTCAAGAAAAGCCTTCTCGAATTCCCTAAAAGTGCCGAAAGGTCTCGAAAATCTGAACCAATCTGCGGCGATTTCCTTCAACGAAAGCGGCAAGATTCTATCTAAGAGAAAAGTATCCCCAATTTCCATGATTTCCTGATAATTGTGTAATTCATACAAATAATCGTGTGGACTTACATCGCCGATGTTTCCCTTAAAGATCGGAATGTTAATGTTGCTTTTTTCCAAGATTTTGCTCATTTTTTCCTCACCGGTCCTTATCGAAGTTCCTTGTGTAACATTTACAGAAAGTCTCTGAAGTTCCCCCACAATATCTTCCTCAGGCCTTCCTTCCAAGTTCGCAATGCCAAGTAACTTGCTAATGAGCTCCCTGTCTATTTGAATTGCCATTTTGTCTTCTATTACTTTCTTTCCACTTCGCAATAACATATGCCTTCAGTACTTCTCACAAAAAAATATCCCTGACTCTGAGCCCCCAGTATGTAACGGTATATTTTGTGCTTTTAAGCTGATTCTCAGCAACATACACAATATACACAACCATACATTTTTGAATCCTTGTCCCGAGGTTCAAAACTTGCAGTACCTGAAGTTCTGTGGATGCTAGTTTAGGCAATAGACACGTACCTCTTCAAATTACAACTTAACGCCCATTTCCTTTTAGATATATATAGGTTTATTCGTATTATATTTACAGAAGTTAATTCTTGGCCGTTATTCGCAAAATTACATTTCGGTGTACCCTGTTCCCCCTTCCCGAAGAGAGTGTGTAGACTCGCGTAGCCACTGGCTCCACGAGTAAAAAAAAAATATAACCCTCAGTACCAAAAAAGGTGGCTGAAGGTATGTGTGTTGTGTACCCGGTTTCCCACATGAAATAAACTATTGGAATAATGTGAAATGAGCAAGTGTGTGTATTAAAAGAAAGAAAGTTAACATCCCCGCCGTCGGTTCATATGATAAGGAAAGAAAGCTCGCCCAGCCGCTCCCCTCAGAGAAAAAAGATACCTCTTACATCTCTGTACTCCGCCAAACATCTGAGGCCGACTGCTCCCCTGCCCTTCCTATTTATAGGCCCCGCTAATGACCTAAACCGTTACTGGAAACTTACCGCTCCCCAACGGCCAAGAACCCAAACGTACAGGACATAGACATACACAATTTATAACATAAAAAAGGATCCAGTAATGATCGCATCATTACAATATTATCAAAAAGACTACAAAAAAGTGTGTTTTGTTACCTGTTTATCCACTTTAATATATTGATTTTTTGCTACCTCCCATCACTTTTTCTAGCCCTGTAGATTTATTTAATCATGATACATAGCTAATGAGCTTATGGAAGTCATGAGGGACAGAGAACTCTGGGACTCCTGATTTCACAGTGCCCTGCAGATGCACAGCGAGCAAATTATTATATACAACCTTAGTGACAATGAAGTTCGACCAGTCACAAATATAGGAATGCGTTGGGAAAGAAGGAGAACACATGCATATGCTGAACATATTTTATTCAGCAGGCTACATGGAACAAAGGAAAACATAAATTTCCGCTGCAACTCAGCAATGTATGGTGTCCACACAAAATAAAACATTTTCGTCCATCTACACGTGACATTGAAGTTCGACCACTGTTAGAGGCGATCCTGTTTACCATGGTGTGACGCCGCCCCGTCGGCGAATAATTTTGGCAATGCGTCGGGGCATGCTGCAGACAAGTCGTTCAAGGTATTCCACATCGATGCGGTGCCATTCCTCCTGCAGGCAGGCGATAAGAGCAGCCACTGTTGTGGGTCCCCTCTGTTGCACACGTCGCTTAAGAACACGCCACACATTCTCAATGGGCTAGAGGTCGGGACTCAATGGTGGCCATGGCAGAGTTCGCACGTGATGGCGAGTCAACCATTCTCTTGTCAGCCGCGCTGTATGAGGCCTGGCATTGTCGTGTTGAAAAATGAGACGCCCCGCCTGTGGAACAGGTGCCTTCGCACTGTGGGAAGATGCCGCTCCAGTATCCGTGTATAGGCGTGTGCATTCACAATGCCCTCACAGACGTGTAGTGGGCCAACCCCAGATGCCGTCATGCATCCCCATACCATCACTGACGCAGGTTTCTGTACCCGACGTGCATAACATTTTGCTCCATTCTGCTCCTCCTTCTGACAAATGACTGTTTTCCGTATTTTCCCATACACAACATTGAAAATGGATTCGTCCGTGCACAAAACCCTGTTCCACTGCCGAAATGTCCATCCCCGGTACATTTGTGCCCACCGTAGTCGATTGCCTTTGTTCAACATGGAAAGGAAGGGTATACGTTTCGCCTTGTACACTCGGTAACCGCATCGATGTAGGTAACTGCGAATGGTTCTTGTTGACACTTCAACGTGAAAGCGTTCTCGAGTCCACAGTCGTAATTCGGCCACAGAAACATGATTGTTGGCCTGGATATAGCATCTAAATATCCGTAGCTCACGCACGCTCAGCAGGCGTTTTCCACCGGGGGCCTTACCTGGCTCTGTAGTACCCGTATTTTGGTGGTGTTTGATGATGCAGTGGACGGTTGACTTGGGTAAGTTCAGTTGGCGCCCTTTTTCCCGTTCACTGAGTCCATCCCGTTGCAACTCCACCACTCTTCTCCTCACGGTGTTGTCAATAGGTTTGCCCCTAGACATGGTGATGATGCACTGCGATTCCTCGGTGCACAGCACGCACTTATATACGGTGGACTCCCTTATCATGTCTGTGACGTCATGCTTCCGTCGAATGCGCCACTATCTGTAATTTTCCGTATGGGTCTGGTGCCTGGTCGAAGTTCAATGTCCCGCATATAGTTCCCCGTTTTAGTTCTTTACGTGACCTTGGGTGCAACATGCTGGGATCACGATTCTTGCCTGCTCACACGCCTCCTCTTACACACATGCGTCACTTCTGCGGGTCACCCATTCCACCGCCTATGCCTCTGTGCATTTAATCACGTATTCCTTTCTGGTCGAACTTAATTGTCACCAAGGTTGTATATATATTACTTTTTTAGCATTGCTTTTCCACCTAACACCTAACTTCTGCCATGACAATCAATGTTGATTAAATTAAACGGGTGAAGAGTGGTTACAATGAAACACTCATGCACAGGTCAGGGCTTGAACCCGGATCCTTCAGTAACAAGATCCTGAGATGGAGAAATTAGGGAAATCAAGCAATGCAAATTTTTTTTAAAAAATGTTAATCATATATGAAGATGGGGTTTCAAAAATCTAATTGAAAATTACCACTGAGGCAAAATGCAGTTTGCTTTACCGATACCCATGTATCCGAATGGTTAGCACTTTCCTCCAGTCTTTGTTGTCACCCGACCTCCGTGGGGGAGTGCAAGGGGTCCTGGATTAGTTGCCGGTGGAGAGACACAGTGGTTCGGATCCCATTTTAAACTGCAGGTCCAGTCCTGATTAGCCTTTCTGTGCATAAAGTGGACTTAAACACCAAATTAACCAACCCTGGGGGAGTGGTTATCACAGCACGCAATGACACCAGGAGTTCAGGGTTCAAACCCCGATCTGCGCATGGGTGTTCTTTGTGTTTGTCCCTTCATTAATTTTATTGTGTCATCTTCGTGATTAACCAAATGTGACAAAAGCGACACTAAGTAACAAAAATCAAATCAAATCGTTGATTGATTGTTTGACTTCATTTATTTTTACTTTGATTTTCCACAACTTTTGGCTAATTGCGAAGATGATATGATAAATTTGATGAAGGAAGAGAGACAAGGAACATCCATGGCCAAGCCAAGAATCAAACCTAGGATCTCTGGCTTAGTAGTCAAATCAAATCGTTTTTTTTTATTTTGGAAAGGGGGTGGGAGTTACATGTACTTTATTTAGTAGTCACTCCTCATTTTGAAATCTTTTCCTGTCTTTGACATTTTTTGGGGGGGGAATACTGCCCTAAAGTTGGGGAGGTGTTATGACCCACACCAACCCCCCCCCCCCCTTGGGCATGCCACTGATTGCTATACTTTTTCCGCGCTTAGAAGGGACTGCACTGTAAACACAAGGGCAAAGGTATTACTCCGCCAGGCTTCAGCGATTGGATGATCGTAAAGCTTCTGCTGCTTCCACCACGTGTGAGAGAAAGTTGGCGCAAAAGCAATGTTACAAGCTACGAGAAATTAAATAAAAAGGAAAACTATAACTATTCACAAGATAAGCTGAACTTCTGTACTTAAGAATTTAATTTGAAGATTTAAAAGTGTTTTACTTGCCTAAGCAGAGTCAGATAGAAAGTAGATTCCTTCCATAGATTCCTCCCCTTCACTGCTGGTGCCGCCGCTACTGCTATCAGCTGGATTGATAACAAGTCGGTCAACAACAGTGTCGCACATGTAATCTGATTCCCAGAAGCGTTCCTCTTCTTTCTCCAATATGCAATACAATAAGCCGCTTGCCTTTGCCGGTCGGGTTTCTTAGCCCTGTGGTTAATCCCGAGAGGAAAGCCTGTTTTTAGATTTTACGGCAGAATCTACCCACACCGTAGAAACAGTATGACCTTCATTCACCCACGTTTCATCAAGGAAATACAACTTTTGCCCCTCCTGCCTGTATTCGCGTATTTTCCTCAGATAGTTCCAGCGCCACAACAATATGTCTTCTCGGTCAACAATAATATTTTTTTCTGTTGCGTTGCACAAACTCGAAGCTGATTTCTTTCAGAAGTGTGTGGAAACTTGTTAAGGTTCGGTAGATCCGAATCACTATTCACGCTCACCAACACTTTATTTATTGTTGGCGCTTCGTTCCTCTCCAAAAAGTGATGAACCTTACGACAGATGGCACTTCTCGCAAACTCATCGCACTGAACTTGTAACACAGGCTTTTGACGTTGACGCTTTTTCCCTGGTGTTGTTAAAATGCCCTTATTTAGAACCTCGCTGCGCGCAGATTTTACACTCTTAACAGACACACCAGTAAACTCAGATGTCAATTTCATCACGTCCTGGATAACCATAGTTGGATATTTCTCGCAAAACTTTGCGAACACATTCAATACAATTTGTTTCTCGCCGCTTTTCAACGGTTTCCCGCTGCAATGTTTAACGTAGCCAACGCGAACATCCATCTCGCACAAATTGAAATTCCCTCCCGCCTGCCCAGCCATAACGCATGCGTGTTGTACCCAGAGTAAAAATTGTCACGTCTTGTGTATTTATGCCAACCTGGAGTTCATTTACATACTAAATATTGGTTATGATAATTCTAGAGTACGATAATTACAATTGTGTTGAAGGAATGTTCTATTCTTGCAAGTTAGAAAGTGAACTATATTTTGTTGCGCATGGCAGGGTCTGTTGTTCAAGCAGACTCAACGAGAAGTGTTGCCAATCCGCCTATTCTTTTGCTAAAATTAGCTGTTTTGAACTTTTTGGTCCTGCATTGGTGACAATAATGGCTTTCAGATATTTGCACAGTAGTATCATACTTATATGACTTCATTCAAAAATTAACACGGAAGTGATCTATTTTTCATTTGTTTATTTATTTTCTTTAACAGCAGTATTAATCCTTGTGGTATTGTTGCAGATGTTCCTATTCGAACGTTCTCTACGTCGCTGTTTGTAAATATGATGCTAGATTTTCAAAATTTTGAAAAATGGAAGAAATAAAGTTGCTGAAGTTCCATTTCGTTGGTAATTTTCGATTCGTCAAACCTCTTACGATTTTTGAGTAAATTAGACGAAATTCTGCACATCTATTCTCTACGTCCATTGCAAGACAGGGTCTACTTCATTTTTTGATAGCATAAGAAAAGAAAATCGCGGATCCACGATATTGGATTCTTTTTCAAATTCTCTTACAATTTTTGTCCAATTTGCGTGAAATTTGGAAAATGTATGCAAAACTACTCTAGTTATGTGAATATGTTTATACTACATACTAATAAACCTACGGATATACAAAGATAACACTCGGAAAGAACTGGCCATTCAAAAAATGGCTTTTATTGTGAGGGAAGTGAGGAGGAAAATTTGTATTCTTTATTCTATGAAAACTAGCAACAAATAGGGTATGACATGTCCACATTGTGATTATGGTGATTATCCATAAAAAGCATTTCTACAATATAATGTAGAACCCTACACACTGTGAGAATTCGCTTTTCACTATATTCTTCAGTTATTGGTTGGCAACACTGTATTCATACACGTGCATTTGTTTACAGGACAGTTCCTTCTAAGTCATAAAAAGAATTTCTACAATATAATGTAGAACCCTACACACTGTGAGAATTCGCTTTTCGCTATATTCTGCAGTTATTGGTTGGCAACACTGTATTCATACACGTGCATTTGTTTACCGTACAGTTCCTTCTAAGCGCGGATCCAGTATACCCCAACTGGTTGACATCACTGCACGTCACTGACAATGATGCAAGCATTCATAGAATATATTTGTATACCATTCTTTATTCGAAAAACATAAGCTAAACTACTGCACATTCTGTGATCTTATTTGCTCGTCATTTCTCAGGAACCTCTGGTGGTGCAGCACCATAAACACAGCTTCAACTAGTTTTATCCTTCAAAGAACTGCAGGTTAGGATGTTAACAGATTTTTTCAAGACAATATCCAAAGAATGCTGCCACATGTCAGAACATAAAATATTTTTATTTTCTTGTTTCTTCGACAAGCTTAGGGAAACTAATCACGCTTGGAATTTTACTATTTTTGAACCTTCTTTCAGTTCTTCATTGCATACCTGGTTCATTCGGATGCAACAATTAATCATGTGTGAGCGAACATACATGCACACATACACAGTGAGAGAGAGGGGGAGGGGGACATTAAATTCCTCCATTAACAACCCAGTTAATGTCTGACAAACTCAAACAAAAAAACTCTCAAGAAACAAGTATACATGCCTGCATTGCTCACCTCTCAAGTTTTGTGTTTCAGGGCACCGATGACCTTGTCAGCAAGGACTTTTCCTTCCCTTCACACTCTTATCAGAATACAGGAGTAATGAAGTGTTTCCAAGTCCATTCTGTAAGAAGAGGACTGTTTCTTTTGATCGAGACAATACAAGTTATTACTAAAATTAGCCAGCCTAGGAAAGAGTTTAAAAACACATGGAATGTAAATTTTTAGTTATATTTGGGAGAGAAGTGTGCTAAAGTGAAAACTTGAATGATCACAGAAAAGTGAAAAAACTACCACTCTTTGAAAAAAAAAACACTCAAAAACAAGGTCCCTAGCCATTTCAGGCTTCAAAGTAAATTATCAAAGAAGTGTAATCCCATCTGTGAGTTCAAGCTTTAAGATAGTGTCAAAGATTAGAAGTTAACTGCCTTCAAGCCCATTTGCATGTCTGCATGTGATAAAGCTTTTAAGTACCTGTTAACTAGTATGTTTGTGGAAATAATTTATCAATGTGAAAGAAAACATAATGCTGTTTTGTCATTCAGAATTCCACTATGTGCATCCAAATAATGCATGTGTTGTGCAAATTACCTTGTTTTATTGTTATTTTAATGTAGTATTTTTGTGAATGCAATACTGTAACACAGTTATCATCACACATGAGGGACTCCAAATTAAATATACTGTGCAGTGGCATAGCGGCAGCCCTACAAACCCTGAAATGCCAGGGCCACAAAGTTTAGGTGCCTCACAATGTTCAATATAATCAATACTAAATTAGTATAAAATTGGACTTACTTACGTGAGTGAGAAAACAACATTTCGGGGTACAACTGCCACCTTCTTCAGGTTCTTATTTTCTCTAGGCACTAATCATTATGCCCATAGGCAGAGTTCTGGAGGGGCCAGGGGGGCCTGGCCCCCAACTTAAAAAATACTAAAAAAAATAACATGATTAAGTTCAGTTACTACATTTTTTGTTATGAAGCCATACCGTAAACTTGACATGATGGCATGTGAGGTAATTGCGCCACAATAGGGGATAGTTCTTACAAGTGGGATTGGAAACATCTGGCTCTGTTTGGCTGTCTGCACATTGTTTAGCCGGTGTTATTCGGCAACATTTAGAGGAACTTAATATTCAAAGAAGTGCAAGAAGAGCTAAATATAATTAGCCCTGGACCTCATGAACTCCACAAGTTGAGCGACACTTGCTGGTCTTGCAGATCTATTTCAGTTTTAAGTGTCAAGAGAAATTATCCTACCCTTGCTGCTGTACTCACTGTGACAGCGTCTGATTTAAGACATTCTAAAAACCCTGAAGCCAAAGGCCTGCTTTCAGCTATCAAATCGTCAGATTTCATTGTGTTTATCAGTATTTTTTGAGTATCTCCCCCTCATAAATGTTTTATCCCAGTCCCTTCAGAAAGCTGATACCTCAATAGCTCAAAGTTCCAGTGTAGCCAACGGAGTGATTAAGAAGCTTGAGTCCCAGCAAAACGAAAACACTTGGGACAGAAAATGGAATGGAATAAAGGGTGTTGACAAAGAATTAGGTCTAAACAATTTTGAAGGTGGAGGTGAGATGAAAGAAGGTAAAATTCAAAACCGCCTAGACTGATATCAAACAAATTAGATGCTTATCTGGTTTGTTCTTCAGTTGGCCAGAGAACCAGAGAAGAGACATCTGCTGAAACACTTTCTGCATTTCTAAGTGAAGAAAACTGGAAGAAAAAATACAAGTGTACTTTTTTTTTATTCATTGCTGGATATTTTGATTGGCGAACTAAAAAGAAGGTTTAGTGGTGAAACTTTGGAAGTTGCTGAAGCCAGTGAAAGATATATTCGTCTGGATGAAGAAGGAGCTGCATGTTTCATTGAGATTTACTCCATTTCTGGTACAATGTTGAAGGCAGAAATTACCAGTTTAAGAAATGGAAAGTTGAGGTTTGAGTTTGATATGTGCACCTTTGAAGAATGTTGTTCCAAAGATATTGAACAGTTTTGAGCAAACATACAGAAACATACAAAAAATTTAGCATTCTTCTGAAAATTGCTCTTAACCTTCTAGCGGGCACGTTCATAATCGTGTCACCAGTGGTCACGTGATGCATTTTTTACGTCATTTAGTATAATTCATTATGAGCAAGGATTTTTATAATATAAACGTAATTTTTTTTTTGGGTCTACATTTATTTATATCATATCTGAGGTTAATATAAATGAAACATATTCAATACAAGTTATAATGCTGAAAAAATAAAAAAAATACAGTATGTAACTTATTACATATTTATAGTGCACCACGCTTTTCATCAGCAGGCGCGTGTCGTACTTTTTACGACAGATATTCCTGCTGAAAACCTAAATGTTACAAGTAATTCTTTTATTTTTTTCAGCATTCTAACTCGTATTTCAATACGTTTCATTTATATTAACCCAGTGGCGGAGCGTGACCTTTGCAAGAGTGTAAGCCTAGCATGACGAAGGCTATTTCCCGTTGTCCTTATTTTTGGGCTGACATGGTTAGTGATTTATCCACACACATCGACCCCCGCCCCCCCCCCCCAATTTTTCAGAACACTTCCCTGGAATTTTTCACCAAATTAAAAATTCTGGATATCTGATAATTAAGTCAGTGTTATTCCTATCACAATGAGTAACGTAACGATAAAAAATATGCAAAGTTAGATAAAATTAATAATAATAATAATAATAAACAAACGAAAACAGAAGGAAATAGAAAAGTGCTGAATACTTTTTACAACCGCATAACCAAGTATCAGCTCCGTATCATTAATCGCAAAATCGGCGCACTTTATTTTTCGTTTCTGTTACTATGTCTGCTAGAGAAGGAAGGGGTGGGCCTACCTACATCCACAAGTTTCTTCTTGGCAGCAAAATCCTTGCTGGACAACGGCGTCTTCAACAAGTTCTCCACCCCACCGCACAATCACACTCATTTTATTCCATAATGCACTTCACTACTGTATTACACCACAGCACAGGGACGACAGTCCGCTTTTCAATAGATGGAATTCGCAAAAGCAATATCTTGAGACTTTAACAAACACACAGCAAGAAGGGGAAAACAAAAAGAAACCAGATCCAAAATCGGTCACTGCTCAAAGCAGTGATCTTTCGGACTGTGAGGGGAATATCCCTTTCGGATATAAATAAATTCCCTCTCTTGCCTTAAAATTCCCTATATTTAGTAAAAAAAAAAAAAATACAATATAAAATATAAAAGAAATGCTCACAAATTGTAGGGATATATCCAGAAATTTCTATCAAAGGACATGTAAGTGTTTTCTTAGGATAGTGTAAAAGCAAATCTAGCACCTAAAAGATCATAAACAGGCTTTTCGTACGTTGTTTGAAGAGTGTTTGAATCACGGACTATGTAATTAATAATATTTGGTTCACATTTGACATGAAATTTGTAAAATTGGTTCAATCTTCAGTTTTCATTAACATTTATTTATTTATTTACTTATTTATTTCACTTTTTAGCTCAATTATTACCAGCTGAGTTCATACATAAACGGAAAACAGAGATCTTAATATGTCTAATGTTTATGCTCTCCTACAAGCGAAAAACAGAAACAACAAGAATTTAGCACATCAATCTGTATCTAGTTTTTACGTATCCCGCTCATTTCTAGGTTTCTCCTTTTTCCCCTTCCTGTTAGTTTTTTGCTTCAGAATTCCCTGTTCCTGGGGAAAGAAAAACCTCCTTGAAGCACCACCGGCTCAAATTTCCTTTACAGTCAACCATTCATACCCGACAACGCTGGAGCCCCTCCTCTTGCAGGACCTGTGTCTCGCTGCCGCGTATTCAGTGAAGCCAACCCAAGCATAATGGTGCTAAATCTCGCACAAGTTTAAAAAGTCGTTTGTAAGTTGGAGATATAAATAAAACAACAGGGCCGCTTTTCGTTGTGGTTGAATTTTATCAAACTTTTCACATAACGTGGAACCCATGTCGTTGGTTGAACCATTCAAATTTATATTTGTTTTTGTTATAAATTAATATTTATAATATGAAAATCCCAGAACAATTTAGTAGTATGTAGCATAATTTCGGAGTTTAAACGACACCATGGATGTCCAGAAGGGGAAAGGGGAGGAGGCACTTCCTGAAAAATTAATGTCAACCATTTTCACACATATAATTTCATTTCAGTCACATCAAATTGTTAATTATTGTAAGGGCGTTGCAGAAAAATGTTAACTTCAAATTGAATTTTGAGAAGGGAAATATACCTAGTTTACCCCAACCCCTGAAAAAATACTTTGCTTAATCCTCCCTGGTGGAAAGAAATACTGCGGACGTCCATGAACAACACTTTTTCTAAACATGAGGTTTGCAACGCTGCTGTAAGCCCCTGCCCGTAGGTTTACACACCTAGGGTTTCGACGCGCTCTTCTCCCTATATTCCTTGCTCTTCTCCTTCCAGATACGGTGGGCGACGGTAGGCACGGCTCCTTCGCGGTCAGAAATTTGTAAGGCAACATTCAGACGGCTTACAACTTTTCCCAAGCAAAAGGCGGGAGTTCTCATGTGCCATCTGGTGTGAAGTGTTGCAATCTAACAAACAGGATCTCGAAGACTGGTATCAGGCCGAGATGAACTTTGAAATTTTTACGAATTTTGCCATATAATTACATACATTTTACTAGAATTAATAAAGTGTAAGCCCGGCTTACACGGCTTACATGGACGCTCCGCGCCTGTATTAACCTCACATATGATATAAATAAATGTAGACCCAAAACAATTTACGTTTATATTATAAAAATCCTTGCTCATAATGAATGATACTAAATGATTCACTGTCATATTGATTGACTTCTATATATGCGTCACTTAAGTCACTATCACTTTCATATTCATGTGATCCCTCTTCATCAGAAGAACCTTGAAGGATACGCTGAATTTCGCTCACGTCTACGTTTTGTCGACATTTCAACAATGACCTGAATAAAAAATTATAGAACAGGAGCAGGCACGCAGCGCAAACTTTACGACACGGTGTTCTGATCTGAAATAAACAACAATTGACAGAGTATAACATATGGATTAGTAACAATGACTGTTAATATGAAACACAAAATACCTCTTTGAGGAATACATAAAAAGCATAGGTCGACGAATTCAAAGGAAACGCAAGAAAATTTAAGAAAATTACTTTTGGCGTAAATTTTGCGCAGGCGCGCCCGCTCGAAGGTTAACCTGCCATCACATAGTGCCACTTGTGAGAGGACATTTTCTGCTATGAGGGAAATCCACAACTGGTTGCGTTGCACAATGGGCCAAGAGAGATTGAACAATTTAATGATCTTATACTCTGAATCAGATGTTGTTAAAAAAATAACTTAGATGATTTGATTGGTTTGAATTGGTGTTTAAAGTTCACTTTATGCACCGTAAGGCTAATCGGGACTGGACCTACAGTTTAAAGTGGGATCCGAACCACTGTGCCATGTGCTTCCACCGGGTATCGAACCCGGGACCCCTTGATTACAACGCGACAACGCTACCACTGCGCCATCGGGGAGGCCACGATTTGATTGATGTGTACAGTTTGAAGAAAGAAAAATGTAAAATGACTTTGTGTTGAGTCAACAGTTACCATTGAGGCATCAAAAGAACTTTTCATTTTAATTTTTCTAAAATTTCTGAAGCTTACTATTGTACCATAGCTTTTTTAAAGTACAAAGTATTGTATCAGTAAGAAATAATGAAATACAAAGTGCAATAATCATACTGTTTTGCTTCTTTAAAACTGACAACCAATATACTAATTAATATTTGTTTACTTAAGTGAGGAAATTTAATATTTTCAAATCTAAAAGACCTAAAACTCACTGTTTTTAAGTTGTTTTTGGGGTCCTACCCTCACATATCCTAAAGGTGCCTTCATGGCTTGGTGCTATATGCACAGGGAACTTTAAGTCAACCTTTACTTGTATATAATGTATTCGTTTCTGTACCTCTGCGTAACTAAGTTTATTTTTTACATATGCGAACCCTCTGCTATGTCAATGGCTGAGGGCCCCCTAAAGGCTTACTTATCTCCAGGCCCCACCGCACTGCGGGGTTTTGCGGCTTGTAGATCCCACACTGATCATATGCTTCTCCCAGAGTCTGGCTCCCCCAAAGCAAAAGCTCAAACTCTGCCCATGATTATGCTGCGTCACAAAGTGTTAAATAGGATTAGGTTAGAGGTTGAGTTAAAGAACTCTTAAAGTAATCACTGCCAACATTCCTGTCTAAAAACCACCAGTTAAAAATCCCGTTTTAAGAAAGTTCCCCATTTCTCGTGAGACCTCTTAAAACCGGGGTCCTAAAAATCGTTAAAACACGTTCTGTTGCTCAGCCAGTACTGGCGATCAATGGGGTACTTTTTTAAAACAGGATTTTTAACTGGTGGTTTATATACAGGAATGTTGGCAGTGATTATTTTAAGTGTTCTTTAACCCAACCTCTAACCTAATCCTTTTTAATACTTTGTGACATGGCATAATGATTAGTGCCTAGAGAAAATAAGAACCTGAAGAAGGGGCCAGTTGTACCCTGAAAAGTTGTTTTCAAAACTTCATACTCACTCACGTAAGTAAGTCCAATTTTATACTAATTTAGTATTGATTATATTATATAGTGAGTAACATGCACTACACGTAAATATGTATCTCACAATGTTCTCTCTCTCTGTGCTCCTGAAATGTTATATAATCCAATTAATTCAACAGATAGTGTTGCTTTTTTTTTTTTAAAAAAAAAATGGATTTACAAAACAGAAATTTGGTTCCCAATAACATATATGAAGACATCTGTGATAATAAGCAGCAGCGTACTGTCTCAGCTAGAGGGGTTCAAGCAACTTGATATATGGGTCTCCTCCAAAATGCAAAATTAACTTACTTGTTTGCAGATGGCCATCAATAAGAAAATATCCATCATCTCATACCTTTATAGTTACTTAGTTGTCGTAAACTTAGTGTAGTGAAATGTAGTACAGTTATGAATCCAGTAGAAAGATTCATTTGCTCAACCAGTCGATGCCTTATTGCTATACAATAAAGAATCAAACTTGATAATGCATGACCTTTTACCAGTAATATTAGTCTTACATGTGATATTTAAAATGGCCGGCCCCCATGGCAGAGTGGTTAGCGCATCGTGCTACGACACCTGGGGTCCCGGATCGAATCCTGGCCTGGGAATGGATGTTTCTGAGTGTCCATTCATGAAGTTCATCATCATCACTCAATCCTCATTTTCGCAAATTAGCCAAAATTGGCACAAGTAGCAAAGTACAATAAAGCAATTCAATCAATCAATCAAGATATTTAAAATGTAACTTCCCACCAAATATTTTCAAGAGGGCGGGGGGGGGGGGGGGGGCAAGCCTCAACGTGAAATTGAAATAAGATCTGAGATAAGTTTTCCACATTGCCCACACCTGTTACGTTTTACTTCAAAGGGGCCCAAAAACTCAGTGGGAGGTGGAGTCGTCCAGGGGGAATTAGCCCTTCTGCCATGCAGGGTATACAGCGTATAGGAGTTAAATGTCACCATTATTTTGGAGGATTTTGTAAAGTCCATTTTTCTTATACATTGCAATTTTGTGGATATTTCTGTCGAAGCAGTTCTTCCTTTCCAAGCCGAAGTGAAAATTCCTAGCTGCGAATTTTCCTGTGTGAGTTTGGGAATGGAAGGAACTAGGAAGGATATTTATGTGATATATGGATCAACTTGAGGACAATGCAGTAGGTGGAGCAGGATGCTTTGCAAATTATTCTAGTTGGGGTTATTTATTTATGTATTTTTCTTAGCTGGGGAGATAGCATTCCCGTGTGTCCCTTCCCCCCCCCCCCCCTCACACAAACATTTCGAGCACCCATGATTTGTTAATAAAAGGATTCTTGTTTCATGAAGAAATCTTCAAGATATATCAGTGGTCTATTGGAAAGAAATGGCATCATTAAAATTATGAATAGTAATATTGAGGTCCACTAACACCAAAATTGAACACCGTATCTGTGTGGCAACAGCCTTTTTGGGGGTTAAGTCCTTTCAATTGGCATTTCATTGAGTGACACATTTTCAGTGAATAGAGTCTCATCGCTGCATTATTATCTCTCTCTCAAGACTTCTGCTGCTATTTCTTCCTAGCAGAATTAAATTGACCTCATGATGTTAGGTCACCACCGACAATCTAAGAAGTCCAGTTCAACCCCCATAACTGAAATAATAAGTTTTCTTGAGTATGTTACTCACTATTAGTAGTAGAAGCCTAATGCGAATAATTCTCATGTTGAATCTTGGCCTGGCACAGACAGGGGATTGCTTTTGGGGTTGAAGGTGCATCCATCTCAAAGTCCAAAAGAGGAGTGTTTAATAATTTCTCCAAACAGTATTTTTTGATATATCTGTGTATTATATGAAGGGCTCGAGTGTAAAACATGGTAAGTGACATTAAGAAAAAAGTTATTAGAAGCTATACAGTAGATAAATTGTTTTTGTGTTAGGTTTACCAATTTCAGAAGGCTTCACTGAGTCCAATGCAAATTATATTATATGGCAATTTCACTTGAAAAATGAAGGATTTGCACATTTTACTCAAAAATGACCAAAATGTCACCGTGTTTTATACCCGAGTAACCTTATTTTTTAAAAAAAATGTTTCAAGTAAGGAATACAAAGGATCAGGAACAAAATATTTGGCTGCCCCCTCCTCCAGAATCCTTTCTGTACTGCTACATTGGAGTAAGAGAAAATATTTCTAATTTCTTCTTCCAGTTATTTATCAGAGATTCAGACCATACTGATTTAGTTTCGAGCAGGAAAGGTTGTTCAGTTTGGGGTGTCCCAAACGTAAGATTTTTCTATCAAAGTATTATAAATTAAGAAACTATTTATACACCATATATAGACCTATGCTGAATGCATACATAATATATGTATGTGTGTGTATATACCGGGTGAGTTTTTTAGCTTGACACAACGAAATATCTCGAAAAGTATGCATCTGATAAAAAAAAGTTCTGAATGAAATTTGTTTGTCACGAAGAGGCTCATCCAATGATGCCAAACTCCACCCCCACCCCCACCTCCTGGGGGTGGGTTGAGGGGCAACTTTAAAATCTCAAATGGGAACCCCCATTTTGTATTGCAGATTCGGATTCTCCAGAAAAAAATATGTATGTTTTGTCTTAAACTTGTTTGTGGATTTGTGATAGATGACACTGTAATCGCAAAAATGAAAGATTGCGGAAATGGTAAAAAAAAATGCACTTTAAATCGCAAAATGATGTGAGGCATGTTGAATTTTTATAAGAAACTGCATTTTGCATAACCCAGGAACAACGACGTGGAAGTAGCAGTATTTTGTTCCCATCGAGGTGCTTTCTTAAGGTGAGTCCCCTCGCCTCTCACCATTGGGGTGCTTGTTTTTAATAATCATCTTACAATAAGTGCTCGAAAATGTCACCACCCACTTCGATACACTGATTTATCTGCACTTGGAATGCTTGGACACAACTGAGAAGCGTGCCCGGTGTAATCTTTCAACATGCATTGGTGAATCGCTTGATCATGTTCTCACGCATAGTTGGCAGTTCATTATAAACTTCACTCTTCAGGTAGCCCCACAAACAAAAGTCAGGCAAAGTAAGATCTGGCGATCTTGCAGGCCAAGACACTGGACCACCTCTTCCGATCCACCGATGGTTGTACACGAGAATCTAATACTTCCCATGCTGTAACGGAATAATGTGCTGGACAACCGTCATGTTGAAACCACATTGTGTGTCGCACATCTAAGAGAAGGTCTGCAAGCAATACTGGAAGTTCGTTGTACAAGAAGTTTCGATATTTCTCACCATTTAAGTTCCCATCGATAAAATATGGACCAATATGTTTATCGCCAATTCCACACCAAACATTTACATTCCAAGGGCGCTGATGTTCAACTTGGCGTAACCAATGCGGGTTTTCGACACTCCAATAATGCATGTTGTGTCGATTAATTGTACAGTGGTTTGTAAAAGTCGACTTGTCAGTGAACAAAGCTCGAGTAAAGAAATAGGGGTCTCCTTGTATTTGCTGAAGCGCCCATTGACAGAATGTCACTCGGTTCTGAAAATCATTGACAAGAAGTTCTTGATGCAAAGAAACATGAAACAGATGATATTTTCTGCGCTTCAGTATTTGGCACACAGTAGTCTGCGAAATTCTCGATTCATGACTTATTTGTCGACTACTACTGTGCGGGTTTTGAGCCACTGCAGCTAATACTGCAATTTCATTATTTTCTCCAGAAATTGTTCTTCGGCAATTCATTTTTTTTGGTTGTACAGTTCCTTCGGTGGAGAACTGTTGAACAACTCTGCGAAAAGATGCGTGCGATTGCACCCGGTCTGGAAAATGTTGAACATAAAGAAATACAGCATCATTGATATTTCTGCCACTTTCTCCATAAATGTACACCATTTCAATTTTCTCTTGCTCCGTTATAGCCTGCATTATAACCACTAATGGAGTCAAGGAAGAAAAACACTACTTCCGTCCTCTTCTTCAGGCTTTGTGGCAGATTATGCCATGTCTGTTTGACTAGGAAATAAGGTCAAATAGTCTTTAGGAGAAAACATGCGGTCTTGAAACATGCTCGGCAATCTGTTCAAAATATTGTTAACCACTTATAAAACTGTAAAACGTTGAAAATTTCAAAGCTCCGTAAAAACCTTTGACCATGTGAAAATAAACAATCTCACTTCCACGGAATGGATCCTCGAGTTAGTCATCTTCACAGCTAATGTTGTCCTGCCGATGGCTGGTACTGGCCCTGCCCACTTGCTTCCTCCCCCCCCCCTTTTCCTTGCTACTCCTGCATTATTACGTCATCCCTCCACCTTGGAACTCCTCTATCATCATGAACGCTCATGTCATTTCTTTCGTTACATTAAAGCCTATTTGTTTTTATCTTCTTCCATTTTTTTTAACATCTTTACCCATCTTTCCTCTACATTCACTTTCTTCAACGTTTTACAGTTTTATAATTGGTTAACCTCGTTTTTAACAGATTGTCGAGCATTTTTCAGTACCACATGTTTTATCTTACAAACCATTACACCTTGTTTCCTGGTCAAGCAGACACGGCATAATCTGCCACGAAGCCTGACGAAGAGGACAGTGTATTCTCGAGAATTGTGCCAAATCTTACTTCTTGCGATTACAGCGCCAGCTATCACAAATCCAAAAAAACAGTTTCAGACAAAACCTATGTATTTTTGTCTGGAGAATCCGAATCTGCAATAACAAATGGGGGTTCCCATTTGAGATTTTACAGTTGCCCCTCAGTGAGTTTGGCATCATTGTATGAGCCCCTTTGAGATGAACAAATTTCATTCAGAACTTTTTTTTTCATCAGATGCATACTTATCAAGATATTTCGTTGTGTCAAACTAAAAAACTCACCTGAGTCTTGGAAAGAAAAGGATCAAGGGCCTCCTCGGTGGCACATGGTAGCATCGTCGCCTTGTAATAAAGGGGTTCCATGTTCGATATCTGGTGGATGCTTATAGTGGTTCGGATCCCACTTTACACTGTAGAACCAGTCCCGATTAGCCTTACTGTGTATAAAGTGGACTTAAAACATCAACTCAATCAATCTATAAATTGGAAAGGAACAAACATTTTCTTCTGTAGCCCCCAACTGTCTACGGATATACTCTCGCGAAATACACAGCCATTATTCAGGAAACTAAATGCCAAATGTACTCATTAGCTTAATGGCTTATACACCAAGAACAATGTTGTTAGTCTTTAGATTTGTAAATTTGCTGGAAAAAAATTGAGAAGTAGATAGAACCCTTTTCTGTGGTTTTAGATATAAAGTGCTGGAACCAGGTTTACAAGTATTGGCAACAGTGAAATTATGAAATGTGTGCGTAATGAGTTCAATCTAGGCATCTCATGTATACAGTTCATACGGAAATCGAATCAGGTATCTCTTATTTTAAGGGCAGGCCCGAGTCTTCTGTGGCATCCAATTGCTCACTTGCGAAATGATGACCATAAGAAATTACATGCACACGTCTAATTTCTTAAAATTAATCTTATTTGTGTGTGGAAAACTGAATATATGATGGCACTGGATAAAACAAAGTTCCCACACACTCAAATAAATACGCTCTCGTCTTTGGTTCGGCTGGTTCAACAACCTGCCCAGGTTCGATTCCCGATGGAGGCACATAGCTGTTCGGATCTCACTTTAAACTGTAGATCCAGTCCCGATTAGCCTTACTGTGCATAAAGTGGACTGAAAACACCAGTTCAATTAATCAATCAATCGAAAGGTTCAAGGTTCAATCGCTGGTGGTCAGGCCGGTAGCCAGAATTTGATTTTGGAAGCTGCTTATCCCTTATCGGCAGCCGCTAGCTAAAGACGAGAAGGTTGTAAATGCGCTGAAGATAAATTTCTTGGTATATTGCAACTTACCATATACAAGATGTTTAATCCTGTTAATGAAGTAAATTTAATTACTACTACACATTATTAAAATCAGATATTTGTAGGATTTCGGGAAATGACTGCAGCCCCCGAGCCCCTTCCCTGGGTATGTGCCTGCTTGTATTAGTTCCAAAATTTCTGTGCTGTTCCAACATCGTGAGGACAATTTGGGAAGTACTGGAAGCAAATTCTGCTCTCAAAATTATGGGACTCAATGTGATGACCATGCGCAACCGAATGAAAGAACTCTTCACAGGCCTTGTCCCTCAATATTAATTTTACTGACTAGTTGCAAGTTTTTCTCGGCCTCCTCGATGATGCAGCGGTAGCGTCGCCGCCTTGCAATCAAGGGGTCTTGGGTTCAATATCCGGTGGAGGCACATAGTGGTTCGGATCCCCTATTAGCCTTACTGTGCATACAGCAGACTTAAAACACGAACTCGATAATTGGAAGGTTTTAGATGAACTAAACATGGCTTTTTATGCATCATACATCTTTGCTTCTTTTCACCCTACTTTTACAGTTTTTCTTCCTAAGAATTCCAATGAGTATAACATGCTTCGAAACCAGAGGACCAGGTTCGGACATTGGACAGGTATGGTTGTATCATGTCTGTCCCATCGCCATTCCTTCAGCTCATCATTCATCCTCATCGTCACATTTAACCCAAGAGGTAGAAAAGCGGCGTAATGTAGAAATGTATAAATGATTGATCTGGTTTATTTTACTTTGCTTTTCTGACACATTTTGGCTAATCGTGAAGATGAAGATGACAATGAGTGATGTGAAATTGATGAGAGGACAATCATAAAGAACACATATGCCCAGTCCGGGATTCGAACCCAGGACTCCTGGCATCGTAATGCACCTTGTAAACCACTGCACAACAAATAGAAATAGAAAATGCTTGATAAGTTATTTGCTTCTCCGTAACTCATGATTATATTATAAGTATTATTTGCTGTATGACTAGGGATTAATTATATTTGTATATCTAGCCAATCTAGACACCTAAGAAGCAGCAGCTTCCGCATTTGCAGGTGGAGGCTAAATGAAGAAAAATCACAGAAAGTCAGAAATATATACACATTTTGTAACATAATACTTATAGAGCATGCAGACGGCTGTAAAAACAATTGCTACATACCTGGTTTCCTTCCTTAATTGAAGCTTGGTTTATACTTCATTATACATGAGATCAACCACCCTGGGAGTCAAACCCAGAATCTTGTGTGGTAGTCAGACTCTCTTTTAGAATGCCAATATGTTGGATATTTGGTCAATCAGTCGATCCTGATCCATTGTTTCCAGAAGAAGACAATCTGGCAGCTTCCCATTCGACATTTTACTCACGATGTAGGAATACGAGATCACAAACACTTTGTGATGCTATCTTCTCGCGTTTATAGAAATTTACACCGCTCGCACCACAAATCCTACTTCAAACTATCTCACAGATATCAAGTGTCCACCAAATCAAGAGATGAACCTATTGCTTTGACGTTTCTCCGAATTTTCAGAAAGTGACCTCCCCCTCCTTGCAGGGCAGGTTATTAGCAGGAGGGTTCAGTGCATGTGAGAAGAACAACTATTTCATTCATTCCCGCACCGAAAATGGGACAAGCAATAGAATTCTGTTCTTGGAATTTGAAACGCATGGGGATATCTTTTCTGAACCATAAAATAATTAACGCAGAAAGTTCTAGCCACCCGTAGCTAAATCTTCCTGTTTGTGTCGTCCTTTCGGTGCCCTTGGTGGAGCTAGTGCAGGGCCAGGTGAAGAGAAAGTGCGGGTTTTGGGGGATCTTGGATCTGGTGTGCAGCAGGGAAGAAAAGTGCATTTTCAATAGGTCTCAGACTTCCCTGACCGGGGCGGACCACAAAACCATTAACTGCATCCCCTCCCAATACATTTGTTTGTGTTCAACAAGCAAGAAACAGGGAAATAAGAAAGAAATGCCTTGCTTGGGTTCGTGCTACTGAAAATTGAAGAAGTGTTTCAAACTGCAAGCAAAATTTACTGACGAATTATTTTGCAATATTTGTCATCAAAGTAAAATTTCCAGCAAATACAGAACCGTTTCCTGGGGCCACGTGGACGTTTGCCGGGGCCAGTGCCCCCCGTGTCCCCTCCTAACGACGTCCCTGATTTCGAGAAGCTACTACACTGAAAAAATGGAAAAGCAAGTGCATTTGGGGTAAAAGTTAATTTATTTTACATGGGAGGGGGTGAGGGGAGGGACTAGCTAACTATTGTACGTCTGCCCCACTCTGCCATCATCTTGATAACTCTTTTTTTTTTCAGTAAAAGGCTCCCCCAATATTTTACTTGCAGGGGGTCCCAAGAGAACTGTGCTATGTCGCTGATACTGTGTCATATAAAACTTCACAGTGGCAAAATAAATGTTTGTTAAATGATTAATTATACAGTGTGATGCAAGACCCTGGAATATGTGTGTATCCCAGTTCATTGAGAACGTAAAGATATGAAACATATGGTAAAAAGAACCTCATAATTTGAGAAAGGAAGGAAATAAGTCAGGTAACAATGTGTGGCCATAACAGAGAGTAGCAATGTAGGGCCATGACAATGACCTGCCACCGTTTTGCCACTTACGCTCTTCCTTTCGGCTCTAGTTTTTACTCACTAAAGTATTGTTGGCTTCTGTGGAGTGCACAGCTATTCCCATACAAGTAGGTTTCTTTTCAGCCTTTGTTCAGTGTGTGAGGTTAATGCAGAGGAATGGGTTACACAGTAGCAGAGCAGAGCATGTGCTCATTGCAAATATCCCGCATCAAGTTCGACTCTGGCTGTAGAGCGGTAATGGACATCTTCAATGCCTTGTGTAATATGAACATTTTTTATCGAATCAATCTATGTATTTACACTGATTGATCATATTATTAGGAACACCTACCTAATAACAGGTTGGATCACCTTTGCATGGAACTTCAGCTTGTAGATGTCAGGGAACAGATTCCAAAAGGTGATGCATATCTTCCATGTTCAACTCAAGCCATACCCACTGCAGCATCTTGTTTAGTTGATACACATTTTGCGGAGGAGTGGGAGCAGCTCTCTCAGCTCTTTCCAGCATATCCCAGACATGTTCGATGGGGTTACAGTCCGGTGAGTTTGGAGGCCAAGGAAGAGTGGAGAATTCATTGTCTTGTTCCTCCAAACCATTCTGTAGTGCCCCAAGCCCGTTGACACGGTGTGTTGCCCTGTTGAAATATGGCATTGTCAAGAAAGCCTGTCTGGAGATATGGGTGCAGATTGTCAGCTAACAGTTTCCTGTAGCTTTCACCGCTCAAAGTTTGTGGTGCAATGACCAATTGCATTCCAGGAGAATGGTCCCCAGATCATGACACCACCACCAGCCTCTTAGACCCCCATGGTACAAACAGGGAATGCAGCCTCATGCTGTTTATGCCAGATGCAGACACAGCCATCAGCATGGTGCAACAGGAAACAAACTCGCCACTCCAGAAAACCTTTCTTCATGTGTCCAATGTCCATTCGCTCAAGCTAGACATTGTTTGTGATGACATGGGGGCACCCTTGTTGGTCTACAGCCAGCCATGTCAAACGCAATTCATTAGTAGGGCCGCATAACGTTAATGTCAAAACTCTCTGGGCTGCACATCTCGAACACCCACCCCTTGAATTCCAAAACTAATGGGTCACCCTTGGCAAAGGGATATCAGTGATTACTATTGCAGCATTGGTATATTATAAAAAAATATACACAGACTTCCATTCTAAGTGCTATAAATTAGCAACCGCAGGGGATGCAAAAAACAGAATGCAGAATTTCCCCTCACTCCCCCCTTTCATGTAGCATCCTGCTTAGAACTGAATAATTACATGATTATGTGTGTGTGTGGGGATGGAGGTTAGTGTGTGTAATTGTAGTAAAATATTTTAATTACAATCCTTAACAGTTTTATTGAAATAAAATTAAACTGAAATATTTGTTCGTAGTCTGTGATACTATTTTATATTTATAAATTGATTGCAGTTGTGCAAACATTTTGGTAAGAATGGATAATTCCAATTTCCTTTCCCAGAGATTGGACAGATTATTTTAGAAACTAGCTTCTCAATGTCCACATTATGTTATTGTGAGAAATTAATTATTTGTGCAGACAACAAATGTTTGTCAGCCATTTTTTATTGTTGGACTATTTTATTAATCTTCATAATGGAGAACAGCTGTTCTCCAAGTTAAGTGCTGCCAAAATCACTTAAATTTCAGCAGCAAAATGTCTAATCCGAGGTTACTGGTCTGGGAGATTTGAGAAAGATCTAGGAACAACCATCCCCGGATATTTATATTTCAATATGAGTCACAATGTAATTCAATAAGTACCATTTGGAGGTTGGGTCTTGCATTCGCAATATCAAAAGAAAAAGGAGCAGAGGAGTGAACAAGAAAGTTGCCATTCACACTCTTTGAAGTCTTGAAACCTCTTTTCAAATTCATCAAGTAGTATTTTTACTTTGGACAAGTATTGACTTAAACGAGGTTCATAGATTGACCACTGATATTCCTGTCAAGTTGAGAAATGACTGCAATTACAAATTATATATGTTACTAACTGAGATGAAGGAAGACTGTACCTTTGCAAAATGGCCTCCACTTTCTTAAAATATCTTCTGTTGTGATAGGGAGAGGAATTATGTCAAGCAGATCTACTGTCACACTGAGATGAGAATCACGTCCACAAATAAATACAGTTAACTGAGCTACCCCACAGACATCCATATGCTTTCATCTAGTGCGAGAGAAAACGCAACAAAACCAGCAATTTTAGCTTTGAAATGTTCGTTGCTATTGCCTGTTAACTCACCAATACTCTCCTCAACTGTATTTGATTCTTTTGCTTTCAATTTTGTTTTGGTTTGTGTTATTTAGAATAGCTTTTTTTTTCATATTTTATCTAATAGCGACGATGAGGATGAGTGATAATATCCTGAAATTAATGGACACACACAAAGAACACCCATGACCAAACTGGGATTTGAATCCGACCTCTGGTGTCATAGCATTCTGTGTTAATCACTCCACCATGGAGGTTGGGAACTGCGTTTAGTGAGAAAGAAATATTTCTGTATGAATTCACTTATTATCAGAGCACAAAGTTTGCACGCTTTTCACTATTCCCTTCACAACAAAAGTAGGTAATTTCCGTTTTTACTTTAGAAAGTCTACATTCCAGTTCTATAGGTTTTTCTTTTACTACCACAAGGCTTAAGAATCGACATGGTTGTCTGAAACTTTTTTAAAAAAATTCACGTTCCTTCAAGGCAAACATTTCACAATGAAGGAACTGGCTCATTGGCAACCTTAAGTATGCACGCTTCCCTCCCCTAGTCAGCAACATATTCATGCACTTCAGAACTAAACTGTCAATCAACTTGCTTAGCTGATACCACACCTACACCTTAATGGATTGCAGGAATGTATCTGTGCAGGAAAAATAGGTGAATCTTGGGAAGTTTGGTTGAGATGGCGGCTTTTAGAGATAAGAAAATGCGAGATAATTACAAATGTACAAATAATATTGTATGCAGGGCCAAGCCATTAAGGGATGGTGGGGGCCGCAAGTTTGACATGGCTGGTCTGTGACTGTGGTACCTGTGAGTAGATGTGGAAATCTGACATACTTGACCACTGTTGTACTGGTGGGTCAAATGTTCTACTGTGGAGGAGCATTGCTGCAATATCAGTTGTGACACCAGTTGCTCACCTTGCTGATCAACCACTCGTGACCGGCCACAGTTTAATCTTCTGCTTGGTGTCTGTCCATGATTCATCCACTCTTGGTACATTCTTGATAACATGACATGGGAACAGACAACAAGAGCGGCTGCTGAGATACTGGCACCACACCTTTGAGCCCTAATTATCAGCCCATGATCAAAGTCACTTAAGTCACCACATTTACCCATAACTGCAGAATGTCACCATCTGCAATGCACAGGAGAAGTCAACATGTGATCTGTGAGCCACTCGTAACATTGTTGCCACGTGGTATCATGTCATTGGTCATGAAATGTTACATGCCAGGTTTTCCTAATAAAATGATTGTTCAGTTTATATACCATATTTACACATGTATAGTGCACACCCTGAAAATTTGATGGGGAAAAGCGAAGCGACAATTATAACTCATATGTAATCAGGGACGTCGTTAGGGGGAGGCCCGGGGGGGCACTGGCCCCCCGAAACGTTCACGTGGCCCCGGCAAACTGTTCTACATTTGCTGAAAATTTTACTTTCATGACAAATATTGCAAAATAGTTTTTCAGTATTTTTTTCTTTCAGTTAGAAACACTGTTCTTAATTTGAGTGGCACGAACCCAAAACCACATTTCTTTCTCGTTTTCCTGGTTCTAGCTATAGTGGATGTCAGTGTAGGAACCTAGAACTTCGTTGTTTCTCAGAATTTTGAGGGAGCTGTCTTTCCACACCTAGCAGTCGCAGGCCAACAACAGGCAGGGTTGGCCGTTGCGTTCAAACAATGTTTTGAGCTTGAGTAGATTGAAGAACGACCGCTTGTGCAGCGGTAAACGACATATATGCAAACAGTTACAACTGGTCCCGAATCAGAGCGCAATACACCCTAAATATGTACAATGGTGGCAGCAGTGGCGGCTCGTGGTGAACCAAAGTGGAGGGGCGACAGCTCATAAATTTGCTCTACTTGTACTGTGAGTTTAATTGATTAATTTCGTATATAACAACCAACATGATAAGAAATTGATATATTCATCTTTACCGAATATCATGCTTTGCACGTTTGCACATATTATGATAAATTAATAATTATTTAACAGTAATGCGAAGATTACGAAAGATGGAAGAAGAAATAGAGTTCTAACAGATTTAGTTGTTTGTTTTTTAACTTAACAGAGGGGAAAATTGATAAGCACAATGACGAATATTTACGTGCATTGAACGTGAAAATTTCTAGTAAAAATGTTACACAAAAAACGTTTCCTGTCCAACATGACTAATTGATGTATGAAATAGGACAGCAAAGTAAATATCTCACTGGAAAGGTGATATCTGCGTTACCAAACTTACCAGAAATCTTCTTCAGACATGCTTGTTCACCAGAAATCTTCTTCAGACATGCTTGTTCTAGATTCAAATTCGGTCTAGGCCGGCCTAGGTTTTTTATGTTTATTTTATTCATCTAGACTTCTGGGAGAAAAACTTCGCACCAACAAGTTCTCCACATAGCTCATCGCAACAAACGCACAACTACAGCACACTACCGAAAAAGCTTCACTTTTCCATGGAAAACGAAGAAACAACAAGCAAAGAGAATCGAGTATTCTCTTTGCAACAAGTGTCAATGCTATCGTCATTTTATTGCCTCGGGGTTGCCAGACAATTTTGCCAAATTTTCAGAAATTCGTAGTACACAGGTTCCTGTAGCGGCTCTTGGTGAGTTTAGATGACTAGTTTCTAATTTATTTAACAGCCGGCTTGAAAAGAAATTGTGAAACTTTGTCACACTATCAGGGTTTTTTCAAAACGTGCTAATCAAAACATGTAATTAAATCTAATTTTGTGAGTAACACGAAGCTGTAGCCGACTTCCGTGGCTATAAAAAGCCATGGATCCTAGGTTCGAATCCCGGCCTGGACATGGGTGTTCTTTGTGAGTGCCCTTCCATCATTTAATTATCACTTATCCTCATCGTCGTGATTACCGAAAAGTAGCAGAAAGCGACGGTAAATAACAAATATCAAGCACCTGTCTGTACTTTTTCAGTTACCGATATTTTCTTTCCTCATTGGAAATTGCATTATTTATTGCTCTATGGAATACAGAATGATTTCTTTCGACGGTTGGTAATTTTCTTTCTTACGTTAACTTCATTGCTTCTGGCAACTCTTCATTGTTTACCGTTCTCCGTAGAGAGGGCCAGTTTCGCCTAGGGGGTTGGTTTCGGACGACAAACCCTCCGTCCTCCCAGCCCATTCCCAGCCACAGATCCCGCGCGTGTTATTGCGCCAGTTCCCTCGCCTCTTACCCCTCGCGGCAGCGCCTGAAAATGCTCTACGTCTCGTAAGGTGGGAGGACGCCGCCCTGCCAGATTTCTCTCGAAGTTCCGTATTCCCCCGCACGGTGGCCTGCAAACTTCGCAATTGTCGCGGAAGAATGAATACAGAACCGACTAACCAACGATCTATAAGCAACAGAATATTTGTAATTCAGACAATGTAAAAGATAATATATAAATGTTAAAGTAATGTTTGTTCACTTGTGATTACACACGGCAGTGCGGCGTCCGTATCGTCCTTATGAACGGCCGCCCCTGGGTGGCAGGATGCCTCATATCTCCAGGTAAGTAGTATTATTCGCACCAAATATCTATTCTACTATTGAAACAGTCTAAAACACGCAACGTGTTAAAAGTAATTATCTTCACAAACTGTACGATTTCTCGAGTCGCATATTTTTCTCGATATCGTGAAGACTGATTTTGAGAATCCTCCTTAACAAACGATGCCTCCCCGATTGCGCAGCGATAGCGTTGTTGCCTTGTAATCGAGGGGTCCCGGGTTCGATACATGAGTGGAGGTACACAGTGGTCCGGATCTTACTTTACTTACTCCCGATTTGCCTTAATGTGCATAAAGTGGACTTAAAGTGCATAAAGTGGACTTAAAATCACCAACTCAACTCCTTAACTAACTTTTCGAAGAATCGAAAATTTAAACAAGAACAAGTAAATACATTTTTGTAATTTTGAAGTAAATTATTATTGTTATTGTTATTATTTTGGGCATTTTTGGTTCGTATGAATCTGCCTCACACAGTAAGCTTATTTTGTTGAGTCAAGTACAATAACAAACCCTTGCAATAAGTCACTGGAAAGACATGTGAGGTTGCACATATATTTAAGCATCTATAGATAAATAATAACCCATGGTTCGACAGCCCTGGAAGGGCCTTGGTCTATCTCCCAACTGCCAGTCCCTCCCACAATCCTACCTAGAGGTGTGGAGATCTTTAACCAGTAACGGGGTGACGTGGGGTCAGCACGTCGAACCCCCAACCGTTATAGGGGATATCCGTAAAGAATAATTATATTCTTGTGGTAAGGAGTCGTTGTCATTTAACAAACTTTATTGATTTATTCCATCAGCATTATTTAAAATGTAGTGCCATACTGAACTTACCAACTTATCAAAGGCACATTGATTGCTAAATGAGGCATTTTCCTTGTGTTGCAGAGCAGGTTCAGTTTTTGAAGTATTGCAATGTTTTACACAGTCCGTTCGAAGAATTTTGAGAATATTGATGTTTTGTCAAAGGGACCACCCCCCAATAAATATCTGTGGATGTTTTACAGGTTTCATCGTATTTAAGAAGGTAATTTTTCCGGTGCAACTTTCCTCCGTACAACATGTCTTTTGCCACTCAAGCTGAAGAGCCGATTCATAGGTGCAACGACCTTGGCAGAAAGAAACTCTGATTGGCACCATGTTGACAAAAGACTCAAGAAGTCGCGCAACCGACAGAACTCGAAGCGCTCGTCCCTTTCTGGGAAGTCGGGGACCTTTTGAAAACACATTTTCCCTTCATGCACACCAGGGGGCCTAAGCCAGGTCACCCCCTTCCCCCAAAATCTTCTCTTCATCTGGCTCTGGTTATCGGCCGCGCCGAAACGCACTGCAGGTAGCTAGGACTTTCTGGGTTAATTACTTTATGGTTCAGCATGGACATAGGCTTTTCACATTGCAAGAGACAAAATTCTACTGTTTGTCCCTTTTCTGGCGAGAGATGAATGACAAAGATGTCGCGGTTCCTTCAGGTTCCCACACTCAACCCTTGTGCTCATAACCTGCAATGAAGGGAAAGGCCATAATAAGCCTTTGTAATGTACCAACTTTATGTCCTTCTGCTTCTTTTTGCCCTGCTGTGTTGATTGGTCGACAATTGATGACTGTTAGCTTCTGTAAACGTGAGATTCCGGTAGGATCACGGAGTGCTTGAGATCTCATTTTCATGCATTGCGAGTGAAATTTCGATTGATTTGGTTCATTTTACTTTGCTCTTCTGCCACATTTGGCTAATTGCGAAGATGGGGATGAGTGATGATATGATTAAATTGATCAATGGACACTCACAAACACCCATGCTCAGTCCGGAATTCGAACCCGGC
Organism: Lepisma saccharinum; assembly: GCF_977018435.1. Taxonomy (NCBI): domain Eukaryota; kingdom Metazoa; phylum Arthropoda; class Insecta; order Zygentoma; family Lepismatidae; genus Lepisma; species Lepisma saccharinum. The sequence goes on from NC_139230.1 coordinate 45,362,073, forward strand.
ACACCTGGCATCGTAGCACGATGTGCTAACCACTCCGCCACGGGGGTAGGCGAAGTGAAATTTCGAGTGTGAAGCTGCCAGCTCGTTTTCCTCTCGAAAACATTGAAGTAGGATCGAGTGATCGACCAAATGTCCAACACATTGACTTTCTAAATTGGTGTCCGACTACCACACAGGTGTCCGACTACCACCGGGTTTGACTCCCAGGGCGGTTGATCTCACATGTGATGAAGAACAAGTCACATTTCAATTAAGGAAGGAAACGAGGTATGTGGTCAACTTTATATAGGTATAGTAGTGTGCATGCTCTAGAAATAATATGTTTCAAAATTCTGCATATTTTGTGATTTTTGTTTATTTAGCCTCCACCAGGGTTTTCAAAGGTCCATCTACCCATAATTTCCATGGGTTTTATTGGGTTTTGTTGCAGGACCGGAACCTTTCTTCTCGCACAATTTAAATTTGGTCCTAGTAGTGTATTGTTCCCTTAAAAAAAGGTTACTGGATCATATTTAAATTGATCCGGAAAATATTCCTGCACCGAATTTTAATTGATCCTGGAAAAAAAATATGCTTGGACAGTGTTTAAATTCAGCCGCAAAACAAGGTTCCTGGACCGTATTTAAATTTTACCGAAATAAAGAGTTCCTGCACCGTATTTTAAATTCATACGGAAAAAGGGTTCCTGGACAGAATTGAGGCCTAGAACCCATTTACACTTGCTGATTTTCTCTCCCGGATGGGAAATGAATTTATTTACAATACCTGGACCATTAAAAACCCTGGGATTGTTAAAGATTAGGGAACGCATACATTCATATTTGTTCTATAGGTTTCCGTTATAGGACCGGAACCTTTTCTCTCGCACAATCTAAATTCGTACCAAGTTGCGAATTGTTTCATTTCAATGCGAAACTTTGACCCTATTTAAACTGGTCCGGAAAAAAATGTTCGTTGGCCGTATTTAAATTCTTCAGGAAATAAGGTTCCTGGACCGAAATTAAATTCATCTGGAAAAAACTTCATGGACCGAATTGAAAACGTTACAGATGAAGAGGTTTCTTACGGTCCAGAACCCATTTACGCTTGCTTATTTTCTCTCCTGGATGGGAATTGAATTTATTTAATATTCCTGGACCTTTAACAACCCTGGCCTCCACCCGCAAATGCAGACGCTGTGGCTGTTGCTTAGGCGGGAAAGTTCACTACACATACAAATAAAATGAATCCAAAGTTATATAGCGAATAATAGTTACTTACATAATAATATCATGAAATATGGAGTGCCAAATTACTTATCAAGCATTTTCTGTTATTTGTCTATCCTAGTGGGAGCGAAAATCTTTTGCCCTTGCTGGTGAACTCGGTTCCTGCAAATTCAAGGCGGCATTTTCTAATTTTCATTTCTATTTGGGCCGACAACTCCGTGGTGGAGTGGTTAGCAGGTTACGCTACGAAGCAGAATGTCCCGTGTTCGAATTCCGGCCTGAGAATGTGTCTTCTTTGTGATGGTCCTTTCATCAAGTTAATCTTAATTAAGAAAGTTAACTCATTTTCATCTTCATGATAAGCCAAAAAGTGTCAGAAAAGTGACGTAAAATGAACCAAGTCAATCAATAATTTCTATTTCGTTATTTTACGCCGCTTTTCAACCTCTTGGGTTAAATGCGATGATGAGATTGAATGATGATCCGAAGGAATAGCGATGCAAGACATGATGCAACCACACCTGTCCAAGGTCCGAACCTTGGACCTCTGGTTTAGTAGTGCGTCATGCTCATGCTTCGGGAGTGGAATCCTTTGAATGAAAAACTATAAAAGTAGAGTGAAAGAAAACAACATTGTACTATGCAAAAAAGCAATGTTTAGGTCCTCTAAAGAAAAGTACAGTTATTCAGTAAAATTAATTTTGAAGGACAAAGCCTCCGAAGTGTTTTTCCATTCGGTGACGCGTGGTCATCACATCGAGTCCCATCTAGCTTTGAGAGTGGAATTCGCTCATATATTGATTTCAAGTTGCTTCCCAGTTGTCCTCACGATGTTTGGCCATCACAGAAATTTTGGAGTTCCTAACAGGGATCGAACCTTGAAAGACTAGAGCGCAATAATTTGAGTGCGCGGGAATTTTGTTGTTTCTATTGCCATCATATATTCAGTTTTACACGCGCAAAGAGGATTACTTTTAAGAAATTAGATGTGTGCATAAAATTTCATATATATATAGTCATCATTCTCCAATGTGTACAGTACGACGCCACAAAAGACTCCTGCATGTCCCATAGAATTGTGGTTAAGGGTGTAGCCTTGCACTGAAGGCCGCCGGATTCGATTCTGGTATAAACAATATACATGGGATGCCTATCTTGAACTCATTACACAAACATTTCATTTTCGCACCGTTGTCATACTTGTGCACCTGATTCCAGCACTTTTTATATCTAAACTGATGGAAGAGGGCTTTCTCTACTTCACAATTTTCTTCGAGCAAATTTACAAATCTAAGGAGTAAGAACTAATGACATTGTTCTTGGTGTCTCAAAAATCTGACATAAGAGAAAATACATGGATTTTTAAAGACTGTCTAGATGCCATAAAGTTAATAAGTTCATTCTGCATTTAGATTCCCGAATAATGGCCGTGGATTTTGCGAGTCTATATCCGTAAATTTATATATATATATATATATATATATATATATATATATATATATATATATATATATATACATACTGTACATATACTTATGTAGGCCTATATGGTATATTAATAGTTTGTTAGTTTTTAATGGTTTGATAGAAAAAAAATCTTAAGTTTTGGGCCCCCCCGAACTGATCAACCTAGCTACGTCCCTGCCGAAAACTATTCCTAATATTGTCATGTTCTTTACTATCTCATAGACAGAGGATCTATAACAATGTGCTGGGTCCTTTCCCAGTTGTAGAATTTTCGATTTTTTGTAATTCACTGTCAAGCCCGTTATTTCTTGTGTTGCTTCAAGTATTTTTTGTACTGATTTCAAATCATGTTCATCTTGAAGTATTATAGTCACATCGTCTGCATATGCCAAGATTTGATGTGTTTTAGAATATAGTTCAATTCCTTTTACCTAATCTTGTAGCCAGTTTATGATAGGTGTTATCGCTAAACAAAAGATGAGAAGTGAGAATGGACACCCCTGTTGGAGGCCTCAATGCAAAGGAAACTGTTTCGTCAGCGTTCCATTTAAATTAAGTTTTACTCTTGCTTCAAAATAGAGACCTTGGACAGCTTCAATAATTTTGGCTCCTAATCCAATTTTGTGTAATAATGCAAATAGATAATCATGTTTTATGGAATCAAATCACTTGCAAAATCTAATGCTAAAATTGCTGTTGTAAATTCCTTTTCATCTTGTGTTAAGGCTACTATTTCTCTCAAGGTAGTTAATAATTCAAATATTCTTCCTTTGGTTCCAAATACATGTTGTTTACAAATTATTTTATCTGTATATAGCTGCAAACAACTAGTAAGAAGACGTGCGTAAATTTTATAGTCTACACATAACAACGTTATTGGTCAGTAATGTTGTGCAGATTGACAGCGGCCAGGTTTCGGTACCAATACCATAACTCCTAACAAGCTTGAGGGACCCATTCGTTGATACCGAAAAACGTCGTTTACCCATCTTGTCATTAAGTCTTTCATCAAGGGCCAAAAAGTTTGAAATAGTTCCATGGGGAGACCATCAGTTCAACCCGCTTTATTCTTTTTTCCTGTCATTACCACTTGCTTTACTTCATCCATTGTAAAGTTTTGCTCCAGCATTTTGTTGTCTTCTTTTGTTATCTTCGGATTGTAATGGCGAGAATCGATAGATCTCGTGGTTCTGTGGTAGACTGGGCTCTAAATTTACTGGAAAAGTGATTGACGAGATATAGGTATATATCCGCTGAATTTGTATGTTTACATCCATTCTCATCTTCTATTTCTGTGATTAATTTCCGTTGTTCTCTTTGTCGCTCCTTTAACACGTGGGAAAATGTTGGTAGTTCTGTAGGATCGAACATAGGTAATTGACTATGATAGCTGTATCCCTGTAAGTTTTGGTTATACATCTTTAAGACAACAGCTTGCATTTTCTTGTATTCGGGCAATTGTGAGGAGTCACTTTCGATTTTATGGGCTAGTTCACGTAATACAGCATAATAAAAATTATATTTCTTGTAGAAGTCAGACATTCGTTGTTTACTGTATTGTTGACAAAAATATTTTTTGTACGGTTTGAGGAAAGAGTCCTACCACTGAATCAAATCTTTCCGACGCAAACTCATGGATTCTCATTTCTTCCACTGTTGTTCAAATTCCATACGGAATGTGGAATCTTGCAATAGTTGTATAGTTGTATATTGAAACGCCAGTACCCTCGACCTTTCCTAACGTGAGCTATATTTAACTGAATGTCCACGTTTACTCCAAGGTGATCACTAAAACATGTTGTACAGTTATTCTACTAGTCTGTGAAAGTAAACTGGTGGTTACGTAAAATTGGTCCAGTCTACTTGCTGAATGGGTTCTTATATATGTGTAGCCTGGCTCGTGAGGGTGTTTATTCTCCCATACGTCACTTAACTTAAATCCACTCACTAGAGCTTACAAACTGTAGCAGGGATTAAATCCGGTGTTTTGGTCTTCTTTTCACAAAGTACAATTAAAGTCGTCCACACATATCAAATTTTGTCGATTTCCCCCTAATGCTACAGGGGTATTAAAAAAAGTCTGTGCTCTCCTTCCTTGCGGCAGTACCCGAGGGTGCATCCACACCGATCCCACAAACACACATGTAATCCTCCCTGATGGGTGGTATAATACCTTAGAGATGAGGATAGTTTTCTTAACAATTATTGCCATTCCTGTGAATTGAGGGTTACTATTATTATAAACTACATAGTCTATTCCTACCTCAAGGTTTTCTATACCAACTTCCTCTATACATACGATGTCCAAATCATAAGATTTAAATAATATTTGAAAGCTTTAATTTTTCTGTCGAGGTAAATTTATTTATATTAATCGTGGCTAAATGAAATATTGTAACTTGCGCCATATCGTTTATGGTATTCACATCTAGGTTATTTGTGACAAGTAATAGAAATACACACCAAAAAGTACCCGTTACTAACATTTCTTAACATCTCTTAACTCAACCCGTAAACAAAACCTTCTCTTACACTCAATTCCAACAAAAGGGGGTGAGAGAAGGGAACATGAACACATCTAGTTAATAACACATCTTTTATGTCAAATGTTGTATAACAAAAGTACTTCCAGACTTTCTGTAGAGCCTCTCTTCACCTGTTTATCATCAAGAGCAAGGGTTGTTTCCAGATTGTTGGCTACACTTTGGGACAGGTTATCCCTCACTTGCGAAGGGGAACGTTATTCACTTGGTTTCTTTGCTGGAGGCCCATTCATCAATTCGACGCGATGATTCCTCCTCCGTCTCTGCCTCCCCACTGTAGGTGATGATGTGAACTGCACCGATGAACATGCTGGAGACTGGTCCCTGGTAGTCATCTGCAATGAACTTTCATCTGTTGTCGGTGAATCTTCAAGTGTTTCCCTTGGTTCTTTTTTTCTTAAAAGTGTTGGTGATCGGCAAACTGGGATCCTCGTCTTTGGTTGACACTGAACTCTCCATAAATTCGTCACTACTTTCATCATTTAATGTGATTTGTTCTTTTCTGGTCGACATTTGTGGAACACCCTGTATTGTCTCATCACTGACACATGCAGGTGGTTCGTTTTGTTGCTTGGTCGTTACACCTGAGAGTATTGTAGACTCACTGGATATCACTTCTTCTGTGCTGTTCAAGTTATACGGGATGGGTTGGGCTCTTCCTGCATACGAATTGTCACCCACTCTTGCTGATGATCGCTGTCATGTGGCATTGATTGAAGAAGTGTTCCTGGGAATCGCACGCCGAACATGTCTTAGCTTGACCATTATGAGTGACCAATACCTCCCTCCACTTATAGACACATAAGAAGGTATTGAACGTGTCAAGGTCATCTTTACATTTTTCCTGCCCATATGTACTGGATATATATGATCTTTATTATACTTCTCATCTACTAAAACTACTCATATCGGGTCATCGTCTAATTCACTTGGGATCACATAAAGTTGAACTATTACTGTTGCACTGTCCGCCCATGTCATTAAAACCTCATGGGCACCTTCCGAATCATTATACACATAAGATCCATTTCGACTGAGCCACCTCGGCTATTAACAATTAATTGCCTTAAAAAAAAGAGAGAAAAAAAAACAATACCCTTATAAATACTTAATTTCGGTTGTGGTAAAGCCTTGCATTGACTCTGAGCTCAGAATGTCTATTCCACTCTCAGATTCCATCATTTGTTGGCAGTATCTAGAGCTCAACCAAGATGAGAAGATTCGTCTGGTGCTGTTGCTGAATTTTCGACTGAACTTGAGCAGAGAAATGTGGACAATGCATTCAGCTGCTTACCATGTAATGCTGCTCTTGTGTTGCCAAAATGTGCAGGATTCTTCAATACATCATCACCTTTATTCACTGCAAAATGTTTGTGCAATGATGACGGGGAAAATGGCACACACTCCAGTAGCAGACAGGTAATACAGTGATCTCTTATTAATTTGAACTCCAGAGTGCACGAAAAACGTTTGAGTTAACAAAAACATCATGCCATTAAAAATGGTTTGAAAGGGAATAAACTTGTCTTTGAATTATCCAAGTACAAATTAAAGAGCTCGCCCCCCTCTTAAAGTTTTTGGTAATAAAGCCATGAAGGAAGCTGTACACATGGCAACATGAAGACACTTGTGCACAAGCAAAGGATAATGTGAGAAGAGAAGAAATGATTATTGACTTTAGTTCAAGGATTTGCCATGGTTCTTCTCATCTTGCTTGTGCAATAGCCTTTTAATTTGTTATTGGTAGATGTTCCATGTAACAATTTTTGGTACATAATTCCTTCTCCTGGTTCCCAATTATTGGTAACAACCAGTCACAAAATTGAAGTGAGTCAAGATGGCAGATGGTAGATGGAACACGTTTCCTCATTTCTCAAGTTTAGCCTGTGTTCTTGTAGTGTTTTGTGCCATTTGTGTCTTTCAACATCACAAAACTGTAAAGTTACACCCTGGCTTGCCATTGTGGGCTAGGGATCCTGTGATCACCAAAGCATAAAAAATAAACTCACCAACTGTACTACTCATCTGACAGAGCTGCTGAACTACGATTTCTTGGTATTTACAGAGATCAGGCTGAATGACATTGTTCCAGACAATGAATTGCCTCTTGCGAATCACTTCAATATTTTTCGAAATGATCGTCCTGTGCAAAGGGGAGGGGGAGTGATGATGGTGTGTGTAAATGTAAAGTGAAAAAGCAAAATTCGCAAGGATCTAAACCATTCTTGTAAAATCGACTGGGCTGAAATAAATATTGAAAAAGGCAGGAAATTTACATTGGTTCATATTATCTATCACCCGAACAAAAACTCTCCATTGCATATTCTACTGTTGGATTAAAAATTTTAGATAGGGGAAGGTGGGGTAAGATCGGGTAGTGGGGTGAAACTGAGTACCTTGGTTCTGGCATCACTAGTTCTCCTCTCTAGCGGACAGATTGTGAACTACACTCCGCTAGTCAAGAAGAAACAGTGGCCATATTGGCGTGTTGTTGCTGTTGAATTCACAGCATCTGTGTAGGTGAGTTTGTTTTACAATGTCATCTCTCTAATGTTCTTTTGTTTTTAAACCATCCTTATTTAATAGTCATTACAGTTATAAAACGCTCTTTAGTCCAGCTTATTATATGTTTACTAAGGATTTATACCCTAACAAACAATACGGATTTAGTCCAATAGTAGTGTGATTCTGTTTAGTTTTTATAACCTCTGCACTAGGGGTAAGACTGGGTACGCCGAGTGGGGCAAGACCGGGCACTACCCATCATTGCCCCATCATTTAAGACTAAATTATGTTTTTTGTGACGATGCATTTTCTAACTCAGGACAAGGAGAAGGGTGGATCCAATGCGGAAAGTGTCTTGGCTTGGCCCACGAAAGCTGCAGTGGAGCGGAGGAAGAAGACAACTACTTTACTTGTGATTTCTGTAACTAATATTCTTGAATTGTTCAGCTAAGGCATGAACCAACTTGTCTTAGGCATAAAATAAAAATTTCTGCTACTTTTCCACAGAAAATCTCATTTTTCTATTTTCCCATAAAGTTAACGTATGATTTGACTTTTTTCAGAAGACAATCATTGATAAAAAAGTAGGGCAACTATGACTTTTCAGGAATGATACATAGTATACTCAGTTAAACAATGCATATTTTACTTAAATCTGACAAACTCTAGGTCAAATAGTTTAGCTCCAGCAAGCCTTCGAGTGTTTGCTACCTGGTCTTACCCCACTTACCCCTAATCGAGTTTGGACTCCAATTAAAAATTAACCAGCAGACCTACATAAGAACGAGTTACATCAAAATTTAGCTTATTCAATTCTGCATCAGTCTATGCTAACCATTTATTTTCGAGTATGCCATCTATTTTTTATCATCGTGGGGAAAAAAAGGCTGGGCTTTTTGAATTTTGTAAACGATCGCAATCTTTGAAATTCTGTAAATCAAAAACAGCTTGTCCAATCATTATGAAATTTTAGTAGGGTGCAGGCAGAAATCTGATAAATACAATTATTAATTTTCAGGTTTTCAAGATTTCTAAAAAATGGGCACGGTGGCTCAGTCAGTAAATTTAGACCATGCTAAAGGTCCTGGGTTAGATCCCCGGCTGGTTCAAATCTGGGAACTTTTCTAACATTGGAAGCGGCCCTGGCACCCACCCAGCATGGAATAATATGGGTACCTGGGGGAAACGCTTTGGGGTAAAGGCGGTCAGGGGCATGATGCTGATCACATCACCCCCACTCATGACCGGATCAAGAAAGTGTGGGGTGTTACCCCCACACCCCCTATATACCTTCATGGCATGGTGCTATGCACAGGGGAGCACTTTACTTTTTTTTTTTAGAAAAAAACAGTTCTTAACAATTTTACGAAACAACGTTTTCTTCTTCAATCTACAATCTACAACATTTTCTTAGTATTGGGTAGTCTTTCACATTGCGAAACCGATTTTATACAGATTTTTATTCAGCAGAGCAAAGCTGTTAGCAGAATGTGCCAACATGGTACACAGTGATGTTCGTTGAACCAGAGAGCCCTGATAGACAATGCTTGCGGTGTTGCCACGTTTCACGTACAGATTTACTGAACTTTTGCAATGAAGCTTGGAATCTGTGCAAACAAAGCCCCAGTGTGCACACACACCAAACGTTCTATGACATCAGACGTCACTTTAAACATTTACTTAGGAAAAAGTAAAATGACTATGTAGACAATGTAACAACACAGTGCCTCACTAATCCAAAGAAATTCTTTACATTGTTAAATTCAAGAAAGCAAAAACCACATGTCCCCATTTAAATCATGAACAAATCGAAAACATCCTGTTAAGAAGAAAAGAGTGCATTTATTCAATAATTTCTTTCATGAAAAATTCCCAACCTGCTCATCAACATGCAGTCTGTTTGTTCACACTCTCTCCCCACCATCAAAACCACTTCTTGAAAAGTTAAATCTGTACTTGCCTCATTGCCCATCCACTATTCTTTAAGTCCAGATGGAATTCCCAAAATTTTAGTCCGGAGCACTGCTGACACATTGGCTCATCTTCTCTCTCTCTCTTGTAAAATGTGTGCTTCTCTGAAGGGACATTTCCTCAGATGTTCAAGAAAGCCAACGTTCCACCCATTTACAAATCTGGTGATAAAAATAGTGCTACATCACATAGACCAATCTCACTCCTATCACCACTGTCTATAATCTGTGAGAAAATCATTAAGGACAGATTATTATTCAGATTTTCATCTCTGCATATCAAGTGCTATCCAACATATTTTTCTTCCAGGTAGCTCTTGCTTCATAAACTTACTGTGCATAAAGTGGACTTAAAACACAAACTCAATCAATCAATCAAATGCTCTTGCCTGATCAATCTTTCAGTTCTCCTTTCACATGCCACTAAGTCTATTTCCAAAATTCTCAGCTAGATTTGGACATTTCAAAAGCTTTTGACAAAATAAATCATGCTCTTATTATTCACAAATTACAAAACCACACTTAACATACATGGCAAATTTCTCTCCTTAATCCAGGATTACATACAGTCGTGAACTCAGCATGTCACTCTTTCAGGCGTCTCTTCTGATTTTCTTCCTGTCTTGTCTAGGGTGCCACAAGGGAGTGTCTTGGGCCCTCTCTTGTTCATCCTATACATGGAAGATCTTCCTCAAAGACTTTCCTCACTTCCTGACAATATACTCATGTTTGCTGATGACTGTAACCTTTTCAAAGAAATCTCATCTAAACGAGATAAGGTGATCCTCCAGAACGCACTTTCTGAACTAGTTGCATGGTGTACTCACTGGAATCTACAACTCAACCCACAGAAATATTCCTCCCTAACAAAATACACTCACATTATGTTCTTGAAAACAATTGTATTACTACAGTTTGACCTAAAAAAATCTAGGTGTTATCGTAGATAAAAAACTGAAATTCAAAGAACACATCACAGCTACAACTAAAAGTGCAATGTACCTCATAGGCCTACTTCAGAAATTCACTGAAACTGATACTCCATCTTCCTTTAGCCTATTTTTCAAATCATTCATTTCACCGATTCTTGAATACTGCTCTCCAGTCTGGACCATGGTTTCTAATGCTAATCTTTCTAGCATGGATTCCGTCCTTAGCTTCTTTACCACCATTGTTCATCATAGAATTCCTTCTCTACGGCATCTTCAGAAACCTCATACCCTGACAACTTTAAACATTCAGTTACTGCAGACCCAACATCACTTGGCTGACATTATCTTTCTCTACAAAATCATCAATGAATAATTAAGATCAGAATTTATACTCACAGAATTCAACTTCAGAGTATCCTCTCGATTGACCCAAAATGCTCAATTTTTCGACAAGCCTAAAACTAGGCTTTCTCTTATACAGCATTCTCTGTTCAACAGGTTTCTAGTTCTATAATAAACTGCCTGCAAATATTGACGTTTTCTCCCCGAAAAGTACATTCCATTCGTCACTTACAATTCATCTGTAGATCTTTTGATTGTTTATATCATTTGTATAGATCTTGTATGTATATGTTTACTTTCTTGTATACTTTTTTCTTTTACCTAAAACTATCTTGACTTATTTTTGTTTATCTATTACAGTTTCAGTGTAAACCGGCTATTACAAATGCTGTATCTGAAACTTGGATTAAATAAATAAATAAAATAAATACATATCCATGATCAAAATCATGTGTAATGGCATGCGAACTTTCTCCCTAGACATCAGTATGATCTCGATGCATTACTGATGCAATAGAGCCATTTTAATGCTTTTTTCTGAAACCTCAAATTGGTACAATAATTCATTCATAACTTTTTACTGGTTAAAGACACATGGAAATAACCTCCATCACAGCATTTCTCATCAAATTCTAGCCTATTTTAGATATCATATCACCCTATTCCCATTTTAAACTTTTTCAAGATGGAAGCTGTCATCGTCATATGCTCTATAACATTTCCCTCACTCCTATTACAAACCTGCAGTGTTAGTTTTGCAGAACAGTATGTCATTGAACTTTTATTTGGCTGTCTCCATACTTTTGGGCCACCCTGTACAATAGAAATGTATATGGCAAATTTACTTTTGTCATGCTGAAAATAACATTCCATTTCTTTTGAATAATCTTGTGTATCGGAATAGGTTAAATATCGGCATCGGTGTCAGTTCCAAAAATTATCGATGAGTACATCGGCATTGGCAAATTTTCAGCTTCGCCACATCACAAGTTGGCTCACAAGATAGATTAAATTATAGCCTTGCATTTAATTTACAAATAGAGTTTCAGGGGCACTTTGGCATGGAATGCCCCGAATCGAATGATAAGATGTACATAATACGCGGTACAGGGGAGAAGAGAGGAAATGCAGCCTTTGAGATCGTAATTGTTCGTGAGAATTTTCACGAAAAACTGATTTGGTTGGAATCTGATCACAATTGTCCACTGTTGCAGATATCCAACCCCCCACAAACACACTTGCACACAAGTTAGTAGGGTGAAATCAGCTCAACTTTTGCTCCAACCCAGAATTAAATACTACAGAAAAAAATGTTTGTATGAATGTTCCTTTATGTTAGGACAACTCAAATCCAAAATGCCAAGAAATGGAAGCTTGGGGAAATAATTCTACATATGAGGGTCAGTCAATAAGTATCTACACTTTTGTTGTAATTTTCATTAGACTGATCACACTGATTTCTGAGCAAAAATTTCAATGGAATGTTCATTTGTCATCATTGATTTAGTGTATTTTTGACCTTCACAATCTTGTTTTTTCTTTTCTTTTTGTGTATACAAGGTAAAAATGGTCCGTGCCGTCTTCCATTTATACCAAACAAGAACAGCAATCACTAAACTTTTGTACCAACTCAGAATAAAATAGGGCCTACCCAATGGCACAGTGGTAGCATTGTCGCCTTGTAATGAAGGGGTCCCAGGGTCCCAGGTTCAATACCTGCTGGAGGCACATGGCACAGTGGTTCGGATCCCACTTTAAACTCTAGGTCCAGTCTCAATTAGCCTTACTGTGCCTAAAGTAGACTTAAAACACCAACTCAAACTCAGAATTAATTATTAAAGAAAATGTTTTATGTAGGAATGTTCCACAATGTTAGGATAACTGAAATTCAAAATGCCAAATGACGGAAGCTTGGCAGAATTATTATACATTGAGGGTTGGCCAATAATTATCTGCACTCTTGCCGTAATTTTATTTAGGTTGGCTACACTGATTTCTGCACAGGCATGTAATGGATTGTGCATTTGTCACTGATTAGTGTATTTGTGAGTTTCAAAATTTTGTTTCCTATTCTTGTAGTGTTTACAGGATAAAAATGGCTGTGCAACCCACGATTTATACAAAAAAAGAACAGCGATCAGTAATCCCTCCTTTGAGGTCTGAAGATGTATGAGAGACCAAAATATACTGAAGACTTGCATCACAATACAGGGGACTAATGTGCAGATAACTTGCCACTTCATTCATAGATACTCGTGGGTCAGAAGCATGGTACAGACTTGCTCAATGTTGTTGTCAGTAGTGGATGTGAATAGTCATTCTACTGCTCCTTCATGCTCAACACTTGTCCGATTGTTTTTGAACTTCTCAATCCATTTCTGGAATTAAATACTAAAGAAAAATATTTTTTCCATGAATGTTCCCCAATGTTAGGACAACTCAAATCCAAATGCTAAAAGACGGAAGTTTGGACAAATTATTTTATACAAGGATCCATCCATAATTGGTGGAATTAGCAAAAATTTTGCTCCAAGCTGGAATTAAATACTATGGAGAATTTTTTTTATAGGAATGTTCCCCAATGTTATTAAAACTCAAATCCAAAATGCCAAATAATGGAAGCTTGGAAAAATCATTTTATACAAGGATCAGTCAATAATTAGTGAAATTAGCGCAAATTTTGCTCCAAGTCGAAATTAAATACTACACAGTAGAATTTATATAGGAATGTTCCCCAATGTTATTAAAACTCAAATCCGAAATGCCAAAAGATGGAAGCTTGGGGAAATCTTTCTACATATGAGAGTCGGCCAATAAGTATCTGCCCTTTGCTGCAATTTTGTTTGGGTTCATCATGGGCATGTCAATGGGCATGTGTTTAGTGCAGTGGTGGCAAACCTTTTTTGGATTGAGGGCTAATATACATTTCAAGAATCACTTGCTGTCTACTTATCTTATTAGACCTAACAACGAGAGCCTTGAAGCAAATGGCCAATACCATAAAATTGACATTGATTATTTTATTTTATTTTATTTTATTTTATGTATGTATGTATGTATTTATTTATTTATTAAATAAGTTTTGGCTTCAGTACTGTGGGCTTGGCACCTGTTTTAGGCTGTCTATTCCCAGTTCATCATTAGCATATTTTCATCCTTTTAATGAGAAGGTATTTTATTTTTTACATAAACATAATTACTACAATTTTATTCTTTCATAAACACTCATTTTTTTTAAAAAAAAAGTATTTTACTTGTTGCTGAGCATCAGTAAAGAAATTACACAACTATTTTGTACTTTCCAGTAGTCATTTCACTTGTTTCCAGACACTTGACACTGCATTCCGCCAATGAGTTTATCTTTCAATAATGAGTTGTTGGTTACTCCGAACGGAGAAGGCAAAGAATATTTACATTTTTTATGGTTAATTATTATGAGATTCAACAAAGAAATAGATTAACTGTTACAACAAAGCTCTGTTGCTGACACAACAGTTGAAAATACAGAGATATGATAGGACAGGCTACCTCTCATGGCTTGCAGGTCGACATGTTGGCCACCCCTGGTATACTGTATAGTTCACCTTCACAACATTTTTTTTTTTTAATGCTCGCACCCTCCATTTGTACCAAAGAAGAACAGTGATCAGTAATATCTCATTTGTGGTCTGAAGGTGTATCAAGAACCGAAACCTAATGAAGGCTTGCATCACAATATAGAGGATTAATGTGCAGATGGTTGGCCATTTCTTCATTAATTACTCATGGGTTAGAATCATCGTATGGGCCTGATCCATATGAGTAGTGGATGTGAATGGCCATTCTGCTACTCCTTCAAGATTGATACTTGTCCGGCCATTTTTGAACTTCTCAACCCATTCGAAAACACTTCATCGTGATTACTACTTCTCCAATATTCTGATGCAAGCAAGTGTATTTTGTTCCCTGGTAATCTCATGTCTGCCAGCTGAAGTAATCTTATCTAAGAGTTGACAACCTTGTTGCTGTTAGATTTTAAATTAGCAACTAGTACAAATATATAATTTGTTTTAAGAAATAAAATACAGAAACCAACTTACGAGTTCATGTATTGCACTATTTCCCATAATACATAATTAGAACAGTAACAGTGATAATGAAATGTCTTTCTTCTTATCAAAGATTTTTATTATTAATACAACTTAATTGTAAATGTTATAAAAAGATGACAGTCACAATAACCTCCCCTCCTGCGGGGAAGAAAATATAGCCATCATATTTGGTGGCTTAACTTCATAGATACAAGATCTTAATTACACATCAAACAGTAACATAACATTCAAATATTCGACATTCAAATCAACTTTAATACTGTATACAAATCTTTTAAAATCAATTCTAAACTACGTTTTTACCCTTCCACATTCTTGATTAGCATGGCGCAACAGTTCGATATTTTGCAAATTATGTCTACATTTTATATTTGGTCCATCTAAAGACACCAAGTTTATAAAATTTCATATTTTCATTTAAGCAAAACAATATTTGCAACTAACTCAAATATTTAATGACACATTTTCATATTTGAGCAATAAATTAAACAAGTTATCAACAACTTGAGTTTCACAATATTCATTGCCATGAACTTCCTTATGAATATCTTCTTTAGAAGCTACATAAACAGAATCATCCACATGAGAAAATTCAAATGTCAAAGTTTTACAAGATCCAGCTACAGAATTTAATAGCGAATATTATTTGTGGAACTAGGAACAAAATGAGCTGATACTTCCTTACCACTAGAATTAACGAGTTCAACAGTAGACATACGATAATTAATTATAGCGTTATACTGCCACAAAAATGGTGCTCCTAAGATCAAATCAGCATTCAATTGTTAAGCTACATATAAACCCATGTGGAAAAATTCATCTCCTAACTGCATAATGACATATTTAAAACCTACAACTTTGATGTGTTGCTCACCAGCGAAGCAAGCCAACTGAATTCCATCTATTGTTTCCAGCTTTATATTTGACAATAAGGAACTTAGAGTGATCCAAACCTTATAATCCAACAAATTACATGGACTACCAGTGTCAATTAAACATTTAAGAAACAAGTCACAAATTCTTCCCTGTATTTCTGGTACTTCAAGTAAAGGTGCAGGAGTTCCTTTATCTGTAACAGTCCACTCAGGCTCTGAATCAAACCACTCCAGCAAAAATGCAACAGGTAAAACTTCATCTTTATCAATGCCTAAATATTTAACTCTATTAAAGTCACTGAGGCATCACTTAACATGCAAGAGGTAAGGATCATAATTACAAGTAAGCTCCATATGGTAATCCTTTGGCAGGGCGAATTTGAGTGTATTTCCCTGCCTTAGTTCTTAGTAATGTTCTCACAGTAACATTATTTACTAAAGAACATTCTTGGTTTCAACTAATGTCATTGCAGTTCATTTCATTTCGGAAATTTCTATTGTTCCTTGCTGAAATATCTGAGTTAGTGTTAATGGAGTTATCTCGCAATTCTGTACTGGCTGGACTTTGAAATCTTCTATTTCTGTTGTATCTAGGTGTTATTGCCATTATTAGCGTTCCTTTGAGTGATTGTTCTTCGATTGTAATTATCAAAGTACAAACTTCGATTGTTACCTTGTTGCTTATAGCTCTCTTGGTTAGCTCCAGATTGCCTATAGTTGTTTCTGAGATTCCTAGCAGCTGGTTGGCCCACAAATCTCTCTGAAGCTACAGTTTGGGTAGATGAATCACTGCATGACTTATTTTCCACAGACACTTGCCTCACAAAATGCCTAGATTTTCCGAAATTATTCAAGTTGTACTCCTCGCTTATATAATCACCAGGTAGTGACAAAGATTTGGTTTTATCACTAGAATATAAGTCTATTGTCCTGAGTTTTTGTATTAATTGTTTAAGGTTGGAAATTTAGTGACAACCCACATTCTTAAAAACTGTTTCTGGCAATTGCTTCAGAATTACTCTTTTTATTTCAGCTTGGTTAGGCTTCTCAACAAGGTTACAATAAGAGGAATATACTTTCGGTACATATGCTTCTAATGATAAACCAGAAGATGTATTCTATTTACAAGAACGCAAAACTACCAGTTGGCTTTCTAACAAATCATTCGAAGCAAATTGTTCAAGAAACTTGCACACAAAACATCATATGATGAGAAATTCCACCTTTCACTATTGAACCAATATGCTGCAGTACTGTAGAAACATTTGTGAAAAATTTGCAGGTGATATTTAGAAGATACACCAATCAAATTTAACATTGTTGTCAGCTGGTCTATAAACTCCCTAGCTGATTGATTCGAGACGTCACCTCCAAAAACGTGGTAATTGGCTTAGTTCATTTACACGAATAACTTTACCCATGCATTCTCCAAATGGGTTTCCTGCAGAAATATTTGTATTAAATTCTGCACACGCAGGATTACAAAACTTTGTTTGATACAAAATTTGGAGACTCAGAATTCCTAGAAGCATTGTTAACTTTTTTTTTATTGTCAATGAAATGACAAGACTTTATTTCCAATATAGATGGCCTCTACAATAATATATAAATATATCTCAATAATAAAGAATTGATAAGGGGGAACCTCCACCCGCATACATTCAAGGGTATATGCTTATTCTGGTGCCTTTAAATAAACCAGAATGTCAGTTGCTCTGAATTTTCCTTTCTTTAAATTCTTTATTGATAATATACATTTACATATATACTACAAAGAAAAGAAATAAAACAATGTTACACACATAATTTGGTTATGATATGTTTTATGTTATAATAGTTAAATGTGTGTTAATATTAAGATTTATTTTGGTATCCAGAACAAGTCGTTTCTGTTAGCATATGGATAGTTTGGAATTTGGTTAATTATTGTATGTAAGTTATTTTATGTTATGTTCTTATATTTTATTCTTGGGGGTTGTGAGTAAGTAAGGGAAATAAACCATTCAGGGATCCAGAACAGTTGTAAAATATGTTGTGAATTAATATATAGGTACTAGGTCTGGTGATGAAGTAATTGTTTATTAGTTGGGTTGTGTGAATAGAAATTTGTTGTATTATGTTTGGTTAGTTTATTTACTAATTTTGCCTGGGTCGAATCCTGTTTATATAATCTTCGTGTGCCTCTCCTGGCATGCGTGGACGTATCTTTCGTCGGGCAGTCGCCTTCCGTCTCCCAGTCGACACCAGGCAGTTCTGTGGTCTCGATGCTCCCTCCTCTTCCGATCCTTGTTCTTGCGGGGTTGGAGATCAATCCCGGGGAAGGATCTGGCTCCTACGTCTTGTTGATCTTCTGGGTATGGGTACTTGAGGTGGAGGGGTGGCGGCATCTGTTGGATCCTTGGCTCCCATCTGTATCATTGTAGTTCCACTTCGGAAACCAAGTCAGCAAGTTCGTTTAACTTTTGTTATGCTGTCTATCTCATCTTGACATGTGGGACATCTATCTGTCTCCCGTTTACCAAACTTCCTTAAATAGGTGCCATAGGGGCTGTGTCCCATGAGGAAGTGCACCAGGCCTCTTGATGGTAGAAAGTCTTTCTGGATCACTTTTTCCCATGTACTGCCCCTGTCCAACAAATCCCATTCCCTTTGCCTTTCCTGTTTGACCTGATCTTCTATTTCTTGGAACGTAGGATAAAAGTTACCCATTAAGTCAATTATGTCCCTTTCATGTCCTCTTTTGCCAGATCCTGTGGCTGAGTGGTAAGCACATCGCGCTGCGACACGAATCCTGCTCGGGCATGGTTGTTTGTGAATGTCCATTCATCAATTTAAGGGCTAGGAATTGAAGTAACCTTTTGGTAATAATTTTTTCTAGGATTTTGCCCAAGACATAAATTAGGTAAATTGGACAGTATGATTTTACTAATATCTCATCACGGTGGATTTATTTTTTTATAGTTATGACAGTTGATTCCTTCCAGATGTTGGGAGAAGTTTTTGTTGCAAGGCAGAGGTTAAAAAGGGAAGTTAGGAATGGTACTATTTTTTGCATAGCTAGTTGTGATATTTCAGCGGAATATTGTCGGGTCCTGGCGATTTCTCCTTTTTAAGTAATTTTATCTCTATTGCAACTTCCTCCTCTGTAAAATGTAAAATGGACATAGTATTGTATTCTTTCTGGTTTTTATCCCTGGTGTTTTTATGGAATTCGTTATCTGTTTCCTCCATGTCGTCCGGAAGGAGTTCCTGTAACAGAGGTTTAGCCGTTTCTTGTAAATTCTTTTTGTATCTTCCATCTTCTCTTTTAAGCGTAGAGAAGTTTTCCCTAGCTTTATTTTTCCTGCCGCTATCCTGTATGGAAGGCCCCATTTGTCGATTTCCATTCTGAGTTTTACCTAGTTGGTCCAATGTGTTGTTTTAAAGTTTCTTAATTCTTGTTCATATTTTATTTTGGATAGCCTGTAGAGTTCTAAATTCTTTTGCCGTAATGAGTTTATTCTAGTTTTCTGGTATAATTTTCTCGCCTTGCGGATGGTACTTCTGAGTGTGGATAGTTTTTTGTCCAAGGTTTGTTTTGTGTTTTTATTTTTTTGCTTTGGGTGGCCATGTCGATAGCATTTTTCAATGATTTTGTGATTTCCACAGCCCATTCTTCAGTAGTTTTGGATGGATCTGCTTGCAAGGGGAAATCAATCAACTTTATTAACAGTTGTTTGTTAGTTTTATTCCAGTCGTACACTATTTCAGGATGCATCTCATCTTCTACAACATTCTGAGCTATTTTAAATGCAATTATATTATGATTACTGGTGATCTTCATGTCATGCACCTTGAAATCATATATCTTCAAAGATAATTTGCTATTTGTTAGGGTAACATCGATGTTGCTTGAGGCTACAGCTCTACTTCTATCTGTCTGTGGGTTATCCTGTAGATTTTCTATAAAAAGGTTTATCTCAACAATGAAGTCTTCCAGCAATTCTCCGTTTTTGTTTGTCCTGTCTCCATGCCACCACGGGGAGGAAGAGTTAACATCCATTGTTATTACCAACTTTTTATTTTTGTAAGCGTTGCAAGCTTAGTTGACTTTATCCAAAAATATTTCTATATTTTGACTAAATTCAAAATAACTATTAACTAGGATACAGGAGTAAGTTCCTAGTGAGATTTGAACACAGTTTGTGTGACTGTCTGTGTATTATGTAATTTTTGTTGGAATTATGTTTTGATTTAAAATTAATATCACTGCTGCAGAATTTTCATTGCCTTGTATTGTTTTTGCGCATAATGGTGCAAATGGTATTTTGTTTTTATAAGTGTACGGTTCCTGCAATGCTAATATGTCTATATTATGTAGTTTTGCAAAATCGAAAATCTGGGTGCCTTGCCAATTGATAGCAATGCAGCCATGGTAGATTTGCAATGAACACGACTCTCCCGTGCGCTCATGCAAAGTCAGCGTAAATATCATCGAGTGTGAAAGTCTCACCTCAGTGAGCAAATACCAATTCCAGTAGCTCAGAGAGTTCATTCGTATCTGTTGGAATGTTAATTGATTTTAGCATAATTTTATCCATCGCTTCGGGATAGGGGAATGTGTTTGTTCTTCCTTTCGGGTGTTTTTCCCTAATTAGTAACAACTGGGCAGACACTAGAGTTTCCCTTTCTTCCAATCGGCTAAGTCTGTGTGTTTTTTTCTAAATCATTGTGTATATATATACTGGACTGACGACCCTCACACTGGAGATGGTATCCTCACTTTCCGGCTCGGAGTTCAAATCCGTGTTTGGGTTAGAGTTATCAAATTCTAGGTGCTGACGGAGGTTGCTATTAGTTGTGAATTTTGGAGGGGAATGGTTCGGGTTAAGCAAGGTTGGAGGGCAGAAATTTTTACTGTAAGGGTGTGTCAGCTGGGTTTAGTTCCTTGATATGATAGGGGCTCCTATTCAGTCCAGAATGTTTGGTCTCAACAGGGTAGGAATTAGTTTCATGTGGAGGGGATTCTGGAGGGGTTATGAGTGGGCTCATTGGAATGGTAGGCTCAGGGGGATGTAGAAATACACTGAAAGGAAGGGTTGGTAGTCAGGGACTAAATAAGGGTAAATTTAAGTTCTCTTCCTCTTCAAAAGGTTGGTTGTGTATTGTCAGGTGTGAGTTTCTATTTAGGGTAAAATTTATGTTAGATTGGGTCGAGACAATAGGGAAATCAAGGGCTTCAACGTATATTTTGATGCTATTTTGGCCGTTTAATGCAATCGTGTCTAATAAAAACTTAATTTCTTCCATTTTCTTCCTTCTACATGCTGCCGCTCTTTCGGTGTTGCGACACAAATGACTGGGGGTGTTTAGCTTTTTCTTATGTTTTTTCTTGTTACATATATCCATAGTTAATCCTATCAATGAGTCATTGCAGTTGTAATTGATGGATTTGGCATTCTTTTCAGCTGCACAATTTTTTCCTTCTCTTGCACGGGATGCAAGTCTTCGGTTCCTCTTTTTTTGGACAGAGCTCCTTTGAATGACTCTTCTCCCTGCAGTGCAGCATACTTGCTTGTTCTTAGAAAATCTACCGATATGCCCATAGTCACAACAGTTATTACACTTGGCTACCGCAATGTAATCATTCAACGGAAGTGCAAGAAATGGTAGATATAGCTTCCCAGTTTTCAAGAGTATTTTTCTTAGGCTAGGATCTACTTCAAATACCCAATGACATGTTGCTTTGTTCCTTGTACCTGTTTTAAATTTTAGGTTGAATTGTTGTACATAGTCCTCCCATGTGATTTTGTCTTCAAGATTTAGCATGTACAAGGTGTATTTTTAAAGTAAGTACCATTTTGAAATTCCGCCGCTGCAGCGCTGCGATCGGTGTCCGGTGCATGCTCACTGTGTACCTACATCTGTTGGCAAGCCAGAGACGCCATTGTGGCAACAATCGATCACGTCTACATTTGCTTTTGTGTATTTGAAATGCATCCGCCGATTGAGAATCCCGCCGACTGTGAAATACGCGCTGTTATTCGTTTTCTTCTTTCTTCACTGTCAGATTTGTGAAGTGTACGGACAAAACATTATGAGTGATGGAATGGTACGAAATGGGTAAGAACTTTCAAAAATGGCGGAAAGAATGTTCATGACGAGGAACGGAGTGGGCGACCTTCAGTGATCACTGTCGATTTGGTGCAGAAAGTCGACGAAAAAGAACAGACGCTTCATGATTTCTTCGTTATCAGAGGAGTTCCCTGAAGTTTCAAGAAGTGTTATCTACAAAATTATTACCGAACGCTTAAACTATCGAAAATTGTGCTCACGATGGGTACCAAAAATGTTAACTGAGGTGCAAAAAACAAACGTTTAGGTAGCATCTTGACTTTTCTTGTCAAGATCTCATCGCATCATTTGGCTGGGAACAATTTGATCATCTTCCATCCAGCTCCGATCTAGCGATCTGAAGAGGCATCTCGGAAGTCAGTGCCACGATGACAACGAAAGCCTCAAAACGGCCGTGTTGCAGTGGCTGTCAACTCAGGCGGCACCGGGTTTTGAACCTGGGACACCTTGATTGCAAGGCAACAACGCTACCTCTGCGCCATCGGGAGGGCCCCAGCATTTTATTAGTGGTAAACATGTTGTTGATCCTTATACCTTCTCTAACAGGGTTGATGGTCTTCATGAAGATTTGTTGAATCTGTTTCGCGTCCTTATTTTTCTTCATGTCTGAAATGAACACAAGTGTATTTAGTGCTTGCTGCTGCTTTTTGAATTTGAGCTGTTTTGCCAGTATTAGGTGTTGAGGTGTTGCCGCCGTTTGTGCGTAAGTTGGTTTGGATGTGTGGGTGGCTATCTCCTGTAATATTTTGCAGGCAGTTTTTAGTAATTTAATTTCACTGACCTGGCCCATCTTTGCTACAATTTTGTGAATGATGGTACTCTTGTCAACAGTAATGTTTTTGTCCTTGAATATTAATGTATTCACCTCTAGGACCAGCTTTTCAAACAGTACCAGGTGAAATTCACTTGTCCCTTGTACGTTTTCTAGGTCAATATTCACAACAGAATTCTCCATGTTTTCTGATTTATTTAGAGGGGGGGTTGGTTTGGTGCAGTCTCCCCGGGGCTAATTCTTCTCTTTCCTGGGATCTTCAGTCATTTCTGTAGATCTTTTTCTTTTATCTTTGGGCATCAGTAAGTTTGGTGAGTTCCGTGTGCTCACAGAGACAGGGCCCCCAATATGAAAAGATGGGGTGTCATACTGTTTTGTAGTTTTCAAACTTTAGGGAGTACTTTTGTTGGAACCCCCTTCTTGGGGCATGAAATTATTTTCGTCACTCACTTTAAAGCTGCAGTTGATATTCACTTTATTTTTCCTTTCAAGGATCAGTGACCCATTCCAGAGTCAGAAAAATCACTGATGGACCAAAGTTCAGTGCTCACACTCGACACATGTCCATTGTCACCTTGCCCGCACGGCGATCGAATGGAAGGTAGGAGCTCACTTAAGACAGAATGCTTTCATCAAAAGCAGTAAAATAGTACTTACCACTTATGTCCAAAACTCTACGGTCTGGGTACCCATCATCAACCATTCACGCACGTCGTAACACACTGACACGCACATATATTCTCGTATATTGGTACGAATCGACACTAATCACTAGGGAGACAAATTTATGGAAAATAAAAACTAAGGAAAGCGGTAAATAAAATGTTAGTTCAGAGGTATATACCAGTGGTAGAAAAAAAAATGGCACACACTCTTTCATTATGAAAGGAAACAACATACAAAAGAGCTATAAATTGATAAACTACTTCATTTTTATATACTGTACACATACACAAGTACTTAGCTGTCCAACCAAAAAGAAAACATGAACACAAAATCACTTCATTTCTAAATTGCAAGTCTCAAGTGATTTATTCATTGTATGTATTTAAAGGATATCTTTGCTGTCCAACAAATAAAATAATCACTACTGCACATACACAAACATGTTGAAAATCACATGAAAACAAAATTCATTCATGACTGAACACAATGACACCCTTGATGTGCGGGAACAGACTAATCCAGCTAGCAAGTTCAATGAAACTGGAAGTTGAGTAAACATTCGGGGGAAGAAAGGAATGCAGCTTGACAGGGAGCAAAGTTTTTGAACTGAGATTATGTGCATGGGAAATCCCAATTTCCAGCAACAACCTCGATTGCCGGTTTTTGCATGTTTTCTACTTAATTTGATGATATTTCATGCTTATTTTGCAAAAAAGTGTTCATTTCGTGGAAAAGCACACATTTTGCATTACTTCGCGAATAAAACTCATGCATATTTCATCAATGGGGCTGTAGTTACGTGCAAAATGTTCAAAATTGCATCTTTTTTCACATTTCGTGATTTCACGCATCGCGAAAATTCAATGTCCCTACTAATCACAGAGCTCACTCGCACATGACCACTTCCTATTGAATCTCTGCAGTTACTCAAAATGTTAATTGGATCATTCAGAATGTCATTTCTGGGAATGTAATTTTGGTCACAAAACATCAGACTCATTGAAGTTGTAGCAATTGTATTACCATCCACAGTATATATTGGTTTCTCACATGAATGTGTATGCTGAAGATACTTTTTTGAAATTGGATTATTTGAATAAGCTTTCGTTGTACAACATTGAGCTTCATTATGAAAACCAGCATTCAGAGGACTTCCATAAACATAATGGTTAGTAGAAAAGGGTTCATTGTAAGGCACTCTACCTGTATTCTTCGAAAGTGCGAAGTCCATATTGGTCAACAGATGTGTAGTGAAATCAACAGGTGATTCGTCATGTGATGGAGGATCCCACAAATAAGATGTATTGGAAAGCCTATAGGTAAAATCAGTTCCTAATAAAGTAGTGTTCTGACCTGATTTACGTTTAATAATTGCAGGTACATCATTATCAGACGAATCATAACCGGAAGAACCAACACCACGTTTGTCACTTCGAGCACCAGCCCAAAATTTAACATTTTTAGCTGACTTTTAGAGTTTCACAAGCGACCTGATCACATTTTTATGAGATGACTTAAACGGCATTATTAGAGAGACCATTGTTGTGGAAATAGTGTTGTCAGAGTGAGCGCAGAGCTCTAACGCAACCGATTACATTTATCACCACACTGCACAGAAAGCCCATAAGTTGAACAACAGATTTATTTCACAAAAAGAAATAAAGAAAACATAGTACACAAACACTACAGCTTTAGGAATACCAACAGCCAGCCAACTTCGAAACACGGATTGCACACAAACATCGTGCACCGCTCACAGTCTGTACAACAAGTGTCTGACATGAATCACTCGACCCCACTTGGCAGTGCTGCCCTCACACAATGGCGGAATTTACAGAAACTACACACCTCCCTGGAGAGAATAATTTTTGACATAGGAAAAAAAATATTTACAATACACAAAATATATAAGAAAATATAACAAGTTTAGTCCAAAGTTCAATATAAATATTTGAATAAAGAAAAATCAACTTAAATTTTTATCCAGTTCTACAGGAACTACACACCTCCCTGGAGAGAATAATTTTTGACACAGGAAAAAAATATTTATAATACACAAAATATACAAGAAAATATAACAGGAACTACACACCTCCCTGGAGAGAATAATTTTTGACATAGGAAAAATATATTTACAATACACAAAATATACAAGAAAATATAACAAGTTTAGTCCAAAGTTCAATATAAATATTTGAATAAAGAAAAATCATCTTAAATTTTTATCCAGTTCCACACTTCAGGATATTTGTTCATAAATTCATTCAAATAAAGTTTCCTTTTTTCTATACTACCATTCCATTTTTTCAAGTTTTCTATATGATGGTTTTCTGTTACTTTTCCTTTACTTAATTCAATTAAACTAAATACACCTTTTCTGAGTTCCTTAAAAACATAATAGGGACCTTC
Source organism: Lepisma saccharinum (assembly GCF_977018435.1). Lineage (NCBI taxonomy): Eukaryota > Metazoa > Arthropoda > Insecta > Zygentoma > Lepismatidae > Lepisma > Lepisma saccharinum. Next base: position 45,387,967 of record NC_139230.1, read on the forward strand.
ATATACATTATAATATTCTCTTGTCAACAAGACTACTGAGATAATGTGTTTTGAGAAATATCAAATCATGAATTTGTCTCATGTCTCATATCTCATGTCTTTTCTGTTGTGTTACATTGTGTCTCAAGTTTCTCATTTTTCTCTTATTTATATCCTGTATAGTGGCTGAAAAAAGTTTTTCATCCCAATTCTTTTCTTCTGTCTGGGGAATATTAAAATAATTTACTACACTGGCATCTAACTTACAATTGAACATTAATTCCACTGGTGCATATCCTAAATTGGAATGGATACTATGGTTGATTAAATGAACAATAATATCTATATATTTTGGCCAATCTTCTTGATTTTCTGAACAACACATATGCATCATTCTATTCAATTCTGCATGTACTCTTTCTACTAAATTAGAACTTGCATGATAATGTGAAGTATACATTACTTTAACACCTAGAGAACTTAATGTATCCACATATTTCTTTGCTTGCTTGCTTTATCGTGGCTCACACCGCCTATCCTTTGCTGTTTCTAGCCATCGGGACTGCTTTACTTGATCCAACTACTTCTTGTCTCCTTCATTCGTTATTCCTTATGGCACCTGCATAATACACTTTCACTTTCACTTGTGATTTTCACTATGGGAGGGTATCCTGTTGAGTATGTTACACTGTGATCTTCCTTATTGTTTTTGTTTACATTGCTGTGTTTTCGTGCGAAGCTATAGAGCGTCCACATGATGGGAGCTCGAGGCTGACTTATCCGGGTTGGGATTGACAGCTAGTCGAAGTAGGGTTTGATACAACTGTTCCCGATGGGCTTGTCGTAAGGGGCATTGGAAAAACAGATGCGTTATTGTTTGGCTGGGTTCTCCACATTGACAGGAAGTTATAGGTACCGCATGTATTCTTGCCAAATGTTGATTCAAAAGAACGTGACCTGTGCGCATTCTCAAGGTGAACACAATCACGGCTCGAGGCATTTTCAAAGACTGATACCAAGGTTGTTTTGTGCCGATGTGCCTGTTCCACTTATAGGTGGTTGTGTTTTGGATTTCGTGTGCACACCATTCATCCCATTCGTGTTGGATTTTCATTTTTACGCGAGGGAGTAAGTCTGTGTAAGGCAAGCATAAGGGGGTTACGTGTTCGAGTGTCCGAGCTTGCTTTGCGTAAATGTCTACAAAGTCGTGAGATTTGTTTTGATTGGAATGTGCCTTGATGTAGGTAAAGGTCACTTCTTGTCCACGTTCTTGAAGCCGTAACGCTGCACTTTGAATAAGATAAGGAAAAATTGTAAGTTTATAGACTGCAGTGCCTGCTCTTGACAACGTTTGGAGCACGCTCAAGGCATCGGTCAGTATAAGACATTGTGGAAGGCCCGATGTGAGGATATGAAGTAATGCTCTATATGTTGCATAATATTCTGCTGAAAAAATTGACGGGTCGGGAGGTAATTTAAATTGTCTAATTATGTTCTGGGACGGGATATAAAATGCAGAACCTACTGCGGTATCGTCTTTTGATCCATCCATATATATTAAATCCGACTCCGGCCATCTTTCTTGATATTTTCCATGTTCACCACGGTCGACGTAATGGATATCTAGATTTGGCTCTATGGGGATATTTAATTGGTATATGAGTGGGTGGTCGTGGTTAAATGACAGCTGATAGGCCTTTGTGTTTATGTAATAGCAGTATAAGAAATAATATCGGGGGGTTGAGTGATCTATACGCTTTATTATCTCCCATTGTCCTTGTATGGTAAATTCTCTATTGAAAGTGTGGGTTTGTATAGCCCATGTTTTGAGTAGAAATTATACTGTGAGTTTTTTTCGTCTGTGGGTGAGTGATTTTTCATTACTCTCGAGATAAACACTCACGTTTGGGCTGGAAGGCATTAGGCTGAGGCATGTTCGTAAAGCCTGTCGTAATATATCTAACGAGTTCAGGGTTTTTGTGTTTGCCCCACCCTATACTGGGGCTGCGTAATCGTATAATGATCTAAAGCAATTTTTATAAAATAAGAGCATAATGTATGGATGACTCCCCCACTTAGTGGTGGATATGTTTTTAATATGTTAATAATTTTTTTCCCTTTTACTTTGAGGTATTCAATGTGGGGTCTCCATGTTAGTTTCCTGTCAAAAAAAACTCTGAGATATTTACAGGAGTCTACAAGAGATATATTTTGGATACTTGGTATATTGTTTGGATAAGATAAAGGTTGTCGGTGATTGAAAATGAGGATTTTTGATTTGGAGGGTGAGAAGGTTAGTCCTATACTCCAAAGGTTATCCCGAAGACCAGTAATAGCCCTTTTTAGAGCAAGTATGCTTTGAGTGGCATCAGAAGTTTGTTTATAACAGCATAAATCGTCGGTGTATTGTAATACTTTAAAGTCAGTGAGATCTAATTGGTGGATGTGGTGGGTATATATATTGAATAGTAGGGAGCTGAGGGGGAACCCCTGTGGTATTCCGGTTCATACTTTTCGGGCCCCGTCCACTCGATCATTGAACCAAAATACAAGATTTCGTTCATTATATAAATTCCAGATAATATTAGCAACAGAAGGATGTATTGATAATTTATCTAATACATTGCATAGTATTGGGATGTAAACTGAATCATAGGCTTTCTCAATGTCTGTAAACAGGCTAATACAATAGTCCTTAGTTATCTGACTATTTTGTATTGCTACTGTGAGAGTGGATACGGCATCTTGGCTGCCGTGATTGAGCCTGAATCCCATTTGTGTTGAAAGGGGGGGGGGGGGGGGGGAAATTGTTGCTTTTCCAGGGTCCAGTTTATTCGATGTTATAATGTTTTTCAAGAAGTTTGGTGAGTACTGGAATTACTACTATGGGTCGATACTATTGTGTGTTGTTGTGAGGTTTGGATGGTTTGAGGATAGGAATTATGATGTGATTGTTCCAGGTTATGGGGATAATACTGGTGTGATAAATTTCATTGTAAATTTGTACAATGAGATGGATACCTTCGTCCGGCAAGTGGCGAAGTATGTCATATGTAATGCCGTCATACGTCACACTACACTATCACTTGGTAACAAAAGCGCAAGAACTAGTTGAACGAGTAACCTCTGCATGAGGATCTGCATACGTATGTCTTGATCCTGTCAAGGTTCCAGTTGAACTGCATATTTCTTTGAATGGAATGTTTTAGCATTGTCAGAAACAATACCGTCTGCAATACCCATAGGACTGATGTATCCTTCTTTCAAACATCTTAAAATACTATCTGTATTACAATTACAAATAGGATAAACAAAAAGATATCTTGTTTTTAAATCTTGAATTGCCAACAAATATTTCTTGCCACACTTGCTTCTGACAAGTGGCCCTTGTACGTCAAGAAATAAAATAACATCATTAGAAGAAGAATCATGAAATGAAAATAAATGTTTAGCTTTGGTTCTTTGACATATCTCACAATTCTTAACATATTTCTGCACATCTTTCTCGTTGCGGACCAATAAAATATTTTATTCATTCTTCTGAGCATTTTGACTGCTCCAAAATGACCCATGTTGTCATGATATGACCTTAAAAGTATTGGAATTAAAGATACAGGTATACACAACTTATAATTATTAATGAAATGAAAATCACGATACAACAAATTCCATCTTGTAACTTAAAATACTTTTTCCAGTTTCTTGATCTAGGCTCTAAAGTATCTATAGTTATGTTTCCAGATAAATAATCAATGATTGGTTTAAAAATCAAATCTTTCTCTTGTTCATCCATAACAACTTCTTTTGATATATTAAAAACATCATTCCTTAATAAATCTACTACATTTACATGCAAATATTGAGTACTTTGATCTGGAAAATTTCTAGAAAGAAAATCCGCTAACAAATTATCTTTTTCTCTGCAGTACTCCACTTGAAAGTCATAATTTTGGAGTTGTAAAGACCATAGCAAGAGACGTGAATTCCAATTTTTTGCATGTCGAAGCCAGATTTGGCAATGATGATCACATACAATAGTAAATTTGTTACCTAGGGGATATTCCTTGCATTTATCAATACAAAAAAGAATACTAAGGCATTTTAATTCACTAATTGTATAGTGTGACTCATAATCCTTAAGAGTTCTACTCATGTATGATATTACATGTTTTTCACCATTAATAATTTGGTATAAGTAACCACCAAGACCAACAGAAGATGAATCGGTTTGAATGTAAAATCTGTTTTCAAAGTCTCGATGATAAAGTTTGACATCCTGTACAATTGCTTCTTTTAACAAATCAAAACTAGATTGTTCTTTGTTTCCCCAGTGCAATTTTTTCCATTTTTTCAGCAACTCATACAAGGGTGAACATAAATTCGAAAAATTTGGAATAAACTTCCTTAACCAAGTAAAACATCCAATGATTTTTTGAAGACTTTTAACATCTTTAGGAGGTTGTAATTCAGCTATTGCTTTAACTCTATCAGGGTTCATACTGATACCATCTTTATCTGTAATATGTCCTAAATACAATAGTTTTTCTTTGCAGAAAAATGTCTTTCTCAACTTTATGGTCATTCCAGCCTTCCTAAGTTTTTCAAATACTTCTCTCAGATCTTGCAAATGTTTTTCAAAACTTTCACTACGTATACACAAATCATCTACATATATGATAAGAGAGTCACTTAAAGTGTTACCTAGAACTTTAGACATAGCGATTGTAAAAGCTTGGACATCGTTACATGTACCAAAAACCAATCTCTTGAATTGAAATTGTTTTCCTTCAAAAGCAAACGCTGTGTAAGGCCTAGACGTTTCTGTAAGAAGTATCTGATGAAATCCAGCGGACATGTCTATGACTGAAACATAAGGTTTATTCTTAAATCCTCTTAAAGCAAGTTCAGAATTTACTGGATGCAATTGGCTGGTTTTTGATGTAAGTTTATAAGCCTAAAGTCTGTACACACTCTTATACCTCCAGAAGATTTAGGTACAACAACTAATTGATTAAAATATGGAGATTCACAAATTTCAATTATATCCCATTCTAACAATTTTTCAATATAATCTCTCACATCCTTTCTATATTGGTAAGGAATAGGTTAAGGCTTACTTACTAATGGTTCTTGAGTGTCTAGTTCAATGTTATGTTCATATACATTACACACACCTGGTTTTTCATAAAATAAATCTTGAAACTCTACAACCAAATTAAACAATTGCTCTTTTTCTTCCATTGACAAGATTTCTGCCTGATCTACCTTGTTTCTCAAATCTGTAGTATTGGCAACCATTTCTGATATATTTTTATTTTATCCAACATTCAAACATTCATGAAATATACCATCTACTTCTTCAGATACACATGGTATAAGCTTAACCAACTTATTAACTTGAGCCGTCTTGAATACGAATTCATTACATGAAAAATCAATATGGGCTCCTATATTATATAAGAAGTCTAAACCTAATAAAATTCCAACATTTAGGTTCTTTACCACTACAAATTCTATTAAAATATCTTCTCCATCAAAACTTAGATTGACAATGATCTTGCCTAATACCTATTGTTGTTTCTTGCCAGAATAATCTACAAGTATTATGTCTGTTACTGGTTGTAAAATTGGTCGTGTGAGTAATCTCTTTCCATTTACCTTCAGAGAGTAATGAGAATTCACTACCCGAGTCTACGAGGCATTTATAATCTATACCATTAATTTCACAATTAATAAAGCTTGTACCTTTTATTCTTTTATTTTTTGTCTAACATTAATAGGTAAATTCATGTTTTTTTGGACTGAATTTCTCTTCTTCTATCATCAAGTCATTATAAAAGTCAACATCTACTTGGCAAATATGTACGTAAGTGTTAAGCTTAGGTCTATACTCTGAATTTATGTTAGTGGTTTTCAATAAAGTTTCATCACTACCATGTGTCGCCATACTAATGGGTTCACAATTCAGTTTAAACTTTCATGAGGCAAAAATGTAGAAGCTTCAGCTCTAAAAGAAGAATTTTCTCTTATACCACTACTATTATTCCCATTTGGAAAATTTACTGCATGTACTACACCTGTATTTTCTTCAAATTCAATATTTGTACTACTTGTTCGCATCAGAGGCTTCCTCTGATTAAACCTATTATGGATTATATCTATTTCTATCATTAAATCTACTGTACTTTCCATTTCCGTAACCTCCTTGGTAATCATTGAAATTATTCAGAGATCTATTGCTTACAGTATTATTTCTAGATTGATAATCTGTATTGTTGTTATACCTTCTATAGGAATTAAATCTATCACGATTGTTGTTATCAACATTTCTTGCACTATTATTTACATTTCTGGATGTATTTGGTTCAACATTACCATCAAACTTTCTTACATTTACTTGCCTAACAAACGTACTGGATGGCTTTAAATCTACATCATAGCAATTATAAAGAGCTTCATGTCTTGAAACCAATTCAGCTGCAATTCTCAGTGAGATATTGGACTGATTACATATAGCATCTTTCACTTTCATTGGCATCTGATGAGCAATGAGAATGAGAATAAGTTTTTCCTGACCAGTCATTTCAGGTTGAATTACATTCAACACATTTACCTCTGACCAGAAATAACCTAACAAACTTTGTTTACTCTCCTTGGAAAATTTCTTACATAGTAAGAAATTCCATGATGGACTTTCAAACACATTTAGAAATTAAAATTTTCATAATCATCTATCTACGTACTCTTTGTTTTGATCAAATCAATGTTTTGCCACACCCTTAAGAACCATGGGTAAGTACTTCATGTAATGTTTAATTGGAATGTCTGACATTACAAAACTATCTTGAATTTCTTTTGAAAACTGAGACGTTAAGTAATTTTTTCTTGTGCCATTGAAATTTGGCAACTTTACTATATCAGAGTATCTTAATACACCATGCTTTTTCTTGAACCTTCTATTAATTTCAGATTCAGTTGAACTAGATACATAACGTTTTCTATCTTTATTAAAACTTGATTTTCTTTTGTTAACACCATTTCCACTTGTTCTTAAAGAATTACTAAGTCTATTTTTCTCTTTCTTATACTCTATTGAGTTTTCAGTATCAGAATTAGAAGTATCAGACTTTGTACTAGTAGTTTTCTTTCCAAATGTAACATTGGAACATTTTTTACTGGATATCTCTCATTTATTTGACTAGATCTTGAAAAACGTACATGACTAGCAATACTACTAGAATTTTTATTTAAATCACTAAGTTTACTGGTTCTTTGCACTTGACTTTTATTAGTTTGTTGTTGAGAAATGGCCTGCAATGCTCTTAAGTCTTTCAAAATATCTCTTAACTGATAATCAAAGTCAACAAATTTATTTTCTACTATTTTTACTTTTGACGCAATGTCAGTTACTTGTTGAATACAACCCTTATATGTAATTTCACATATACTGAAGGAATGCTTTGACTCAGGTCCTGTATTGTTTGACCTGTCTTCGTTGAAAGTTCTGAGAATTCTTCTTGTAACTGAGCAATACTAGCATTCTGTTCACCTATTTTAGTAACTACAGTTTCATACCTAGATTGGTCAGTACCGATAATGGACTTTATTTCTCGAAGTTCAAGATCATTCTGTTTAACGTTTTCATTCTACTTTTCTTGTAACTTGTTACTTTGATCAGAGCAGTTTTTTGCAACCTCATCAATTTTTGTTTCTAACTGATTACGAAATGACTCAAAATTATTCTTCACATCAGTTAAAGACTCACGAGTTTGAACACACAAATCAGTAACTCCTTTTTCATCCTTCGCTTCAAGGCGAAAAAATTTGTCATTAAAGTTAGATTCAAATTGATCTAGTTTTCTAGACACGTTTTCATCAACATGCAAAATACTGGTTTCTACATTGGCAATTTTCTCCTTCACGTTAGCAACACAGTCTTCTACTAACCTTAATTTTCTTGTAACATTTTTTTCTAGTTCAGCAAACTTCGCACCCAACGACGACAGCTGAGATTCCATCTTTTCATCCCTCGCTGTGACATTCTCTTGCATGGAAGCAACGTTTTCTTGCAAGGCAGTGATCTGGGATCCAAACTTAGACAACTGCTGTTGCAATACGTCTTCTAGTTGAGATTCCAACTGCTTGAACGACTGTTCAATGTCTGGTTTTGCTGGCATTTTGCTCTAACAAGTGACCTACTTATCCTTTCCACTAAACGCACGTAGCTGGTAGTCAAAGACCTTCCTCAACATTTGCGATCATTACAGTACATGGCACAGAATAGCTGCTTACCTTTGTTATCAAATCAACTTCTCCCTTCCCAGCACAATTCGTAACGTAACGGTCAAAACCTTTGTGTTTCGTTGTTCGGCCCATTGTTTGTGTGCCACTTATCACCACACTGCACAGAAAGCCCATATGTTGAACAACAGATTTATTTCACAAAAGGAAATAAAGAAAACATGGTACATGAATACTACAGCTTTACGAGTACCAACAGCAAGTCCACTTCGAAACACGGATTGCACACAAACATCGTGCACCGCTCACAGTCTGTACAGCAAATGTCTGACGTGAATCACTCGACCCCGCCGGTCAGCTGTTGCCACTTGGCATTGCTGCCCTCTCACAATGGCGGAATGATCGCATCTCCACCAAGTGTAACGCTATTGCGTAAGGTACTATATATGATATACTTAATAGTAAGACTTCATTTAAAAGCACTGTTCCAAGACATAATAATTATTTATTGTTATAAATCTTAACATCATAGTACCTAAGTACTAATTACTAACTTCAAGGGCAATCTTTTAACTATTAATTACAAAGCAAGTTCCAAGGGGAAAGTCCACTTAGATAAAATGGATCTTACCCTCTAAGACAGCAGCTGCATTAGTCAGGGTGGCCTCTCGTCATCTCACCAGTTCCCAGGACACACACACACACACACACACACACACGGTTGTGTGCAAGAAGTATATATTCACAATCTTCATCCTCAACCCAGCTCTTAGCACTACCAACCTTGTAGCTATTTTAGTAATCTGTCCATTTGGCCTTGCTGGCCCTGACAGAGGTTTTTGTGTTTTGGAGACCTTGCGGTCTATCATCAGGGCCAAGGTCTTGGCCTTGTTTATATTTACTAAGCCACCTCAACGTCTCAACGTCCTGTTGGTCACCTTGTCGGTAACCTTGCCCTTGACTAAGAGGGGGGGGAGGAAGGGCCTTGTCTCAATCACATGCATTGAGGATGATACAAGTGTATGTGACAAAAGTCCTTACTTCTTGTCAGTGTGTTAATACTTCCTTGCAGGCTACGCCCTTTTTTGCAACACAATGAGCTGTGCATTACATAACGTCCCTCCTCATCTTAGATGGCCCCCTTCTAAGCTAATTATTGACATGCCCTGTATATAAAATGTATGTGGCAGTCAGAGTTAAAATTAAAATTTAGAATATATATATATATAGTTTCATGGATATGGCCTTTGAAGTACTAGTTTACATACAATATAACTACACTAATAAATTTGGCCTATTATCTGGCTATTATTGTCTTTTATGTAGGCATCACTTTTTACTTATGGAAGATCTTGCGCGTAGGGTGTCTTGGTGGTGTACACAGGACACAGCCGATATTACCAGTTGAATTGAAGAAGTGCCTCACTGAAGTTGATTCCATTAAGTTTGAGGATTCTTGGAGAGTCAGGAGAGTCTTCTCAAGGATGACTTGTCCTAGGCCCTGGTTATCTTTCAAAATAAAGATGTCCTTACTCTGAAACCAGTGTGTCATTAGTAAAGTGAAGTTTATTCGAGAATACATTCATAAATGGGACTTTTCGGTGCTTCATAAGATGGAGCTCTCAGGGTATTTGTTTTCATGCCCTCCGGAACGGGAGTAGTTCTCGATGGCTTCGATTTTCTGCAATGAACTTTGTATAGTATCCACAGTATGATAAGGAAGACTAAGCCTGTCACAGTGCTCAACCAGGTATGAGTAGGGACTAATGATATTGGTTCCCCATTCAAGTGTTATATCTGATGGCTGAACAAAGTGCAAGCAGTTTATTCAATTAATTTGGTTGTGCATTCGTAGTTAGTGATGTTTGTGGATAGATAATTTACCCAATGGATAGGAATACAATGAGAGATTTGGGCCCTTGTCTAATTGGGCAATATGCAAGGAAATTGTGCTTGATAACACTTAGAAAGAACGCAGAGTGTACATTGACAACCAAGTTGTACAACTAGTGTGCCATAGGGAGAATTCCTCTTGAAGCTAAGTAAGATGCTTTCACACTTCACGTTGATTTCAATGTCCATTGGTGAGAGTACTAAATAGGTCGAATCAGTATGACAGTGTAGGGGACAGTTTCATACAACAGAAGGAACGTTCTGCTTAAAAATTGATTTAACGCATTGGTGTTCTGCAGTAACTACATTCCGAATCAGGGAAATGAAGCATAACGTGTCTGTGGTTAAAGAACATAAATGGTCAAAATAGGTTCGATTGATTTCATCGAAGATGACACTGTCTTTTACTAATTGTACTTGACATATTTGATCGTTATACTGGAAGGGCAGGGGTTTTAGATCAAAGATCCTAATTCTGGAACATCGTTGTATTAAGGGTATTTTCATTGCGATGAGTGCATATGTGGGTCCAATGGTGCATTCAAGTATAGGTGTGCTATAGTACTGTCCGAGATTATCAGAAGATATGGCAAGAGTATAGTTATAATTCCGTAATTTATTGGTGAGATCTTCAATATGTTGTAACAGAATGTGAAATGGTAACAGAGCAGGATGAATCTTCTTATTCTGACAAGCGGAAATTAATATATTTAGAATTTGGGGTTGGATGCTTAATGCGAGCTCTTTAATATGTATCCAATCACCGGCAGGAAATTGCCGCATTCTGGTTTGGATTCTGTTGATATCTGGATCTTTTAGAAAAAGTGAGCGAATATTTTCTTGGAAGCAAGAAAATAACTCCATCCCTGTACAGTGGGATCAGTAGCAATCGTGGTATTTCCTAAAGAAGAGGATACATTTTCCCAATCAACAATCTCAGTAAAGGCTGTGTTGTACTGTAAGCGGTACAACAGAGGAACAGAAGTTGTATATAAGATAGGGGGGTCTATTTCTGTCATATAAATTCCCGGAGAGACAAAGGTTTTCATCGATAAGCCGTTAATTAATGTAGAAGAATGTACTAAGATTGTCAGGATGCCAAGTCATGCTGTCATGCTCATATGTATTGTGTTATGTGTTGGTATGAATGTACATGGTATACGTCGTGTTTTTTTTTTTTTGGGGGGGGGGGTTAGGTGTCATTTTCACCTTGTCGTTATGAAATAGAACACTGGTAGAAGCATTTGGGGTTTCCTGAGTCGGTTTGCGATGGCAACAACATTCCTTATATCTCTTGATCAACCAAATTATAAACAGGAGAACTAATATCAAAATCATTATAACTATTGAGTAATGTATGACTGTATGGAATACATTCTTTGAGGGTTCCAGTGCTTCTGTGGGTTGGACTTGTTTAAGAGCAATTAATTGTGTGGTCAGTAAGCGATATTTATATATCAACCATGCTGTGGTTAGAGTGAGAGCTACATTCCAAATTAGACTTAATGAAATTTTGGAAAGGTCTCCCTCAGAGATATCGGTGTCTGAGTCATCTAAATCGTCAATTAAATCATAATTTTCCTCAAGAGGTTCTGTCTGAGTTGTTATCTTTAAAAATGGTATTTTCGTGGGCCAATTAGCATCTAAACAGTCGTTGAAATGTTTAAACTTGGCTGCTTTACTACCAGAAAATAAAACATCTATTTTCATCGTCGGTATTTTACCCCACGAGGCCGGCAGAATATGATAACTATGCAGCTTGTTGCTCCTGTGACTAGAGCAGGGGAAAGTTCTAGGGATATGGGTTTCGTCGGTTATTGACAACAAACAATTACACAATAGAGTGACTTCCAAAGCTCCGGGTTCAGTTTCGTAAGTGTAAATGATGATATCTTTTTTCGTTGCATTCTCCTTTAATCTTTGGCAATGATTTGCTGATTACGTAATGATTCTGCGATACTTCAATCACAATTACGTTACTTCCTTCGTAACATTGATACATGCAATGTCCAGCAAACTCGCAAATAGTCGCACCTTGATGTATCTTTTGAGCACAAGAAGAGCCTAAAGTGGCATTATGACCGAAACGGGGTAAGTAACACATCGGTGAATTGTGTGGGTCGCAGGTGGCCAAAAAGGTACCTGACAAGAGTCGAATCGAAGTTGGGCTCATAGCCGAGTATAATGGCGGATGGATAACGTTGCAAGTGCTATTTAGCCAATGGAATGGAACTGTGAGAAATTCTTCTAGAATAGGGTTTTCGCCTATTTTCATGATCGGAATTTTTAGCATGATGACTACTTGTTTAGGTGAGAACAAACAATGAGCTAAAGGGACTTTGTAATATTTCATTAGATTAGTAGTAGGTATAGCTAACTGATATCCATTTACGGCTAAGATAAATTTTTGTTGTTTCAGGTCTCGTTTTAATGTTTGAGGTCTGATTAAATATAATGGAATTTTTTTTTGCGAAACATGATGATGTTCTTAATTCTTGTATCTTGGAATTAGTAATAGTGCTTAACAAGACTTAAAGCCATTATATTCAAATTTTGAGTCGTCTTATTGGTGATTTTGGCCAATTCTGAAAGTTTGGTACCAAAACTAGTTTTTAGTAAATTTACTTGAGTTTCAAAGGGTAACTAGTGTATCGTTAGTCTGTTGAATTAAATCATGAATTTGTGTTTTCAGTAGGTGTACTTTCTGATGTTCATTTTTAAGACTAGACGTGACTTTATGTATTTCTGCGTTAAGAGTGTGTTCAATCACTAGAAGTTCATGGAACTGGTTCTCACTCATAATACCGCAGCACCAGTTAGCAAAATTTCCATTGAAGTTTAGTCCAAGTCCACGTTTAGCTCTGGCATACTCCTCAGGAGGTGTGGGAAATTCAAAGTGTGTATTATTCAAATGAACACTAAATAAGTGTTGAAATTCACTTACCATTTTGTCCAAGGCATGAAATATTTCTATGTCGTGGTTCGTTTCCACGTAATATATCTTATCCTTTTTAGCAAAGTTCATCATAGAATAGTCGATAACATCTTGGTCGGGAAGAGTCTCCATGTAGGTAAGGGGTATGCTTCCTTCATAGAGAAAAAGACCTTGGGTAGTTGGCACCAGTAAGCTCCAGGCATGAGCCTAATAGTCGGGATTGTCCAAACATCATCCAAAAATAAAATTAGGTATACCAAAAGCATCTTGAATATCCGAAACTAGAGATAGCATAAGTGCCTATACTATACACATATTTTTCCTCCCGGGAATATTGCTTTGAATCAAAGCAAGTAAAAGACTAAATAGAAATTGTGACCCAAATCATAGCCAGACATGGATTGTTGAACGATAGTAAAGGAAAAATGATACTAAAAGTCGTAAATTAATGCAAAACTACACTTAGTTGCAAAACAAAGAAAACTAAAAAAAAATAATGCTCACAAGTATATATGATGATATTGGTACAATACATTACAACATTGGCAAAGGGTAAATACTCACAGTAATAACTTGCCAAAAAAAAAAAAAAAAACAATAAAAAATTTATAATAGAGAGTACGTAAGCCAGGTCGAATATAGACTTGGAATATAACTATATACTACAGTACGTACAAGCCCACTCTAGCCTCAAGAAAAACAGGCCAGTAGTGTAATGACCCATTGTCAGTATCCAGGCAGGTATGAAGAGTCCATAGATCTCCTGCTTCCTGAACGATTGACCCAATGAAATTTCGTAGCTCTGTAGCTCGCTCTTCGAGCCAGGTTGTGCGTGACTCAGAAGTCACCAGTTTTCGTAGACCACGTAGAAATGTGGTGAGATCATGAATAATATAAAGAAAAGCCTGTGGAAGGACTGCGGGCAGGATGTCAATGCCCGCATCTACGTGTACATTTTCCTCTGTCACAAAAGCCTGTACAAAATCAACATGCACAAAGGTAAAAATTAATAATTCAATTTCCTCATCGTGGATTGTCAGCATAAATGCATCTTGAATATCCATCATGGTTGGTGAACGAAAATACAAAGGTAAATTGGGATTTTCGGGAAGTATGATCCATTCAAATTCAAAGTCACCCACAATATTTGGTATAGCAACCATTGAATCATCGGAGATGGACATGTCATCAGGAAAGTTATGTACAAGAACAGTTGAAAGGCTAGAAATAGAATCTTGACTGATGTCGTCAATGTGAATGGGGACGGTATCAGAACTCATATTAGTATGCATATAAATCCAGTGTTTGCAAGGAAACGTTTAACTCACAATCAAAGTGAAATTCCAATTGATAAAGTTGGTAACACCTATAAATGAATGTTTGAATCCGTGATAAGGAATCCTCAAGGAAGGCGTCCTTTCTCTCAACTTGAACTGAGCAAGTGTTTACAAAATTTACAAATAACAATAATTCTGAAAAAACTACTTGCTCACACACATAGTCCCTAACATTTCCTATACTTGGAATTTCGAAAATTTCCGTGCTCAATCTAAATAACCAACGCTCAACATTAATTGCCATACTGCATCATGAACACAAAAGAAAACTGATAACGTGGTTAATTCTTTGTACCAAAAAATGATGTTCTTTTAACTATAGGTACGAAAATAATATATACTACCAGTATAACTAAACATAGACGACGATTTATTTGTATTATGTAATAAGAACTGTTATATATTAACAAGCAGTTTTAAAATGTCTTATATATCTTTACTTGTATGAATGTCTAGGTAATTTCCTAGAGAGGCGGTTATCCCACAGGGGGAAGGTCCTTTGGCGCCTCTGTATCAAAGAGTGTATCAAACTGCTGCAAAAGTTGCAACACTTCTTGGTTATTTTTATCACCAATGTTAAGAGGAAAATTGCTATAAATACCAGCTCTCATATGAATGTATAAAGGATGTACCAATTACCATTTACCATTACCATCGGTCTTTCTACGCATTTCCCCCAAGATTTCATTTTTCTGCTCTCTGAGAAAAGGACGGCCGTCTTAATAAACTAGCATTCTTTCCCATGAAGCCCTGCATATATCACCGCACCTACTTCCAGAGAAAGAAGCCAGTGTGTTCCCGCAATAAACTTTGGTATCCATACAGTCCACATTCGGCTCACGTCACCATCAATTCAAGTTCAGCGTGATGGTGAAATTTAGAGATGCAGCTAATCACGGAATTTCAGGCTTTTTAAAATTTAAAACCCCCAACGAGACTCTCGCCCTCATCCTGAACAAGGGCCTCTGTTCTCAAGGGAGTGCGCAGCCGGTCAGGCCCAGAATCAAAGCAATCGTCCGACACATAACAGGCTCTACCTGATGGACATAATTTCTGCAAGCGCGCCGACCAGTCTGGCTCAGTGACAGTGAAGTGACAAGGGTAAATAGTACGGAAACTTGAACTACAACCCTGCGCGAAAATATCTCTTCGCCTCAGTGAAGTTTAGACAGCCACAGAACGCATAACTTTAATGAACTGTCTGCATAACTTTAATGAAGTGTCGAGCTGTGAGCAGTGAAAATTAATTAGAGGGAGATACTTTTCGTCCTCGAAATCAGCTCTCAAACTAGGTGTTATTGTGTTTTTCTGCTACGCGATTATCACCCTTCAGTGTAAACATGACCACGTGTGGGAGGAGTTAAAAGTTAGACAGCCCAATAATGAAGGACAATTCCCCCCGGAAGACAGTATTCGAAGGAATCAAGGAGGAAGAAAGATTTTGAGAAAACACTCTCGCTTCAGCACCTTTACATATCAGGGGAGGAAAATATTTTCTCCTCTCTTGACAAAGTCTAGACTTTTAACTTTTAACTTTGAACTTTAACTTTTTTAACTTGTTAGGAAATGGTGCACAAGTAAAGACTAGTGTTTGTATGTAACGCTGGCCATCAGCCGCCTCCGCTGCTAACTTGTTTTTACCCAGAGACTTATGGGTCAGTGATAGTGTTTTGTCTGCATGGTGTGTGTGTGGAGATGGGTGGCGAGGTGTTGTAAGTATTTTGAACACAGTCTATTAAATACTATGTCATAATATGTTTCAGTGTTCTGATTTCTGATATCTTCTTGCAATAATATGTTTTGCATGAATTTGGCTCGTGAAAGAAGACCAACATATTAGGAACGTATGCGCCCTAATCCGTTGGCCGAGTTCTGGACCATCTACACGATGTACCATCCCGTGTCTTAATTATTATGGTACATTTTTTTTTTTTTTTTTATTCAACCACAACATAAGTGAACATTCATGCCTTGATGATAAACAGATTCGAACTTAAACACCCCATCCTTCCATTATAAATGGAATTGGGACCCAGCAGGAGTAATTACTAATTCAAACCATTCTATGACAATTTTTCCCAGGTAACCACTAGACATATATAATTATAATTAAAGGAATAATTGAAAAACGGTGTAGTTAAAAAAATAGTAACAATAATGGTTAGGGGTAAAAAAATAATAAGAAGAAGACAGCATAAGCTTGATGATTAGCGAACTGGCGTGCTCATGTGCCTTTTTAAGGTGAAGCGTATACACGAGTAGCGTAAAGGCAAAAATTGCACGAACAAAATAGAACTGTTTTCCTACCTTTCTAAGAAAGTCTTTTAATTATGGCAACTGAAAAAAAGAAGGAAAAAAAAACATTTATTTTTGTTACTATAATGCATGTGGCATTGATTATAAAATGCATTTGGCTGTTATAACCGAATAAAGCACATGGCTAATGAAACAATTTCATGGTAATTTATTCGGGAAGGAAATTGACTTGTTTTGATCTTTCTGACAGAGATAAAATAAGAAGCAGACCACGACTCGGTTGATAGATAACACGCGGAGCCTACGATAAGAGCCTACAGCCGCAGAACGGGGAAGTTGTCAGGAGGCGATTTGCATGCATATGTTATTTGTCTAGACAATTGGGATCGCTCATACCTTCTTTCTTTTCCTGGGCGACGATAGCTCTAGAAATACCCTCTGTAGACATAGAAAGGGAAAAAAAATGAACCAGGTAACACCGTTGTTTCTCCTAAGCAAAATAACAAATATAGAATGCCCTTTGTAATAGATCTCTCCTGAATGCGATAAGGAGTAGGAACTACTTGTCTGGCAATCAAAAACACCAGGTTCGAAACTAAACCTTTTTATATATATGTGTCTACTATATCCATATCTGTTTCTTGTAATTGGCATCCCGATTACCCACGGTGCATAAACTAACTTTCCTTACTGGGAAAGACCTGATCGTGGCCAGTTTCGATTTAAGCGAGAAATGTTCACACGTAGTGTTTTCTTTCCTTTCACTTGTTCAACATCGTAAACATTCTTTCCTCTAACATTTGTAATTGAAAAGGGACCATCATATTTACATCTTAGTTTATCGGAAAAGTCCTTTTCGTTTTGCAAGCATGTAAACCATAACAAGGTCACCGAATCGAAGTTGGGCTCATAGCCGAGTATAATGGCGGATGGATAACGTTGCAAGTGCTATTTAGCCAATGGAATGGAACTGTGAGAAATTCTTCTAGAATAGGGTTTTCGCCTATTTTCATGATCGGAATTTTTAGCATGATGACTACTTGTTTAGGTGAGAACAAACAATGAGCTAAAGGGACTTTGTAATATTTCATTAGATTAGTAGTAGGTATAGCTAACTGATATCCATTTACGGCTAAGATAAATTTTTGTTGTTTCAGGTCTCGTTTTAATGTTTGAGGTCTGATTAAATATAATGGAATTTTTTTTTGCGAAACATGATGATGTTCTTAATTCTTGTATCTTGGAATTAGTAATAGTGCTTAACAAGACTTAAAGCCATTATATTCAAATTTTGAGTCGTCTTATTGGTGATTTTGGCCAATTCTGAAAGTTTGGTACCAAAACTAGTTTTTAGTAAATTTACTTGAGTTTCAAAGGGTAACTAGTGTATCGTTAGTCTGTTGAATTAAATCATGAATTTGTGTTTTCAGTAGGTGTACTTTCTGATGTTCATTTTTAAGACTAGACGTGACTTTATGTATTTCTGCGTTAAGAGTGTGTTCAATCACTAGAAGTTCATGGAACTGGTTCTCACTCATAATACCGCAGCACCAGTTAGCAAAATTTCCATTGAAGTTTAGTCCAAGTCCACGTTTAGCTCTGGCATACTCCTCAGGAGGTGTGGGAAATTCAAAGTGTGTATTATTCAAATGAACACTAAATAAGTGTTGAAATTCACTTACCATTTTGTCCAAGGCATGAAATATTTCTATGTCGTGGTTCGTTTCCACGTAATATATCTTATCCTTTTTAGCAAAGTTCATCATAGAATAGTCGATAACATCTTGGTCGGGAAGAGTCTCCATGTAGGTAAGGGGTATGCTTCCTTCATAGAGAAAAAGACCTTGGGTAGTTGGCACCAGTAAGCTCCAGGCATGAGCCTAATAGTCGGGATTGTCCAAACATCATCCAAAAATAAAATTAGGTATACCAAAAGCATCTTGAATATCCGAAACTAGAGATAGCATAAGTGCCTATACTATACACATATTTTTCCTCCCGGGAATATTGCTTTGAATCAAAGCAAGTAAAAGACTAAATAGAAATTGTGACCCAAATCATAGCCAGACATGGATTGTTGAACGATAGTAAAGGAAAAATGATACTAAAAGTCGTAAATTAATGCAAAACTACACTTAGTTGCAAAACAAAGAAAACTAAAAAAAAATAATGCTCACAAGTATATATGATGATATTGGTACAATACATTACAACATTGGCAAAGGGTAAATACTCACAGTAATAACTTGCCAAAAAAAAAAAAAAAACAATAAAAAATTTATAATAGAGAGTACGTAAGCCAGGTCGAATATAGACTTGGAATATAACTATATACTACAGTACGTACAAGCCCACTCTAGCCTCAAGAAAAACAGGCCAGTAGTGTAATGACCCATTGTCAGTATCCAGGCAGGTATGAAGAGTCCATAGATCTCCTGCTTCCTGAACGATTGACCCAATGAAATTTCGTAGCTCTGTAGCTCGCTCTTCGAGCCAGGTTGTGCGTGACTCAGAAGTCACCAGTTTTCGTAGACCACGTAGAAATGTGGTGAGATCATGAATAATATAAAGAAAAGCCTGTGGAAGGACTGCGGGCAGGATGTCAATGCCCGCATCTACGTGTACATTTTCCTCTGTCACAAAAGCCTGTACAAAATCAACATGCACAAAGGTAAAAATTAATAATTCAATTTCCTCATCGTGGATTGTCAGCATAAATGCATCTTGAATATCCATCATGGTTGGTGAACGAAAATACAAAGGTAAATTGGGATTTTCGGGAAGTATGATCCATTCAAATTCAAAGTCACCCACAATATTTGGTATAGCAACCATTGAATCATCGGAGATGGACATGTCATCAGGAAAGTTATGTACAAGAACAGTTGAAAGGCTAGAAATAGAATCTTGACTGATGTCGTCAATGTGAATGGGGACGGTATCAGAACTCATATTAGTATGCATATAAATCCAGTGTTTGCAAGGAAACGTTTAACTCACAATCAAAGTGAAATTCCAATTGATAAAGTTGGTAACACCTATAAATGAATGTTTGAATCCGTGATAAGGAATCCTCAAGGAAGGCGTCCTTTCTCTCAACTTGAACTGAGCAAGTGTTTACAAAATTTACAAATAACAATAATTCTGAAAAAACTACTTGCTCACACACATAGTCCCTAACATTTCCTATACTTGGAATTTCGAAAATTTCCGTGCTCAATCTAAATAACCAACGCTCAACATTAATTGCCATACTGCATCATGAACACAAAAGAAAACTGATAACGTGGTTAATTCTTTGTACCAAAAAATGATGTTCTTTTAACTATAGGTACGAAAATAATATATACTACCAGTATAACTAAACATAGACGACGATTTATTTGTATTATGTAATAAGAACTGTTATATATTAACAAGCAGTTTTAAAATGTCTTATATATCTTTACTTGTATGAATGTCTAGGTAATTTCCTAGAGAGGCGGTTATCCCACAGGGGGAAGGTCCTTTGGCGCCTCTGTATCAAAGAGTGTATCAAACTGCTGCAAAAGTTGCAACACTTCTTGGTTATTTTTATCACCAATGTTAAGAGGAAAATTGCTATAAATACCAGCTCTCATATGAATGTATAAAGGATGTACCAATTACCATTTACCATTACCATCGGTCTTTCTACGCATTTCCCCCAAGATTTCATTTTTCTGCTCTCTGAGAAAAGGACGGCCGTCTTAATAAACTAGCATTCTTTCCCATGAAGCCCTGCATATATCACCGCACCTACTTCCAGAGAAAGAAGCCAGTGTGTTCCCGCAATAAACTTTGGTATCCATACAGTCCACATTCGGCTCACGTCACCATCAATTCAAGTTCAGCGTGATGGTGAAATTTAGAGATGCAGCTAATCACGGAATTTCAGGCTTTTTAAAATTTAAAACCCCCAACGAGACTCTCGCCCTCATCCTGAACAAGGGCCTCTGTTCTCAAGGGAGTGCGCAGCCGGTCAGGCCCAGAATCAAAGCAATCGTCCGACACATAACAGGCTCTACCTGATGGACATAATTTCTGCAAGCGCGCCGACCAGTCTGGCTCAGTGACAGTGAAGTGACAAGGGTAAATAGTACGGAAACTTGAACTACAACCCTGCGCGAAAATATCTCTTCGCCTCAGTGAAGTTTAGACAGCCACAGAACGCATAACTTTAATGAACTGTCTGCATAACTTTAATGAAGTGTCGAGCTGTGAGCAGTGAAAATTAATTAGAGGGAGATACTTTTCGTCCTCGAAATCAGCTCTCAAACTAGGTGTTATTGTGTTTTTCTGCTACGCGATTATCACCCTTCAGTGTAAACATGACCACGTGTGGGAGGAGTTAAAAGTTAGACAGCCCAATAATGAAGGACAATTCCCCCCGGAAGACAGTATTCGAAGGAATCAAGGAGGAAGAAAGATTTTGAGAAAACACTCTCGCTTCAGCACCTTTACATATCAGGGGAGGAAAATATTTTCTCCTCTCTTGACAAAGTCTAGACTTTTAACTTTTAACTTTGAACTTTAACTTTTTTAACTTGTTAGGAAATGGTGCACAAGTAAAGACTAGTGTTTGTATGTAACGCTGGCCATCAGCCGCCTCCGCTGCTAACTTGTTTTTACCCAGAGACTTATGGGTCAGTGATAGTGTTTTGTCTGCATGGTGTGTGTGTGGAGATGGGTGGCGAGGTGTTGTAAGTATTTTGAACACAGTCTATTAAATACTATGTCATAATATGTTTCAGTGTTCTGATTTCTGATATCTTCTTGCAATAATATGTTTTGCATGAATTTGGCTCGTGAAAGAAGACCAACATATTAGGAACGTATGCGCCCTAATCCGTTGGCCGAGTTCTGGACCGTCTACACGATGTACCATCCCGTGTCTTAATTATTATGGTACATTTTTTTTTTTTTTTTATTCAACCACAACATAAGTGAACATTCATGCCTTGATGATAAACAGATTCGAACTTAAACACCCCATCCTTCCATTATAAATGGAATTGGGACCCAGCAGGAGTAATTACTAATTCAAACCATTCTATGACAATTTTTCCCAGGTAACCACTAGACATATATAATTATAATTAAAGGAATAATTGAAAAACGGTGTAGTTAAAAAAATAGTAACAATAATGGTTAGGGGTAAAAAAATAATAAGAAGAAGACAGCATAAGCTTGATGATTAGCGAACTGGCGTGCTCATGTGCCTTTTTAAGGTGAAGCGTATACACGAGTAGCGTAAAGGCAAAAATTGCACGAACAAAATAGAACTGTTTTCCTACCTTTCTAAGAAAGTCTTTTAATTATGGCAACTGAAAAAAAGAAGGAAAAAAAAACATTTATTTTTGTTACTATAATGCATGTGGCATTGATTATAAAATGCATTTGGCTGTTATAACCGAATAAAGCACATGGCTAATGAAACAATTTCATGGTAATTTATTCGGGAAGGAAATTGACTTGTTTTGATCTTTCTGACAGAGATAAAATAAGAAGCAGACCACGACTCGGTTGATAGATAACACGCGGAGCCTACGATAAGAGCCTACAGCCGCAGAACGGGGAAGTTGTCAGGAGGCGATTTGCATGCATATGTTATTTGTCTAGACAATTGGGATCGCTCATACCTTCTTTCTTTTCCTGGGCGACGATAGCTCTAGAAATACCCTCTGTAGACATAGAAAGGGAAAAAAAATGAACCAGGTAACACCGTTGTTTCTCCTAAGCAAAATAACAAATATAGAATGCCCTTTGTAATAGATCTCTCCTGAATGCGATAAGGAGTAGGAACTACTTGTCTGGCAATCAAAAACACCAGGTTCGAAACTAAACCTTTTTATATATATGTGTCTACTATATCCATATCTGTTTCTTGTAATTGGCATCCCGATTACCCACGGTGCATAAACTAACTTTCCTTACTGGGAAAGACCTGATCGTGGCCAGTTTCGATTTAAGCGAGAAATGTTCACACGTAGTGTTTTCTTTCCTTTCACTTGTTCAACATCGTAAACATTCTTTCCTCTAACATTTGTAATTGAAAAGGGACCATCATATTTACATCTTAGTTTATCGGAAAAGTCCTTTTCGTTTTGCAAGCATGTAAACCATAACAAGGTCACCGACAACAAATGATGGTTCTTGACGGTCACTGTCGTACCGATTTTTTGAGTTCTGGTGCCGTTTACTGTGCAGTTCCTTGGCTATATCACGATTGGTTCGTGCATGTTTCCGAAAATTTTCAGAGAATGGGTCTACAGGGTTTGAGTTTAATGCTATCTCTAATGGAAAATTGGGTTTACGACCATACATTATTTTGTAGGGAGATGATCCAGATAATCCTTCTAAGGGACTACAGTTATAAGCATATAAGGCAAGATTCAGATAAGATGCCCAGTCCTTCTGATGTTTAGCAGTATATTTACTAAGTATATTAGCAATGCTTCTATTTACGCATTCTGCTTTTCCGTTACACTGAGGGTGATAGCCACTGGTATTCAGATGTTTTATTTTAAGTTCGTTCAAAATATTTTCCACCAAGGCAGCTTGGTGAACAGAACCATGTTCTGTGAGTATAGTAGAAACTGGATCGAAGAATGTAAAAATTTTCTGGATAAAATCTACAGCAAACAAAATATACTTGTAACCATTGGATGGCGTTACTGGCCCGAATACATCTGAACTCCAATATTCACAAATATTTCCCATTGGGAGAGGGTGAAGGTAACCCTGTTTTATTCCTGCTGGTGCGTTTTTCTCTTGACATATCTGGCACGAGCGTAAGTAATGTATAACGTCATTTCGCGATGTTCTCCAGTAATATCTTTGATTTGACTTCTGCAAACATTTAGTTTGACCTAAGTGTCCTCCGGTGTACGGTGAGTCATGTACTTCTGTTAGCACATCATGTATCATGTTATTGGGAATTACCAGGAGTTTTCTGTCTTTATTGCGTCTATACAGCACTCCGTTATCTAGTTCGTAATAATGAACTGAAGGATGGGATGGTTCGCGTTCCTTAATTTTATCAGTACCCTGACTTCTGGATCCTGCACCTGGCGATTCGTATCATGGTGGCGCGGTCAGTTGACCCAAGATCGACCTGTTGATCTATAGTCTCTACCATGTCTCCATGATCTATGAAATCGCGTTCTTCGTCTATTAAATGGGCTGATGCAGATGAAATATCTGAGTCGCTCTCTCAACTTTGAATTCTTTGTCTTCAAATTTGAAATAATTTTTCAGGTTTTCATCTTTTATTACATTCACATGATGATGTATTTCATCCTGACGAGGAGAACAAAGGGTCGGGAAAATTATTTCTGGCTTGCATAAAATTCCAATTACATAATTCTGTGGAAAAGTAACCTGAGAATGATTCATGTTTATGATAGGGATATGAGTCGTCGTGTACGAATTTATTAACAAGCGAGGGACTATGCAACGATACTGGTCATAAAGACCATCATTCATTTCTAGGATAAAATCCTGATTAGTGGGAACAGCTGTAGCAAAAGTTATAGTTAATTCCGTATATTCATATGGCTCCAATACCACGTAATGCGAAAATAATTATATTTGGTTGTGGCAGACGCGTATTTCTTGTTTTCCTCCTTGTCTATGTGCAGAAGTTCCTCGAATAGAGCGTTATCTGCTACGTCACTGGAATGTGTCATAATAGTGCTCTTCCTTCCTGTAGGGAGGTTATCGTTAGGTGTTCTCAATGCTTCTTCCGGTTTCATTTCCAGTTGTGTTCTGGAAACGACGTGATGAAAATTTCGATCACGATTTATGTCGGGAACAAATGCGACGAATTTCTTAGGAGGCATGAATGTGTTTGGAACCTGTATAGATTCCGTGTCGAAGCGTGTAGAGCCTTTTTCGGGTGACGATCGAATAGTCGTGCGTCTGATTTGGTCGTCTTGCCGTTCTAGGGCTTGGATCTCGTTACTCACAATAGGTGTCTACCTTTCCTGAATATAAGGTACAAATGAAGGTCCGGGTTTACGTAACACTACTCCGGCTGAGTTTAAATATCTGACAAACAATTAAAGAAGTCTGTGCCTAAAATGATGCGGTCTCGCAACGAAGGATTAGCACAAACTGATAATGGCATATTAAACTTGTGTGGTCCAATAGAAAAATAAAAGTTACAGACTGGAGTGTTCCTTGATGCAACTCCCGATAAAGTAGACAAAGTTACTGAACCTGTTTTTCTAGCAGAAATCTTAAGATGGCAAGGTAGCATACCAAAGTGTAATAGGCTACAAGTACTACCAGTGTCTATAAGTGCTGGAATCATTTTCCTAAAAATATTTTCATGTATCATCGGTCTTTTGTTGTAATTTTTGTCATCTAACGAGAAAGAAGAACAAATTTCTGCACGATATGATCGCTTTCTCAGCGGTTTTTGCTTTTTTGGGCGAAGGCGACCCCTGTGGCGCATTCCCCTTATGCGTTTGGGTTTCCCGAGCTTCTTGGAAAAGGGGAAGGGGTTCGAGATCCTCTGTTAGGGTTTCGTTCGAAATTCCTATGATTATTTAATCTAGAATCACGCCCTTGGATTGAAAAAGATCCCCGTCCTCGATTGGTCGAATATCTTTCATTTGAAGGGTATGAACCTTTGTTTGGAAAGAATCGCGCAAAGTGAAACTTAGATCCACACGAGAAGCAAACTCGATCACTGTTCCTACTGTTATTGCCGTTATTAGGTCTACCTCGGAAGGACGTGGAAAAACCTCTACCTCTATTGGTACCTTTATGCTTGTTTGAAACTGAAGGGTTGTCTCGTCTCTCATGGCCAGCGTTTCGAGATTCATCCATCGTGTGCGCATATCGCGTTTCATTTCCCGATCTTCCGTTAAATTCCTTGTCTGTCATTTGAACCTTTGACAACTTGCGCGTAAGATTGCGAAGCAATATCTGCTTGCCGTTTTGCATGTTCCAGAAGTCGTAAATTAGCTAGCAATTCATCTAGTGTTTGCGCCTTCATTGTTACTAACCTTTCTGGGTCTTGTGCTGGCAAGCCATTACAAACATAGTTTATTTTCCCATCATCATTCATATTAGGATCTGCTAGCTTGTACATTTTTAGCACATCGTAAAAATAATTATCTATCGACTTGTTGATTTGTTTCTTTCTTGCAGCTAAATCTAGATAAGCTTGTCCGACTGGTAAAAGTGGTTGAAAAGCTTTAGTCAATGCTTCTTCGATATGAGAAAACCCTTCTAGACTTTCTAACGTGGCGCGGTTCAAATCCCAGTAAGCCAACAAGCTTTTCTTTAAGTATGCAGGCAGAAATGTGACCTTTTGCGCATCAGTCCAACCTGAAATGAAGAAACTCTCTTATATGTGTTGAAAAATTATGTTATACTTTCTCCAGGGTGAGCGTTAAAAATATCCTGTTGGATCGACAGAACCCTAGCGTAAGAACACATAGTGGGGTTTGACGTACCTGGTGTTAAAGGATCCGGCATTTCAAATATATCACTTTCAGCAGGTAGCGGTGTATGTATTGCTTCCTACGAGCAAGCAGGGAGAGGACACGTACCGGTTGCAGTAAGCAGGGGTTTGCGTTCACCAGACGTCTGTTGACGTGTAAGAACCATTAACACCACATAATTCCTGACAACGAACAAGACGGATACCTCAATAAAGCATAATAATCAAGTTTCGAACCAGCGGAACAAAGACAACAGAAACCAACAAAGCGAGCCAACACTTTCAAACAAAAGATCACCAAGAAAACACAAGAGACAATATTCAACCTACAATTAAAGTATCCAGACAACCAATTTCTGGGGGAGGGGGGAACTGGGATTGGCCCTCCGCTGTATAAAGCAGAGATCGCACCTCCACCAAGTGTAACGCTATTGCGTAAGGTACTATTTATGATATACTTAATAGTAAGACTTCATTTAAAAGCACTGTTCCAAGACATAATAACTATTTATTGTTCTAAATCTTAACATCATAGTACCTAAGTACTAATTACTAACTTCATGGGCAATCTTTTAACTATTAACTACAAAGCAAGTTCCAAGTGGAAAGTCCACTTAGATAAAATGGATCTTACCCTCTAAGACAGCAGCGGCGTTAGTCAGAGCGGTCTCTCGTCATCTCACCAGTTCGCAGGACCCACCCACACACGTTTCTGTGCAAGAAGTATATATATTCACAATACGACCTTGTCTTCATCCTCAACCCAGCTCTTAGTGCTACCAACCTTGTGGCTATTTTAGTAATCTGTCCATTTAGCCTTGCTGGCCCTGACGGAGGATTTTGTGGTTAGGTTGTGGCCTATCGTCAAGGCCAAGGTCTTGGCCTTGTATATATTTACTAAGCCACCTTAACAACCTGTTGGTCGCCTTTTCGGTAACCTTGCCCTTGACTAAGAAGGGGGAGGGAAGAGCCTTATCTCAATCACACGCGTTGAGGAGACAAGTGTATGTGACGTAAGTCTTTATATCCTGTTAGTGTGTTAATACTTCCTTGGAAGCTACACCCTTTTTATGCAACACAATGAGCTGTGCGTTACAATGGGAACTGGTTATGTGTCAAGGACAAAGGTTGTGGTGCCATTTCGCAAGTGAAACTGGTGGTTCGTTTCGGCCTTTGACGCTGTTATAGATTTGCGACCTTCGAAAACGTTTTGCAGGTATGTTTTAACTCAACGTTTTCTGAATTCTCATCTGCTTTGTATAGGTTATGATATTAGCGGTGCATAAAATAAATGTGGGCTTTTATAATGCCATGATTTGTTTGTGAAATATGTACCACAGAGAACAAAAAATAAATTGAAGAAGAAAATGGCATGATGGTCTAAATATGGGATATAGCATAAGGTCTAAATATGGGCTATCAGCCCATATTTAAACCACATATTAGTAATACTTAAATATAGAACTAATAAATGTTTATTTTTGTTTTAGAATGCCCAGCACAATGCCATGCTACGAAAGGAAGGGAAAACGAAAGATATGGAATTAAGATGATATGGCGAGTGCCATAGCAGACGTAAGATCGAAAAAATGAGTTGTGATAAAGTGGCCGTTGTTCATAAAGTTCCTTGTTCTAAGTTGCAAAGATAGCAAGAATAATTCATTGACGCCGGCTGAAGCATCAAAAATAAAGTTAGGAAGAAAGACAATCTTAGGGGAGGAACTGGAGAAGTTGCTTGTGTCATATTTGCTTCTCACGGAACAAAAAATTTTTGGTTTTACAATTGGCGATCTGAAGAGAATTGCCTATCAAGTTGCAGAAAAGAACAACATACCCCATCCTTTCCGGTCAGCTGAGGCAGGAAGAACATGGGCAGATTTCTTTCTTCATCGTCACAGCGATGTCAACATTTTCCATCTTGCTCCATGAGAAATGAATATCTTTCATTGTTTACTTTTGATCTTTTATGTTATTTCAATTGTTCGTCCATGTTGAGATCACATTTTCAACAAATATTTGGATATTTTTCTTAATTTCGATTTTTTCCCATTCTGCGTGATTTCCAAAACAATATATTATTCATAAATGTGAATTTTATAATGTTTTATTCATAAATGACTGTTTCTTTAAATTTTAATTGTTTTTTGTGATATTTCCAATGGTAGTCCAGTAGTAGGAAAATAGCGGAGCTGGATCGTCCGGACGATTCGTAGCCTTTTAAGCTGTATATTTTAAGGTACCTTCACGGGAAATCACCTATAGGGTAGTACCTTCACGGTTAACCCCCGAAAACACCTATAGGGTAGTACCTTCACGGTTAAGCCAGTACCTTCACCGGAAAACACCTATAGAGCAGTACCTTCACGGTAATTTTGGACGAATCGTAGCCTTTTACGCTGTATATTTTAAGGTACCTTCACGGGAAAGCACCTATAGGGTAGTAGCGAACCGTAGCCTTTTACGCTGTATATTTTAAAGTACCTTCACGGTTAACACAGTACCTTCACGGGAAAGCACCTATAGAGTAGTAGCGAACCGTAGCCTTTTACGCTGTATATTTTAAGGTACTTTCACGGGAAAGCACCTATAGGGCACTACCTTCACGGTTATTTTCCAAACAGCTCAAAATAACAACTATAGTGGAACCACAAGGAAAGAAACCTGCGCAGACCCCATCGCGCTGGCGGGTGGGGGAAAAAGACAGGAGGAAGGAGCCTTCAGAGCGGCCAACGTCAGTGTTGCCAGACCTATTGATTTATCGGTAGGATTCCATAATAAACTATTGCTATGGCACCTCCGACGGCCTGCTCAAAAACAAGTTTCCTGGTCACCTTACTTGAACATGGAGGGGAGAGTGGAACTCTACTCAGCCATGAAAAGTGCTGTTTGAACTGTGAAATTATGCCAAACGATGTGCTAGGACATTATTATTATTTTATTACTATTACTACATTACCATGGGCGTCCGGAAGGGGGGGCGTGGCCCCCCTGGAAAATGAAAGTCAACCAAAAATTATATATTTTTCACATATAATTTCATTTCAGCTGCAATAATGTGTGTTAATTATTGCATGAATATGATACATTGAAATTTAAGCAATGTTTTTTGAGGGAACAACACTATTATTGGAGAAAATGTGCCTTCCTTGCCCCTGCCTGGAAAAAAATCCTGCGGACGTACATGTACATTACTATTTTTAGATGGTTGTATTTTATCCCACCCGAAAATCTATTTCTATTTTAGTTATTTTACGTCGCTTTTGTGCCTCTACGGGTAAGTACGACAACAAGGATGAATGAAAAACTGATGAAATGAATGAAGTGACACAAACACAGTGAAACGTCCTTG
Organism: Lepisma saccharinum; assembly: GCF_977018435.1. Classification (NCBI taxonomy): domain Eukaryota; kingdom Metazoa; phylum Arthropoda; class Insecta; order Zygentoma; family Lepismatidae; genus Lepisma; species Lepisma saccharinum. The sequence continues at coordinate 45,417,432 of NC_139230.1, forward strand.
CCTTACTAAGTAGAAATACTCACTGCGTAGCGTGGGCAAATTATTTTATATTTGTATGTATGTGTGTGTGTGTGTGTGTATTATATATTAAATGCAGCAACATAGAGGCAGCATAACTGACGAATAAAGCATGTGTTAGTAACAAGAAATTTGCTAGGGAACGAAGCGGCACAGTTCAATTACTAAGGAAATAAAGCACCCCGTCCCCCGTAGTTGCTTGGAACTTTCATCGGCTTGAAAATACTTAATTTTCTATCCTTAATATACTATTCTATACTTAAATACTTAATTTTCTACAAAATTATATAGCGGCATGGACGTCCAGGAGGAAGTGCAAGGATGGTCGCCACCCGCTCCCCTTCTGGAAAATGAATGTTGACATAAAAGTACTTATTATTTCAGACGTATGAGTTGATTTCAGTTACAGTAATTTACATCCATTATTATAATAGGGATGTAGGAACGTGATAATTTCAAACTCAAGTGGTGTTTTCTGAGAGGTCAACATTAGGCTATACGGGGTAATATGCCTCGTTTACCCGCCTGATAAAAATACATTGTTTCCCCCTCGCTGGAAAAAAATCTGCAGACATCCTCTTGCACCCCAGGGCGCAAGCCTATGCCGGCCCCGAGAACGTCGTTCATCCGCTACTATTAGATCATCGGATTTTGTAGCAGATCTTCTGGTTTCCCAAGGAACAATCTCCCGATTTTTTCAAGTCTGACCTGGCAACACTGCCTCGAGGACCGATAACGGCAGGGAAAATGCGCGAACGCTTTGACGGGAAGGTTTTTTTCCTTGTGGTCGAGCTATACCTTTCACGGTCTTTCTAGTACCTTCACGGTTAACCCAGTACCTTCACGAGAAAGCACCTATAGAGCAGTACCTTCACGGTTAACCAAGTACCTTCACGGGAAAGCACCTATAGAGCAGTACCTTCACGGCAAAGCACCTATAGAGCAGTACCTTCACGGTTAACACAGTACCTTCACGGGAAAGCACCTATAGAGCAGTACCTTCACGGCAAAGCACCTATAGAGCAGTACCTTCACGGTTAACACAGTACCTTCACGGGAAAGCACCTATAGAGCAGTAGCGAACTGTAGCCTTTTACGCTGTATATTTTAAGGTACCTTCACGGTTAACACAGTACCTTCACGGGAAAGCACCTATAGAGCAGTAGCGAACCGTAGCCTTTTACGCTGTATATTTTAATGTACCTTCACGGCAAAGCACCTATAGAACAGTACCTTCACGGTTAACCCAGTACCTTCACGGCAAAGCACCTATAGAGCAGTACCTTCACGGCAAAGCCCCTATAGAGCAGTACCTTCACGGCAAAGCACCTATAGAGCAGTACCTTCACGGTTAACCCAGTACCTTCACGGGAAAGCATCTATAGAGCAGTACCTTCACGGCAAAGCACCTATAGGGTAGTAGCTTCACGGTTAACACAGTACCTTCACGGCAAAGCACCTATAGAGCAGTACCTTCACGGTTAACCCAGTACCTTCACGGGAAAGCATCTATAGAGCAGTACCTTCACGGGAAAGCACCTATACTGTAGTAGCTTCACGGTTAACCCAGTACCTTCACGGCAAAGCGCCTATAGAGCAATACCTTCACGGGAAAGCGCCTATAGAGCAATACCTTCACGGTTAACACAGTACCTTCACGGCAAAGCACCTATAGAGCAGTACCTTCACGGTTAACCCAGTACCTTCACGGTTACCCCATTACCTTCACGGGAATGCACCTATAGGGCACTACTTTCACGGTTATTTTCCAAACAGCTCAAAATAATAACCCCCTTTCACGTTTTTTTCCAAACCTTACGCAGGTAACTGTCAGCGATGCCAACTCTGCGTAGCCGTTTACGCTGTATATTCACGGTGCCTCACTGTCAGTGTTGCCAAATCTGCCTAAAAATTTCACCACAATATTTTAAGAGTTAAACTAACCTAGTGAGTTGACAACATGTTGTTTACGCTGTATATTTTAAGGTCGTTCACGGTGCCTCGCTGTCAGCGTTGCCAACTCTGCCATAAATATTTCACCACAATATTTTACGAGTTAAACTAACCTAGTGAGTTGGCAACATTTATTCTATCATGCACGAACTAACCTATCCTCTTCCAATGGTAAATGGCTCTGATTGGTCAGACAACCCCTCCCGAACATTTCATGGCCGATCAATTTTGTGCGCGTGAGCCTCGAAGTCTTTTGTGCATTTCATATTTTTATGCTGTACAACACAAAAGTGAAAATAAAATTTCAATATTTGTTTCTAGTGCGAGAAACAATACAAATTCCAGCATTTCCTCTACCGATGAGCCTCTTTTCGCCGTTCGGGCGGTTTTTGGTTAATTACGCAAGGGGGGGGGGGGAGAAAATCTTTACCAGTAAAAATATCTGTATAGGAGTCGTCGCTAATGTTATTTACGCGATTCTTTCCCTCTAATTGCGTGAGCAAGACAGAACGATGTATGTAGCCTAGACGGATCGATATCGTTTCCTACCACATCGACTTTTCGCAGTGCTTAGCGAGAAGATGACCGGAGTGAGTATATTAACAGCATTCCTGCCGTGAATTGCTAGTGACATTTTTCTAGTGTCTGAGTTCTATATGAGCTTGTGGTGCACGGTGTGTTCAATTGCATGAAAACTTTTGCAAGAAGGAGAAAGAACAGCTTTACTTCAACAGAGGTAAGTACAGCAATTATGTTTTTACTTGCTTTATTAACCCGAGTTAACTTGGAATTTACTTTTACATTGCATATTATTAACTCAAATTATCTCGTGATCGCACAATATCAGTGTATTTTTGTGCTAATCAGGAAAGTCTCGTTTAATCTTTAATAAGTATACATAACAAAATTTTACTTGCTTCTACTGAACGTCATGTGAGAAAAGGAACACGATGACGATGGGATTTTGTGCTGGAGAGAGCGTGGGGTTCTCTACATACAGTTTATCACCGACTTGAATATCTATGATTTGCGAAGCATCCTCTGCATATGAAGTCTCTCCACTTTCGGGGTGTGTGAAATCAACCAGCTCTACATTGCGGACTTTAGGTTCGTCCCCTATATTCGTCACAGTCATAATCGGATAGTGAAGGGCTCGCAGTAGCGACCAGTAAGTTATCTTGACAAACTGAAGTTTTCCCCTGAGGTAAAATTGATGGTATGCTTTGACAGGAGTGACCATGTAGAGTTTGCCTCGTGGATTGAAAGGGGACGGAAATTCTCGATTTGGGATGCTGAATATCTCTAGGACGACTGTCGATTTTAAGTTGTCGAGGCTAACGTTCAGGCTGCCGACGTTGGCTCGCAGTTCCTCCTGCACGTCGTCCAGTTTGTTCTGTATGGGCTCCAGGTGTTCGCTGAAGAGGTTAACGATGCTGTCGTAAGAAGGTTTGATCTTGATTTCCACGCGAAGTTGCTTGAAGTGTTCTTTCAGTTCGCGAAGCTTGTCGGCAAAATCAGCCAAAGCAGACTCTTGACCGGTCTCCACGTCGTCGATTCGAAGTTTCACGTTTGCGATGATCTGCTGCAAGCTTTCGACGAGCCTCAATTTGGAGTTTTGTGTCGCGAGGTCGTGAACCTGATTTCTGATTTCTGCGAACAGAGTGTGCAGCTCGTTGACGTTCTGGTTGGTGGGCATCGTGGCAATGGTGTCTCGAATTTGCACGATTTCAATCTGAATGTTTTTCACGTCCTCGGATTTGAGCAAACGATTCACTGTCCTCTTCACGGCTTTCAGTTCCTGCGATGTTGGTAAGTTGACGACTGTATTCTGCAGCGCGGTCAAAGCTTTTCTCAAGGCGTCCAGCTCACTGGCGTCGGCTACCGTACCCAGCGCATCCCGGAGTCGCGTCATGTCGTCCTGTGTGGGGGTTGATTGCTGCAGTGTTTCCAACTTGCTCTGTATGTCGTCGATCAGGTGATGGAAGTGTGAAAGTTTGGTTTCGGTGTTAAGGCTTTCCAGCTTGGCAATTTGCTGTTGAACGGTGGTCAGGGTTTCCGTTATGCCTGGCAATTTCGATTCCAAAGCTTCCTGCACGCTCGATAGATCAGTTCTCATGCTCGACAAAGTGTCCTCGATGTGGCTTACGGTGCCTTGGATTTTACCGAAATCCTCGTACGTCTCGAGTTGCAGTTTGATGTTGGCCACAGACTTTCCTATAATTTTCAGTTCCTCGGACGAAGGAAAGTTGGTAATGGCTTCTTCGACGGTTTGAAGTTTCTCCCTGATGTTTTTCACCGAATTTTCAAGTTCTGCAAAGGATATCAGAGACGGGATCTCATCCCGAAAACTACCGAGTTCGTTTCGTAGATCGGCCACTGCTCGATTGATCAGAAGTATGTCTTCGGGTGCAGGGTTGGTTTCAAGTTGGATCTCAATGTTAGAAATAACATTTTGAAGTTCGCTCAAGCAAGCTTGGATGTTTGTTTCCTGTTCCTCAAACTTAGTTTTTAGTTGAATAATGTCTCTGGATTTTTGTAGGTTAGATAATTCCTCTCGCAGGTTGTTCACTGTTTCCTGAATGCTGCTCAAACTTTCCAAGGATGCTAAATCAGCATACTTGGCGAACAGTGATTTGAATTCCGCTTCGATCTTCAGGATCGGATCCACTAATGTTTTCTGCAGACTTGTGATCTCATCTTGTAGGCTCGAGGACAGAGTGTTCTGGAGAGTCAGCAGGTCGCTGCGAAGTTTCTTTACTCGTTGGTCGATTTTCAGAATTTCGGTGTTGTCGGGTGGCTCGGTATCCGTGCCGCCTCTGGAGTGGCCGAAGATATTGTTCGGCATCTTGATGCGTCTTACTGTTTACTTACAGATTCGAATCAAAACAATGGCCCAATATGTATATAATAGCCTATTGCATATCCCTGAAAGTTGGCTTTCTCTGTTGCAGAAAAATGTCGCAGTCACAAGACACATCCACTGCAGTTCCGAAGACGAAAGAACCCCAAGTTCACTGTCCCTTCTGTAATATCCCACAAACCAAGTCCAATCTAAGTCGGCATAAACAAAGATGTATTCAACGGCCTGGTTCGTCGAAAGAACCCACCAGCATCACCAAACCTTCCCCAACATCCAGGAAAGTGATAACAACAAAAAATTTGATCGTCAATCAGAAGAGTGGGGTAAAGCGAAAGCAGTCTTCAAACCAGTTGAGCCATGGAAAGAGAACGAAGATCACAGAATCGGCTGAAGCACGCGACCCAGAATGTATTAAGCCGAAGAGAACGGCCTTCAGGAATATGTTGGCAAATTACAGCCTCAGCAGCGAGAATAGGGGTTTGCCCTGCAGTGCCGAAATTTTCCTGAAGGAGAAGAAAGCAGAAGTGGTTAAGATTTTGGTTTCCACTCTCGACAAGGGCCCCTTCAAATTCGACATGGTTTTGGATTCGTTGTTCCAGAAGCATTCGTCGGAACAAACTCACATGTTCTCCAGTAGAACAAAGCAACAACTTCTGCTGGAAAGTGAGAGGGAGGTGATAAGCGAACTTTACGACAAGCTAGTGAATGAGATCGTCCGGAAGCAGGAAGAGTTTCAAGGCAAAGGATCGGGTTGGAGTGTGTGCAACACTACACATATCATCAATCAACATAAGCAAATACAAGCCTCTTTCGGGATCGACTTACGTGAAGCTCCCGCAGGTGATCGAAAACAAGAAAGCCGTTCTTAACATTAAAAACAACGACAACCAGTGTTTCAAATGGTGTCTCCTGGCCCATTTGCATCATAAAACAAAAAAACTCTACGCGCGTTGGAAGTTACAGCCAGTACGAGAATGAATTGGATGAATATTTCGAAGACGTTACATTTCCTGTGCAGCTGACAAAAATCGAAAAAATCGAAAAAGCATATCAACAAAAGAACGAGATTCCAATCGGTGTAAATGTGTATGGATATACAATCAGCAACAAAAAAGTAAATATTTTTCCGCTTCGGATCAGCAAAATTGTAGGTGATGAGGTGAATGTAGTGCACATGCTGTTGATAAAAAATATGAAACAGCACCATTATTGCCTCATCCGTGATCTTTCGAAGCTGGTCAGAAGCGAGATAACAAAATATGAACATAAAATCGAAATCTGTTATCGATGTATGGTATTTTTCAGCAACCTAGGTTCAAGAACCGCCAAGGAGAGACTGCAGGATCACCTCAGAGAATGCCTGCAGCATGAACCATCCAGATGCGTGTTCCCTGGTGGTTCTCATTTCTTCAGAAAGTACAAGTCCCAGCTGGAGGTCCCCGTTGTCATCGTTGCGGACTTTGAGGCATTCTTGAAGCCCATGGCGATCTGCGACCCCGATCCGGCGAAATCATCAACTACTGCCTACCACGAGCACATACCTTGCAGTTTCGCATACTACGTGCACTGGATGGCAGGACCGGACGAGGATAGCAAGGAACCGATTCTTTACCGAGGACCCGAGGCTGCAAAACGCTTCCTGGAATTCCTAGTCAAGGAAGTGGAGGAATGGGGTGATGTTTTGTTCAGGACTAAACCCATGAATGATCTTACCGAAGACGAAGAATTGAGGTTTGTTTGTGCAACACATTGTCCAAATTGCGGGTCCAAATTTGATGATTGTGTGATAAAAGTGACACACCACAATCACGTAACGGGTCAGTACATCAGTCCGTTATGCTATAGATGCAATTTGAAGCTTCAAACTGCCAAGTTTGTGCCGGTATTTTTCCACGGCCTCAGCAATTATGATCTTCACCATTTCGTCAAAGAGCTGGGCTATGATAAAAAATCCATCCGTGTGATTGCCGAGACCGACGAGAAATACATTACTATCAGCAAGTGGGTGAATATTCCACCGGGCTATCATGGTAAGATGAGCAAAATGATCCCCTGCGACGATGAGTGCACGTTGTGCGCTGCTGGCAAGAAGCCAAAATACAGAAGAATTGAACTTAGATTCATCGATTCTTACCGCTTTCTCCAGGCTAGCCTCGAAAAATGCGTCGCCATGTTGGACATGCCAGAAGTTACCAGAGATCATTTCCCAGATGTGTCCTTGGACGCTATTCGAAGGAAAGGAGTGTACCCATATGAGTACGTCGACGGGCCCGAAAAGTTCGACGAGACGGATCTTCCGTCGAAAGACGCTTTTAATTCAACCTTGAAGGACTCCGTGTGTTCCGACGAAGTCTATGCGCACGCCAAACGTATGTGGAACGAGTTTCGATGCTGCTCGCTAGGTGATTTCCACGATCGATACTTGAAGCTGGACGTGCTTCTCCTATTCGACGTGCTCCAAGCGTTTCGTCAAACCGCTTTTCGTGATTACAAAGTCGACCCTGCGCACTTCGTGAGTCTTCCGGGATTCACCTGGAATGCCATGTTGTATTCCAGTAGCATTCGATTGCAACTTTTCGCGGAAGATCAATGCGACATGCAGCTTTTCATCGAGAAATGTATCAGGGGCGGCATCGTGCAATGTTGTTTAAGACATGCTAAAGCAAACAACAAGTACATGGGAGACGAGTACGATCCCAATCAGGAGTCCAGCTACATAATATACTTGGACGCCAACAACCTGTATGGTTATGCGATGACGCAGAAGCTGCCACAGTCTAATTTCGAGTGGTCGGACATCACCGAAGAAGGACTGAAACATCTGCTTGAAGAGGATAATTTTGAAGGATCGACAGGATACTTCGCGGAAGTAGACTTAGAGTATCCTTCAGAATTGCACCAGCTCCATTCGGATTTTCCTCTGGCGCCTGAGCTAAAATGTCCTCCTTGCTCCAATCAACCAAAACTGCTTCTGACGTTGGAGAGGAAGGATCATTACGTAGTGCACTGCAAACTGCTGAAATTCTATCTCCAGCAGGGTCTTGTTTTAACTAAAGTGCACAGAGTTTTGAAATTCACACAGGGCAAATGGCTGGAACCCTACATCAACATGAACACCCAGAAGCGGCAGGTGGCGACATCTGACCTGGATAAGGATATGTATAAACTGATGAACAACGCCATCTACGGAAAAACAATGGAGAATGTAAGGAAATACAAGGATGTCAAGATAGTTTCGGACGAAAAAAAATGCATGAAGTGGGTTGCCAACCCACGCTTCAAGAGCAGGAAAATTTTCACCGAGAACCTGACGTTGCTTCATCTTGACAAATCCTGCATTACGTTCAACAAACCGACGTACGTGGGGGCTGCAATTCTCGAACTGTCGAAACTGCAAATGTACGAGTTCCAATACAACATCATGAAGTCACGATACAAAAATCAAATCCAGATCGCTTACATGGATACGGACAGTTTCGTTTATGTGATGAAGGAAGATCCGTACAGGGGCATGTCAACCGAATTGAAGGAACATTTCGACACTTCGGGCTATCCACAGCCGAACCCCTACAACATTTTGCCAAGAAACAAGAAAGTTCCCGGATTGATGAAGGACGAAATGAACGGTGAGATCATCAGAGAGTTCGTGGGACTTAGGGCTAAATCATATTGTATCAGAACGACCGTTGCCACCATCAAGTAGTCCAAGGGAGTTGGGAAAAGCACTGTTCAGGGGAAATTAAACGTTGAGGATTACATCGAATGCCTGAAAAAGAAACTCCCCATCCTGCGGGAAGAGAGGAGGTTCCAGAGCATAGACCATGATGTGAAGACCGTGAAACTGAACAAAGTGGCGTTGGATGCAGAGGACGACAAGAGAAAAGTTTTGAACTGCGGTATTCACACCGTTCCATGGGGCTATTCACCAATCGGAGAGAAGTCCAAATCATGCAATATCTGTAATTAGGCTAATCCTGTAACGAATCCACTTCGCACGCACACACACGCTTCTGTAAATACTTTTTTATTTACTTCATTTCCGGCATCCATCTATTTTTTTTGCTGAAATAAACAGCAGTCTCATATCACCAAAACCTTTTCTCTCCATTTATTGTTCTTTCCTACACTATCCCAATGTTGGTCTTGGGGTGGCACAGAGAGAAAAGAAGGCAGCAGCTGAAGCAGAATGCAGTTCACGGATAGCAGTAAGTAAATAAACAGATATAATAAAATAGGAGTTCTTCGCAATGCGTCCGAAAGGAGTGGCTTATCAAATCCCTTACTCGGAACTCAAAAAGGTTTCGGGCATCGATTCTATACTCACGAAGAAGCAACGCGAGAAGAAAAACAAATGTTTAAAGAAGGGGCACGGGATGAAGCTCCTTCTCAGCAGGCCACAGCTAAGCAAGTTGCAAAAGTCTAGGTCAAGAAAGCAGGGAGGTTTCATTTTCAGCATTCCCGCGATCCTCGCTGCTCTCGGAGCCGTGGGAAGTCTCGCAGGTGGTAGTGCCGCGATCGCGAAAACCGTGATCGATGCCAAGAAGAACACAAAAGAGCTCGAAGAGCAAAAAAGACACAACCTCGCCGTGGAAAGCAAGATGAACGCTACTGGTTCCGGATTGAAGAGAAGAAGAACAAAGAAACAAACCACTGCAGCAGCGTTGAAGAAATTCAACCTTAAAAAAAAGTGCCCCTTTCAAACGAAGATATTGAGTCTCTAGCTGAATTGTTCAACGTTATAAACTTCAGAGGTGTGTTCATGTCCGATACATTGCCTGCTAATGGACCCCGAAGTGGCGGCGAAAGCGGAGTGGTTAACTTGGATAATTCTCTCAACCCGGGAACCCACTGGGTATGTTATTGGATTGCCGAGGACGGAAGCGCTTTCGTTTTTGATTCTTTCGGTGGCGTTCCGCTTCTAGCGCTTGCGAACTACCTGAAATCGACGTCCGAAATATTTTACAACGACGAAAGGATGCAGGGCTTCGACGAAGTGGTCTGCGGTCATCTCTGCGTCGTAATGCTGATCATTCTTTCGCAACTAACCGGCAGCGGGGACTCGACGTCGTTGGAAATGTTTCAGAGAGCAACGGATTTGATAAAACAATGGCGATAAAAGAAAAATGCTAGTCCTGCATTTGTCCAGCGAGACTTCAATCCTCAAACTGAAACTGCATTACGATGTAATCAGGAGCACTCTGCAACAAGAGTCGTTGTGGCTCGTGGCTTTCTACAGCATGTACTTGATTCGCAACGTCACCGAATACAACAACACCCTCCACGTAGGAAGCAAGAAGATCACCGTTTCGCCTGGACAATATAACCTGACTACGCTGCAAGCCCAATTGCCTTCGAACGTCATCCTGTCCGAGAGTTCGGTCACTCATCGCGTGGAGATTACGTCCGAAACAGAAGAAATGAACCTCGGATCCATCGGGGAGCTCTTGGGTTTCCCTAAGGACAGCAGGTTTGCGCCGGGGATCAAGCACGTCGGGTCCTCTATTCCCAAATTCCTGTCCATAGAAACTTTGAACGTACATTGCAACCTGGCTCAGGGCATGGTTGTATCGACGGACGCAAATCGGGACCAAACACACAAGGAAACCGGCATAATTGCAACGTTCAAGCCCAATTCGGAATTCCTGGAGCCGATTCTTTACGAACCAGCCAAACCGATCTTTTTTCCCATCCAGCACGACAAGTTCAGTGAAGTAGAACTGACTATAACGAACGAGAAAGGTGAATTGGTGGATTTCGCCCGAGCCACGAGCACGGCCGTACTGGCTATCTTGTAAATAAAATAGACGGTTAATCGAAAGCGCATGATGGATCACGTAGAAAGTTACGAACTGCAGTCCTTCCCTCCCAACAGAAGGACGTTTGGCAACCTCAACGAACCGAACAAGGACATCGAATTTGATGTGGACGTTGGTGACGGGTTTGTGCATCCTCATCGCGCTGACCTCTACATCAGATACGAAATTGTCACCAGGGACGAAAATGCAGCTTACCCCGCAGGAGCCAACATCAGGCTGATAGACAATTTCGTCCCTCACCTCTTCTCCCAGGTGGAAGTGAGAAAGCATGGTACAGTCATCGACAGGATGGATAACCCCGGACTAACTTCGACCATCGTGGCGACCATGACGCTCTCGAAGCCAGAGAGTTCGTACTACAAAGCAGCGGGTTTCGAAACCGACAACAAATTACCCGGGAAACTCAGCACCGTGCTATTCCCTGTGCGACTCCTCTATGGATTCTTCTCCGACTACAAGGAAATCATGTGGAAGGGCGGTCTGAGGATCACTTTCAAGAGAGCGTCCAACGACAACAACTTGTTTCTGCGATGGAAATCCGCGACGGCTGGGGGCGCCGTGGACGATGCGAGCCTCCCGTCCGAGGGTAAGTGCGTGATAAAATCCATGGAACTTCGCATGCCGATCATCGAATACGAAGCTAACCACGCCACGAAGATCAAAGCAGAAATCCTGAAGAACCCGAACATCCCGCTCGAGTTTCAGATTTACCAATTCTTGCAGAGGACAGTGTCCGGGCGATACTTCGAGTTCGACGTGACGACACAGTTCAACAGCATCCAGTACGACATGCCCGACTTCGTGGTGGTTGTGTTTCAAACCGGTCGCGACGGCAGTCAGAATGCGGATTCGAGTATGTTCGACTACTGCAAAGTTAGGGACATTTACCTTAAGAACGGGCGGAACGAGATTTTCCCCAGAGAGAACTACAACCTCGCGGAAGATGATTACCTGAAGCTGTACGAAGCTTACACAGCGTTCAAGAGGGTCACCATGGAAGGATCTACCGACATGTACTACACGCCAGCGGAGTTTATCCAGAAACGTCCGATGTACGTGATCAACACATCGAAACGCAAGCAGGTGGTGATCAACGACCGCACGAGCATCAAGGTTGTCGTGGATTTCCAAGAGGCGATCCCAGACAATACAGTATGCAGCGTGGTCCTGATTGCAGGGAAAAAGTTTGTTTACGATGTAAAGAACGAGAGAATCATTGAACAGTTTTGATATTTTTTATTGAAATGAAATAAATACAAATTTGTTACAAACCCCAACCGAGTTTTCTTTTCGTATGCATTGCCATTGTCGTTCCCAGAGCGGCCAGTCTTTCACCCATGCCGGCGTCTCTGCTGACTACCCTCCGGAAAGCCCGGTGTTCCAACTGCATGTCGGCATCGTGCCTTGCTGCGAGATCCCTGTTGTCCCGGTACGCAATATCATGGTCTTTGCAGGCAGCGTCCAAGGGATTAACCCCCGGATCACCGCGATCCAGTCGCGCGTCCAATTTAGTACCGGGACCGCAGTGTTGGTAGCCGGGAATATGCATCTCGAAAGGCAATTTGTTGATGATGTCGTTGATGAGTCCCTTCCCTTCCGCCAGCTTCCAGAATCGCGGGGGCAAGATGTTGATGATGTTGATCAGATACCCGATGCCTTTCGGTTCGTTAACGATGAAGCGGCTTAGTTTGGAAACGATCATGTCCACGATGCCAACCTTTTCGTTGTGAAAGTTTCGGTTTCCGGCCCTTTCTTCTCCGGCGATGATCAGCAGCCGGTCCACGAGTTTACGAACATCGTCCAGCCACACGAATTCCACGGGCAAATTGGAGTAGCGCTTGATACCGCTGCCGGTAGGCAGGCGAGTGGGTTGCTGCTTTGATTTCATTCCAAAACGGTTTGATAATGTTCCTGTACTTCTCGCTGCTACTTGACTTGACCCTGTTCTGAGATGGGTCGTTGTTCTGATACAAAGCATCGGTCATCTTGAGAATTTCCTTGTAATTGTCGTAATCCACTTCGGAATACACGTTGGCGTCGGGGCGTTTTCTAGTGATCAGTTCCCATAGCCCCGGCGTGCCTGCGTACTTCTTGAAGAAATTTCTGCGTCCCGCTCGGCTCTCGTTGTAGATGATGATATCGTCCTTGTCGAACGTGACGTGCCAACTGCCTATCTTACACACGACGCTCCCGGAAGGGTCGGGTGATGGATACAAACCGAAAACTTCGTCTCTGTCATCGCCTTTGGTGCTCAGATATTTGGCTGCGGTCGGTCCTAATCGTATTCCCTCGACGGAAGACGAACTGCTGCTGCTGCTGGGCGACGGAAACCTAGTGGGAAGCGACGGCAGTTGGAGGTGTTGGAGAGTTGTGGTGGGTGAAGGAGGAGTGGGAGGATAGTCCGTAATGTTGCGAACTGCCACTGGCACCAACTCTGTGATCAAGTCCTTGTTATGTTCGGCAACATCTTTGATTTCTTTGCCCAGGTCACCGATCGCATCGATGAGCGGTTGCTCCTGTCGCTTCTTCTGCTCATAATATCCACGATTCTCTTCCTTCCACCCTTTAAATCGTTTAGCAAGGTACTCGGTCAACTTGATGTTTTCTTCGGCTTTCCTTTTAGACATTGCAAAATGAAGTTTTGGGCCTATCTGTTTTCTTACAATTTTGTTATTTTATTTCGACGGAAGAAACAAGACAGAGCTGTCAATGAAATGATATTGTCGATAATCTTATCTTTTTTGTTGTTCATCTCGTACCATGCATCTGAAAATTTTCTAACACTCTGCTTATGATATCCATCAAGCATGTCTTCCATTTCGTCTGTTATTGCGTGAAGATCTTCGGTATTCACGATCTTTTTCCCCGTGATTTTAAATATATGGTCCTTCATGATCATCTGGCACGGCACGGCGAACGCTGGCGAACTATCGGCGATATCAATTATTCTGTGGATGTTATCTTCTTCTCTACCCGACACAATCTTGAATATCTGATAGAGCAGCTCCACAGGAAGGTAGCAGATCGTGATGTATTCATTTTTTCTTCACCTCGTACTATTATATTACATTTTTCATCACGATAAACTCGTTGATCTTGTTACGATACTTCCCCTGGTTCGGTTTGCGAGTCATGTCTATCGTGGCGAAGCCGTAGTCGTCAGCATTCCAGCAATGCGCGCAGAGGTTGCGAAACGACTCGTACGTCATATCCCCTCCGACGAACTCGTCGTACACGTGCTTGAGGTTGGTGGCATCCTGCCGAAACAAGCAAATGAAGTTTGCGTTGTCCCTGATCAGTTGCTTGGGGATCTTCGAGAAGGTCTGAGCCAAGTAAAAGCAGTCCATGCCCTTGTGGCGACCTCGAGTGAAGTAGTTGCGAACCTCTTCCTGATTCTCGAGGATGACGTCGTCGAAGACAACCACCGAATTCTCACGACTCTCGTCCAAAGGTACCATCTGCGAGGCAAAGCTGGCTATTTCAAGATCGTCGTAGATTGCAATCAGCTGCCGGTATTTCAATTGCTCGAGGCTCTTGGAAAAGACGTACAGGTGTCTGCTCTCCCAATCGAGCGAGTGGGGAGCCAGGATGAAATTGTCTACCATCAATGTGGTTTTGCCACAACCCGAGGGCCCCACGATGAGACATCTGATACTTTCGGGAAGCAATTCGCCATTTTTCTTCCTTCCTTTACCTTCGCCAACGTCCGGGAGCCTCTTGGTCACCTCCCAGCTCATACGATATCGATAGCATCAACCCAAGAATTCTGCGAAGAGGGAAGACCGAGCCACTTGACGTAAAGTTTGCCCTTGCTGCGTCGGAGCACTTTCTCCACAAGGTAAGTGTCCGGGAACCTAGTGGCGGACAGTTCCTGCTCGTAGAATCGACCCTCGATGTCCTCACCGTCCGCGGTGCTCTTCAGCTTGTAGGTGGGGATGTAGGGAGGTGATGAAGGCAGGAGAACATCGGTCACGGTGAAAATTTCTGTAGACCAGTTTCGAGTGAAACCTTTGTCGAATACTCCGGGGCGCTTGAACTTGCTCACTCTCACCTTGTCTCCTATTTTATACTTTGGTTTCTTGATTTTTTCGCCAGTGTTTCGTTTGCAGTACACTTCGGAGAGCAGCCACCTTTCGTTTCGCTTGGTCACTTCCAAGGGTTTCATCCCGATCGTCCTGTGAATTCGGTTGTTGTATTCCTCCACCAGTTCGGGCACCAGATCCACCCACTTGTAGTTCCCGCGGAGGGTGAACTGTTTCCACATGAGCCTCTTGAGGGTCCTGTTGAATCGCTCCACGATGCTTGCTTTCAGCTCGCTGTAGGTTGAATAGTGAAGAATACCGTTCTCCTTGAGCATCCTCCCGAAGGCAGAGTTGTAGAATTCACTGCCTCGATCGGTCTGCAGGAAACAAGGGGATCTCTGTTTGAGAACAGAAGCGAAAGCTTTGCTGACCTCGACCACGGTCTTGTTTTTAACGGGTATCGCCCAAGCGTACTTGCTGAAAGTGTCGATCACGGTGAGGAGGTATCTGAACCCCTTGTTGATCTTGTGAAGCCCCTTGAGATTCCCCGTGCTCATCTCCACGAGCTGCCAGAGGTCGTCTATCCCTTTGGTGACCACGGGCAGTCGAGGATAATTCCTGCGGGCAGGTTTGTGCAGTTCGTTCACGATAGCTGCTCTCATGAGGCTTATAGACAACAAAGGCTCCGATGCAAAAATATGGATCTATTATCTTCATTGTTTTCTTGCATTTTGCTTACTTGCTTGCTTACGATAGACGACTGACACTGGCGACGGGATTGGAGAGCACCAACTCCAAAAAAAGCGGTATCGGATGCTCCATATTCGTCTCGATAGATTCGGCGTACAGACGATCTCCGACGGAAACATTGTCGTACGAGACTCCGATTTTCATGTTGTCGTGCTTGATCCTGAATAAACTCTCCCCGTGATGCAGACTTATCGCGACACCGCTCGAGGGATGCAAGTTCACAATTCGGAGACTTCCGCCACCTAGGGAGAGTTCGTAGAAGATGCTATTGTTGTTGAAGATGAAGAAGATCTTGCCAGTGTTCTCTTCGAACTGCTTCACAATACCGTTCAAGTGGATGATTGTAGCTGCCAACAGGTCGGTTCGGAAAGCAAGCAAGGCATCGTCAAGCATGTCTCGAGCTTTGACGACCTCTTCGCTGGATATCTTGACGTACTTGGGAAGGGTGGCGCCAGGTTTCCTCCTGTTGTAGCCGAACACGTTGGTTGGCATGTTATAGTGCATTTCTTTCTTACCCACTGCTCAGACTATTTTATTAATTTTTCCTCTTCTTGCTTCGAGAAAAGGTCTCGCAAATATTTTTACTGGTAAAGATTTTCTTTCGAAGCAATTTTTTCCCTTGCGTAATTAACCAAGAACAGAAAAGAGGTTCATCGGTAGAGGAAATGCTGGAATTTGTATTGTTTCTTTGTTTTCGAAAGCATACTTCATCCCCTGAAGAGCACTCGTTTTGATTTGTTAGCTAAATTTAGCTTGCGGCTCAAACAATGCATGATAGAATAAATGTTGCCAACTCACTAGGTTAGTTTAACTCGTAAAATATTGTGGTGAAATGTTGATGGCAGAGCTGCCAACGCTGACAGTGAGGTTAACATACACCGTGAACTCTTGTAATAAACGGCTACGCAGAGTTGCCAACTCACTAGGTTAGTTTAACTCGTAAAAATATTGTGGTGAAATGTTGATGGCAGAGCTGCCAACGCTGACAGTGAGGTTAACATACACCGTGAACTCTTGTAATATACAGCGTAAAAGGCTACGGTTCACTACTGCCCTATAGGTGCTTTCCCGCGAAGGTACTGGGTTAACCGTGAAGCTACTACCCTATAGGTGCTTTCCCGTGAAGGTACTGCTCTATAGATGCTTTCCCGTGAAGGTACTGGGTTAACCGTGAAGGTACTGCTCTATAGGTGCTTTGCCGTGAAGGTACTGTGTTAACCGTGAAGCTACTACCCTATAGGTGCTTTGCCGTGAAGGTACTGCTCTATAGATGCTTTCCCGTGAAGGTACTGGGTTTACCGTGAGGGTACTGCTCTATAGGTGCTTTGCCGTGAAGGTACTGTGCTAACCGTGAAGGTACTGCTCTATAGGTGCTTTGCCGTGAAGGTACTGCTCTATAGGTGCTTTGCCGTGAAGGTACTGCTCTATAGGTGCTTTGCCGTGAAGGTACTGGGTTAACCGTGAAGGTACTGCTCTATAGGTGCTTTGCCGTGAAGGTACCTTAAAATATACAGCGTAAAAGGCTACGGTTCGCTACTACCCTATAGGTGCTTTCCCGTGAAGGTACTGTGTTAACCGTGAAGGTACCTTAAAATATACAGCGTAAAAGGCTACGGTTCGCTACTGCTCTATAGGTGCTTTCCCGTGAAGGTACTGGGTTAACCGTGAAGGTACTGCTCTATAGGTGCTTTGCCGTGAAGGTACTGGGTTAACCGTGAAGGTACTGCTCTATAGGTGCTTTCCCGTGAAGGTACTGGGTTAACCGTGAAGGTACTAGAAAGACCGTGAAAGGTAGTTGTTATTTTGAGCTGTTTGGAAAATAACCGTGAAGGTAGTGAGTGCCCTATAGGTGCTTTCCCGTGAAGGTACCTTAAAATATACAGCGTGAAAGGCTACGGTTCGCTACTACCCTATAGGCGCTTTCCCGTGAAGGTACTGTGTTAACCGTGAAGGTACTGCTCTATAGGTGCTTTGCCGTGAAGGTACTTTAAAATATACAGCGTAAAAGGCTACGGTTCGCTACTACCCTATAGGTGCTTTCCCGTGAAGGTACCTTAAAATATACAGCGTAAAAGGCTACGGTTCGCTACTACCCTATAGGTGCTTTCCCGTGAAGGTACTGTGTTAACCGTGAAGGTACTGCTCTATAGGTGCTTTGCCGTGAAGGTACTTTAAAATATACAGCGTAAAAGGCTACGGTTTGCTACTACCCTATAGGTGCTTTCCTGTGAAGGTACCTTAAAATATACAGCGTAAAAGGCTACGGTTCGCTACTACCCTATAGGTGCTTTCACCGTGAAAGTACTGTGTTAACCGTGAAGGTACTGCTCTATAGGTGTTTTCCCGTGAAGGTACTGGGTTAACCGTGAAGGTACTGCTCTATAGGTGCTTTCCCGTGAAGGTACCTTAAAATATACAGCGTAAAAGGCTACGATTCGTCCAAAATTTCCGTGAAGGTACTGCTCTATAGGTGTTTTCCGGTGAAGGTACTGGGTTAATCGTGAAGGTACTACCCTATAGGTGTTTTCGGGGGTTAACCGTGAAGGTACTACCCTATAGGTGATTTCCCATGAAGGTAACTTAAAATATACAGCGTAAAAGGCTACGAATCGTCCGGACGATCCAGCTCCTCTATTTTCCTACTACTTAGTCCATATTTAGACCACCATTTTGAAATACATCATTTTACCATTTTCTGGTAATTCCTTTTTTTTAAAAAAAAAATGGAGACCTTCTATGCTTTTAGCATGCTATTTCATTTAAGTATATATTTCATAGATATGTATTTTAAAGGCAGGTGCTTGATATATTACATTTTTTCCTCCGAAAATGACAAAATAGAAAGGGGGCCCATATTTAGACCTTTTCCTCTATAAAATAACATTTATATCTTTTAGCAAAATATATATAAATATGTTACACCTTAAATGCACCAAATTTAATCCATTAGATGAAGAATAGTATGTTTAAGGGTATTATCGAAGGTGGTGGTGGTAGGGGGGGAGATAACCAACTTTTACATATTTTGACATATGGGTTCTGGGGGGATTGTGAATTAGATTTTGGGTGGGACAGCATCCAACTCTAGGTCTCAGATTATGGCGGGTATTTTAGTTAGAGGGGGATTGAGCATTAAATTGAGGGGCTATCCAATTCTTGTGTATTGCTATTTTCTTAGACTGTTACGGAAATTCTGGTGTGGAGACTGAGAATTAATTTTTTTGGAGGAGTCAATATCCACTCTTCATTATCAACAGTAAGTCTAAAATTGATTGAGTATTAAATTTAAAGGGGGAGAGTTAAAGCTCTTGATAAAGTGTTAAATCTTAGGTTGTCAAGGGATTTGTGAAGTGTAGAGAGTTCGAACATTACATTTTGGAGACTGTATTTAGCGATATGGTATCCACACGTTTTCGACCCCGAAAGTGCCAAAGCAGAAGCTGGAAAAGTCTAAGAAATTTTTGACATCCTATTATATTAATATTCTTGAAAGCCTGCAAAGAAATGGATGTAAAAATTTTCTTGCTCGCTTTGCTCGCAATTTTATATTGCTAGGATGCGTGTTTGGCACTTTAATGAGGTGAATGTGAAGCTTTTATACTATAGCTGCATTACAAGACAACCGATATTCTTGATTATGATGAACGATTTCAGGGGTGGTTTTGAGTGATGGGCCCCCGTTTTAGGGAGGTGGGGTAGATCAAGTATAGTGCTCATTCAATAAAGATAAGAAAAAAGTTACTTTTGGTAGACATGCTGTCGTAATTAAATAATTTATAAACTAAATATGCTGACCAAGACAGAAATTTATTTAATTATAAAACATAAACTAAACGTAACGTCAACCTTCTAGCAAGGTCTTCTTCAGACTCTTTTCCAAGTACAAATGTAACCAGGTACACAACAGGACGATATATATACACAAAAAAAAAACTCGCCTCCAGACTATTAGAAAGTAGTTCTGGAACAATATAGCAGGTGGCTTTCCCTTGTCAACTGTAAAGGACAAGAGAGAAAGAGGAGAGAAGAAGGAAGAAGAATGAAGGAAATAGAGCGTGAGATAAAGAGTCCAGCGACATTCTCTTTCAGGTGAAAGTACAGTTGACAAGGGAAAGCCACCTGCTAGATTGTTACGGAACTACTTTCTAATAGTCTGGAGGAGAGTTTTTTTTGTGTAGAAACATAGAAACAAGGCTTAATGGTGTTATAATTAAATAATTTGTGCGGATTACGATATGGTTTGAGGGCGCGAATGATATGATTTGGGGGTACGCATGACATGATTTTGGGGGGATGCGCCATTGGCCTTAGAGGGGATGGGCACCCCTGACCAGAATAGCCTATCCATGTTTCTTTTGGTAAATTCACAACACACTCATATGTTTGTAAGCATGCGTTCTGCCTACAACTCATTTCGAAAAGCTCTGAAACTAACAGAATAGTGATTTGCACAAATTATTGTTCACGGTAGAGTAAATTAATTAAATTTAAAGATTAAGCTTTGGGATCATAGATCATTACAACAGGAGAAAATACACCTAGCTATTCATTTTCTAACACTTCTTGAGCACACTGTTTGCATAATAATGCATCATAATAGCATTTCGACTTTGCCGGCACTTGGGACTTGGTTTTGTCCTGTTGGTTGCAGATCTCCGAAGAGAGTTTCATTGCGTTATCACCTCCAAGTTCTATCCAAAATTTACTACTTCATTTAATTTGTTTGTCTAGCAACTCACTGTAAATATTGTGTAAATAATTTAGTAGCTGTCAACACTCTCGTTGTAATTTGAGATGGAAGAGGCAGAGGCAGGAGATGCCCAGCTATTCTGCGAATTCCAACGCTCCAGATTCTGGGGACAGTAACCTTGTTTTAACACCTGGCGTGTTTTCAAATCGTGAAATAGGGCCTCCCCGATGTCGTAGTGTAGCGTCGTCGCCTTGTAATCAAAGGTTCCCGGGTTTGATACCCAGTGAAGGCACATAGTCGTTCACTATTTGGATCCCACTTTAAACTGTAGGTCCAGTCCCAATTAGCTTTACTGTGCATAAAATGGACTTAAAACACCAACTCATCAATCAATCAATCAAATCGTGAACCTTAAAGCAATTGCATTAAAGTTTGTCTACATGGAATTTAGAATGGTTATAATATTTATTTCGATCTCCGGCCGGTTAAAATCCAGGAACTTTTCTAACGTTGGAAGCGGTTCTGGCAGACACACAGCGTCGAATAACATGGGTAGGGTAGATCGGGGCAAGTTGAGATGGAGGCAAGTTGATACATTGCCATTTACGAGGGAACGCACATGCGCTAGGTAATGTTTATTAAACAGAAGACGCCGTTCACCAGTCCCTATTGTCTGAGCATGTGCATGACTAACGAACAATTTTGTGGGCAAAGTTATCTGACCAAGTGTATTTTTCAAGGTGTAATTTAACTTTTTTGGATGTTGTTTGAAGTCTCCTGGTGGGCTTTCATGAACTGTGAATTATTTTGTCTTGGTGGATGTGTGTTGTGCCACTAAAAGGTAAGAAAACTCGGGTATTGTTGTTTGTTTTTCTGTTTTCTGTAGTACGTTATAGTTCGTTAATCGAAATGGCGCTGGTTGGGGAAAGTTGATACGGCTGAATTGGAGTGGGTTGATACGGTGTTTCAACTTACCCCAGCTGCTTCTATTTTTTGTTTGTTTGTTTGTTTGTTTACAGAAAATGGTCCGGCATTCGAGGAGAAATACCAATTGAAATATTTAAGAAAGCTTACGCCGATGTCAAGAATGGTAGGCTACCTTGTCACTGAAGGAAGTCGCAAAGACATATGGGACTGACAAAATTACTCTTATGAGGTAAACGAAAGTGAGGATACCAAAATACAAATCGGTTACTCCAAACATCGTCAGGTCTTCATTGAAGATTTAGAACTTCAACTAAAGGAATGCATTGTCCACTGTTCAAGGATCTACTATGGTTTGACGACTAAAAACATCAGAGAGTTCGCATGTGAATTAGCAGTAGCTAACAAGGTAAAAATTCCTGACACTTGGATAAATAATAAAATTGCCTCGAAGGAATGGTTTACTGCATACATGAAAAGGCATCCTAGACTGTCTCTTAGAGAGCCTGAAGGCATGAGTCTAATCCATGGTACTAGCTTTAACCGACACAACGTAACATATTTTTCAATAACTTAAAAGCTGTTCTCATGGACGTCCGCAGGATTTTTTCGAGGGAGGGGCAAGAAAGGTATTTTTTCCAGGGGGGGCAACATGGCATATTTTCCCCAATAATAGTATTCATCCCTCAAAAAACATTGCTTAAATTTGAATTTATCATGTTTGTGCAATAATTAACACACATTATTGAGGCTGAAATTAAATTATATGTGTGCAATTGACAGTTGGATGACCAGCAATCCAGGGAAGACCTTTACTATATACGACATACCAGGAGTTGTTAGTAGTTCACTATCCAATGCTCTAACACTAAAAAATATTACATCAGGCTTTCAAGCAACGGGAATCATGCCATTCAATCCAGGTATTTTTACTGAAGAAGATTATTTACCATGCTCCGTAACTGATCGACCAATGACCGACGAACATGAGCAAGATCGTTTACCTGATGGAAGTAGAATCTCTGAAACCAACGTCTTGGGATTGAAAGCCACCCCTTCCACCAGCAGTGACAATCAAGAATTGCATCCTGTGTCAGTAAGCCCAGAAGAGTTACGTCTGTACACTAAGGCTGGAGAACGAAACGCAAGTCGAAAAGGGAAACAACGAATGATATCGTCAATTCTTACAGACACACCAATGAAGAACAGATTAGAAAATGAAGCTTGTACAAGAGTTAACAATAAATTATTGAAATCAGAAAGAGTTGAAAAAAGATTGTGCCATTCTTTGAAAAAAGGAAAAAGGAGTCAGCAAATAATAGTAAGAAAATAAATAATGGACTGACCGAAAGAGAAACTCAAGGTAAAAAGAAGAAAATACCAAACAGGAAATATCTGGAGAAGAATAATTCAGTCAGAGTCAGAAGATGAAGACAGCTTGTGTCTAATGTGCCTCGAACCATTTTCAGCTTCTAAGCCTGGTCAAAAATGGATACAATGCATTTCCTGCAGTAGATAGGCTAACTTAAAATGCGGATAAGATAGTTCTATGTACACCTGTGTTCACTGTAAATCAGATATGTGAATAACAGAAAGTGATAGTGACTGACTGCATGTAGGCTATCCATCATAATATGATATTTTGTTCATGTATGTATACTTTTCCTAAATACTAAACTTTGATTCAAAATTACTTTCTTGTATTTTGTCTTATTTAATCCAACTATGTCACATCGTTATCAATCTACTTCAAATTCGTATCAACTTGCCCCATGCCAGTATCAACTTGCCCCACGACAGGTCTGGTTGAGACGTTGCGTCTTGTGTTATTAATTAGGTTCTCGTCAGCTTACAAATTATATATGTGAAATTTTTGTGCTTTTTATAAACGTAAAGAGTTAAGCTATCGAGTATTAACATGTTTTATTTTCTTGCTAGCAACATAAAAAAGGAAAAATCAAACTCTCAAATTGTATCAACTTGCCCCGCTCTCCCCTACCTTGGGGAAACCCTGGGGGGTAAAGGCAGTCAGGGGCGTGATGCTGATCACATCGCCCCCACTCACGACCGGATCAAGAAAGTGTGGGGCGTTACCCCCACACCCCCTACACGCCTTTATGGCATGGTGCTAAGCACAAGGGAGCACTTTACCTGTTTTTTAATATAATATTTATTTGAAACATTCTGTTTGTATTTTTAAAAAAAGCAATAATTAATTTTCGTGATCGCTAAGCAGACCATAAAATTCATTTCTCCGTCTGCTTTCGACTGAGTTGAAACTATTCGAGCGGCTGAAAAGCTCTACCAGGTTCATTGATTTATTACGAAAGTTTACACTATTTGCAGCATTTCTGATATACCCTGATGTTGATATGTGCCACTATTCCTGAGATATATCAAATCAAAAAGTATCCGATATGGCAGACTCATTTCAAGATGGCGGTCGTCAGAAGGCTGATGGCGATTGGCTACCCGACTGAAAATTTCTTAAATGGTATAACAATTAATTCTACGGAAATGATACCGGACTTAACTGCCGGACTGTGATAAAGACACACATTCACAATTACCTCCCCGATGGTGCAGTGGTAGTGTCGTGGCCTTGTAATCAAGGGGTCCTAGGCTCGATACCCGATGGAGGCACATAGTGATTCGGATTCCACTTTGAATTGTAGGTCCAGTCCCGATTAGCCTTACTGTGTGTAAATTGGATTTAAAACACCAACTCAACACTTTCACAATTTTTTTTGCGCAGGAGAGGGGGGGTACTATCCTCCATTTGGAGACTCATTTTACGGTATATCTTTCATTAAAATACATTGACACTAATATAGTTTTAAAGCTTATGAATTATACTACAACTTTTATTCCAAACAATTTCCTGTCATTTACTTTGTTCAAAAGTTACAAGGCAGAAACTTTTAACCCTTAACAGGAAGTATAATTTTTTATTACATAATTGGAAGTATGTGTCTGACAGACACGGAACGCCGAAACTTTTGTTTCCTTGCAAAGTATTACATAGATTTATTCTTATAATCTAATATTATAAAATTTATTTCAAAATACATACACAACGCAAGTGCTACGTAAGAAAAAATAACTATTATTGAGAAAAACTTTTCTTTTCTTATGAAAATGCAACTTTGTTTGTCTCCTTCCGTGTTTCTCTTGTTTCAGAGTCGTCAAATCAGAGGCAGAGTAACAAAATTTAGAAACGCTTCACTGACATAGCTGATCTAAATATGGGTCTACCCATAGAATCAGTAGAAAATAGGAAAACCATATCCTCATGTCCAGACTTACAAATTGATGTAAGCATAAAAAGAGCTAAAAGTGCCTTTATTTCACACTTATGAGTTGGTCTGTAATTGCTCTTTTGATGCTCTTTGACTTTAATTCTTGTTTTCTCTAATTTTACATTTGTCCACAACAGAATATGATCAATAATGTCGTCATCAAAAATTAGAGACCAAATATCTTCCATTTGAGGATTTTCACCTAAATTTCTAACAATCTTTGTCAAGCCTGGAATTCCTCGTATTATATTTTGACGAGGAACACGTCTAGTCTTTGTTGGTTCTTTAGATTCCCAAGAATATCCTTCCTTTCCTTGAAAGAAAGCTGGAACGTCATTCTCTTTATTTGTCCTGCAACTTACAGACGAAATACTAGCTTCGATATTACGACAATCTTCATCATCAGTGGAAGAACCATATGTCACAAGAATGAACATGGAGTCCACATCGGAATCATCATCAGAAAATAGATCTTCCATCTCCTCTTCTAGCCCGTCTTCTTCTTCCATTTCTTCCCACATTTTTGAAACCTTGGCGCAAAAATTGGGTTCACCCACTTTCGCTACATCGCTTAGTTTCCTTTTCCTAGATGTAGAAGGTCCTTCCTCCATTATAACTAAGTTCTAATCATCAACATCAATAATACTTGTGTGCAAGAAAACTCCACTACTGGAAGTATGTGTCCAAGGGACACGCAAAAAAACTTACGTTATTGGAAGTATGTGCCTCTCAGACACGGTAGGTTACAAAAAAGCTCTTATCAGCTAACACACAAGCGCTACCGATAACAATGAATCACACCAGCAAACTAAGAAAAAAAAATTATGAAGGTATTGAGGAGCTCGCTTCACAGAAACATACAGGGATGCCAGCACAACGAGAAAAAAAAACATGCGTGTCTGTCAGACACATACTTCCAGTAAAGGGTTAAAAATGCTAAAAAAAAATAACTTTTTACAGATGATTTTTAAAATTACCGCAAAACCACTGACATTATTGAAACAATGTCTGGTAGGCCATCTAACGAGGATTAAACTAAAAAAGGTTATCTGCCTGTGACCATTCGTTATGGAGATACAAGGCAGAAACCACAGATAAAGATATAGCTAAGCAGAAACTGAGAGTCTGCGAAATTTATGTTTTTTTTTTTTTTTTTGGAGGGGCGCTGAGGAAAGTACCGTGGGGAGAGGTGGGGAATTTTGGGATTTTTCACTGCTAGTACTGTTCTAACAACTGGCCAAAATTCAGTTTTTACGCAATTATTCCCGACATGAAACCTTTATTGACTGATCTAATTGGCTTTGTGGTTCCACCGCTTATGTGACCAACATTGTAAATAAAATGCTTGTTCTTTCACTATATCTTTGACTTTTGTTTAAAAATCCGATTTTTGGACAGAAAGGCTAACAAGGTCTGGACCTACAGTTTGAAGTGGGTTCCGAACTACTATATGCCTCCACCGGGTATCAAACCCGGGACCCCTTGATTAGAAGCCGATGACGTTACCACTATGCCATCGAGGAGGCCCAACAAACACCACGTGACCAAGTATTATTTGATAGCTGGTATTACTAATCAATATTGAGAATATTTTTGTGTCTTGTACGCCAGGGTCCCCGGGTTCGAATCCCGGCTTGGATATGGGTGTTCTTTGCGAATGTTCATTATCTGTTTCTTCCTATCATCACTCATCCTCATCGTCGCGATTAGTCAAAAGTGGAAGCATAGCGACGCTTAATAACAAAACCCAGATCAACTCAATTAATCACTTCATCAAAACGCCAAACACGCATTTACCGATTGTGACCATTTGCGATTTTCAATCGCCCTTGCACATACTTTTAGTTTTCTGTTGGTCCCATGTATATCACATAATCATGAACAAATCTCATTTCTAAATCCACCCCCGGCCCACCCCATTGCTATGTTCGTGAAAGTTTCTTCTGCTGCTTCTTTTTAATAATGGGGGTTAGTTCTTCTCTACTAATACGATTTGGCAATGTTGTGTTGGCAACGCTGTGTTCGTCATTCCTAGAAATGGTCCAAAGCCCGCAACGCAGGATGCATAGCTTCTAAAAATGAATGTATCGCATTTCTAGAGCCTTTGCTCTACGCGGTATGCAAACATGAAAAGGATGTCACATTGTTCTCACCTACAATACAATACCAAATTATATCTACTCTGAACATCCATTGCTCACAATCTGGTCGCAAACTAGCTTGGACCATAGCTAGAGGGGTGCAGGTGGGGCAACTGCCCCCCTGTGAAAAATATAGAACACAATCCTACCCGGAATTCTCTCTAATCTTTACAATTATATCCTGTATTGATCTAGCAACTCAACAAAGGCAATTATTACTTTGGTGATTTATTAAGGTGTGTTGGGTTCCGTATAATGTATCAGGATTGGGGGAAAAAATTCCCTTCCAGATTCAGACTTTGGAAAATGATTTCGTAATTTTCAATATCTAGAACAGTTGTGGAATTTTGAGTAGTCTTGTATTAAAGGTGCCTAATGTGTTAGGATGTTTTTCTTGGATGTGTTGCTATGAACTTCGAACTGCTTAAATTTTTGTTTCCCAAGTCTACCTTTTGATAATAGTGATTCATGAGTAGAGAGAGCATAGGCATCCAGAAGTTGGGTAAGGGGGGCCGTGCCCCTCTGGAAAATGAAAGTCAACAAAAAAAATATGTATTTCACACATATAATTTCATTTTAGCCACAATAATATGTGTTAATTATTGCATGAACACAATAAATTCAAATTTAAGCAATGTTTTTTAGGGAACAACACTATTTTGGGGGAAAATTTGTCTTCGTTTGCCCCTCCCCCTGGAAAAAAATACCATCCTTGCCCCTCCCTGGAAAAAATCCTGCAGACGTCCATGAGAGAGAGGGAGTGAATATTTGATTTTTGTTACTTAGCGTTGCTTTTCTGCCACTTCTAGCTAATCACAACAATGAGCGATGACACGAAATTGATGAAGAGACACTCACAAATAGTGCCGCAACCACAGGGGGGCAGGGGGCCTTGCCCTCCTCCCTCCCCCCGACCTTGGACGGAAGTCCATTCTAGGGGAAACAAACATTGAAGTAAAGAAACAAGACTAGGAGAATCTACGAATAGCAGGGGAAATGGATACTCAAGATGGAATTAGTTTTCACGTATTCCTTGCATTCTTCTTCCAGACGGCCAAGGGCACTTGCAGGGAGCATAGAGGGGCAATTACCCCCATGATTTCAAAGTTTCATAAAATTTTCTTGTTCGTTTCGCTCGCAATCTCTGATATTCTTATAATCCAAGTTCAGAGCCATAGCTATGGGGTGGCGCGAGTCGGTCCTGGGAGCCAAACGATCTATATGGGAAAAAACATGTTAAAGAGAATGCCATGGCACCCCGTAAAATTATTTGCGCCCTATTAAAGCAATTTCTCTCTGTGAAACATAATATGAAATATTACTGAAGGCACTGTAATCCAAGAAGCCATTGATCAATCTAAGGATTCCTATTTGTTCGTCAGGTGTCAAACACATGCATGTCACCTACAACACTGGTCAACAAGATTTTGCTTATCATTGTTTTGTGATGAATTCTTATAGATTTCGACCCACTAAACACGAATCCGGCAACGATTTTGTCGAAATATTAACATTTTGAAAGATATTAGCATGTTTTGTTCTCTCGCACTGCTGGTTTAGCCACAGCAATATGGGTGTATTTACTCTTACATAGCCAGATGGAAGCACAGTTTCTGTTGATTTTAACTCGTGTAAAGGTTTGAAACTCCCCCTTCATGTCTACCCCGTCTGTGTGGTTTATATATTTTTTGTGTGTGTTTTTATCGGTGCGTAGTAAATTTGAAGAGTACAAGCGCTCACCTGAATTCCTACTTTGGCCTAGTGGTTGTGTGTTTCAAGGTTGTTTCTTTGCCACCATGTCTACTACTTCAGTCTGGGTGTGTGTTAATCTGCGTTAAGTTCATTTGCTTTGTTATGGAACAGCATGTCAGTGGGTCGGAAGTGCAAATTACATGCAGTCTCATTCTGTTATGTATGTGGATATTATATTGTGCCCAAGAAAGTTAAACATGTCATTGTACCAGGGACAAAATTTTGTGAAGCCTATAAAGAGTACTTTGGAATGGCTGTTTGTGATCTGGACAAACCATGAGCTCCATATGTTACGTGTTGTAACTGCAGGTGGACTATGGAACATTGGTTGCGTGGTAGCAGGAAAGGCATGCCATTTGCGATTCTGCGAGTGTGGAGGGAACCTACAAATCATCATGATGATTGTTACTTTTGCATAATCGACCTGCCACATTTCAAGAGGGGGAAGAACATGCGTCAGCTACAGTACCTTGACATACCATCCTCCCGAACACCTCATCCTGACAGTGAAGATCTTCCTATACCATCGCCTCCAATCCAAACCACGTTTCCAGAAGAAGGTAGTGATTTGGACAGTTCTGGTGACCATGTTACTGATGATGAGGATAGCGAGAAACCTCATTTACTGAACCAGAAAGAGCTAGATGACCTTATTCGAGACCTGAATTTACCAAAAAATAAGTCTGATCTTTTAGCTTCACGGTTGAAGGAATGGAACTTGCTACTTCCTTCCTGTAGAATAACAAAATTCAGAAAGAGACACCAGGTGTTTTCGTGTTTAGTGCAATTGGCTTTCAGTACGAACCAATTCTAGTCGTGTACTCCATCCACTTGAAGGAAAGTTACTGAAGTGTGAAGTTGATGTTGGAGAAAATTCAATATGATGATAACACCAGTGGGACATGGACTATTTGGTGATTTCAAAAGAATTGGTTTTCTTCTTGGGTTACAAAGTGGATATAGTAAGTATTCTTGTTTTCTCTGTCTCTGGGACAGTACGAGCAAACTGTGTGGCCTGAAAGAACAGAGCTAATTCCAGGAAAACACATAAGCGCAGCTTAAGTGCCCAGAGAGGAAATTCTCCTACCAACGCTACACATTAAACGGAGGTTGGCAAAACAATTTGTGACAGCATTGGATAGTGAGTCAGCTGCTCTGCAGTACATAAAAAAAATCCTAATCTCCCAGAGGCAATAATTGTGAGTGGCATTTTTACAGGACCACAGATTTGTTTCATGCTAAATAGTAACAAACTTAAAATATGACCGAGCTGGAAAGAAATGCTTGGAAGGCCTTCCACAACTTAGTGAAGGGATTTCTTGTCCACAACAGAAGTGAAGCTCTTGACGATCAGGTTAAGACACTAATTGATAAATATAGAGCACTGGGCTGTAGAATATCTGTAAAATTACACATGCTTCATTTGCATCTTGATTTCTTTGGCAGAATTTGGGAGAGATAAACGAAGAATACGACGAACACTTTCAAGAGGACATTCAATTCATGGAAGGCAGATACCAGGGAAGATGGGACTGTGCCATGATGGGTGATTACATTTGGGGATTAGTTCGTGACGAAGGGGAAGGGAGTGTTTCCCAAAAAAGACAACGAACAACAAATATTCACTCTTGAGCATGTTGTCACATAAGATGAACTAAAGGAAGGGACTGATGAGTAATATTGTTGTATTCTGTTCATTTCATTGTATTGCTTTAGCTATTTTTCATTGTTATACTGTTCATTATATTAATTTACTGGTCACTGACTGTACTGTGTTTGTAATTTTATGTTTTTCTACATAATACATATGACATATAGGTTACATGTTGCACTTTCAATAAGAAATAATAAACGACCCATATTTTCCGAAAAACTGACATTACAGCAAAACCAATGTCATATTCGTGTTCAGCGGGTCCAAATTATGAAAATAAGACTGAAATATATACATAAGCAGAAAGTTCATGAAAATTTGTAGACCAGTATAATATAATACAATTCACACAATATTTTGCAAAATGGTTCGTAACCAGTAGGCAAACATTGTCTGTAGCAGTGGTGGCCGGCGGAAAATATGATGGGTAATGCCAACGTGATCAAGAAATCGAAAAAAAAAAAACCTCCGCAATGCCCTCGCCCCATCCTTGAGGTTGCCCCAATTGCCAAGATGTTTATCCTCGTTTGGTAACATGGAAAAGAGTGTGTGTTTAAATAATAACACACTAATACGATTCATCTTCACCTATCTTTATACACTACAGGACACTTCACTAAAAAACACAATTACAAGAGGAAGAAAAAACAAATCTTCTCACCTTCTCCTCCCCATGCACACGTATTCCAACTGGATGTTGAAAATATTCTAGACATTTGACGTAAAAAGAAATTGTCGAAATGCCAAAGGAAACTCGCATCACCATAGGATTTTTACATTTATATTTTTAAAAAGTCTGGATGGCCCTCTAGGCGCATCTGTCTATTATCAAAATGTTCATTTAACTATGGAAAAATAGTAGGTTCGTTTCTCCAAAGGTTGGCAGAAAAGTAGATAGTACCTTTTTCACGAATTACTTCCCCAACGGGTCTTACAAATCCGTCGTATTTAGCGACTTATCTCTGAAGATGGCAACTGTGTCAACACTGCGAAAGTTCCCTTGCTGTGCCAAGTGAAAACGGGCACAGCTGGTGTCTGATGGGCTAACCCCATTGGCTAACACCACCCCCTGCCACCTTCTTCCCGGCTCATGGTGGAAATGTTACTCGATGAGACTTCTCCAACCCCCTGCACGTGTTTCAACTTGGTTAGGCCAGCTCTTGGGTGGTGCAGATCGCTGCCTCACCGAGGGTACGAAACAGCTGGCGACACAGTGAGGAGGTTGGGGCGGTTCATATCTAGACTGTGGTTGGGGCGGTCGTCACGTCAGCTTGACCGATTGAAAGATTCGAATCTCCTTGTCTGTAAACTATCAATGTATTAATTTAACAATACTTGGGCTAGGTAAGCATTTCTTCTGAGGGTAGTGCCATGGCACTGCGGCTCTTCCCCTTGAGCCGCCGCTGGTCTATAGTGATGCAAGAGTCTCCCCTTTTAAGTAGGGTGGACTAAGAGACCCATGTTTTAGCAAGTACAAAAAAATGTATTACAAATTTTACACAATTCATCAAAGTGTAGATAATTATTTAATTAACTCGATTTTTCTTCCATAACACAACACAAAGGTGGTGTTGGATTCTTGTTAGATTCCTTTGTGAGTAAAAATCTTGCATACTGGAAACTAGAGGGAAACATTATGATGCATGGTTTATGAAGGGCTCTCCCTTAATCAGTTCTGCAGAGAGGCCCAAAGCTGTTGGTACATATAAATCGTCTATTGATATTATCGACCTGTAAATATCAAGTAGATACAGACCCAATTAGCCTAATTATGTTAAACTTTGTCTTGATATTCTTTGGCAATCCGAGAAGGTTATTATCGAAATATTGTTATTTGATGTTGCTCGAAGTTTCATTTGTTCGTTGGAGTTTCAAGATACCATCCCTTTTCTGTTACTTATCTCTTTTGGGGGACGGGGCAAGAGCCTCTGTATACCCTGCTATATCTGCCAATGCGACACAATATTGTATTAAAAATTTGCCCCCTCTAGGATTGACTTCGCCCCCCTCCCCCTACAAAGAATTCCTGGCTATGGGCCTGAAACTAACTGGTATGTTATGACTAGACCTTGGATTTTAGGTTTTTAACCTATTTTTTCCTTTGCAGGTAAATAAGAAATAGCAAGTTATATCAGCGTTTCATAAAGAAATGAAACAACTGACTAAGTTTTATAGTGCCTAAAATAACCTATTTTGCTTGTTAGAACCTATTTTAGGTTTATGTGCCTAAATTAAACTTTTTTTAAAATTTATTTATTTACTAGGTTTGGTGGCGAAATAATTCAATGACTGGCGTGTTTGAAACATGTTTTCTGTCGATTTCCCTCCCTCCAAGTGTATGATATTTATCAAAGCTTTAAACAATACAAAAATGTCTGACGTCACTGTTACCTGCAGACAGTGGTGACGAAAGGGGACAGCTCCCCCCTACTTTTTACCCCTGCACTATAGACTCTTAGTGCTCAGCCTTGCCTACTAAGATAAAGTAAACTGTCCTTGCCCCCCTCACCCATTGTCAGTTTTGGCACCCAATCGTCTTTACTGACTGCACAGTCCCAAGTACAAACTTCTGATCTGTGTGGTATTGCTTTTTCGCGTCAGTTTGGTCCTTTTTGGCAATCACGCCTTGCGGAGTAATATTTCAGCATTCAAATTAGCACTACTGACTTTGTATCTGTTGAGAGATAATTTTCAGCACATGAAATGATCCTCACAGACAAAAGGTGGAGTCTGAGTGTGGGTAACGCAAAAAGATTTAGGGTGGTCACTAGGACCATGATAAAATTCAAGTATAATTCCTGGTTTTCAAGGTGAACTTTCCAAAATTTAAATTTTACAAGCAGATGTTTTCTCTATTCTAACCTTATGTATTACCGACTCTCACCCTCCCTTCCACACAAAAATATTGGCAATATAAAGGGTTTGTATGACTCCAATGTAACAAAAAATTTGCCTAATCAACTTCAAGATATATTATTTTGTAATAATCTTCCATTTGTCAGATAGATTGTTCTGTAAAAGACACTAACAAAGTAAACGGACTGAGAAAATTTTGTTTTATTTTCTGTGTAGCTTTCCTTTTCATCCTCAAAAAAATGAATGAAATAAAATCTAAACTGAGAGAAACTTGCCTCAGGGCATTTATAAACGTGTATAAATTTAATTAATAAAAGTTAGCAATTTTTCCTGTCTACGGAGAAAAAAAAATGGAATAGAGAAAACATCCGCTTGTACCTTATTTCTGGTCTTGCCAAAATTCATGAATAATTTTGAGAGCCAATAATCCAAGTATAATTCCCGGAATTCCAGGAATTTCAAGTGAGTAGCCACTTTGATATTGTGCAGCAAATTATACATACATAATTCATTTTTCATATCAACATGTAACTTTTTCTAACAGCACAAGTCCAGTATTATAATAATTTGTAGATAATTTTGAAAATGATATATAGAAATGAAAATTTGTTTAGAAAATTAATATTTTGGTTATTACGATTCTTGTGATATTTTGTTTTTAACGATTCTATCTAATCTGTATTTTTCAGGAATTTTGTACCAAATTAAGTCTTTTTGCAACCTATTTCAGGATTTTTCGAGCCTAATTTAAGCATTTTAGAACCAAATTTAAGGTTTTTAGAACCTATTTTAGGATTTTGGAACCTATTTTAGGATTTTTAGAGCCTATTTTAGGAACCTAAAAGCACACTTTTTTTAGATTGATTGATTGATTGATTGATTTAGTTTATTTTACTTCGCGTTTTGTGCCTCTTGGCTAATTTGCGAAGATGGGGATGAGTGATGAAATGATGAAATTGATGAATGGACATTCACAAACAACCAAGCCCGACCGGGATTCGAACCCAGGACCCTTGGCATCGCAGCACGATGTGCTAACCACTCGGCCACAGGGTCGGGCACACTTTTTTAGAATCTAAAAATCCGAGGTCTAGTAATGACCGTACACAGTGGCAAAATCAGATATGTCCAACGATAGGTGTGCGCATAGCAGGAAGGCAAAGGGGCAGTTGCCCCTCCTAATACTCTCACTTAGAAATTTAGTGTTACACTTATGTGCTCGCAGAATAAATTGGTCGCACATTGGAAATGATTAAGTTATGAATCTGCTGTACGAAATCATGTTTATATGTAAAATAGTCTGAATGACAGAGAAGGAAAATAAAGGGGGAGGGAAACAGATAACGTTTGTACCACGGGATTATTTTAATAGTTCTTTTTGGTGGGTCCGGTCAGACACTATTTACGCCCCTGTTTAATACCTATACAATAAAACAGTGAGATTGAATGAGGTTTTTCTTTCTCCAAATGAACTTTCATCAAGAGTTTTGCCCCCGCTAATCAGAGGGTCTGCGCACGCCTATGATCTGTCCACAGGAGTGACAGGAGCGCGTCTCGCCAATAATCTGGAATATGTAAAGTAAGATATTGGCGTATTATACGGCAGCATATCCTTAAATAACTCATAGGGAACGATGCCGACCGAGCTGAGGACATTGAGGAAACTCTGGAGACTGCAACCTGATGGGGTCTTTGCGCAATTAGAATGAAATAAGGCATTGCATTTTGCGACACACACACCACAAGGCCTTGTCACTCACGCTGAAAAGAGGAGGGCAATGAAAGATAGGGATGCCAAAAATAGAGAGCAACGAAAGATAGGAGGCGACGAGAGATAAGGAAATAACGAAGGATGGGAGTGACAAAAGATAAAGAGGCAACGAAAGATAGGGAGCAAGAAATAGGGGCGACGAAAGATAAGAGGTGACCAGATATGGGGGCGTTAAAATATAAGAAAGCGATGAAAGATAGGGGTGATGTAAGATAGGAGTGACGATAAACACGGGCAAGGAAGGAGCAATATAGGGCAACGCAGGATGGGGAGCGCAAAAAGAACCTTGGGGATTAAAGGATTTGAGAGGTGACTGCCCTCCACAGAGGACCTGAAGAGTTGCATGGGGGCGACTTCCGAGGGCCTTATTTCTCTCCCCGGATATTGATAAACAATTCAACTAAAATACAACGAATATTGTGACATTTTCAACATCCTACGTTTCCCAGGGAACACGAAAACTGCATAGGCAATTTATACAGTATTTAGGACTGTATTAAATGTGACTGTCATCCCTGAAAATATTCCGGCCACCCCATCGTAGTATATTTTTGAGGATTAAGTTTCAAATTCCATATTTTTCTCTACTCTATTTGAGAATTTGAATTCTTTTTCAGAAGTGTCATGTCACTGAAATTTGAGATTTTACATCAGCAAACAAATGGCTTCTATACGAGCCGGAAAAAATAATCTTGAAAATCATCAAGATACAGGATGAAGAGAAGAGGGCCAAGAACATTGCCTTGGGCACCTAAACCGAGGCGCTTTGGATTCTACTCTGAAATGGGCACGTCAACAATATGGAACTATCACTCAGCCGAGTCTTGGCAGCGCCCGGCATGTCAGTGCCTTTTCTCGATTTCAGCATTTCTCGTTTCGAACATGGAGTGAATTTAGAAAAGCACATGGTATATTATGACACTGTGAGAGAATGGAGAAAGAAGCGTAGGAATACTCAGTGCTCAAAGTGAGGGAGGATGCGGGGAGATGGTATCCTCCCAGCTAGTAAACTTTTTGCAAGCTGTCTCATTGCTATCATGTTAAAACATAGGAGCATCCCCGCAGCTAGACCGAAGCCTCGCCAAAATATACTCCCAGCTAGCAATTTCCACTTCATGGGCTAGGAATACTCTAGTTCTCATGTTCTGAGTGAGTGTGAGTCAGTCCATCAAGAAATAGACTGACTCACACTCACTCAGAACATGAGAACTAGAGTATTCCTAGCCCCTGAAGTGAAAATTGCTAGTTGGGATAGGCTACATGCTGTAAGGTACTTTTAACATTGTCGATTCTCCTCACTTTATGAACTTCGGAGGTTCCAACATTTGGAATATTTTGGCTGTCACTTGCATTTGAAAGAGACAAAATAAAGTAGTGCGAAAAAGAACTGATCCCAGTGATTTGTGGGTAAGTGGATGTCGTTGAGCTCACCGTTTGGAAAGGAGAGTGGAGAAAAGGAAAACTGGAAAATTCTTTAACTCAAGAAGAATTACAAAAATGTAAGCAGTAACTTTGTTTACAGAACTCTTATATAACATTTATTTATTCATCTTACATACTAGGTGTTTATCCTTTCACCTCTTTCACATGGTTTGTGCGTTTACCCAGCCGGGTGTTGCCTTTACACGACAAACAACATTATTTTGATCGTTTTAAGGGCAGGAGATATCTGTTGGTTTAATAAAAGAACATCTAAAGTTTATTCTGAGAAGTTTATTGTGCTTCTCACTCGGATTAACTCAAGTGCTACAAAAAAAAAAAATATTCAAGAACCAAAACAGTTGAACATCGATAGTGCAGCTTTGCACAGACTACAACCTATGTAGTATATTAACTCTTGATCTCTCGTTTATACACTTTACATGTTTATTGACATATAACCCTGCTTTTTTTCAATGAATAATAAAGTGTATATCATAATAATTACTCACTCATCATATTCATTAAGTTACAATTCCTTCTTAACTTTATACCTGTTTGTGGTTTTGTTAATGTATCTGCAATCATGTCGTCTGAAGCACAGTACTTAAATGTTACTTCACCTTTATAATACAGATCACGTACAAAATGATATTTTACATCAATATGTTTAGTTCCCAAACTAACCCTTTCATTTTTAATTAGTTTGATACAACTTTGATTATCTTCATTTATGATAATTGGATAATCACATTTTTTATCCATATCATTTAACACATATTTTATCCATTTTGCTTCCTTACATGCTTCTGCAATTGCCACATACTCAGCTTCAGTGGAAGATAATGAAACATAAGATGGTTTTCTACAAGCCCAGCTTATCATACCTCCCTTATACATAAATACATAACCACTGTTTGATTTTCTAGTTGATACATCCGCAGCCCAATCAGCATCTGCGTAACCTAACAAATAATCATTTTCAAATTCAAATTTGTTTCCTAATTTTAACTTATATGATTGAGTTCCCTTTAAATAATGAAAAATTATTTTTACTTCAATCCAATCAGCTTTAGTAGGACAACTGACCTTCTGACTCAAAATTGACACACTTGCTGATATGTCTGGTCTAGTATTTATACTTATGTACAATAATGCTCCAATAGCTTGTCTGTATTGCTCATTACTTGGTAATGGTTCAGAAGTTTCTGCATATTTAATGTATTCAGGATCCATTGGAATTTTTGATGATTTTGCATCTTCCAATCCAAATTGTTTGATTAACTTCCCTATATAATTACTTTGATGAAGACCAAAAATTCCATCCTTACTTCTCTCAACTTGAATTCCCAGATAACAACTAATATCACCAAGACAATTAATCTGAAATTTCTTTGACATTAACATTGATACATCATTAATCAAATCAACATTTGTACATGCAACCACAAGATCATCTACATACATTAGAATATAGATCATATTCCCATCAACTAATTTTGTATAAAGACATGGATCTGCCTCACCTATTTTGAAATCATTGTTAACCAAAAATTCATCAATTTTATTATACCATGATCTTGTGGCTTGTTTTAGCCCATATATGCTTTTCTTCAATCTGCATACATATTCTTCTTTCCCAGGTTGATAATATCCCTCAGGTTGTTTCATGTATATTTCTTCATCTAAATCACCATACAAAAATGCTGTGTTTACATCAAAATGCTTGACTGCAATATTCATTTGTCCTGCAACTGTTAAAAGAACTCTGAATGTTGATTGTTTTCCAACTGGTGCAAACACTTGATCATAATCATCACCAAAGATTTCTGAATATCCTTGAGCAACTAGTCTGGCTTTGTAACAAGTAACTTTTCCTTGTGCATCTTCTTTAATGGTATACACCCATTTACTACCAATTACATTTCTTCCATTTACTGGTTGAACTAGTTCCGAAGTTCTATTTTCTTTTAATGAGTTCATTTCTTCATTCATTGCCATCTCCCATTTATCATTATCAGGTCCTGTAACTGCCTCTTCAAAAGATGTTGGTAACTTTCTTTCCACAATGACCTTTTGTAGATATCTAGCTGGTAATTGTCCTTTTGTTGTACGAGCAGTAACAAGTAACTTTTCCTTGTGCATCTTCTTTAATGGTATACACCCATTTACTACCAATTACATTTCTTCCATTTACTGATTGAACTAGTTCCCAAGTTCTATTTTCTTTTAATGAGTTCATTTCTTCATTCATTGCCATCTCCCATTTATCATTATCAGGTCCTGTAACTGCCTCTTCAAAAGATGTTGGTAACTTTCTTTCCACAATGACCTTTTATAGATATCTAGCTGGTAATTGTCCTTTTGTTGTAGGAGCAGATTTTCTGATAACAACTGGTGTCCTTTTATTTACTTTGATATCTGTATGTTCATCAGTTTCTGAATCATAAATTAGTTCTGAATCACTCTTCACTTCCTTTTTACCAAAATGTGAATGCATTTCTGGTTCCTCTTCAAGAATGTCCATGGATAATTCACAATCAGTATTATGATTAGAATCAGATTTTTGAATAGGTTTTCAAAGTTGAAATTACATGACTTGAATTTTCAATAAATTTACAGTCTCTGCTTACATAAGGGGCCTCCCCAATGGCGCAGTGGTAGTGTCGTCGCCTTGTAATCAAGGGGTCCCGGTGGAGGCACAAGTGGTTCGGATCCCACTTTAAACTGTAGGTCTAGTCCCGATTAGCCTTACTGTGCATAAAGTGGACTTAAAACACCAATTCAATCCAATCTGCTTACGTAAATCTTATCTGATGTCATATCTAGTAACCTCTATTCTTTATATCCTTCATATCCAACTAAGACAAGTTTTGTTCCTTTTAACGTCCATCTTGTGTCGATGACTTAGAATCATAGCATATCCAATACTGCCAAACACTTTCACATGACCCATGTATGGTTGCTATCCATACCATTTTTCATATGGAGTAGTCTCCAATATCTTTGTGGGTAACCTGTTCTGTAAGTAATTTGCTGTATTTATAGCTTCACCCCAGTACTTCTTATGTATGCCAGCATCAATTATCATGCAATGAGCCATTTCAACTAAACTTCTGTTTTTCCTTTGCACAACGCCGTTCTGTTGTGGGGTATATGGTACTGTAGTTTGATGTTCTATTCCTTCCCTCTTGAAAAAATCTTTCAATTGTAATGACATGTACTCTCCTCCATTATCAGTCCTGATTACTTTAGGTTTTCTTTTACATTTGTTTTTCACATACTGTACAAATTCCTGTAACTTATCTTCAACTTCACTCTTTTTCTTCATTAGGTATACCATAGTAAACCTACTAAAATCATCTATAAATGTAAGTATATATTTGTTCCCACTAGGAGTTTCAATGTCCATCGGACATCATACATCTGAATGCACTATATCTAATAATTCCTTTGATTTTTCAGTTTTCAATTTTGGAACTGATTTACGAGAAATTTTACCTTCAATACATTCCTCACAAATTTTAGTTACATTACATGCATTAATATCAACACCTTTAACTAAATTTCCTTTACCAAGATTTTTAACAATTGTTGCATCTCTGTGTCCTAATCTACAATGCCAAAGATGAATACATTTCCTGTCATTTTCATGACTTACCTCGTGCAATTGATTTACAGATTCTACATTTGAAATAGTATTCAACTTATATAAATTATTTGTCAGATCTGCTGATGCAACAGCTTTTCCATCTTTACTAATGATACATGTGTTATTGTGAAATTCAACATTTAAACCTTTTTCAGTAAGACATTTCACCGATAGTAAACTACCATACATACAACACAGATTTTACTAATATATCTTGTGATTTTAAACTACTTCCATCTGCAAGGTATATTTCATTTGTTATACTTGGATTAAATGTGGCAAAAAAATTCCTTGTCACTGGTCATATGACATGTGGCTGCTGAATCAATGTACCATTTGTCTTTACCTGTACCTTTTTCACTTGCTTCAAAACACAGAAAATGAACATTATCACAATCAGAACCACTTTCGTCATCTCTTTTTTCACTTTCTTCAATGTTACTCACCTGCTTTGCTTTATACACGTTTTTCCTATTATGTGCCTTGTACTTAAAACAATCACATTTAAAGTGACCTGGCTTTTTACAAAAATAACAGACACTTTTCACATTATCGGATTTCACTTTAAGAGCACTCTCTGAATAAACATCACTGTCAGTTTTGGCTTCCTTTCTTCTCTTATATTCATGTATGAGCTTCCCTTTCACCATTTCTAAAGTTAGGTCTTCTTCCGGTCTCGTCTCCAGTGCAGTAATTAGCATCTCGTAACTGTCCGGCAGGCTACACAACAACATTGCTACTTGCAAATGTTCCGCTAAAGTTTCACCAAAAGCTGCAAGTTGATCCACAATATCCAACATTGCATTATTGTGCTGCTCCATGTCACCATTTTCACTAAGCTGTAAGCGGTACACTTTCTTCAATAAGTACACTTTAGTTGTGAGACTTGATTTTTGATGATACCGTTGCAAAGAATCCCAATATCCTTTTGCTGTTTCCTGCTTTCCTACATGAACTAGAGTCGTTTTCACGTTCAGAAGACACAATGGGCTCTTATGGGCAATGCTTTTCTTATGGGAAATACGAGCGCGCTGTTGTGAAATTTCTGGATTTACAAATTTAGCTTAAGTAAAATCGGTACCTGCAGTTTTGCAGGAAATTTTGTAGAGAATACGATGGTGAACACAAAAAACTGGTAACTTGCTTACATAATTTTAGATAAATTAAAAACGCAAATTTTCCGTGAAAACACAATTTTTACATTGTTTTCATTCCTAACGTTGAAACATGCCGTAAAATTGAAGCATTCATTATTAAAAAAATTGACACTGTTTTTTAATTGTCATAGGTGATGGTGGTACTCAGAATTTATCAATACTTTAAAGCATATTCGCATTAAAAAATATTCAAATAAAGTATGTGGAGATTTTTTATATTCGTGCAGTAGGAAATGTCGTCGCTGGCCATTTTTTGTTCTGTAATTCCAAGTAAAAACTTCCAGCGACAAAGTTGTGGAGAAAATAATGAAATTATTTTTTATAACCACTCAAAGGTTCCCAGAAATATTACTCCATGCATTTGGAGTTTCTTTTTAACCCGAACCGCGCGCGAAGTAAGGAGACGTTGTCTGGCCATCTTGAGCCGACTCACCGCAGCATTCCGGCTATCACCACCAAGTTTTCCAGTTGTTATTTTATTTCCATTCAGTAAAAATATGAACTTCATGCAGTTTGTTATAATAGAATTGAAATTACTTAAATTTAATAATTGACAATTATTTCCAATGCTGCTGTTGTGAGCAACATTAGTGCTGTCGCAAATACACGTTGTTTTCGTTTACATTACTGTCGACATTAATACTGAAATGAAGATCACCTTTCAGTTTCCAACGTACACATAAATTCATAGACACCATATTAACCTTTGAAAGGCTTTCCAACACGTGACAAAATATGGGGCTTCAAGAAAGAAATATGACATGCCTTGCTTGAGTCATTCACGTCTTATCAGTTCACGTGGGCCATAACTCATTTGTTTGTTTGTGTTGCAACTTGAATTTAACCCATGTGCCAGGTTCCCCTTACTTGAGTGAGAGATCTACTTTGGTCTGTTTAGACTTTTTCCCTCTCCCGAAAAAGTGTTTTCAGTTGTTTGAGCTCTCAGTGATTTTTACTTTTTTAAGTGATTTCTGAAGTGTCATATTCGTGCATTACACTCGCGTGTGTAGTGATCGCAATGGATCATAGTAAAAAGGGTAACTGTAACGTTCACAGTATAATATTAATATTAATAATTACATATAATTATCATTATATATACAAAATATGTAACACCTTCATTGTGACCGAAGGTCATCATTTCCCGGCGACATGAGCTAGCGCTGTATTGGCAACACTGTGCGGTTTCTCCATAAGCGCCGTTGTGTCTTCTGAACGTGAAAACGACTTTAGTTGATCGTCTTCCAGCAAAAGTCCAATGGTGGCCCTAGCTTTTCCATCTTATTTCTTCCATTCCTATTCCGGTTCTTTTGGCTGCACACCCGTCACTACATCCAACAATTCTTCCTTTAGAAGTAGTAACTCCAATTTGTTCTTCCACGTTTGATAGTTCCTGTTATTTAACTTCTGTATAGTCGATTTCACCGACTCCAATTTCACAGTCCGTATTCAAACATGAACAGCCACACTTCCTCGTTTTCCTTATTACAACTGCATTAGACGTGTTCTCAGAGTTCTGGGTGTTCTGGGCCCATAACCTATGTTGGTTTAATAAAAGAACATCTACAGTTTATTCTGAGAAGTTGATTGTGCTTCTCACTTGGATTATTAACTCAAGTGCTACAAAAAAAAATATTCAAGAACCAAAACAGTTGAACATCGATAGTGCAGCTTTGCACAGACTACAACCTATGTAGTATATTAACTCTTGATCTCTCGTTTATACACTTTATATGTTTATTGACAAAAACACCCTACAATATCTAGAAACAATAAAAGGGGACTGTGGGCGCCAGGCTGAGTCTTTGCACCGGGTGGCAAGGAGCATAGTATTGTGTCTCAAATGGAATTAAAATGGCCTATTCTGAAATATTTTTTTTTTCCTTTTTGTGGAAATACCAATCAGGTAACATTACTTTTCTGACTTGAACTATTTATCGAACTAGGAAGAAAAAAGTGACAACGAAACATACATATAAATTTTATTTATTATGATTTTGAGCACATCTTTCATGCAACTGAGAATCTTATTGAAGAACAACATCAGATGTCATCTCCTAGAGGAAATGATCTGCAAAGCAATGTACAGGAGTGTGTCGAGTGTTTCTTTCAGGGGATGGCCCTAAATACTACTTTAGAATTCAGTATTTTGAAATGTTGGACTCAGAAACTAGTGACAGCAACCCAAATATCAAAAGAAATCGACGCCTATGGTTGGGATACATCAGAAGATAGAGCTTGATAAGAAACAGAAGTTCCGTTTTATTGTCTGTTTTGGAAATAGTGTTTGAGCAGAGAAATAAATTTATCGTATTGAATCTGTTAGATAATTTATGTAGCAGCTAATTGAAGTTTATAGAGTCAAAAGCTTTTGAAAAATCAAGATATATATTACATTCAGTTGGGAGTTTTCGGATATAGAAGTGATAGTATCAGATAATAAAATGCTCAAGTTGGTTAAGCAGGTGCTCCATGGTAAGAGGCTGTGCTGTGTTGTATTTATGCTAGGAGAGGTAAATTCTAAAGGCGGTTCTTAATTATTTTTTCACAGGCGATAGAAAGTAGTGTTAAATGGGAAATGGGTCTACAAGAAGCAACAGCGTATATAACAGCACCACATTATATTTTTAATGGATCCGGGAATATACCCTAATTGAAGCACCTGTTTAATAAAAGGGACAAAGGGATGGCGAGGGAAGAACCAGCATTATTGAGGAAAATGATTCATAAGGACTATTTGCACGATTTTCTGGCATTGACGATAGGATACACTGAACTTTTTCATGAGACGTGGTGAGAAATGTTAGAGAGTGACAGCATTCTGGAGTGAGATTGGGAAGAGAGAGAGTGGGGGGAAGAGGGGGGTGTATTTGAGACCCTATCTTTGGAGAAAAAATAATCTACAAATGGAAGCTCTGTAAGGCCCTCTGCATGTAGCGAGTCATGTTTTACATTGAAAGATTATGTTACAATTTTGCCTCTGAGTTATTAAGAGATCAAAAACGTTTAGGATTTTTTTTATTTCGTTAATAGTACCACCGATGTATTCTCTGTATTTTATTATCTTCAGTTGTTTAGAGCGGTAAATCGATAAAGTTGTGAGTTTTCATTAGGGATTTTTTTCTTTACAGATAATTCCATCCTCCTTTTGGTTCCTAAGGGCAAGTAAAAGTTCAGAGGCGAACCAAGCAGGGGAATCACACGTTTTTGTTTTCCTGAGTGGCACGTAGTCTTTAATCAATCTTAGCCGTTCGTCATCGCAAGGAATGCAGCCTCCCTAGTTCTTAGCTAGTTCTAGGCTGAAAAGCAAACATCCTTTGCAATCTTCTTTTGTCCTTCCTTATTT
The DNA here is from genome assembly GCF_977018435.1 of Lepisma saccharinum. Classification (NCBI taxonomy): domain Eukaryota; kingdom Metazoa; phylum Arthropoda; class Insecta; order Zygentoma; family Lepismatidae; genus Lepisma; species Lepisma saccharinum. The sequence continues at coordinate 45,461,512 of NC_139230.1, forward strand.
TAACCAATCATGTAACAGCTTCGTAAGTGTCGTCAAAGGTTCTGCCTCGTAGACACGTCTCTGTTGTCGACGCCGACATCCTGTCACTTGCTGTAAGCAGTCCGTGTGCTGGGAGTGTTGTGTGCACAGGGTAGCCTGAAGCAGGAAGGGAATCGAAACTGGAGCAAGGTTGAAAATTGTCATCTGTTATAATTAGTGTGGCGCTACCACCAAAATTGACAATTAATGTGAAAGTTAGTGAGTTGTCCACCGAAATCATTGAGATTACGGAAGTTGTAACTTTGAACACCAAATATAGCATCGAGAAACACAACCATCTACAGGGAGGTTATTTCAGTCGTTCACCGCCAGAGTGACGGCCGTTCCGCGGACTCTTCATGCAACAGGTCCCGGCAAATTGCGTTCAGGAAGTCCGTAACAGAAACCGCTTGTTTTGTAATGTTTCCACTTTTCACAATTACAGTTACAATTACAATTGAAATAAGCACGTACCTTGTCGCACGGATGCAGGAAAAGGTGTCCTCCCAAATACAAATATTTCCGGCACCTTATTTCTGACATCTAATCTTAGATTAGACATCGCTACTTTATCCTCAGTTGACAGAAAGGGAAGACAGCATCCCGGCGCATAAAGCAAACCGAAAGCGTAAAATGATATTTAAAAGTAATAATAATGATGATCACTAACCTCCTGTGTTATAAGAGATGTTGAAAATGGCTTCCTTCAACAGCAATACAACACGTTTCTTAGGTTCAAGAGATCCTGTCTATCGTAATCCCTGACCACTTTTCTGCAAGAATTCGTTTTCACGTAATTATCGTACATAAAAACTCTATGTTCAAGACTATATTTGTTTAACGACATAAGTAATGAATGAATAACAATTAACACACAATAAAGCACTGGCCACGAGTAAGCACATTACAATAACACAGTATAAGCAACACGCGTACTGATAAATGAACAGAAGTGAACATGAAGGTACACTGACGTCTGGTAGCCGACAGTGTTGCTAACCATTTTTCGGCAATGTCCCTACAGACGTAGTCAAAATGTCCCTACAACTGACCAAATGTCCCTACGCCAAGTAAAGTGACTAAAAAAAAAACACCTCATGAGCATGCAAACAGAAGATAAAATATACACATTTACTTACCAAATCTTTCTGCTCGGTGCTTCCACAATTAATGAAGGAGCGAATTTACAATACAGGACCTCTCCCCGATTTTTTGTAATATTTCGCATACTCACTAATTGAGGCCTCCTAATCACGAATTTGAAGTTAAAATTTGGGGGGTCACGTGTAGAAATTGCAAAATAAGTGACATTGAGTGATCCGCGATCGGCACGATTGCTTATTATTTACCGGAAGATTTTGTGTTTCCAATACTTAAAAAACGAAATATACATTCCTGATATTACTACGACCCCAAATTTTAACTATGTTTGCCTATCCTAACCTAACCTAACCGTACCTGAATGGTTCGTGGGGCTATCCGTCAATGGTTTGTTGGGCTACCCGTGCATGTTTTTTTTTCGAGCCCAAATTTTAACTATGTTTGCCTAACCTAACTTAACCTAAACTTACCGAGAATGGTCAGTGGGGCTATTCCTAAATGGTTTTGCGGTAATTGTGATTACGAACCGATAAAAAATATTATTTTCGTAGCACTTTAACGGCAAACGTTCATCATCGAAGACGCCATTTTCGTATCCTGCAATTTTATGATTGATGTACTGTTGCCAAATTTACCTGTAATCAAATCAGTTCTTCTACATCGTGATTGTCGCTGTCACATGTAAGCACGTTCTTTGGGCAATATACTGAAATCCATAAGTTTATTAATTAGCCCACAGCCATCCTCCTGCACACTCCACCTAACAATCTGTACAACATTAACAACTTTTTTACTGTTCTCTTCCGCCATTCTTACACGATCCATGCTCTCCAGGTATGAAATCAACAGTGTGGCAACGCTGTAGACAGCGTAACTAATTTTAATTTGTTCATATCAACAAATATGGCTACCATACTTGTATACGGAGAATCATTGCGAGAATTGAAAAGCTTATTTTACAACTTCTACACGTTAATGAACATTTTTTCCCCCTCACCCCAACATGTTAACTTGAGATAAATAATCACGAATAATTATTTCGTGAGTATAAGACGTAACATAGAAATTACAGAAGGGTCCGGTATTGTAAATTCTTGCCTTAATGAATAATAGGGGTGTGCTGGACAGAATTTTTTGGGTCGGGACGGGATCGGGACGGTAATTTTTTTAAATCCCGACATTCGGGACTGAAAAATTTGCAATTTCCCGACCAAGTCGGAAAATTTTCTGGACGGGAAATGTTCGAAATTTCCCGAAGCACTGGAAATCTCGAATTTTACAAGTCATTTTCACTTTAAGTGATTGTTTTTGCATTTCTAGAATAAAAACTTACAACTTTCGATAAGTTCCAGAAACTTACAAGGCAGAAAACGTCGAGAATTAACGACTTTTTAAAGTAAAGAATCCAGCACACCATTAATGAATAACGTTGAGTCGTTTACTGTTGATTATGTTATTTGAAGTCATACATGCTGCTGCTGTGAAGAGATAGATGTTGGTTGGTGATGCTGTATTTCCTGCATTCTTTAACAATTTTGGTCCCATTTTATTTCCCTTTTTTGTTTTTGTATCACTTAACATTGAAAATATTCTTTCCGTTTCCGCGTTAGAATGCGGCAATGTTAGCACTATTTTCGCGAGAGTGGAAATGTTTTCAAAAAGGAACTTGCCTTGAAAGTTTTTGGTAACCGATAACATGTTCCAAAATTCTGATGGAGATCTGTTAGTTAGTTCTTTTTTCTCCTCCTCGCTAAAGTATCCAGATAAACTAATTCATAAAATGTAATTTACCAAGATTGAAAAAAGTACCTACGTTTTCCCTCATTTGGCAAAATCTGTCCCTACGTTCCTACGCGGGCGAAATTTAGTGAAAAGTCCCTATGCGTAGGGACATGTTCCTACGGTTGGCATCACTGCCGACACGTGCAGTATGAAGCGCCCTCTCGCGGCTGACAACTCACCCAACCCCCGATAAGCTGCAGGCGCTGTCGCGACAACTGAGAATAAAGTAGCGATGACTAATCTAAGATTAGATGTCAGAAATAAGGTGCCAGAAATATTTGTATTTGGGAGGACACCTTTTCCTGCATCCGTGCGACAAGGATTTCAATTGTAATTGTAACTGTAATTGTGAAAAGTGGAAACATTACAAAACAAGCGGTTTCTGTTACGGACTTCCTGAACGCAATTTGCCGGGACCTGTTGCATGAAGAGTCCGCGGAACGGCCGTCACTCTGGCGGTGAACGACTGAAATAACCTCCCTGTAGAAACTTCGAATTTGTTCTGCAAGAAATAGGCTGACTAGTTCAACTGGTTCATCGGAGATTTACTACAAAGGGAGGGAGAGTGAGGTAGGTCATTGTTATGGCAGTTGTGTACAAGAAATCCGACGGCCTGGACCATACACCACCATAGTGGGATTATGGGAGTCAGAACCCCTACTTTGGACTTAATTTTCGTGAAACAAAGTACTACCTAATGGCGTGTAAGGTGTAAAACTTGGCCCTAACTGAATCTGAAGCTGCATATTAACAAAGAAATTTCTCGTATTTCTCGTATCGTATTTTCTCATGAATATTAAGTCCAAAGTATGGGTTCTGACACCCATAATCCCACTATGGTGGTGTATGGTCCAGGCCGTTTGATTTCTTGTACACAACTGCCATAACAACTGAATCTGAAGCTGCACATTAACATTTTTTTTAAATGTTAGTTTTAACAATAGCAGATTGTCAACATCGAACTTTAGTTGGCAGAGAAACATTATTGTTACATTCGAGGTGGTATTTCTAAGAAGGATGAGGGATATACCCAGCGGGGGTCATAACCCCCTTTTTTGGAAATCTCCATTCCTAAAAACAGAGCGCCAAATGCCCATTCCCCTATTGTAAAAAACGTGAGTACATCAATGAGAATATCCCCGTCTGGTTGCAATTGTTTTTGATCTTGGATAATACACACATAGCGCTCTCTTTTTTTTCTGGGGGGGGGGGATGTTTCAATGCTCCTCAACTTAGTTTGTTGTTGTTTTCATCATAAGAACTACTCAAAATATTGTGGTATGTTCATAAATGATCACCTGTAAAAAGGCGTCTGTACGGAGTACCATTGTGCACCACCAGAAAAAAATCACTATATGAGGGTCACTATTTATATTTTGAGCCTTGGCAACACTGATTGAAGTTAGGCGCGATTTGACGTTTGCACGGAATCATCTGGCATTATTGACCATAACGTACTTCAAATGTTTTGTCAATAGCTTCATTTGTGTTGTTTATGTTGCCTTGGAGATTGCGCGACAACAATAAAATGTAGTTAACTCGTGAACATTTTCGTGCGATGATTTTTTACGATTTTCGACGTGGATTATCAAGACAAGAGTGCATCGATCAACTTACTTCCACATTTGGTGATGAAGCCCCATCCTTTGCCACTGTGAAACGCTGGTATAACGAATTTAATCGTGGCCGCCATTCGCTCACCGACGAGATTCGCGAAGGTCGTCCAAAATCAGTTGTTGTTCAAGAAAACATTGATGCTGTGCAAAACCTAATACTGCAAGATCGTCATGTGACATACTGTGAGATTGAGGCAACCATAGGCATTAGTTCCACCAGCATATATAAAATATTACATGATCATTTAGCTATCAGAAAGGTATGTTCTCGTTGGATCCCACACAATTTGACAAAAACTCAAAAAGACGCTCGCGTCAATTGTTGCAAACAAATGCTCAATAAATACAATCCTGGTGCTACAAAAGACGTATATAAGATTGTAACAGGTGACGAATCATGGATATATATGCATATGAGCCGGAATGTAAACAGCAGTCGACTGTATGGGTGTTTCAAGATGAACCCAATCCAACAAAAGTTGTTCGCGCTCGAAGCACATCGAAACAAATGGTCGCCTGTTTTTTCGGAAAAACTGGTCACGTGGCAACTGTGCCTTTAGAGGAACGTAGAACGGTCAACTCTGAATGGTACACAACAATTTGTTTGCCAGAGGTCTTCGGTCAAATACGGAAAACAAACAAATGCCGTCGGATCATTCTTCATCAAGACAATGCCAGCTGTCACACATCTCGTCTAACAACCGACTTTATGAACAGTCAAAAAATCGAATTGATGGGTCATCCACCGTACAGTCCTGATTTGGCACCCGATGACTTCTTCTTGTTCCCGAATGTCAATAATAAATTGCGTGGACAACGATTTTCGTCAGCGGAAGACGCCGTTGATGCGTTCAAAAACCATATTATGGAGGTGTCTCAAGAAGTTTGGAAAAACCGCTTTGACAAATGGTTCGAACGAATGCAAAAGTGTATTGACCATAAAAGAGAATACTTCAAAAAACAATAAAGCAGTTTTCAATGCCAAATTCCTGTTTTTTCATTGTTAGGCTCAAAATATAAATAGTGACCCTCGTAAATATAGAGTAAGATGGAGCAAGAATGTGATATTTTTGTTCATTATTTTTTATTGAAGTTATGAATCTATAGTAACATACGGAAAAAGTTACACAAAATGCACTATCCTTTGCCAACATACAGTAAATTTCCGAAAGCCCAGCAGAAAACAAACAAAAGCATGACTATGCAAACGAGCAGTCTTTTCCGCACCGTGGGGTAAGACCTCAATCACGTTCAGGTAAGAATGCTCATCGTATTAACACTTTCTAAATAGAGTCATATTCATTTGAAGGATCTATAAAAAGGAACACACATCACTGAAGAAAGTTACTCTTTCATATGAGAAGCATTTGTTGTGCCATCCTCACATGTGGCAACGTGACTCAAGTCCTCGACTGGGAGATCACTAACTCAAATCACAAATGAAGGTTCCTGTTTCATATGAGGTGCAGTTTTCGTGCCACCATTCATCACATGTGGCCCACTGAATCCAATCCCCGACTGGGAATTCTCTGTACTTCTGATCACAAGCAGGGCAAATGTACTCTATCTTTTGACGATGCCAGCCAGATTGATACATCTTCTTCAGCAAGGATGTTCGTTTTCATCATCATACCAATAGCAGATGGCAGTTCCCCCAAGTGGCAGGGGGTTAATCAAGTAGCTCTGCTTTAATTCTCTTTTGTGGAAAGATGAATTCAAGAGGAATTAATGAAACTTCCTGAAGCGCTCATATGGCATACAGCAGTGATGGTTTATCCACTAACAACTTTCAACTTTCCCCTCCACACTTATCACCTTCAGAGGTTTCCAAGGAACTTTGCTGATACCAGATTCATCCATATTAAATATAGAGCATGATTGAAATATATATCTATCCAATAATTACTGCAGATTTGTAAAATATCTGTTCACTTGGAATTTATTGTGCAGTCTTGCCCCACGCTGCAGTTGGGAACAAAGCACGTGATGCTGTTGAGCCATTGCACAATGCAATGAAACCAAATACACAGGTGGACTCTGCATCAACACAGCTGCCTCTATGAATCAACATCATGATATTCTCTACATTTACAGTGAAGAAATTCTAAGAAAACTTAGTATCAAAATAAATAGTAAACAGCTTAAAATTCTTCTCACTTTCCTCTCTCAGTACAGCGAACTACCATCATGTCTTGACTAACATCCATGGATAGCTTCCATCATGGCGAAGTGACGGTGGAGCAGTGGTGCTAACCATGTATGATTTTCACCTTAAAAAATGGTTCGCAGTCTTCCTCGACGTGCAGTCTTACCCTTCTCTACTCTATACTTAGGCATTGAAAGTAAGACTTGTGTGAATAATAAGTAAAATAGTTCATATTATGTTAAAATATGTTAATCTTCATGTGTAATATTTCTGTTTTTGCAAGGATCTGGGTAAATATTTGTTATGCACTCTTAATAAGCAGTGGTGGGGGGGGGGGAGTTTCCCCTCAGTTTTGGAACCCAATCACCACCACTGCTCTTGAGGGTGGTATAATTTCTAGTGTGGCAGGGTTGGAAAGTAACGTAATGAAAGTTACGCTGTTACTGCTTGGCAATTGTGCTAGTACCAGTAATTGTGTCACCTAAATTACATGAGTAATTGTAACTTACCAGATTACTTTCCTTTTCTAGATTGAGAACTGGCCTATTGATTTGCAACCAAAAGCTGTCTTTTGCTGGAATAAAGAAGTCAATTTTACATTTCTTGGAATTTCCATACTGCAGCCTCTTGATTTCATTTATGGTGAAGTACCTTTGGTATGTACCCACAATTATTCTTCCTGCTAATTATATTTTGTCTGGAAAACTGATCTGGAAATTCCTTGTTCTCACGTTGTAGGCAGGAAAGCATGAGAGCAATTAGGGGCAAAACTTCTCTGAAACCTTGTGGCAATGCTTTATTATGTTTGTGAATTCTCAATAGTCAGCTGACCAGTTACTTGTTCAAAGTATTTATGCTGTATATGTGACAGTAATTTTACTAATGTAAGTACACCACAAAGATTCTTGAGAAAATAGTAGGTGCTCAATTTATGTTGCATAAAGCATGAATCATGAATTCTATATAACCAGTTTTAACAGAAATATTTGTAACCTCTTGACTTTCATGGCCTATCCATTAGTGCAATGACCTGTGAAACAATGGTCTCTGCACTTCTTCTTTGTATCTGTACTGATATAGGCATAGAAGATATGCTGAAAACTGCATACAAATACACAGTCAAGTCAAATTATTGTAACTATCAGCTAATATCCAGAATATTCACTGTGTGCAGCACAGACAGCAGCTGGATGGATTTTGGTTCTTCAAATTGCACACTGGGCAAATAACTTTCACAAAGCTTGGAGTAACTCAATAAGGAGCTGGTAGGTTGTCACAGCAATTCTGCTTGCAGTGCAGCCCACAGCTGTGAGAGGGTGTGTTGCGGAGGATCCATAGAGCAAACACAGCAATCCAGGTGGTCCCACGGATGCTCTATTGGTTTCAAGTCTGGGAAATTATGGGCCAGTGAAGTACTTAGAAGTCTTGGTTGTGTTCTTCAAACCACTGGCTGACATTTCTAGCACTGTGACATTGATTGATTGACTGATTTGTTGTTTTAAGTCCACTTTATGCACAAGGAGGCTAATCGGGACTGGACATACAGTTTAAAGAGGGATCCGAACCCCTGTACCATGTGGTTCCAGCGGGCATTGAACCTGGGACCCCTTGATTATAAGGCGACAATGTTACCACTACGACATTGGGAAGGCTCCTAGCACTGTAACATGTTGCATTGTCTTGCAGGAAGAACCCACCCACCCTAAGGAAGACAATCAGCATGTATGAGTGTGCATGATCTGCAAGGATGGATTCATAACCCAATCGGTTGACTGTGCCTTCCACATGGATGAGCAGTTCCAGAAAATGCCACGAAAACATTCCCCAGACCATAACTCTGCTGCCACCAGCTTGTGTTCTTCCAGCAATGGTTACAGGGTGTTTGTTCTCCACTGTTCCTCACATGACACATCAATGTCCATCCCTTCGACGAAACAGAAAATAGGGTTCATCAGAGAAGGAAAGCCTTCACCAATCAGTGGAGGTCTAATTCCTGTACCACCTTTTCCAACAATGCACTTTCTTTAACATATGTGCAGTGACCATCCATTAGCTTTGGAGCCCCTATATGCAGCAGGTTTCCCTGAACTGTTGTTTTAGACATATGTCTGTTAGCCTCTTGTTTCATTTTGATGCTGAGCTGCTCCATTCTAGTATATTGGTTGACCCTCACACACCTTCATAGCTGACATTCACCTCTCACATCAATGATACACAGTTTCCATGTTGAAAATCGCAATGGTTAGGGTTACCAGATCGCTATGAGGGAAATGTAGGACGTAAAGTCTCAAAATGTAGGACTTCAAGTCAAAATATAGGATGCAAAACATTCGCAACAAATAATATAGATTTGCAGAATAAGTTAGAAAGTAATTTTAAATTGGCACATTTTAGTTTTTTAAAAATATGATTTCTTTATGAATTCTTAAATGCAGAATTCCAAAACTTGTAATCAAAAGTGAACAGTACACTTCTTACTACATATTTTAACTGGTATTTCTCAGAGGAGCCAAAATTTCAGGTTTAGTTAAAATATATTTCTGAGAGACTGATGAACAGTCAAACTCTTTGAAAATATGTTGAACCAGTACGAAACGTTTTACAGACTTTAGTCCATCAGTATAAACCATGAAATCTCACTCATGCACCGACCAGTGACATCATCAGAATGTGGCCCCAAAACTTATTCATAAATTGCTTCCGTTTTTGTTATAGCAGGTCAAACTTTTATTTTTTCTTTGGGCAATGACTGAATCAAAATAAATTTCACTCTTAAGTTTGGAAGTGCAGTCCATAGACTTGTATTATAACATGCATGATTCTCTTTGTTCAATAGAAGCACGTATTTTACTAATTCATATTTTGTGATGCTCAAAATGTAGGACATTTATCATATTTTTCAAATTCCGCCCGAATGCCGGACACAAGGCTAAAATGTAGGACATGTTTGGGAAAAACTGGACATCTGGTAACCCTAGCAATGGTGTCATTTGTTCACACACTTTCACCAAAGCAGCTCACGAACAGTTCACAAACTGCACTGTTTTAGAAATGCTGCCACCCTTGGCCTAAAAGCAACTCTTTGATTCCTTTTTGCAACTGTGATAAATCACCCATTTTACCCATGACAGCATCAAGACTGCCTATCACACACATACAAGCTTGTATACCAACAATGCCAGATCATGACATGTGAAGTACTTCATGGACTACATGCTGCTGACGTCAAACGTAGGTGGTCATCAAAATGTGACTCAACTGTGTATATGCATGGTGCAAATGCATATGCAGATTTGTAAACATAAAGATCGAACCTTTTTTTCTTCCTTTGGTCATTCCATGCCAAATCATCCAAATGAGTTGAACTTTTCAACCTGACCATTTCAGAGTTTCATGAAATTTTGTAGGATGGTAGAGGACATTAACTTACACATGTAAAATTTTAGCCCTTAGTGATACACAGGGTTGTCAAGATTATAAAAAATGTCAAATTTATGCCTACAAGGTTAAGTTAAGCAATTGATAAGTTTGGTTCTAATTATGGTATAACTTCAGCTAAGTGAATATATTTTTCATAAAAAAATATATTTATATGAAAAATATTGAAATTTCCATTTCAAGGCCACATGATGTGACATTTGACCTTGAATATCTAAGAAAGTATATGTTCAATTATGTGGAGAATAAAGTATGCTATACAATTAAATGCAGTCTCTGTCTGGTGTAAGTTTCATTTTAAAATGGCTTTGGAAACAGGAATATAAAAGAATCTGACACTAGTATATGCCTCATTCAAAGTGATATGCCGATTTGACTCTGAGATATAATGTTTTCTGTTAGGCACTATGCATGGTCTTGGAAATAACCTATGTGTGCAAAATTCTGAAACTTTAGCCTCCTGTTTCTCAGTAAGCAGGGGTGCCCACAGGTGGGAATCATGGTGCAGACTGTGCCATTGAAATATTTGGGGGGCTGATTTTTGCCTTAAAACAATATAAAACTCAGCATTTATATATTTTTCTAAAATAAATGTAAAAATGCTTGCACCATTGGTGCACCATATTAATCCATTAAATGAATAAAGCCTGCTAGCTTTCCATTATTCTGAAAATTTGTAAGGTACCTGAACCCAATGTGGCCTACCTAGGGTTTGCGATTGTATCTAATAATGTGCAATGTCAGAAAGGTGAAACTAATCACAAGATTCAAAAGAGGGAACATTTCTTTACTTTCACTGAAAATTGGTGTTCCAAATAATAACATGGGTGCAGGAAAGATTTATTAAAAAGTTACATTTAGGTTATATTGGGTATGTATGTACCCAATATGGCTTAGTCATATATTTTGTTCTTTCTCATCAAAATATGCAACAGAAATTGTAAAGGAAAATACCATATTTTATTTACATAATGACATGTGAGATTTGAACAAAGAAATTACATTGTTTACAAACCAATAAACAAGGGAGTGATGTGTCACAATTTGTTACCATATGACCGTGTATTACACATCACAGTCTGGGTACACATTCTACATGAACATAAGAGTAACAAATGTCACATGTGTTCATGTTCTTCTTGATATATTCCTATGGTAAACAGGACTTTATAGATTAAAGTCTAAAGTTAATAAAGTACAACTTATGAGCTATCATAGTAGGGACTAGAGATATAAACACCTATCACTTGGAAGATGTAGTAAGTAATAACTTACATATGCAATATTAGATCACACAGAACACAATCACTAGATACAGCTATTTTACTTCTTTATCCTCAAGTAAGTGTACTTTAGGTACAGCCAGCAGGTTGAAAATAACATCATTCGACCAGTCTAAATGACATACTAATGTTAACTGTTGAATTAACCATGTAACTACTTGGAAACAGCAAATAGGCCATAAAGGGTTCAGGTACCTTATAATTAAAAAAATGGAAAGTTTAACAGGCTATTGTATTCAAATAAAAATTAATTACTACATATTCATCCAAACTATTTTGGGGGGTACTGCATTCATGGTCTTATTGGGGATGGGAACACCTGCTTAAGGTGGAAGGGTAGATCAAGTAGATTGTTCAGTAAAGCTTAAAATGACTTACTTTCAGCAGACACGCTGTCGTAATTAAATACTTCATGGCAATTATCATATACTTTGGGAGGATACACAGGCCCATAGCTAGAATTGATCTCCAGGGGGGCTCATGGGTTATCAGGGGGGGTAGGGTTTTGTAAACCAAGTCCATTTTTAAAAGATTTAACAGTATGAAGGTAAATTATGTGGAGGAGGGTTCATTAAGCTATATAAAATTTATAAATATCATATACTACACAAATACTACATTTTTCTACATCATTTAAAACATCTTTTCAAGTGTTAATTGACTGGTACTGAAATCATTCCTTACACACTCCATACTACTTTAGATTACAGATATTTATATCACACACAAAAAAATGCACAATATTTAATCCCAGTACTAACAGTATATTCCACCCTCGGCTGAAGCAATTAAACTCCCCTTCCTTCCCAAAACTTGGGAGCTGTTGACCTTTGACCTAGATGCGGAGGGAATTTGCATGATGACATCAAAGTGACACATTTCTGTCTAAACGGGAGGTCGCAATAGGACAGGGAAGGTAGAGGAGACCAAGGGGAATTGCCCATAGGGGCGAGTTGACAAAGTCCATTCTATTCCCACCAGTCAAAAGTTGGCAATATTGCAGGATACTGTGAATATGTGTCATCTCTAAAACCAACTCACAACTAAGAAGTTGAGTGTCTTGTTCACAAAGTTTCTAGTGCATGACAATTAGCATCAATTCTTACTTGCAAAGTAAGTTTTCTCAACTCTATATTCTTTCTTATATGTTTTCAAAGAAAGTCAGCACATAGTTTATGCTAAGGCTATCCAGAAGACTATGGTAAATTGTACCGATACTATATTTGGATACTTTGTTAAACTGCATTGTTTAGCAGCGGCATGACCAGAAAGTCCAATATGGCGATTGGGGTGAGTTGGCAATAGGAAGGAAGGGGCTAGTTGACAATACTGTAGGCCTATTGAGAAAATTGTTCTTCAATTAATTAACCTCCCTTTTAGACAAAAATCTGTGACTTTGATGGCATCATGTAAATTCCCTCCGCATCTGTGTCAAAGGTCAACAGATTTTGGGAACGAAGTGGAGTTTCATTGCTTCGGCCAGGGGTGGAATGTACAGTAGGCAGTATGATTGAATATCGTCAGTGGCGTAGCGATATAATACGAATATAAGCCCAGCGTTCAAATTGGACTTTAGCCTTTCTTTTCCCAGAAATTTAACCTTGTAGGTTGGAAAATAAATTTTCTATGACAGTTCAAAGTGTGTATACATTTTTTTGACGCACCCGGTATATTGGTAAATTATTTGATAATATTATACTGACCCAATATTTCTATAATCTGTAGTTGAGTGTATAATTCAGTCATTTTGTTAGGTATAAAGGCTTAAGTTATGTACACTGTTAAATTTTTGATTGAAGTTTAGTTCTCTAAGGCAAAACTTATCTGAGTCATGAATACACATACTATTTAATGAGGTGAATTATTCTTTCAGATTCTTCATGAAATTTTCATTATTTTATACTCAATCGCAAATTAATTAAGAACACTACCAATATACCACACAAATATCCAGGAGATGTCTAATGGGTGTCTTCTGGATATTCATGCTGAAATTCTGGATATCCATAGGATGTCCTGGAATGTCCAGTAGACATCCATAGGACGACCCCTGTATATGTTTTGGAGATTTTATGGATCACTTTTGAACATGTTTTGAACATTGTGTGGATTAATTTTAGACATGTTTTGGACAATATATGGATCATTTTGCACATTCTACAGATGTTTTTATTTCATTGTGGGTAAGGATATATACTGACTAAAGTTGTACATAATCTGGATATTATGCTGATATTTATTGCACATACTTTGGATATGAAAAGAACGTTCCTGAACTAAATTTACACAAATCAAAGACCTTGGGTACATATATGCTTATAACAAGTACTTCACTCTCTCTACTTCTCACTCTCAGTCACCCATTCACTCACTCTATCTCACACACATGCACTGATGCACACAAATTCACACACACACATCTATACATCCAAGAAATGATTTGTATTCACATGCATATCAATGATATGCAGAGTATGCAGAGCTTATTCTTCACTACGATGGCTAAGCTAGACAACATGCCTGATGCAACTGGCGTTGTGTTCGAAACACAAAGAGAACCTCTGGCAAAGAAAGTTTTGCCTGGGCTGGCACACATGCATGACTCGCTGAAAAGACAATGAACCTACGGACGACACAATTCCTTTGGGGGATATTTTTAAGTTATGATTTAGTACTGCATCTCAGAATTTGAGTTCTAACATAATTAACTTGATACTAGATACCATGAATGAATCTTTACATGAATATAAAGACATTCACGTCAAATTTTTATTAACACATGAACATAATACCACATACCACATAAATATCCAGGACAGGAGATCCCCTAAATGTCCAAAATGGGAGATTCTTTGGATATCCAGGATGGGATATCCCATGGATGTCCCATGAATATCCAGAGCTGGATATCCAGGACTAGATATCCATAGGACATTTATGGGATATCCTCAATATCCATGGATCTGATCTGGACATAACGGATATCCTATGGACATCCCTTGGAGATTAGTGATGTATGGGTACATGGTAAGAAATGTGACCGCCCCCATTTCCTCCCAAAAAGCTAATACAGGAAACCTTTCTCAGGTATAATGGGATACATACGATATCATAGACATATTGAACAGACGGTTCATATTGGCAATGCATAAATCTGACTTCAGAATTCCTTGTAAAGCACTTTCATTTTATGACAGGCCTCTCAATTAATGATAGTAACTCTAATTCTAATGAGGAAGTTGACACACATTGGACTTCAGGCTTATTAACCATTTTGTCATTTTAAGTAGTGCTCAAAATTCATTACAAAAATATGCAAATAATAACTTTGTATCAAAGATTGTTCTTGGTAGGAATATTGATCCTGACTAGGTGGCTTTTTCAAGATAGCACAAGGTAAACATGTATCTGTGAAAACAAACAAATCTCTTTACATACTTTGCTACCCAAAACCCATGACATAACAGCCCATATGAGCCAGTGGGCAGTGTCTACCTACCGACTGCCAGTCTCATTCCCACCAGATGTGGAAGATCATTCAACCAGTTACGGGGTGACGTGTGGCCAGCAACACAAACCCCCAAGTTGTCGTTGTAAGACCAGGTTATGCTACTGATTCGTAGCTCCCCAATTTCCTCAGGATGGTGGGTGGCCACCAGTCCAACACACAGGCTGAAATCTCAGGAAAAGTTATGTTTCACCAAGGAGACTCAAACCTGCATGCATGTCGGAGCACAAAGCTTGCACCTTGGTACAGGACGTACTTTGCTACCATATTACCAAAAATTTGCTTCTAATGTATGTTAGAACAAATAACTCCCCCTCCTCCTTTTCCCCTAAATATGAACTTGAAAAGGTCTTCTTGTTCAGCTAGTTGGAACATACTTGAGAAATAAGCAGTGGTAATAAATCGGAAATAGAGACATAACTATGGAGATGTAAAAGCTGATAAATTCCATAGGAAGCATGTGGTGATGTGCAAGGAACTAGCAAAGTACATTACTTGTGGTGCCATCTATTGGACCAATTCAGTAACATGTGCATCACATTTGATCATCTTAGGTGGTGCAGGGCCAGATTATGGGAATCTCAAACGGCTTGTAATTTAGATCAGCTGAACAACAGATGGCTCGATATTGTAAAAGATGGGTCATGAAAATGCTTGACTACAGGATGCATCAGCTAAATCTGGGCAAAACAAACAGTGCATTTTAGCAAGTTCAAGTTTCAAACTTACACTTAAAAGGTTTTACATGCCAATGAAGGGATCCTTCCCTAGTCCCTTTCGCTTTGATCACTGCTTTCTTTCTCTGTCTGAAGTGCGAGCATGTCCTTTTAAATGCTCTCAGTCCAAATCTATGAATGCTGCCTCAGTAGCAACCTGAAGAAATGCCACATTGAGGTGCCTGGACTTCTTAGTAATACTTTCAGTAATGCTCCATACATAATAGTCCAGAGGATTAAAATCTGAACTATTCAGAGGCCAGAATTTGTTGGAGAACCAGTTTTGCAGAGAAAGAAGGAATGTGCTACCTTCATCAACGATGCTTAGTATGAAAGCTCAAGATGCTGAGTCTAGATGGTATTACAGATATTTCTCTAACTATAACCAAGTGATTAGACTCATTGGATGTATCAAAAGATTTTTGTATAATAGTAGAAATTCACAGAATCATAGATCTGGAGATCTTGGTGTTCGCGAACTTCAGGAAGCAGAAAATGCAGTATTAAGACTAATACAACAAGAAGCATTCCGAGGAAAGGCTGACAAATCCCTTTCCTCTTTGTGCACATATGAGGGCAAGGACAAGATTATTCGTTTGAAAACCAAAATTATTGCCAGAGAAGATACTGAAAATTTCAGGCTTCCCATAGTTCTTCCAGCACAACATCCAGTTGTTAAATTGCTGATAATGTATTGGCACAAGAAAGCATGTCATGCAGGTGTAAACATATTACTAAGTATTTTAAGAGAAAACTTCTGGCTCCTTCGTGGTAGAAGAGTGCTCTCGAAATGTGTTACTTGCAGGAGACATGCAGCCAAACCAATCCAAACCCTTCCAGCACTATTGACAGCTGATCGAGTTAGAGATGCTAATATATTTGAAGTAATAGGTGTGGACTTTGCAGGACCTGTTTATCTTAAAGATGGCAAAAAGGCATGGATATGCCTTTTTACATGTGCAGTATATAGAGCCATTCACTTAGAGTTAGTTACTTCTCTATCAACTGGGATTTTTATCCAGGCTTTTAGACGATTCGTGTCAAGGAGAGGCAGACCCTCTGTAATCTACAGTGATAATGGTACCAATTTTAGAGGAACTGAGAAAACATTTATGACACTCGATTGGAAGAAAGTTGAAGAATATTCCACAGCTCAGCGAATCCAGTGGAAGTTCATTCCACCCAGTGCAACCTGATGGGGTGGTTTTTGGGAGAGATTGGTTCGTGTCCTGAATGGTCTGTTGAAAAGAACACTCGGGAAATCAGTTTTGTACTACGAAGAAATGACAACAATCCTCTGTGACTGTGAAGCCATAATTAATTCATGCCCACTTACCTACATGTATGAAAGTGAGACAGAATTAGTTCCTCTAACACCTGCTATGTTCTTACAAGAAATCAGGGAGACAGGTGTACCTGATTGTGACCATGTGGATTCTTCAATGCTCAACAATCGTCTCCGTTACTGTCAGAAGTTGAGACAAGATATCAGGCATCGTTTCAGGAATGAGTATCTTGGACAGTTAATGCAAAAAGCCATACACAGAGCATGTGGGTCTGTCAGGGTAGGAGATATTGTGTTGATTGGTTTTGACAATATGAAAAGATATAATTGGCCATTGGGTTGTGTAACTGAGATTCTTCCAGGTAAGGATCAAGTGACAAGATTGGTACGTCTGTAAACTTGCCATGGTGAACTACTTCATCCTGTACAGAGATTGTATCCATTGGAGGTGACTGCAGTGGAGGGTGAAGCAATGAAGAGTTCATTACCTAAGCCACAAACCAAAAAGAAACATCAGAAAGACGTTCTCCCTCCCACTGAAACCAAACCTTGTACCAGACGTAGTGGGAGAGAGATAAAATTACCTAAGAAACTATTATTGTTTGATATGCCAACTCAGGTGGGAGGATGTTAGATATTATGTGAGTTGGCACCTGGCAATATTATATACTCTGTATTCTGGGCAATAGCCTGTGCAGTATTTTGTTTGTTCTATGCTGTGTTATATTACTGTCATCCCGGGCAGAAAAAGTATGAACTATGAACATTGTCATGTTTTTTACTCTGTCGTGTACATGTTCTTGAGAAAATAGTCAAAATGATATTAGCAGGGAGTCTCTTTTTTCTCAATCCAACACACACTTTAACCCTTAACCACAGTCATGAACAGTTTGGGCACTAACACAGTCATGCGGTCCACAGGACCTCTATGAAATAAAGGAACATAAATATATCAAGACATATTTTAAATTATGTGAATTTAATCATGTCTTATGCTTTGTTATTCACTGAACACAATTACATAGTTTTGAGAGGGTAACAATATTTTTTAACTTCCCCCCCCAAAATATTATGTTTATACTGTGAGTTTAAGCAAAACAAATACACCAATCCAAAATAGCTCTTAACTGAGTATTTACACACAGCTGATTGACTTGAATTTAGTCCTTAGTTATTGTTTAACATTCGTCCTTCAAAACTGCTGGTCCCTCTTTGCAGTATATGCCACATATAAAAAATCTGCAAACGTTCTCACATCAGTCACTCAGGATTACTGTTCACACATTTCAGGCACACTTTCTTGCAACACTCAAGACACATCGGTGCTTTACACCTATAGCACAAGTAACTTGTCTTCCTTTTCTTCTTTGGTGGACACAAGAAGCATGTTTTCCGTTGAGCTCTTGACAGTTTGTCGTCATCCCCTTGAGGTTCATATATGTTTATAGCTGTTCCCAATACTCGAGATATGGACATCCGCAGCTCTCTTGGAATCCTTGTGTTGAAAACTTCTTCCCTCAAGGCAGGTTCTGTTAGTTGCTTTGCCAAACTTTTCAAGAAATTCATTCTTTTGAGAAGATTCCTTGATTTGAATGACTGGTGGATGATATATGCATTGAGGGGGGCCCATGTCAACAATGCGGAAGAACAGGGTCATTGGCAACCTTTGTGTCCGATGGCTTGAGCAGTGTTTTGCGCATTTTTCATCTGCTGTATCTACGCCACCTTTTGTGTTATAATAAATTATAATCTCTGGTTTGTTAGTTTCTTCATCTTCATTCTGACATTGATGCATTGTTGAAATGAGAATTACGGCTTTCTTCTTTTAAGGTACGTGAGACACCATTGTGACACTCTTCATAAAGCTGTATATACTAGTTCCAACCGTAAGTTCTTTTTGAGCCTGAAATTGTGCCGGAATCTCTTTTCCGTTCCTCTTCATTGTTCCTACAATAGTTAACCCATTTTTTAACAGTACATCTGCAAGTTCCATGGAAGTGTTGTATTACCAACCACGATAATACGAGGGTCACTATTTATATTTTGAGCCTTGGCAACACTGATTGAAGTTAGGCTCGATTTGACGTTTGCACGGAATCGTCTGGCATTATTGACCATAACGTACTTCAAATGTTTTGTCAATAGCTTCATTTGTGTTGTTTATGTTGCCTTGGAGATTGCGCGACAACAATAAAATGTAATTAACTCGTGAACATTTTTGTGCAATGATTTTTTATGATTTTCGACATGGATCATCAAGACAAAAGTGCATCGATCAACTTACTTCCACATTTGGCAATGAAGCCCCATCCTTTGCCAATGTGAAACGCTGGTATAACAAATTTAATCATGGTCGCCATTCGCTCATCGACGAGATATTCGCGAAGGTTGTCCAAAATCAGTTGTTGTTCAAGAAAACATTGATGCTGTGCAAAACCTAATACTGCAAGATCGTCATGTGACATACTGTGAGATTGAGGCAACCATAGGCATTAGTTCCACCAGCATATATAAAATATTACATGATCATTTAGCTGTGAGAAAGGTATGTTCTCGTTGGATCCCACACAATTTGACAAAAACTCAAAAAGACGCTCGCGTCAATTGTTGCAAACAAATGCTCAATAAATACAATCGTGTTGCTTCAAAAGACGTATATAAGATTGTAACAGGTGACGAATAATGGATATATGCATATGAGCCAGAACGTAAACAGCAGTCGACTGTATGGGTGTTTCAAGATGAACCCAATCCAACAAAAGTTGTTCGCGCTCGAAGCACATCGAAACAAATGGTCGCCTGTTTTCTCGGGAAAACTGGTCATGTGGCAACTGTGCCTTTAGAGGAACGTAGAACGGTCAACTCTGAATAGTACACAACAATTTGTTTGCCAGAGGTCTTCGGTCAAATACGGAAAACAAACAAATGCCGTCGGATCATTCTTCATCAAGACAATGCCAGCTGTCACACATCTCGTCTAACAACCGACTTTATGAACAGTGAAAAAATCGAATTGATGGGTCATCCACCGTACAGTCCTGATTTGGCACCCAATGACTTCTTCTTGTTCCCGAATCTCAATAATAAATTGCGTGGACAACAATCTTCGTCGGCGGAAGACGCCGTTGATGCCCATAAAATCGAAAGTGACTCCTCACAATTGTCCGAATACAAGAAAATGTAAGCTGTTGTCTTGAAGATGTATAACCAAAACTTACAGGGATACAGCTATCGTAGTCAATTACCTATGTTCGATCCTACAGAACTACCAACATTATCCCACGTGTTGAAGGAGCGACAAAGAGAACAACGGAAATTAATCACAGAAATAGAAGATGAGAATGGATGTAAACATACAAATTCAGCGGATATATACCTATATTTCGTCAATCACTTTTCCAGTAAATTTGGGGCCCAGGCTACCACAGAACTGCCAGATTTATCGATTCTCGCCAATTACATTCCGAAGATAACAGAGGAAGACAACAAAATGCTGGAGAAACCCTTTACAATGGATGAAGTAAAGCAAGCGGTAATGACAGGAAAGAAGAATAAAGCAGGTGGCATTGATGGCCTTCCCATGGAACTATTTCAAACTTTTTGGCCCCTAATGAAGGACTTAATGACAAGATGGGTAAACGACGTTTTTCGGCATCAATGGATGTGTCCCTCAAGCTTGTTAGGAGTTATGGTATTGGTACCGAAACCTGGCCGCTGTCAATCTGCACAACATTACTGGCCAATAACGTTGTTATGTGTAGACTATAAAATTTACACACGCCTTCTTACTAGTCAGTTGCAGCTATATA
Source organism: Lepisma saccharinum (assembly GCF_977018435.1). NCBI lineage: Eukaryota > Metazoa > Arthropoda > Insecta > Zygentoma > Lepismatidae > Lepisma > Lepisma saccharinum. The sequence continues at coordinate 45,482,214 of NC_139230.1, forward strand.
CAGATAAAATAATTGGTAAACAACAACATGTATTTGACACCAAAAGATGAATATTTGAATTATTAACTACCTTGAAAGAAATATTAGCCTTAACACAAGATGAAAAGGAATGTACAACAGCAATTTTAGCATTAGATTTTGCAAGTGCATTTGATTCCATACAACATGATTATCTATTTGCATTATTACGCAAAATTGGACTAGGAGACAAAATTATCAAGGCGATTCAAGGTCTCTATTTTGAAGCAAGAGAAAAACTTAATTTAAATGGAATGCTGATGAAACAGTTTCCCTTGCAACGAGGCCTCCGACAGGGATGTCCATTCTCACTTCTCGCCTTTTGTTGAGTGTTGACACCTATCATAAACTGGCTACAGGATGAAGTAAAAGGAATAGAATTATATTCTCAAACACATCGAATTCTGGCATATGCAGATGATGTGACTATAATACTACAAGATGAACATGATCTGAAATCAGTACAAAAAATACTTGAAGCAACACAAGAAATAACGGGCTTGACAGTGAATTACAAAAAATCGAAAATTCTACAACTGGGAAAGCACCCAACACATTGTTATAGATTCTCTGTCTATGAGATTGTGAAGAATGTGACGTTAATGTGTTTCTCTTCTGTAAAGTGTGGTATGAAGCTCAAGTCTTAGAACTTCCCAAACCAAAAGCTGCTGAAATACGGCATATAGCAACACAGTTTATTTGGCAAGGACATGTATTACGGATCACTTATGAGACACTGTGTCTAGCTGAATGGTTTGGAGGACTTAACCTGATGAAGGTTGAAATAAAAGCACAGTCACTTCTAACACACTGCAACATAAAACAGTTATTGAGTACAACACGGAACCTGACAGGGCATGTGCTACATTCTTACTTATGAGATGTCGAACTTACAGCCCCTGTTTTAGTGCCTAAATTAACCAGTACTCACAACTATTTACAAATGACGATGGTGGAATTTACGTATTTACTCATAGCATGCCCGCAATTACAAAGTGAAACAATTACGGGCAAATTCTTATATCGAATGCAGTTACAAAGACGACGAGTGATGCCAAGAATTTAAACCATGCACCCTACTATCCAATGGTCAAAAGCATGGCGTAATGTAAATGCACGACACATACCTACACCTGTGCGATCTATGTGGTACTTAGCAGTGCATGACAAAGTCTTGACAAACCAGATGGCGCTCCAGCTACAATTGGAAGGAAACGAAGGGTGCGGATTTTTCAATCAAAGTTATACTTTGAAACATAGACTCAGTACGTGCTCCGAAATACGTGATGATTGGCAATACCTTTGCCAAAGGCTAGGAAAAATGTGTCGACTCGCTGCCAACTACTTTACAGTAGAGCACATCCTATTTCCAGACTTTAATTTTTATCCAAGAACTAAATTACAGGCTGTGCAGTGGATCATAGCTCATTATGTGTATTATGCCTTAAAGAGGAAACCAGGCAAATGTGAAGAATCATTACATAATTATGTACAAAATGAATACTTAGAACTGAACAATTACGACAAGAGAAGTTTGTATGCAAACTTTTTACAAAATGTATTAATGTAAAAAAAATAGCGTAACTTTGGTACGATTGTATCTTAATAACAAATGATTAAAGTACTTCATAATGTAATGTAATATATTATGTAAGATCTGAATATACTGACGAAGAAAGATGGAGAACTTACTTAGTAGAATTACGAAATAATATTGAATTACTGACGTGAATGCCGTATTTCTAGCATTCACATAATCTCTTATGTAAAATTCTATACAGATTGAAACCTATTGTATAATCCACTATGCAAGGGCGCCGACTTTCAAAAATGTCTGTGGGTGCATATCAATGGCAGTTAGATCTGTAATTATCAAGTATTGTATACTTTAAACAACTTTCATGCACAATGATTGCAAGAGGCAATGATATTATCACCACGTTACTAAAAGAAAATACCACATTCATACAAATTAAAATGAAAAAATCTTCATAAATGCAAATAATTTTAATTGTATTGCAGAAAGAACTATGCAAGGATTTTGTTGTGAACAGAAACTACAAAATGACTAACTTTATGTACCAAATAATAATAATAATAATAATAATAATAATAATAATAATAATAATAATCATGACATGTTAACTTTCAATATGAAACACATTCCTTCTTACGTCATTTCCACTTGTGATTTGTTTGCAATTTTGGTAATGTTAATATTTTTAGTCATTTCTTTATGAACATGCAAAATTGCCAATAATTATATCTTTTTTGGGCCATTGTTGACCGCAAAAACGTTTTAAATCGTCTAAGTGCTGAAAATGACCGCTCAGAGGTACAAGAAGTAACAGGTATAGTTAAAATCACCCGTACAAACTTCACAAATCTGTGAGCATTTCACGCATGGGACCACTGTTTTCTCTACTTAAAATATTTGTAATGTCTGACAAGTTGGCCACTTTTTTCTTTGTTCGTCCTGCACACATCTAGAAACATGTCCCTGTGCAATGTTAGCTTGTCTTTATCAAAGTCTCTCCCATAGAACTGCAGAATTCGATCAGCACCAATTTGACCGATAGCAAAACCTTCTAGTTGTGAAATAAGTTCCAAAACCTTTGTTTGAAATCTACGATTTAGCGAATCCACAGCCACATAAATTATTCCAAAAAAAATATTTGTCTGTACATTTCCTCCAGTGTTTGATACGTATGAGGATCCTACCTTCGTCGTAGCATTTTGGCATCTTCCTTTTTCTAGGCAAAATTGGTTCATCAATGTTCAATTCCTTCGCTTTCCTCATGGTTCCATTCCACAACTCAAAAAATATATCCCTTTGTGAAGCTAAACTTGCAGACAAAGTCTCCACCAAAGTTTTGATTTCTCGGAATGACAATGATTTCTTCTGAAAAGATGAATGAAGTTGTTCAATCCTGCCGAAAACTGAAATTAACATTTTCAGGAATATAAGAAATCTGAATTCATGTAGGTTTGAAAAATATCCACTAGCCTTCCCACCAACTTCACTTTTTTCTTCTGACAGATCTTCCAAAAATTTCAAGAAAACGTCATAATTATTTTCCAACGATTGTAGTGATTTTATCCTCACACACCACCTTGTGGGACAGAATGGTCGCAAAGTCAGCCAGGGAATGTTTTTTACAACACCATCTTCGTTGTCTTCTTGTAGCGATTGAAACACTGCTAGCCTCTTTACTAATGTCTTACAAATGATATTAATTCACGAAGAATCACCAGAAAGTCTCGCATACTAGATAACTGATACCTTGCATCGTATCTTGCACTACCAAATTAAAATTATGAGCCGAACAATGAACAAATATAGCTCTTGGCTCCAACTGAGTAATCCTATTTTTTAATCCTGTTAAATGTCCACTGACATTACTCACGCCATCATAACATTGACCACGACAGTATTTTATGTAGAGAGATAAACGTCTTATGACATCCTGGACGACTTCAAACAATATCCTAGAACTTGTTGAAGCTACTTCATAGAAGCCCATAAACACTTCTTCAACTTGCAGATTTTCATCGACAAATCTGAAGCATATGGATATTTGTTCCTTCACTGATATGTCGGAAGTCTAATCTACAATGGAGAAAAATATTGTGCCGCCTTAACAGATTTCACAATATTTTGCTGTACATTGCTGGATAATAAAGAGACAATTTCATTCAATATATCGTGAGAAACCCACTTATACGTAGTTAGCTGCAGCCAAGATTTCAACTCAGGAGCATCTTCTGCTGTAAGCAGCAACAACTGATGAATATTTGATGCTTCATCGGTGTGACCCCGGATTACTATTCCTTGCTGACTTAAATATTGGAGGGACGTTATTATCTTTAAAATCGCCTTGCGTGCATTTTTCATATCTCCTAATTTATGTGTTGAGATAAAGAGATGACACATTGGTTCCTTGTTTCGTAGTTGCCAGAGCAGTCACAGACGAACGATGGAGTGTATGTTTTTCGTGTTACCTACTTTTCGAATTCGAAAGTATGTAAAGAAGCAATACTCAATATTGTGTTTCAGCTTTCCACAAGCGTCCCGTGCCACTTTTGAAAATTGCGAAAATTTTTGCCCGGCGAAGAGCTTTTGCTCCACGCATCCGGTCAGTAGACCCTCTTCTTTGTACTAACTATTAACACGATAACACCCCTTTTTTCTGAAAATGAGAACTTCCCAGTCTACAATCTAAGCTCCCATGTCCTTCCAAGCCATTGTCTCTCGGAGAACAAACAAAACGATAACAATCCATATTACATGAAAACAACTTCACTGAAATCGGAAACCACACCCCTCTTATCTGATTGAAACAAACAAAAGAAGAAAAAATCAACTATTGAGGTAGTCGGTCACAATATGCTTCCTTGTGTTTCGGTTTATTCTTTATTAGTGCTCAATATCGGCAAGTAGTTATTTTAAAACAATTGTTGACGAATGGAGTGTGTCACTTGTAAGGAAACATCAAAGCAAGCCGAAAAGACGGGATTCTATTCACAATACAATATACTTCCATTGTTATTGTGGGGACTGCCATTGACTTGGCCAGAGACAGGCAAGGAAGGGGGGAATATGTTGCTTGGTTGCCTTTGCACAAACACATTTGAAACAATTATGTTTTAGAGGTTAGAAATTTTAACTTCCATCTCAACGTTTCAATTGCTTATTATTTTTTGATAATGGCAGGTGAGAAATATGTATTTTATTTTGTTTTTATCAAACTAAAAATCTTGTGGGTGCGGCGCACCCACAAGATTGTTTATGTGGGTGCTCGAGCCCCGGAGCACCCACGTAGTCGGCGCGCATGCCACTATGTACCAATTTGTAAGATCTCTTAATTATTTGTGTAAAGTCTTAATGATTGATACTGTGTAATGTAAATTATATAGAAATAAAAAAAAAGTCGGTAACATGCCTGACTACCATGCTAAAGGTCCTGGGTTCGATCCCCGACTGATTCAAATCCGGGAATTTTTCTAACATTGGAAGTGGCTCCGGCATCTACCCAGCATCCAATGACATGGGTACCTGGGGGAAACCCTGGGGGGTAAAGGCAGTCAGGGGAGTGATGCTGATCACATCACCCCCACTCACGACCGGATCAAGAAAGTGTGGGGCGTCACCCCCTATACGCCTTCATGGCGTGGTGCTAAGCGGAGGGGATCACTTTACATTTTTTTATGTTATAAAGGAATTCAGGTGCATATGGTACTGTCCTTGAAACAATTAACAATACATTCCAATCTCTGAATGTCAGGAATTTGAAGTAAATCCAAATGGGAAGTTAATGTTTTATAAATTTTTTCAGGCTAGATTTTTCTGCATTTCCAGAAAATTTAGGCAACATATTCAACTCATTCGACTGTAGATACTTTCATGGTTGTTCCATAGAAGTAGATGGTTTATTTGCATGAGAACCAGAGAGTAGCATGCCTATGGTGATTTGTGCTGCATTTAGGTTTAAATCATTTGCCAGAAGATGCTCGCAAATTATATCTAGTCTTGTGTATTTCAGACATATCAGAGTCTGGTTCATTACTAGAATGTGAAATATATTATTTTGTGGATCAACATAAGTAACATGTGAAGATTTATAAGGCTTCTTTGATCGAGATTTATGCACATTAACTGATGAAGTAGGAAAGACAAAATTACATTTAGTATTTCTTGTAGATTTATGTTTGCCGGACATATGCAATGGAAAAGATTTATCTCCTGAAGCAATGGAAGATGACAAGCAATTTGAAGAATGTTGTAGGAGAATTACTGCTTTGTGCTTTATTAAAAAATTAAAAAGAAAAGTATGGACTAGAAATTTGCTAGGAAAAAAATATGGTAATCAATGCGTACCAAACAAGCTTTTTAATGAACTCAGATATGCATGTTCATACATGAGATTCATTCACAACAACAAGAAAAAAAATTATATTAAAAAAAAACACATTTAATACACTTGATTTTCATTTTTGGCTAATCATATTTGTCATGTACACATCTCATCACTTTGCATAAATACCTAAATATTAATGAACTGAACACGAATGCACTGCATGTAATCTCTACTTTTTTTCTCTTTATTGAGAAACTAACAAAAACAACCAACATTTGGAAAACACAGATACAAGGAGACAAAAAAACTCTCCTTTGCAAACTCACAGGTTGTCTTCACATGCCCAAACTTTGCTCTGATTGGCTGTTCCACAGAATCCAGTCGAGGAAAGCCAGTAGCAATTAGAGCATGGTGTATTCCTCAAAACCAGTGAAGCAGCCAGCCAGGCAGCTAAGACATCTGATCAGGTAGCTAGTTCAGCACCATCTAACTGGATATCCAGTTCCATGTGATTCAGCCTTCAGAGACTAGTGGGTTTCAATGAATCCCACCAGTGGCTTGAAGATCTGACTAACACTGAAAACAAAATCGTGGTGTCGAGAGGAAGGTCAGAAACTCAGCCAGACAGCTGGAGGGTTGACGAAACAATAATTGATAAATGGCAGCGTTAAAATCACATACATACAAAGAAGTAGAGACCATGCGTGACAAATGCAGGGTTAATTGTATGAAATGGAGCATGTGCTCTAAAAAGTTTTATTCTTATTCATAGGACCCAATATCCTTATGTCACTTGTCATCAATGCCAAAGTGGCTTTAGGCAAAAGGTGGATTTAGCCAATATTGGTATATGATCACAGATCTCTGAACACTGATTTGCTTTATTTTTACTTTGTTTTTTGTGCCAGTTTTTGCTAATTTTCGAAGATGGGGATGAGTGATGATATGATGAAATTGATGAATGAACACTCACAAACATCCATGCCCAGGCTGGGATTCGAACCCAGGACCCCTGGCATCATAGTGAGATGTGCTAACCACTCCGCCACGGGGACTGGCCAGTGAACACTGAATGTATGAATATACCAACAGGATCAGAAGTTTGACTACCTAAATAAACCACTTTATTTATTTATTTGTTTATTTATTTGTTGATATTCGTAGGAATCTGTGGTTGAAACATGGAGTGCTGACGATGCCAGCCACGTTACCCATGATGCTGATGATAGTTCTGATTTTGTTGCTGATGATGCTGCCTATGAAGCTGATAATATTGCTAATGATGATGATGATGATGATGATGATGGTGATGATGATGATGATGATGATGATGATGATGCAGGATCACACATGTAACAGAAAAGAAGAAGGGAGAAAGGGATGAGGGAAGAAAATGCTTATACCTAAGGTAAGTGATACCACTTTCATTATTTTCTATGTAAAATTTCTTTTTTTAAGGAAAACTGCAACACATCTTAATACTCATATATTGAAACCCTGAATTTCTTTTCCCCAAAACATGGTCTCAGAACTCCTTGAGGTGCCAGAAATGTTTGCTTAATTCTAAATGGCTCCTGATGTCAGTTATTTTCAGCTAAGTCCTTTTCTAGAAAATATAATTTTATTTATTTCAGAATTTAATATTATTTTGAAAAAAAAGTTTTTCTTATATATATTTTAAAATGATGGAAATGCTGCATAATGTCTATTTGTACACACCACATAGTATGGGAACAAACCTGGACAAATCTCTTGATGAACTCCTTATCGAGAACTAAAGACCAAAACATAGAACTGATAGCTAAAATTCCCATATCTATGATAAGAGTTGAAGCTGTACAGGGGGCAATCAATACAACTGAGTACAAAATGTATGACAATACAAATACTCTCAGCTAATCATCCTGGCTGTGATACACATACAAGAGAGCTTTGTTAGCCTGCAAGATTGTAAGATGTACTATGTGGAAAAAGGAGAATAATGCTTAAATATCTTCAAAAATGTTGTTTTGGAATAACAGTATTTACAATTGTAATGGTGTAAAATGTGTGATACCTGTATCTGCTGATATGATTACATGCTTCAATGAAATATTAACCCCCCGTTGGTATATGTCTTTCAGAGTAACACAGTTGGTATACGGTGAGCGTGGGACTCACATATGAATTTCATTGCTTTTTGTTATTTCTTCGAGTATGATTTTACATTTATCACATTATAAATAGTTTATAAATATAAATTGCCTAAAATATATCACTTAAAGTTTAAAATTTATCTTATTTATTATATTGTAAAAAAATGATATTCTTGTATTGCAATATTACTGATTACCTAGTGTAAGAGACAATTTATCATGAAATCACAATAATTTTTGTAGTTTTATTTGGAATATACTTTCGATATTAACAAATTTACACAACATTAGTAATAAATTAAATATTTTATTACTTGTTGATGAAATATATGTACATTCTACTTTGTAGTTTCATCCCACCCAATATATTGAGGGAAAAGAGCAAGTAAAAATTAGGCTCATCTTCATAAGAAGTTTGATCCGTGTTGCTATCATTATCATTATCCTCAACAACATTATCATCTGAGCTCTTAGAAACAAACACTCTGCCCAGATCTTCTCCTTTTCTCATCACTCGGTTCAATAATTGGTATGATCTGCCCCACATCTTCATGTTGATCTGTACAAGCATCCCTCTCACATATCCAGTGGCAGCTGGTGGCCTGGCTCTATGTTTGTGCACTTCAGTCTCACGTCCAGAAGTGTTATATCAGCCCTCCCAAATACTCGCACCCGTTTTGCGTACATAATGATGCTAAATGTATTGGCAACCCATGTTTTGATCACATTTTACTGAAAATTAGGCTATAACCAAGCACGTATCTAGAAATATGTTTCAGGGGGGAGGGGGGTCCGAACCAAGTGTCTCAGGAATAGTAATAATAATAATAATAAAAATGTTTAATTTAAAATAATTAAATTTAATCAAATTATTACTAATTACAATACATCAATTAATATTATATTATTATTACACAATTTGGTAAAAATACTCTATAAGAATAAAGATGTAACAACGCATATTCATTACGTAGCTTACCTGTAGTTAAGATCAGAATAATTTACATAAAAACTGGTGTCCTGGCAATGAAATTAATGTCAAATAGATGAATAATTGAATATTTATCGAATAACAAAAATGATATTACATGTAGTTGGAAAAAAGTAAGTTTCTGATTAATATTTTATGCATATTATTTTCAGTAGTAGTGTACATAAATCTTCTTTGTAATGCCATTCAAAGCCGTATGATCCCAATATAATCCTTGCCTTCTAAAAAATTCAGATGAAATTAATAACCATAGATTATGCAACAAATGTTAATATTTTTATTACTTAATTTTTTTTTGGTCAGTCTTTCGGGAGGTCTGGATCCCTGGACCACCTTAAGTATATCCTTCCTGTCCCTCAAAGCTGTATGATCCCAATATCATTCTTGTCTTCCAATAAGTTCAGAGGAAATTAAGCAACAAATGCTAAACAAGTATATTTTCATTTAATTTTCGTACTTAATGAGTCTTTCGGGTAAGGAAAGGGGGGGGGGGGGGATCCGGACCCCCAAAGTATGTCCTTCCTGTTCATCAAAGCTGTATGATCCAAATATAATTCTTGTCTTCCAATAAATTCAGATGGAATTATACAACAAATGCTAAATGAGTAGGCTATATTTAATTTAATTTTTGTACTTAATAAGTCTTTCGGGGTGGGTCCAGATCCCCTAAATACGTCTTTGGCTATGACAGTTATATTTCATGATTTCTTTTAACATGGATTTTTTTAGAAATTTCAAATATTTCGGAAATTATCCAGCCACTCATGAGAAGACTGATGTTATTGTGCAATATGTAATTCAGTATTCAATAACCTGACAAAACCACTCAAAACATAGAAATACCCATTCACAATATCAATACTATTGTAGATTTGGAAAATATTTTGTAAAAACTTCCTTCCCCGCTCTGCTGATGTTAATGAACAAAGAGAATAATAACATTGGTGTATACCAAAGAAGCCGATCCAACTACCACATGGAGGAAATCAGTTGTAATGTATCTATCAAGCTGTTTTTTTTTATTTCTAATGACAGACTGATCGAACCAAGCAAATCAAGCAAAATCAAGAGGATAATAAATCTTAAAGAAAATTACAGTACTCACTCAGTCCACACTGCCCTGCTTCATACTTCAGAATTTTCCTTCCCTTCCACTGTATCCATATATTACTGCAGTTGCTACAGGCTTTGTAGCTAACTTCCCTCCAAAAATTCAACAATGTTAAATTAATATTAAGTCTCTGCTTTTTGCAACTTGCACTGAAACAGGAACGACCTTTTGACAGCACTAAAGAATTTTGCAATGCAGTAATAGGCACACAATGCAAATACAGCTGACTGATTGATGTATGCTGGACGTGAGACTGAAGTGCACAAACATAGAGCCAGGCCACCAGCTGCCACTGGATATGTGAGAGGGATGCTTGTACAGATCAACATGAAGATGTGGGGCAGATCATACCAATTATTGAACCGAGTGATGAGAAAAGGAGAAGATCTGGGCAGAGTGTTTGTTTCTAAGAGCTCAGATGATAATGTTGTTGAGGATAATGATAATGATAGCAACACGGATCAAACTTCTTATGAAGATGAGCCTAATTTTTACTTGCTCTTTTCCCTCAATATATTGGGTGGGATGAAACTACAAAGTAGAATGTACATATATTTCATCAACAAGTAATAAAATATTTAATTTATTACTAATGTTGTGTAAATTTGTTAATATCGAAAGTATATTCCAAATAAAACTACAAAAATTATTGTGATTTCATGATAAATTGTCTCTTACACTAGGTAATCAGTAATATTGCAATACAAGAATATCATTTTTTTACAATATAATAAATAAGATAAATTTTAAACTTTAAGTGATATATTTTAGGCAATTTATATTTATAAACTATTTATAATGTGATAAATGTAAAATCATACTCGAAGAAATAACAAAAAGCAATGAAATTCATATGTGAGTCCCACGCTCACCGTATACCAACTGTGTTACTCTGAAAGACATATACCAACGGGGGGTTAATATTTCATTGAAGCATGTAATCATATCAGCAGATACAGGTATCACACATTTTACACCATTACAATTGTAAATACTGTTATTCCAAAACAACATTTTTGAAGATATTTAAGCATTATTCTCCTTTTTCCACATAGTACATCTTACAATCTTGCAGGCTAACAAAGCTCTCTTGTATGTGTATCACAGCCAGGATGATTAGCTGAGAGTATTTGTATTGTCATACATTTTGTACTCAGTTGTATTGATTGCCCCCTGTACAGCTTCAACTCTTATCATAGATATGGGAATTTTAGCTATCAGTTCTATGTTTTGGTCTTTAGTTCTCGATAAGGAGTTCATCAAGAGATTTGTCCAGGTTTGTTCCCATACTATGTGGTGTGTACAAATAGACATTATGCAGCATTTCCATCATTTTAAAATATATATAAGAAAAACTTTTTTTTCAAAATAATATTAAATTCTGAAATAAATAAAATTATATTTTCTAGAAAAGGACTTAGCTGAAAATAACTGACATCAGGAGCCATTTAGAATTAAGCAAACATTTCTGGCACCTCAAGGAGTTCTGAGACCATGTTTTGGGGAAAAGAAATTCAGGGTTTCAATATATGAGTATTAAGATGTGTTGCATTTTTCCTTAAAAAAAGAAATTTTACATAGAAAATAATGAAAGTGGTATCACTTACCTTAGGTATAAGCATTTTCTTCCCTCATCCCTTTCTCCCTTCTTCTTTTCTGTTACATGTGTGATCCTGCATCATCATCATCATCATCATCATCATCATCATCACCATCATCATCATCATCATCATCATCATTAGCAATATTATCAGCTTCATAGGCAGCATCATCAGCAACAAAATCAGAACTATCATCAGCATCATGGGTAACGTGGCTGGCATCGTCAGCACTCCATGTTTCAACCACAGATTCCTACGAATATCAACAAATAAATAAACAAATAAATAAATAAAGTGGTTTATTTAGGTAGTCAAACTTCTGATCCTGTTGGTATATTCATACATTCAGTGTTCACTGGCCAGTCCCCGTGGCGGAGTGGTTAGCACATCTCACTATGATGCCAGGGGTCCTGGGTTCGAATCCCAGCCTGGGCATGGATGTTTGTGAGTGTTCATTCATCAATTTCATCATATCATCACTCATCCCCATCTTCGAAAATTAGCAAAAACTGGCACAAAAAACAAAGTAAAAATAAAGCAAATCAGTGTTCAGAGATCTGTGATCATATACCAATATTGGCTAAATCCACCTTTTGCCTAAAGCCACTTTGGCATTGATGACAAGTGACATAAGGATATTGGGTCCTATGAATAAGAATAAAACTTTTTAGAGCACATGCTCCATTTCATACAATTAACCCTGCATTTGTCACGCATGGTCTCTACTTCTTTGTATGTATGTGATTTTAACGCTGCCATTTATCAATTATTGTTTCGTCAACCCTCCAGCTGTCTGGCTGAGTTTCTGACCTTCCTCTCGACACCACGATTTTGTTTTCAGTGTTAGTCAGATCTTCAAGCCACTGGTGGGATTCATTGAAACCCACTAGTCTCTGAAGGCTGAATCACATGGAACTGGATATCCAGTTAGATGGTGCTGAACTAGCTACCTGATCAGATGTCTTAGCTGCCTGGCTGGCTGCTTCACTGGTTTTGAGGAATACACCATGCTCTAATTGCTACTGGCTTTCCTCGACTGGATTCTGTGGAACAGCCAATCAGAGCAAAGTTTGGGCATGTGAAGACAACCTGTGAGTTTGCAAAGGAGAGTTTTTTTGTCTCCTTGTATCTGTGTTTTCCAAATGTTGGTTGTTTTTGTTAGTTTCTCAATAAAGAGAAAAAAAGTAGAGATTACATGCAGTGCATTCGTGTTCAGTTCATTAATATTTAGGTATTTATGCAAAGTGATGAGATGTGTACATGACAAATATGATTAGCCAAAAATGAAAATCAAGTGTATTAAATGTGTTTTTTTTTAATATAATTTTTTTTCTTGTTGTTGTGAATGAATCTCATGTATGAACATGCATATCTGAGTTCATTAAAAAGCTTGTTTGGTACGCATTGATTACCATATTTTTTTCCTAGCAAATTTCTAGTCCATACTTTTCTTTTTAATTTTTTAATAAAGCACAAAGCAGTAATTCTCCTACAACATTCTTCAAATTGCTTGTCATCTTCCATTGCTTCAGGAGATAAATCTTTTCCATTGCATATGTCCGGCAAACATAAATCTACAAGAAATACTAAATGTAATTTTGTCTTTCCTACTTCATCAGTTAATGTGCATAAATCTCGATCAAAGAAGCCTTATAAATCTTCACATGTTACTTATGTTGATCCACAAAATAATATATTTCACATTCTAGTAATGAACCAGACTCTGATATGTCTGAAATACACAAGACTAGATATAATTTGCGAGCATCTTCTGGCAAATGATTTAAACCTAAATGCAGCACAAATCACCATAGGCATGCTACTCTCTGGTTCTCATGCAAATAAACCATCTACTTCTATGGAACAACCATGAAAGTATCTACAGTCGAATGAGTTGAATATGTTGCCTAAATTTTCTGGAAATGCAGAAAAATCTAGCCTGAAAAAATTTATAAAACATTAACTTCCCATTTGGATTTACTTCAAATTCCTGACATTCAGAGATTGGAATGTATTGTTAATTGTTTCAAGGACAGTACCATATGCACCTGAATTCCTTTATAACATAAAAAAATGTAAAGTGATCCCCTCCGCTTAGCACCACGCCATGAAGGCGTATAGGGGGTGACGCCCCACACTTTCTTGATCCGGTCGTGAGTGGGGGTGATGTGATCAGCATCACTCCCCTGACTGCCTTTACCCCCCAGGGTTTCCCCCAGGTACCCATGTCATTGGATGCTGGGTAGATGCCGGAGCCACTTCCAATGTTAGAAAAATTCCCGGATTTGAATCAGTCGGGGATCGAACCCAGGACCTTTAGCATGGTAGTCAGGCATGTTACCGACTTTTTTTTTATTTCTATATAATTTACATTACACAGTATCAATCATTAAGACTTTACACAAATAATTAAGAGATCTTACAAATTGGTACATAGTGGCATGCGCGCCGACTACGTGGGTGCTCCGGGGCTCGAGCACCCACATAAACAATCTTGTGGGTGCGCCGCACCCACAAGATTTTTAGTTTGATAAAAACAAAATAAAATACATATTTCTCACCTGCCATTATCAAAAAATAATAAGCAATTGAAACGTTGAGATGGAAGTTAAAATTTCTAACCTCTAAAACATAATTGTTTCAAATGTGTTTGTGCAAAGGCAACCAAGCAACATATTCCCCCCTTCCTTGCCTGTCTCTGGCCAAGTCAATGGCAGTCCCCACAATAACAATGGAAGTATATTGTATTGTGAATAGAATCCCGTCTTTTCGGCTTGCTTTGATGTTTCCTTACAAGTGACACACTCCATTCGTCAACAATTGTTTTAAAATAACTACTTGCCGATATTGAGCACTAATAAAGAATAAACCGAAACACAAGGAAGCATATTGTGACCGACTACCTCAATAGTTGATTTTTTCTTCTTTTGTTTGTTTCAATCAGATAAGAGGGGTGTGGTTTCCGATTTCAGTGAAGTTGTTTTCATGTAATATGGATTGTTATCGTTTTGTTTGTTCTCCGAGAGACAATGGCTTGGAAGGACATGGGAGCTTAGATTGTAGACTGGGAAGTTCTCATTTTCAGAAAAAAGGGGTGTTACCGTGTTAATAGTTAGTACAAAGAAGAGGGTCTACTGACCGGATGCGTGGAGCAAAAGCTCTTCGCCGGGCAAAAATTTTCGCAATTTTCAAAAGTGGCACGGGACGCTTGTGGAAAGCTGAAACACAATATTGAGTATTGCTTCTTTACATACTTTCGAATTCGAAAACTGAACAACTTCATTCATCTTTTCAGAAGAAATCATTGTCATTCCGAGAAATCAAAACTTTGGTGGAGACTTTGTCTGCAAGTTTAGCTTCACAAAGGGATATATTTTTTGAGTTGTGGAATGGAACCATGAGGAAAGTGAAGGAATTGAACATTGATGAACCAATTTTGCCTAGAAAAAGGAAGATGCCAAAATGCTACGACGAAGGTAGGATCCTCATACGTATCAAACACTGGAGGAAATGTACAGACAAATATTTTTTTTGGAATAATTTATGTGGCTGTGGATTCGCTAAATCGTAGATTTCAAACAAAGGTTTTGGAACTTATTTCACAACTAGAAGGTTTTGCTATCGGTCAAATTGGTGCTGATCGAATTCTGCAGTTCTATGGGAGAGACTTTGATAAAGACAAGCTAACATTGCACAGGGACATGTTTCTAGATGTGTGCAGGACGAACAAAGAAAAAAGTGGCCAACTTGTCAGACATTACAAATATTTTAAGTAGAGAAAACAGTGGTCCCATGCGTGAAATGCTCACAGATTTGTGAAGTTTGTACGGGTGATTTTAACTATACCTGTTACTTCTTGTACCTCTGAGCGGTCATTTTCAGCACTTAGACGATTTAAAACGTTTTTGCGGTCAACAATGGCCCAAAAAAGATATAATTATTGGCAATTTTGCATGTTCATAAAGAAATGACTAAAAATATTAACATTACCAAAATTGCAAACAAATCACAAGTGGAAATGACGTAAGAAGGAATGTGTTTCATATTGAAAGTTAACATGTCATGATTATTATTATTATTATTATTATTATTATTATTATTATTATTATTATTTGGTACATAAAGTTAGTCATTTTGTAGTTTCTGTTCACAACAAAATCCTTGCATAGTTCTTTCTGCAATACAATTAAAATTATTTGCATTTATGAAGATTTTTTCATTTTAATTTGTATGAATGTGGTATTTTCTTTTAGTAACGTGGTGATAATATCATTGCCTCTTGCAATCATTGTGCATGAAAGTTGTTTAAAGTATACAATACTTGATAATTACAGATCTAACTGCCATTGATATGCACCCACAGACATTTTTGAAAGTCGGCGCCCTTGCATAGTGGATTATACAATAGGTTTCAATCTGTATAGAATTTTACATAAGAGATTATGTGAATGCTAGAAATACGGCATTCACGTCAGTAATTCAATATTATTTCGTAATTCTACTAAGTAAGTTCTCCATCTTTCTTCGTCAGTATATTCAGATCTTACATAATATATTACATTACATTATGAAGTACTTTAATCATTTGTTATTAAGATACAATCGTACCAAAGTTACGCTATTTTTTTTACATTAATACATTTTGTAAAAAGTTTGCATACAAACTTCTCTTGTCGTAATTGTTCAGTTCTAAGTATTCATTTTGTACATAATTATGTAATGATTCTTCACATTTGCCTGGTTTCCTCGATAAGGCATAATACACATAATGAGCTATGATCCACTGCACAGCCTGTAATTTAGTTCTTGGATAAAAATTAAAGTCTGGAAATAGGATGTGCTCTACTGTAAAGTAGTTGGCAGCGAGTCGACACATTTTTCCTAGCCTTTGGCAACGGTATTGCCAATCATCACGTATTTCGGAGCACGTACTGAGTCTATGTTTCAAAGTATAACTTTGATTGAAAAATCCGCACCCTTCGTTTCCTTCCAATTGTAGCTGGAGCGCCATCTGGTTTGTCAAGACTTTGTCATGCACTGCTAAGTACCACATAGATCGCACAGGTGTAGGTATCTGTCGTGCATTTACATTACGCCATGCTTTTGACCATTGGATAGTAGGGTGCATGGTTTGAATTCTTGGCATCACTCGTCGTCTTTGTAACTGCATTCGATATAAGAATTTGCCCGTAATTGTTTCACTTTGTAATTGCGGGCATGCTATGAGTAAATACGTAAATTCCACCATCGTCATTTGTAAATAGTTGTGAGTACTGGTTAATTTAGGCACTAAAACAGGGGCTGTAAGTTCGACATCTCATAAGTAAGAATGTAGCACATGCCCTGTCAGGTTCCGTGTTGTACTCAATAACTGTTTTATGTTGCAGTGTGTTAGAAGTGACTGTGCTTTTATTTCAACCTTCATCAGGTTAAGTCCTCCAAACCATTCAGCTAGACACAGTGTCTCATAAGTGATCCATAATACATGTCCTTGCCAAATAAACTGTGTTGCTATATGCCGTATTTCAGCAGCTTTTGGTTTGGGAAGTTCTAAGACTTGAGCTACATACCACACTTTACAGAAGAGAAACACATTAACGTAGGTTACTCTGGCTATTCTTGATAACTCCCGTCTCCGATCTAGAAAAGTTGCATGTCGGAGGCATGTCACTACTCAATTATATGTTTTTACTTTGGTTTCTGTTAAGGTGGTACCGAAAACTATTCCTAATATCATCACATTCTTCACAATCTCATAGACAGAGAATCTATAACAATGTGTTGGGTGCTTTCCCAGTTGTAGAATTTTCGATTTTTTGTAATTCACTGTCAAGCCCGTTATTTCTTGTGTTGCTTCAAGTATTTTTTGTACTGATTTCAGATCATGTTCATCTTGTAGTATTATAGTCACATCATCTGCATATGCCAGAATTCGATGTGTTTGAGAATATAATTCTATTCCTTTTACTTCATCCTGTAGCCAGTTTATGATAGGTGTCAACACTCAACAAAAGGCGAGAAGTGAGAATGGACATCCCTGTCGGAGGCCTCGTTGCAAGGGAAACTGTTTCATCAGCATTCCATTTAAATTAAGTTTTTCTCTTGCTTCAAAATAGAGACCTTGAATCGCCTTGATAATTTTGTCTCCTAGTCCAATTTTGCGTAATAATGCAAATAGATAATCATGTTGTATGGAATCAAATGCACTTGCAAAATCTAATGCTAAAATTGCTGTTGTACATTCCTTTTCATCTTGTGTTAAGGCTAATATTTCTTTCAAGGTAGTTAATAATTCAAATATTCATCTTTTGGTGTCAAATACATGTTGTTGTTTACCAATTATTTTATCTGTATATAGCTGCAACTGACTAGTAAGAAGGCGTGTGTAAATTTTATAGTCTACACATAACAACGTTATTGGCCAGTAATGTTGTGCAGATTGACAGCGGCCAGGTTTCGGTACCAATACCATAACTCCTAACAAGCTTGAGGGACACATCCATTGATGCCGAAAAACGTCGTTTACCCATCTTGTCATTAAGTCCTTCATTAGGGGCCAAAAAGTTTGAAATAGTTCCATGGGAAGGCCATCAATGCCACCTGCTTTATTCTTCTTTCCTGTCATTACCGCTTGCTTTACTTCATCCATTGTAAAGGGTTTCTCCAGCATTTTGTTGTTTTCCTCTGTTATCTTCGGAATGTAATTGGCGAGAATCGATAAATCTGGCAGTTCTGTGGTAGCCTGGGCCCCAAATTTACTGGAAAAGTGATTGACGAAATATAGGTATATATCCGCTGAATTTGTATGTTTACATCCATTCTCATCTTCTATTTCTGTGATTAATTTCCGTTGTTCTCTTTGTCGCTCCTTCAACACGTGGGATAATGTTGGTAGTTCTGTAGGATCGAACATAGGTAATTGACTACGATAGCTGTATCCCTGTAAGTTTTGGTTATACATCTTCAAGACAACAGCTTGCATTTTCTTGTATTCGGACAATTGTGAGGAGTCACTTTCGATTTTATGGGCTAGTTCACATAATACAGCATAATAAAAATTATATTTCTTGTAGATGTCAGACATTCGTTGTTTGCTGTATTGTTGACAAAAATATTTTTTGTATGGTTTGAGGAATGAGTCCCACCACTGAATCAAATCATTTTGATGCAAACTCATGGATTCCCATTTCTTCCACTGTTGTTCAAATTCCATACGGAATGTGGAATCTTGCAATAGTTGTATATTGAAATGCCAGTATCCTCGACCTTTCCTAATGTGAGCTATATTTAACTGAATATCCATATTTACTCCAAGGTGGTCACTAAAACATGTTGTACAGTAATTCTACTAGTCTGTGAAAGTAAACTGCTGGTTACGTAAAATTGGTCCAGTCCACTTGCTGAATGGGTTCTTATATATGTGGAGCCTGGCTTGTGAGGGTGTTTATTCTCCCATACGTCACTTAACTTAAACCCACTCACTAGAGCTTGCAAACTGTAGCAGGGATTAAATCCGGGGTTTTGGTCTTCTTTTCACAAAGTACAATTAAAGTCGCCCACACATATCAAATGTTGTCGATTTCCCCCTAATGCTGTCGCTACAGGGGTATTAAAAAAAGTCTGCGTGCTCCTTCCTTGCTGCAGTACCCGAGGGTGCATCCACACCGATCCCACAAACACACATGTAATCCTCCCTGATGGGTGGTATAATAAATACCTTAGCGACAAGGATAGTTTTCTTGACAATTATTGCCGTTCCTGTGAATTGAGGGTTACTATTATTATACACTGCATAGTCTATTCCTACCTCAAGGTTTTCTATACCGACTTCCTGTATACATACGATATCCAAATCATAAGTTTTTAAATAATCTTTGAAAGCTTTAATTTTTACTGTCGAGGTAAATTTATTTATATTAATCGTGGCTAAATGAAATATTGTATCGTGCGTCATATCATTTATGGTATTCACATCTAGGTTATTCGTGACAAGTAATAGAAATACACACCAAAAAGTACCCGTCACTAACATTTCTGTTAAATATATCTCTTAACTCAACCCTAGTTAATAACACATCTTTTATGTCAAATGTTGGATAACAATAGTACTTACATACTTTTTGTAGAGCAGGTGCGTATATTCTAGGCTACCTAGGCTATTGCCGAAGCCCATATTAAAATACAGGAAATAATCGACTAGCAAATTTAACCGATGCTTCACTCTCACGTAACGACCAAGGGGGAAAGCGCTAGTGTAAGGTCGTCTTTATTTATCGCCAGGCTTCTTCGTCTGAGGATAAAGTCTTTGAACCAGCAGGCGGTCCTTTCAACCCATGACGTATTTGTGCTGGCAGGGACGACCTTGGTGGTCCTGGTGCTAGCTTCCAAACCCAAGCGCTGGAGAGTGAAGACTTCGCTGCATCCTGGCGATATTGTAGTGTTGCCAACAATGGAAATACGAAATTCGCTAGATCGCTGGAAAATAAATTATCGGCGAGGGTGTCAATGCAAGTTATTCAAGCTAGGGGATGCCTCATGAAAATTACATCACCTCCCCCCCCCCCATCCATCCCTTCGAGCATTGCCCGTCTCTCTTCCAGTTCCATGAATTTCGTCACATACAAGCATTATAAATCCGCCAAATTTAGTGATTTTCCCTGAAGTTGGCACTCTGCTTTTCCTTGAAATTCGACTGTGATCGCAGCCGGTCGCAGCTATATGGGACATTCTGATGACGTCAGCCATGTTGTCATCCTGTTTACTTCTGTTTCAAGCAACCCCCCTCCCCCGCTGTCAAAATGTCAAAACCTTCGCCCTGGCGGTGGGGGTTTCGGCCCGAGTCATCCCACTGAAATAGGTTTGGCAACATAAACAAACCATGTTGTCATAGCAACCATTCACCGCACGTGTTTTCAACCACGCGGGTCGGTGGTAGTTTCCGCAAAAGGAAGGGATATATGGTCAAACTTGTTGTGTCCGAGATCCGAGTTCTTTGTGTCGCCCGCGTAGCGTGTTCATGGATGGGAATCCATTTTTTAAAGAAATTTCAGTGACCGAGGCCCTTTTGTTGTGCTGTGTTTTTGACATGTGTTGTGTTGTTCTGTGTTCTTGTTCCGTGTGCGTGTGAAAATGGATTTAATCACCGAACTTGTCTCCAAGACGCCATTCTCACGGCTTCCTTACGAGGATAGGATACAAATAATAGGACAGGTAGGCCTCTCCCATCTCTTCCGGACCTTACAGTCGTGCAGAAAGACAAAAATAAGATATATATAAGGCGTTTTCACGAGACCAGCTACCAAAAATATCTTTGGTTGACTGGGTCGAGTGCACTTAATAAGTTGTATTGCTGGGCATGTTTGCTTTTTTCTACCGACAAAAGTCCTTGGAATACAACAGGATTTAGTAATTTAAACTATTTGGTAACTGCTTGTGATAAACACCAAAAATCACTTAGTCATATACGTGCGTTCAGTAACTTACAGACATTCGGTTCTCAAAGAATTGATCATTCCTTGAATTTGCAAAAGAAGATTGCCGACAGTTTGCATAATGAAAAAGTGAAGGAAAACAGAATTATTATAAGAAGATTAATTGATGCAATAGCATTTCTGGGGAAGCAAGAATGTGCATTTAGGGGCCACAATGAGTCTGGGGATTCAACAAATAAAGGCATGTATATAGAACTTTTGGAATTTTTAGCAACATATGATCCGACAATAGCTAATCATTTAAAGACCGCAACCGTGTTTAGAGGAACGTCACCAATAATACAAAATGATTTAATTGATGCAGTAGCTAGTGTAATTACAGATCATATCAAATCAGAAATATCAAATGCAACATTCGTTGCAATATTACTTGACGAGACAACTGACGTAACTAATAAAAGTCAGTTATCAACAGTCATACGATTTGTGGATAATGAGGGAGACTGTCAGAAACGATTTTTGCATTTCACTGACGTCAGTTCAGACCGAACAGCACAAGGATTGTTCCAACATGTCACCAAGGTTGTAGATGATTTGAATTGTTCGAAGAAACTTGTGGCGCAAACATTCGATGGAGCAGCTGTTATGGCCGGTCATGTGTCTGGACTTCAGGCCTTCGTAAAGAATAAGTATCCCTCGGCAATGTTCATTCATTGCTACAGTCACAGGCTAAATTTGGTCTTGTCAAAGTCTACAAACAATATATCAGAATGTAGACGATTCTTCACCTCTTTGTCAGGAATTCCTACCTTTTTTTCACACTCGACGGTCCGCACAACTGCTCTAAAAAACTTCATGGAAAAGAAACTGCCGGGAGTGGCACCAACAAGGTGTAATTTCTCATCAAGGCTTGTAAATACTGTAAAGGAATATAGAGGGCATCTTATCAAGTTCTTTTCAGTAGTGGTAGATGAAGTTGGTGACTGGACAAGTGACGAGGTGAATATTGCACTAGGCTTTGTTTGTTTTCTGTGCAAGTTTGACACTAGATTTCTTCTCATTGTATTCAGCAAAATATTTGCATTTTCCAATGTTCTGTTTGACATATTGCAAAGTAAATGCATGGACATTTCTTACTGCATGAACAAAGTCAATGAATTCTATGACAAGTTGCAGAAAATAAGGGACGAAGGGTTTGATCATGCATGGGCGGAGGCCGCAAGTAATGCTGAAGATGAAGATAGTGAATATGAACGAAGGCCAAGAAGACAGGGCAATGATGACCGTTCCAAATACCAGCGAATTTTCAACGAAATTCTGGATACAATGATGTATCAGATAAAATTCAGATTTGATTCTCAAAATGATCTAAAATTTGTGTCTCTGTTTTAATTCAGACAAATTTCATACATTTCGTGAAATGTTTCCTCAAACTCTTTTGGCAGAACTGAGTGAACAGTATGCCTCAGATTTTGATAGAGTCCGCCTCAAAAATGAACTAAGTGTGCTTTATTCTCTGGATGAGTACAAGAATAAATCAGTGAATGAAATTACAAATTATATGAAGCTCAATAATTTGGACATAGTGTTTAGTGAAGTGTATAAACTAGCAGAACTAATATTGACATTTCCATCGACAACAGCAACCGTCGAAAAGAGTTTTTCTTCTCTAAGGAGAATTAAAACTTATCTCAGAGCAACACAGGGACAAGCGCGGCTTAGTAATTTAGCTATAATGTCTATTGAAAAAGGGGTTCTAATCAACATCAGAAATTCATGTGAGGACACATTCTTCGACCAAGTGACAAAAAAATTCACGGAAAAGGAGAGGAGAATGGAGTTTACCTTCAAGTACGGTAAGAAGTTAATTATTTTTTCATACTCGCATGTAGGTCCTACATATTGTATGTTATAAACCGCTCCTCTTTATAAATAAGCATGAAATAGTTTATGTCCATTGCCTACTATTGTTGTTTTTAATGGCAAAATTTCGATGTAAACAAAAAATCCAAAATGAATGAGGAAGAGCCCCTCCCCCTTTTTTGCCAGACACATTTTCATTTAAAATTCAAACACTACTATATTTGGAGATAGCCCTGATCTTCGTCTCAGCATACGCCACTGTTGTAGAGCCATTCTTCACATGTTTATCATCAAGAGCAAGGGTTGTTTCCAGATTGTTGGGTACTCTTTGGGACAGGTTATCCCTCACTTGCGAAGGGGAACGTTGTACACTTGGTTTCTTTGCTGGAGGGCCATTGATCGATTCAACGCGACGATTTATCCTCCATCTCTGCCTCTCCGCTGTAGGTGATGATGCGATCTGCACCGATGAACGTGCTGGAGACTGGTCCCTGGTAGTCTAATGCAAGGAATTTTCATCTGTTGTCGGTGAATCTTCAAGTGTTTTCCTGGGTTCTTTTTCCTTAAAAGTGTTGGTGATCGGCAAACTGGGATCCTCGTCTTTGGTTGACACTGAACTCTCCATAAATTCATCAGTACTTTCATCATTTGATGTGATTTGTTCTTTTCTGGTTAACATTTGTGGAACACCCTGTATTGTCTCATCACTGACACATGTAGGTGGTTCGTTTTGTTGCTTGGTCGTCACACCTGAGAATATTGTAGGCTCACTGGTTATCACTTCTTCTGTGCTGTTCAGGTTATATGGGATGGGTCGGACTTTTCCTGCATATGAATTGTCACCCACTCTTGCTGATGATCGCTGTCGATTGGGGCATTGATTGAAGAAGTGTTCCTGGGAATTGCATGCTGAACAAGTCTTAGCTGTATCATTATGTGTGACCCAATACCTCCCTCCACTTATAGACACGTAAGAAGATATTGAACAGGTCAAGGTCATATTTACAATTTTTTTTGCCTGTATGTACTGGATATACATGATCATCATTATACTTCTCATCTACTTATGTATGTATGGTTCCATACTGGTTCAAAACTACCCATATCGGGTAAAGGTAAAAGGTAAAGTGTTCCCCTGTGCTTAGCACCACTCCATGAAGGCATATAGGGGGTGTGGGGGTAACGCCCCACACTTTCTTGATCCGGTCGTGAGTGGGGGTGATGTGATCAGCACCATGCCCCTGACCACCTTTACCCCCCAAGGTTTCCCCCTGGGTATCCATGTTATTCTCAAGCTTGGTGGACGCCGGGACCGCTTCCAACATTAGAGAAGTTCTCGGATTTGAACCGGCTGGGGATCGAACCCGGGACCTTTAGCATGGTAGTCCGACGTGTTACCGACTGAGCCACCGCTTCCGCTATCGGGTCATCGTCTAATTCACTTGGGATCACATGAAGTCGAACTATTACTGTTGTAACGGTCCGCCCATGTCATTAAAACCTCATGGGCACCTTGAGCGTTCTCACAACTACCTTGTATCGCAGCTCTCGCCAGACTACCGACTGAGCCACCGTGGCCACTTTATAACATACAAACATTTTGTACATGAGTTTTTGAATCAGTACACATCATACTCATTGATGCAAGCCATTGTCAGAATTGAGAAAGAAAATATGATCAAAAAGCAGTATGAGTATGGATTTTGAAATGAGAACATCTTGGTTCACTAAGGATTCAAATGAGTCAGATTTTAGACCTAAGCAAAGACAGACAGTTAACAAACAACCAAAGAACAGCGAGCCAAATCAAAATCAAATGAATAAAGGACAGTTTTCTCCCAACAATAGAGAATCTAATTCTGGTTCTATATCTAGTAGTAGTTCATATAATAGAGGACGAACTGTGAGTGATAACTATGGTTGATGACAGGACTTTACATTCCAAAGAAGGAATCAAAATCAACAATCAACAGTTCTTTAGAATTAACTCAAATGCAAATAACAGAAATAATAATAATACTAAATTTGAATGAGACAGCACGACACCACCGAATGATAAATGTTGTAATGCAAGGCAAGGTTATCTACAAACAAGATCCAATTCAGACTTTAATGTGGCTTGTTTTCATTATTTCCAGAACAATAGTCAAAGTTTGCATAATGAAGTAACTTTGTGTTCTAACTTATTGTCAGCCCTGTGAACGACCATTCATTTCTCCAAACAGTAATGTTACTTCCAGTAGTAGACTGAATGAAAACACAGTTTCATTTGACCTGAGGCAGACACAATTAAATCAAAGTGTGTTGTCCGAAATGGAAGCATAACTAAAAACTGCTCTAAATTAGCTTAATTAAATTTTGAGTTACAAGTTATTATGTAATGTTTGTACATGGCATTACGCAAATTATGAATCCTCATGTCATGTTCAAAAATTTTTGCCATTGTACGCAAAAGGTGTTACATTGCAGAATGTCTCAAGTTTGAAATGTTTTAACTGTTACGAGGAAAAGAAATGTTAGTTATTGATAGCGTTTGAAAAGTAATTAATTAAAATTAATAATTTCATTGTACCAATATATGAAATGTGAATTAATTTCATTGTAATCTGTAGAATGATGTGTGCCAGTCATTGTAGTTATGAAACGAGAAAATTTCAAGAGTAATTTTTAATAGTAAACTTGTCACGTATTGACGTTACACAGAGATCATGTATGCTCATGTAAATATATTAATGCAGTTATATATAGGGATCAAATACTGATAAGTTATTTATTGAATATCTAATAATTCAAGAATTAATGTACTGAAGAGTCGTGTTATGACTGTGCATTTTGTATATTCTATATATTAAGTAGTTTAGCCAACAAGTAGATGGGCTAGTACTAAGTATTGTTTCACATATGTGTGAATTATATCTGTGTGAATTATAAGATTATGAATGCTGTATCAATGTCGATATTTGATTTAAGTTGTTGATTTTGATTCATTTTCGTTATGTAAGAAGACTGATTTAAAATATCTTGTGTTAAAACATTGCAAATGAGTTTGTATTGAATGATTTAAAATGAAATAATATTTATGATGCTGAGTTGTGTTGTTTAATTCTTGCAACATAAGTAAAATAACATTATGGAAACCAGTTGAGTGCTGAGGACTTACAATTTAGCTAATTTTAAAATTGCGTAATAGTCTGATCATCCTTTGTGTACTGTATACATTCAGTTTAATATAGAGTTGCAAGGTAATGAAATAATAACGTAAACAGTTCAAATACAGAAAATCAAACTAAAATCAGTACATATATAATGAAGTCAATTACTTTGCTCTGAAGTTTAATGAAATTTTCTAATGCAATCATCTCATGTAACAGATATCTACTGCCTATGTTTCCCCAGTTACAGTAAAAGAAAATATCAATCTTTAATACATTGTACTACAAGAGGAAAATATAAGTAAACATGAAATAAAAAAATTTAAACGAGCATGGAGATGAGCATTGATGTACCACATATGATGGTCTAAATTTCCTTGTTTCTAGCAAATTTTAGATATTTCCTTTCTGCAATTGTTGACTCCAAAATTCCCTCTTCAGGACATTTTCCACTTCATCACTGAACACCCCCACTTCCCCTGTCACTGACAAAGCTAAGAAAAACTATAATTACTGCTTTCACTTTGCAGTCAGTATTAAAAATCCTGGTCATAACATGGAGTCCAGAGTCTCTGCCTTTGAGTAGTCACCCTTCCCTTCTCCTTTCAGTTTTAATCACCCACAAGCATGCAAGGAACTGTCTGGCATGCCAGCTGCAATAACTTGAAGAGCAGCGGCGGGACTAGAATTAATCACACTGATGAACAAATTCAAACTTTTTTTTTGCTCCTTTGAATGAAAATAAGTGATTATTTATAATTCGACCCCACTGAATCCAAATCTCAAAGTAGAAATGTTGTATCACCTATCGTTTTCAATGGATTTTCATATTTTGTTTTTAATAAAAATTTAATTCCCTTTGTAATAATTAGAGCCCAGAAGTTTGGCAAAATGCCTCTTTTCATCTACTGCATATATTGATAAACGTTTTCCGGATATACGTTTCTTATATTGTTTCGAATGTTTTAGAAGTCTTTTCATTTTGCCTATTTTGCCTATTTGGGACACCACTGCCTATTTTTAATTATAATGCCTTTTCTTGCCTTTTTCAATGAAATTTAACAATTTCTTTTAAAGAAATGTGTAGGTTAAATTATTTTTCTCCCAAAAAATGTTGTTGGCATTTATTTTTCTTCCATTTATTATGTGAATAATTTTCGCCTTATTAAAGTAATGTTGAACTCAGGTATGTTTCAACATTGCTGAAGGAGAAAAGTGTGAGAAAAAAGTATTTCATGCTGATTTAGGATATTGCCTTTCCGTTAACATTTCTTTGTGATGAATACCTGTTGCAGAATACCTGCACAATTACGTCATAACGTCCAGCGTCCGTGTCCGGAGGTTATTGACAAGAAACAGCACTAATGCCGAAGGCCCTTTCCATGGATTCCAAAATCAAGTTCTCTATCTTTAGTTTAGTTCTGAACTTTGGAGGGAAAGGATCATGTAGTTGTCATCATGCCGAAATTTAGTGTGCCATTAAGTGGTAAGTTACATGGTTACGTGCGTGAATTTAGTGAAAGCACATTTTTGACAGACTGTACTATTCTTCTCTGCAAGATATGTGAAAAAACAATCAACCATGAGAAAAAATACTTTATATCTCAGCATGTGTCAACAGCAAAACATAAATCTGCAGCTGCTAAAATGATCGGACAGAAGAAGATATCCCTAATTTCAACAGTGGGCACTTCATCCAACAGGCAATCTCAGTTTTCTCTTGAACTGTGCAAAGCTTTCATGGAAGCAGGGATACCTTTCTGGAAAGTGGAAAACAAGTCACTGAGGAAATTCCTGGAGAAATACACTAAAGAAACGGTGCCGTCGGAATCTATGCTGCGGAAAACATATTTAAGTGAAGAAGCTCTGCAAAGAATTTGTGCTGAAGTTGGTGGAAAAAAGATCTGGAGTACAATAGATGAAACTACTGACGCTATGGGACGCTACATAGCCAACGTCATCATATGAACTATGGAACCAACATGCGGAGAATCCTCGTCATTTCTTCTCACATCAGAACAACTAGAGAGAGCCAATGGTTTGTCAATAGCTCAGTTATTCTCAAATTCCCTACTTCTGCTCTGGCCAGATGGTGTACATCATGATGACATGTTACTTTTTATCAGTGATGCAGCTCCCTATATGAAGAAGGCTACCATAGCATTGAAAATTCTCTTCCCGAACATGCTTCATATCACATGTGTAGCCCACGCAATGCACAGAATCGCCGAAGAAGTTAGAGTGTTGCACCCAGAAGTGGACAGGTTGATTTCGAACACAAAGAAGATATTTCTGAAATCTCCCATCGAACCCGAAAATTTCAGGAAGTTGCACCTGAGCTTAGTTTACCTCTGCAACCAGTCTTGACGAGATGGGGAACCTTGATATCAGCAGCTATATATTATGCTAACAACCTTGAAAAAATCAGTGAGGTGATCGATGCTCTTCCAGAAAATGAAGCGGCTTCGATTCGTGAAGTGAAAAAACTCCTGTGCTATTCAGAACTGAAGAATGAACTGTCGTTTATTTTTGCACATTATGGTGCATTGCCAGAGACAATTACAAAGCTAGAAAAAAGAGGCGAGACTCTTATAGCATCCATGAAAATCTTCGAGGAATCTATGCAGCAGATGATGGAAGTGCCAGGAGAAAAGGGGTCAGCTGTTGCGGAAAAGTGCAAATGGGTAGCGAGTGCAAATGAGGACCTGAAACAATTAAAAACAATTTGTGATATTCTAAAAGATGAAAATGCTGTTACCGAAATGAGTCCAGCTACATTAGCTTGTTTTATGTATGCTCCAATAACTTCTGTCCAAGTAGAAAGATCATTTTCTATTATGGAAAACATTCTCTCCGATAGACGACTATCAATGAATGTTGAGAACTTAAAAAAACACCTTGTAGTTATGTGCAATCAAGACGGAGAAAATTGAAATGCTCTTCCCAATGTAGATTTTAACATTTTGCCAGAGATTATAGATAAAAGTAAGCGACCTCCAAATGTGCCTTTCTTTGTTTATTTTGCCTTTTTTCATTTTAGTGCCTATTTTCCACATTTAAAAATGCCTTTTTGCCTGCCTATTTTAACGAAAATAAATGCCTGAACTTCCAGGCTCTAGTAATAATACATCGAAATTTGAAATTATTTTTGTTTGTTTGCTCATGAAATAAGATTTAAATATTGAAGTGAATAACTATGAAATATAAAAAAAATATATAGGACCGATTTTGACTGTTCAATTAAGAAATTTCATGCAAAAAAAGGAAAAAAAACACATTTTTACTCACATTTTCAAAATTTCTTTCTTGAACTCTGCCGTTTGTAACTGCCACCAGAAACCTCTTCCTTGAGGTTCCAACAGTAGTCTGCTAACATGTTCTGTACCGATTTTCCTGCATATCGTTTCTCCATGACAGAAATATCCTGGTGAAATCTCTCGCCGCGTCCAAGTTAGGGGTGGAAAGTACAAATGCGAAAGTAAAAAGTGAATTTTCAAGGGCATATTGCACCCCATGTGCTGATAACACTTCAACAAGTTCTTAACAAGTTTCTTGTTGTTGTCAGCTTTCGCATTTCTCTTTTTCTGTTAGCAGTTCCACAAAGTTGTCATCATGAATGATCTCACAGATTTGCGGCCCAATAAATATGCCTTCTTTTAACTTACTATCACTGAGGTTTTTTTTTTTTTAAGTACCCAAAACCCTCACCGTGTTTATCCAAAACCTTAACAAAATTTTTCATTAGCCCTAACTTTATATGCAACGGTGGTAACAAAATCTTGTCTTTCTCAAGTAGAGGGTGATTCCTAACACTCTTCTCTCCAGGAATTAAGTTTTTCGTATGGGCCAATCCACAATGTTGTAATGTTTATCTTTTGCCCGGCTGTCCCATTCGAAAAGAAAGCAACAAAATTTTGTAAACCCACACTGCATGGCTAACAGTATACCAATCATTTTGAGGTCTCTGCATATCTGCCCACCATATTTTTTCATAATTTATCATTTTTAATATTGTATCCATATTTTCATACGTTTCCTTCATGGTGGAAGAATAGGCAAGGGGTACTGATGGGTATATATTCCCAATATGCAACAATACTACTTTTAAACTATTCTTAGATGAATCTAAAAATAGTCTCCACTCGTTTGGGTTGCGACTCCTTCCAAGTTCTTGCAGAAGACCTTCTACATCATTGCAGTAAGTTATCTAATTACTAACAGAAAAAAAATGTGTCAGTGATTGTTGGCGTTTCCGATATGACACCTTAACACCATCTTGTAATAAATTCCACCCTCGGAGACGAGAACCTAATAATTCCGCTTGAACTTTAGAAAGGTTGAGGTCTCTGACTAGATCATTTAGTTTGGATTGGGAAATAAAGTGAGGTATATTTGGATCAGGAAAATTTGGATCGGTGTTTGAATATGAGGGTCCACGTTCGTCATCTGGAGAAGCACTGCTTGGCTCTGTTTCATCCACAGTCCATTCTTTAGGAGGCTTAGGAATTGGAATAAAATCAAGACTCATAGGTTTCTTGGCTGAAGGAACATCAGGATAAAATATAGAATGTTTTGATGTTGAACTATGTCCCACTATGTTTGTTAAACAGAAGTAACAATCCGTAGTATGATCTTTCTGTTCTGTCCACATTACAGGGTTTCCGAAGGGCATTGATTTGTGAGTGCCATTAAGCCAACCACGTAAAGTTTGAGAACAATTACAACCAATTTTACCTGGTGCCCAGCGTTTTCCCTCATCTGCTTTACTTCCAAAATACAACTCATATGCTTTTCTCACTATAGGAGTGAGTGATAGTATTTCTCTGTGACTTCGGAGTAAATTCCCCGCAAACATAACAAAACAAGTTTGGGTTATTCACACATTTGCGTGAAATGGCGAACTCATTAATTGAGTTATAATGAATTTCTTTAGAAAAACAATTATGAATGCTCTGATCGTTTTGTTAAAATACAACTTACACTTCACTTCACTATACACAATATTACATTCACAATTTCACGAACATACACAAACATAAAATATGGCTACTCGCGAAGTTATCGGAAAGGAACTTAAGACTCGACTAACCCACAAAAGAACAAATTTTAACAGAGAAACGGGAAATTACTCCACTGCCAGATGTTACCTCCACGAAATATTAATTGCCAGACATAAACACACAAGGTGGCTAAAAGGTTTGTATCCATTTGCTAGGAACCAAACGTTAAGCCATATGCGGAACAGGGTTCGGAGATCTGAAACCATAAAACTATAAAATGTGGGTGTTCTGTAAAAACTTTAGGTGATACAGGAAAACGGATGCGATATTTGTTATCAGCACATCTGAATACATAAAGATCACCTAGTTTTATTTAAACGAGTATTTCAATGTTTATCAGTGTCATCTAAGGGTGCTGAGGGGGTGCGGAAAGAAATTTAGGAGGAGTGATGCTGAAAGTAAGGAAAACGTAAAAAATACGCATGTAATCTTTCAAAACTGGGGGAGCAAGGTGCCAAAACTGGGAGGGGGGGCAAGGACAGTTTGCTTTCCCTTGATAGATAAGGTTTACCATCATGTGGGGCAAAAATAGCAAAAAGCAGGGACAACTGCACCTCCTAATCGCCGCCACTGATTAAAATAAATTGCTGACTGAAATGAAATTATATGTGTGAAATATATAACTTTTGATTGACATTAATTTTCAGGGAGGCTGTGCACCCCTTGCCCTCCCCCTGGATGTCCATGATGATGTGCATTAAGTCTTATACTCCAAGAAAGTGGTCATACAGTGTAAACATTCAGATACACATTGCAGTCTTATTGAACTATGTACTGAAATACAATATGAAATTTTTGAACTTTTCAATGTAAACAATGGAGGTACAAAATGCATATAGTACATTGTACCTTGCCTGCCACTTCAGGACAAAACGTGAAGTCCACAGCGCCTTCGTTAAAATTACTTCTGCTGCACTATCACCAACAACAAACTGTAAAATTTCTAAGTGAACATTGGACCTCTTCCTAACAGTTTTTGAAAGAGCCTGAAATCATATGTTTACTAGACATTACGTGGAACAAATACATAGAAAGTATTAGCAAGAAAGCTGCCCTTCTTGTTACAACTGGCATTAAATAATTTCCCGAGCACTGCTTGGTGATACCTTGAAAAGAGCTGAAATTTTTGCTCCAGTGTGAGGAAGAACAAGCAGGTGGAAAATAAACCATTTATCCAAAGAAAAAAAAAAGCTATAGGCAATTATCTAAAACCACAAACATACCACTTGAAGAATCAAAAGAAGAAAAATTCATAACAACAATGCTGACAAAGGAAAAAAGGGCCGCTGATCTTTATAGAGGCTGCCACAAGTACAGAAAAGCAGTGGCGTGCCCATAATTTTTTAAAGGGAGGGGTTACGTATACTTTTTTTTAGTAATCAGCCCTCATTTTGCCAACTTTTCTTGCCTTTGACATTCTTTTTTTTTTTTTTAGGAATATTGGATAAAAGGGAGGGGTTATGACCCCACCAACCCCCTTGGGCATGCCACTGCAGGAAAGTGTGTACTCATGCATCGGCATCTCTTTCAGTGCTTGCTTGTCGCATACAATAATAGCAAATTTACTTCAGTACCTAACATTCTGTCCTCAATATGACGACATGACATAATATGACACTCTAAGGGTTAATATTTTCAGTTGGACGTAGGGGATGCTGAACAGGGACAGCACTACAGGAGGGGCTAGGGGGGACTGAAGCCCCCAAAACCAGACTCAGCCCCCTGTAGCCCCCCAAGATTTTTGTAGTACGTAGATGCATTTTCACCGAAAACTTAAAAAGTTTAAGTTTACATTTTCCTTTATTAAAATTCCATTGAGGCAAGCACAATGTTCAAGTACATTTTCTAGTTCAGTTAGATCACAATGTTAGTTTTAATATGATGTGTTCTAAAATCAAGGGGAGGGGGCATATGCAGATATGCCAGGATAGCAGTGGTTACCATTTGATACTACTTAATGGGCCAATCATAAGTGCCAGCAGGGACGGCGACAGGGGTGGGCACGGGTGGGCAAGTGCCCACCCAAAAATTACTGTGCCCACCCGATTGCCCACCCAATCAAATTCAACAAATATATACACTATGGGAAATATGAATGATGTTCAATATATCAGTGTATTCTGATGATAATTCCATGTATATTTTACTTGTGATAATATATACACTAGAAATGTTCACATATTATTTATTACCCCAGAAAAGCTTTACTGCCTTTTGCTGAAACATTATCTATTAAATAAGTTTAGGAAAGTTGGAGAAAAATATTGCGTTAAACGAAATTAATTAAATTTTCTTTTAACTTCATTAACTTTGTCATTGTAAATCGAAACGAATTACCAGAGCTCTTGAAACAAAAACTGTGGTCCAATGAACACTTATATAATTAGAAGCAGCCAGTACGCTTATGAGGCTTCTTGTGGGAGGCACAAAATTATGTGAGGTATAATGATTAGATCAGGATTTTGGGGGAGGAGGCGTGAGGGCTTAGCTCCGCACCTGCACTGGAGTAAAAATGCTTTGAAAAGTGCAACATAATGAAAAAAAATAGATACTTGGAATGTGGTAAAAATACAGAAATATAACTAAGTATCTGACATAACTTAACCAAAAAGTTGTAATTGAAACTGTATAGAGGGGTGAGAGTTCTTGATGACAGTTCCGAACCTACACATATATAAATTCCGACCTGGGTAAGAAAGTAATCTATAAATAAACAAATAAAACCATCTTCTTCACGTTGCTTCCTCCAGCATCACACAAATCATTTTGTCTTTTTAATAAGGTCTACATTGAAATACCAGAAAAGAAATGGGCAATTTGATGTGTCCATTTCCTTATTTCATTGCAATTTTTATGTACTTGTCATCTTCAAATAGCCATATGGTATCCAAAATAACAATTTATTTTCATTATACTAATAAGAAGCAATCACAATAATCACTACAATACCAAGGTAAATACATTTTGATATAACCGTTGTGTAGGTTTGAAAAGAAGCTACATAATTTTTGAGTTCATGAGAACCTCTATCCACATATCAGTTTTGCCTGTCAGTTATGCAAGCACGTGACTAACTTACATAGAATTAAAAGGATGGAAGGGATGGACGGAAAACTTTGATTCGAGGGCATCAGAGACTTATAATTATAATCAGGAACAAAAATAATGATTTAAACTTCAGAAGCATCAAAGATTCAACCGAATCTGTAGATAAAGCTGAATTAAAGAAAATAAGTTGTCACAAAATATCCGGAAGACATTTTTGTTTGTTTCTAAGCCCACTTTTATACTAAGATATAGGCTAATTGGCACTAGACCTACAGTTCAAAGTGTGGTCAGAACTAGTATGTAGTGTTCTTCCACCTGGAGGTTCGAACCAAGGACCCTTTAATTTCAAGACGACAGTGTTATGCCCTTGGAGAGAAAATACATAAAGAGCTCACACCAAACGTGTCGTTTTATCAAAACAGGAGGTGCATCCCTTTGAGAGACGTATTGCCTGAGAATTAAAATATATCTTCCACTTACAGACAGAACTATTTGAAAGTTACGGAAAACAGCGTAATTGTTCACGGAGTTAGCTGCCATGATCCAAAAATGAAACATTGTGGAATTGAAACCACTAACTCAGCTTTCGAAGTGCTAAGAACTAATAAATCTCCATTTGTGGAAGAGTATGCTGTGGCTGATTCGACTGTGTGTTTTATTTTAAGCCACTTTTCTGTTAGTTGTAGTTAATAACGACGAGAGGTTGAATGATGATTAGATAAAAGTGATGAAGGGGCGAACACAAATGCACATAAGCACACAATGCAAAACCCACAAACGGAGCCAACTCTTGTTTTAGTGATAATATCCCGGGTTCAATACCTGTGGAGGAACGTAGTGGTTCGGATTCCATTTTAAACTGTAAGTCCAGTCCCGATTAGCCTTTCTGTACATAAAGTGGACTCATAAACGAACTTAAACGCAAACAAACCCCACAAATGACTATCTTGACTGAGGTTTCAGGTACCAGAGACTCGTTGGTCTGCAAAAATTAAGTTTCCAGGGTGTATTATGTAGAGGTTGACATTTGAGTTTGAAAGAGTCATCCCTTGAAGCCCAGGAAATCTGTGAAAAAGAGATGAATTACGGGATGCGATGATACATTCCTTGTTGCCAAAATCGATTTCCACAACAGAAAACTATTTGTTGCCTAAATGAAGTATGCTCATCTAACTGTACGTTTTTCCTTCTCCCGCATGAGAGAGACCAAGACTGACTTCAGAAATCAAAGAACAGCTTAGCAAATAATATCTTCAATTCTGAACAGATTTTTCAATGCTATTTGTATTTTCAGTGATATTTTGTCATAATGACTTTCTTTAGCCTATGAAAACTTTATAAAGAATGATCGAAGAATTGGTTTTTCCATGTGCTTTAAAACTTTCCTAATAAGAAATTATTTTTAATCCAAACATTGATATGCATTTGCCAGTTGTAAAAGAAACTCGTAAGCCAAGAAAAGTGATAATTAACTCCCGACCGGAAAGTTACGCTTCTTTCAGTTAAAAATTCATGTGATGAAAATGCCATGCTCAGTTGAATTATGAAAACTAATTAACTTCTTCACCATTGCCTACCAATCACACATTCTGTCTTGGACGAATATATAAAATGGAGTACGTACTTTGTACTTTTTGCATAATAATATGTAAAACTCACATGTGGTCTTACATTAATACTGCCCACCCTAACTTATCAATATGCAGCTACTGCCCACCCGGTCGAAAATTTCTGGCGCCGCCCCTGAGTGCCAGCCAAACTTGCTATGAAATATATTACCTGCCTCGTACGTGGATGACGTATTCAGTGGCTGTGAGATTGCTCTTTAATTGTTCACATATGCAGCTAAATGTGTACATTATTAGGCTCCATAAATCGTATTGCTAATTTTCTGAATAAATCTAACATTATGTGATATTTTTTTTTTTTAAAGTAGGACAGCGTTCAACATCTAAAGATATGTCAATGTTCTTTTCTGTTTGTTAATTATTCATTTGAGTACCGACAATGGTATGAGTGTTATTCTCTCATTTTTTTCATTGTTATATCTATTCTTGTCATTGCAAATATTCAAGATGGAGAAATAGGATGTTAAGAAATCAAAGAGTACACAAAGTAACTAATTCTTAAACGTTAAGAATTGGAAATATTAAAATTGGACCTCCTCGCCCTGGTTATCTAGCAGCAATACTGCTGCCTTGAAAATAAGGGGACCCGGGTTCGATCCCCAGTGGAGGCACATATCATTAAGTAGCTTGGATTCCACTATAAGCTGTAGGTTTCGTCCCAGTTAGTTTCTGTGTATATAGTGGATCTTAACCTTCGAGCGGGCGCGCCTGCGCAAAATTTACGCCAGAAGTAATTTTCTTTAATTTTCTTGTGTTTACTTTGAATTCATCGACCTATGCTTTTTATGTATTCCTCAAAGAGGTATTTTGTGTTGCATATTTGCAGTCATTGTTACTAATCCATATGTTATACTCTGTCAATTGTTGTTTATTTCAGATCAGAACACCGTGTCGTAAAGTTTGCGCTGCGCGCCTGCTCCTGTTCTGTAATTATTTCGTCAGGTCATTGTTGAAAATGAGTCGACAAACCGTAGACGTTAGCGAAATTCAGCTTATCCCTCAAGTTTCTCGAATAGAATAGATTGATTGATTTTGATTTTGAATCCGATTTATACACAGAAAGGCTAATCGCGACTTGACCTACTTTGGTAGCTAGGCTCGCTCCCAGAATGTTTTGAGGAGAAGGACATATCCGAAAATGTGAAAGTAAGTTCCTATTATTTGGTTTATTTTACTTAGTTTATACGAGATATAGTGTGTGTGTGTGTGTTTGTGTGGTGTGTGTGTGTGTGTGTATGTGCGCGCGCACGTACGGTGAGGGAAGGGGGACGCGGGAGTGTGTACACAGGATATTGACA
Source organism: Lepisma saccharinum (assembly GCF_977018435.1). NCBI lineage: Eukaryota > Metazoa > Arthropoda > Insecta > Zygentoma > Lepismatidae > Lepisma > Lepisma saccharinum. The sequence goes on from NC_139230.1 coordinate 45,519,408, forward strand.
TAGTCTGCCCATAATTTTTCATATGACGTAGAGAATTTTTACTCGACTCGGTCCCTCTTGAACTTGGAATGTAAAGTGTTTGTACATAAACTTGTAATATTTAGGTTTTCAGCAGGTATATCTGTCGTAAAAAGTACGACACGCGCCTGCTGATGAAAAGCGTGGTGCGCTTTAAATATGTAATAAGTTACGTAATGTTTTTTTCAGCATTCTAACTTGTATTTCAATATGTTTCTTTTATATTAACCTCAGATATGATATAAATAAATGTAGACCCAAAAACATTTTCGTTTATATTATAAAAATTCTTGCTTATAATGAATGATACTAAATGACGTAAAAAATGCGTCACGCGCCCGCTGGTGACACGATTATGAACGCGCCCGCTAGAAGGTTAATACAAATCCAATCAAGTAAACATTTTTGCATACGATGCAAAAATCAGCATGCTTGGGCAAATTTCATTCTATGCACACCTAGGCCTACATGCTAATTAATTATTATTTGTGATGTTAGATAATAATTTCTGCAGTACCATCAAAGAGACAAAATTTGATTCCGTGCAGAAGAATCAATCTTTGAAGCACACCCCATAAAACTATTGATATAATTTTGATCAATACTCAGAGCATAATATATTCTGAAATAAAATTATTATCTTCAACAGTCACTTCTCTAACCAAAATGCCCAGTACAAGAGTTGCAACTACTTACATTCATTGATTTTATGTCAATATATTTGTCTCATAGTGGAGGTGGATTTGTAGTGAAAATATTTTTGTTCCTTGAAAGTGACACATCCTATAAGTGGAGGATTTTTCTCACATCCTCACCATTTGTAGCCCTAAGTTCTGAATTCCAGTCGTTGAACAAGGAAAGTCAGATATTTCATCATAGAAGAGAAAATGGTATCATTAATACAGTTTCTATTCAAAGGTGTTTTCTCTTATTTGATGCCTACTTTATTAAGTTAGTGCCACTTTGCTGAAGCATGAAAAGCTACAATCTTTACACGCTTCCTACTGTTGTAATTTTAATAGTTTAGAGTCATGGCACATTATGAGGCAGAATGGAAGTCAAAATAAAGACCTTCAGCAGCTTCTTGCAATGATTGAAACATTCAAAATTTTCTTTTACGAACTTTATAAGTTTTGTGTTATTGAAATGTTCATATCCCCGTCAACGGTTGCTTGAGACAAACCTTCGAAATCGAATTGGTGACGAGAGGTTGAGTGCTCTATCTGTTCTGACCTTTGAAGAGCTTGCAAAATCTTTGGATTTAAAATAGGTTGTGGCTGCTCATAAAAACAAACGTATGTTATTGTAGTTTCTTGCTGTGGATCATTTTCTTATTTTAGCAACAAATTAGTCACACTGTTTACATAGAAATAGTGTTTCGTGTAGTGTTTATACGAATATCCAGCGAGTTGATAATGTAATGAGTGTAGTATCTATGGTGTACATTGTACTTTTCACATGAATAGTAAGACTGATATTATTTCACTCAATAATTGCTTAGGAAAATAAACAATATAATTATTGCATTTTATCTGACATAATAGATTTGTGTACCTAAAAGTACTTTTGTATATGATGGAACAAAATGTAACATCTCATTGATTTATATTGAGTTCTGATTGTAAAATATGCAAGCGGTAAAATTATACCCTCAAAGTATGAAGTAAGTACATTTTAGTCTGAATTAGTTACCCCCCCCCCCCGAGAATTTGACTCCGAAATCTGTAGCCCCCCACATATTTCAGGCTGGTGCCATCACTGGTGCTGAAGGGAGCATGGAAGAAAATTAAGGGGTGCACAAGCACCCTCCTGGCGCTGCCCCTGTTGAAGAGTTCTAGTGGTGTACGCAAACCCATATTTTTTTCACTTTTACTAAATTTCTCATAAATGTTATGGTAATGTGTTCATGAATGAAATTTTGTCTAACAAACATTCTTGCTGGCAGCAGTTTCATGACAACAACAAGGCCAAAAATGTAATTGCCATGTTGTTTGCATCATGGGTGGCATCATTCTACAATAAAGGGATACAAAAACTGAGACCCCTCTACAACAAGTGACTTAACAATGGTGGTAACTATGTCAAAAGTAGTGTATGTACATGAAATGGCAATATAAACAGTTAGTAAATATATTCTTATTTTCTGGATAAATCTCATGTGTGTAGAAATGTAGAAATTTATCTCTAAAAATACCTCATTTGGTAGTGATGTAGGAACCATACATGTAGCATACAAGTAAGACATCTGGACAGATTGGAAACTTCCTGAGCCATAAGGATGTGGCTGTGCTTGGGAATTATCCAAAACAAAATGATGTGGCATCTGTGTTCCCTTTAAACCTGGCCAAGCATAAGGATATGGTATCTGTGTTCGCCGGAAACTTGGCCAACCATAAGGAAATGGCATCTGTGTATGCTGGTGGGTATGCTGGTGACTTCCCCAAGCAAAAGGCACTCCCGCCTCCTGCACTCCCACCTCATTTGCTTCTTCCAGATACCCAATATTTTCCTCCAAATCCACAACTTTCTCCTCCAAATACTCAACTTGTTTCTCAAGAACCTCAACTTTTCCCTCCAAATCCTCAACTTGTTTCTCCAGATCCTCAACTCTTTCCTCCAAATCCTCAACTTGTTTCTTCAGATTCTTGACTTGTTCCTCCAGATCCTTGACTTGTTCCTCCAGATTCTCAACTTTTTCCTCCAGATGCCCAAGTTTAGCTTCCATATCATGAACCTTTTCCTCCAAGTCAACCTGAAACAATAACAATACATTCTCATATATCTAATAAATATAATTAACATTTGATCATATTTATGTAAAGACACATTGACACACACCTACCAGCTTGTGTGTCCTAAGGTTGATAATGGTTTAGGTCTCTCGCTTTAATTGGACTCCTCAGATTTCTGTGGTGAGCGCCAACAACACCTTACTTTACACTACTACCTATGTGTGTAGGAAAACAGATTAGTTTTACTTTTATCAGTCTATCGGATTCCCATGTATATATGGTTGGACCTTTCCAATGGTGTAATGGTAAGGTAGTCACCTTGTAACCAAAGGGACTCAAGTTTGATACCTGGTGGAGGCACATTGTGGTTGTATTCCACTTTAAACTGTAGGTCCAGTCCTGATTAGCCTTTCTGTGCATAAAGTTGACCCAAAATCAAACATTCAATATATGTATGGAAAGATACCACAATGTGATTCAAATAGCACACTTTGGTCAGAGTTCCAATTTTAATCTTCCTCTATTCAAAGGAGCCAACCAGAAGCATGCAGTAAAGGAAGGCAGATCAAGCACCACTTATGTTATTTTCTTAAAAACAATTTTGGTGTTTAAATGTTGTAATTAGCCAAAATGAATAGGCATAAGGATGTGACGACCTCATCGCCCAGTGACTTGTTCACTGCAGTTAGTCAACCAACAGAGTGAAATCGTCAACATTTTGCTCTGTTGGGATTTACAGAGCTGTCCTGTCATGGCTCCATGAGTGTCCCACAATCGGCAGAATTGGGGTATGGTTCGTGGACTACAGCCCCTGGCCATATTATTAGACGCACCACAATTTTTTTTTTCAAAATAATAGTTTTGAAGGGGAAAATTTTACAAAATCCACCATTAGTTATCTGAAAAATTTCCTGTACGTTATTTGAACCCTGGCAAATACGAGTAATACGTACAAATGCACTTTCTTCCACAACATTGATGATAATAATTGAAATAGTAATAATAATACATAGTAATGTAATTCGACACAGTGGACAATTTTAACAGTTCGCTTACTGTTCACATTTAAAATGTTGCAATAGGGTTCTTTGTGGCTGAACTTTGATTATTGTAATGAACAATATGAAAAGAGGAGGTATTGTTGTTACAAACAATACCGCCAACACCAAATGTCTTTGTTGTTGAACGAACATGCCGCAGTTCAATTCAAGCTGAGTTGAGAGGAGGACGTCTTGCGAATACTGAATCGTATTTGTGCTAAATTTTGCAGTGATATTGTTTTTGTACACTGTCAGTATGTTTTTTAAAATTTAATTAATAACATTGAGGAGTCATGGGTAAAAAAAAGGGACTTGACACCGAGAAAGATGGCTGAAATTAAGGCACTAATAAAGACAAAAATGTTCTCTAATCGTGAGATTTCTCGAAGATCTGATGTTGTCTGAAGCATCGGTGAGGCGAATAAAGAAGAAAATTGAACATGGTGGACAGTGTGAGCCACAAAGGAAGGACAAATGTGGACGTAAAACAATTTTTACTCCAAGATCCTTACATTGTTTGAAGAACATTTGCCTCACGAATAGATTTGCGAGTACAAAGGAACTTAAATATAAACTTGAAAAGAGTGGTGTTCGTGCATCTGAAAGAACAGTAAGGCGTAGGCTCTCTGATATGAACCTGAAGGCACTCAGACCTACTAAGAAGCCAAAATTAACCCCTGGTATGATTCGTAAACATTTTCGTTGGGCAAAAGCTCACAAAGAAAAAGATTTGAATTTTTGGAGATCTGTTTGCTTTAGTGACGAGTGCACGTTTAATAAATCTCAGTTTGTGAGAAGACGTCCAGGTGGAAAATACAATCCCGATTGTGTTGTGCAGACTGTCAAACATCTGATAGAAGTTATGATTTGGTCAGTCATTAGTGGCAAAGGTACAGGACGTCTGTATTTGGTTCATGGAACAATGAGGCAAGAACAGTATAGGGAAGTGCTTAGAAAAAAGTTGCTATCTCAAGGAAGAGAATGGTTCCCAAATGGAGAACAGTTCGTATTCATGCAGGATGGAGCGTCATGCCATACCGCAAAATCAATAAAACAGTTTCTACAGAGTGAAAATGTACCTCTCTTGCCCTGGCCAGGAAACTCTCCCGATATGAACCCAATTGAAAATGTTTGGTACCTAGTGAAAAAAGAAGTGGCAAAGCAAACAATTACGACGAGAATTGGCCTAATTGAAAAAATAATTGAAGTGTGGAATCACCATCCTTATATGAAAGAGACAGTACAAGCATGCATTGATAGTATGCCAAGACGAATCCAAGCACTGATAAAGACCAAAGGCAGCTCAACAAATATTAAAATTGACTTCCAGTCATATGTACATATTATAAAGCTAATATTCAAGACACACTAAGAAATTATATTTGTAACCATTAATGTATCAAGTAATTGTTGTTTTTTGTTAAGGTTCACATGTGATCAATGTAATATTTCATGTAATAAAATATAAATAAAAGGAATAGAGAATAACAAGACGAGATAATAGCATCCTTAAAATTTTGCATAAAATTTGGAGGTGCGTCTAATAATTTGGCCAGGGGCTGTACAATGTGATCCTCCCAGCTAGATCCAAGGGATCCACTGACCAACGACAGGTGCAGTCCTCCATTCATATTGGGGGTTAGGCGTAGAGCTGATAACTCTGCACTGTAAAAAGACATGTCAAGAAACAGCAATACGAGGCCATGGATGTTCCCAAGGTAAAATATTCCGGAGGTAAAATAGTCCCCCATTCGGATCTCCGGGTGGGAACTACTTTGGGAGGTCACTGGACTAAGGATAAGATCTACATTAGGAATAAGGATATTAAATTAGGCATCTGGAATGTTCTGAGCCTTTACTGGCCTGGGGCATTTCAGTGTACAGTTAAGTATAAATTAGATGTAGTAGCTGTCCAGGAAGTTAGCAGGCCAGGAGAAGGGAATTGTAAAATTAAAAATTATACTTTTTTTCTATGGTAGTTCTGAAAATCATAATTTTGGAACAATCTTTTTCATAAATAATAGAATTATCTCGGTTCTTAAAACAGTAGAATTTATTAATGATGGGATATCATATGCAGCTTTACAGGGAAGGTGGTGTAAAATTATTTTAATAAACATACATGCTCCAACGGAAGATAAAGATGATAATACTAAAGTAGATTTTTATACAGAGTTAGAACAGGTCTTTGATAAATTTTCTCAGCATGATATGAAAATTCTGTTAGGTGACTGTAATGCACAGATTGGCAAAGAAGAGACATTTAAACCCATGATTGGTAAAGAAAGACTATGAATTAAGTAATGATAATGGAATCAGATTGATTACTTTTGCAACCTCAAAGAATTTAATTGTGAAAAGTTCCACTTTCAAACATAAAGATATCCATAAATATACCTGGTCTTCTCCAGATGGTAAAACTCATAATCAGATATATCATATTCTCATTGATAAGAGAAGGCATAAAAAAAGTAAAGTAAAGTAAAGTGTTCCCCTGTGCATAACACCATGCCATGAAGGCGTATAGGGAGTGTGGGGGTAACGCCCCATACTTTCTTGATCCGGTCGTGAGTGAGGGTGATGTGATCAGCATCACGCCCCTGACCGCCTTTACCCCCCAGGGTTTCCCCCAGGTACCCATGTTATTCGACGCTGGGTGGGCGCCGGGGCCGGTTTCACCGTTAGAAAAGTTCCCGGATTTGAACCGGCCGGGGATCGAACCCGGGACCTTGAGCATGGTAGTCAGACGCGTTACCGACTGAGCCACCGCGGCCACTGATAAGAGAAGGCATACTAGTATAATTGACGTTTGTACACATAGAGGTGCTTAATGTGCCAGTGACCATTATTTAGTAATTGCTAAATTAAGAAAAAGACTCTCAGTGATAAATCATAAGCAACAAAGTCTAACAGTTCTAAAATTTAATGCAGGAAAATTTGCTGATGAAAGAATTAAGAAAGATTACCAAATTAAACTGTGAAATAGATTTGATGTTTTGCAGGATTTAAATGATGATGAAAATATAAATGAAACAGATGTAAATAAGAATTGGGAGCAGATATGTAATGCAATAGAATCAGTAGCTAAAGAAAGTATTGGATACCATAAACCAAGAAAAAGTAAGCCATGGTTTGATAATGAATGTCATAATCTAAAAGAAATAAGGAATCAGGCTAGACTTAGGTGGTTAAATAACTCTGATGATACAAATCTAAGCAATTATGATAGAATAAAGCGAGAAGTTAACCGCATGTTTAGAAGTAAAAAAAAAATATTATTTGAAAAGCAAAATCAACGAAATTGAAACAAACAGCAAAAACAAAAATATCAGAGATTTATATAAAAGTGTAAATGAATTTAGAAAGGGGTGGCAACCTAAAGTAAACTTGATAAAAGATAAAGACGGTGATTTTCTAGTTGACCGAAGCGATATTCTAAATAGATGGAAGAACTACTTTAATGACCTTTTAAATGTTCATGTAGGAGATAAATCAGAAGTAAATGAAGTGCACACAGCAGAACCTTTAGTTCTAGAACCTAACTTGACTGAAGTTAAAGATGCTATTAAAAGGCTAAAGAATAACAAAGCACCTGGCATTGATTTAATACCAGCTGAGTTAATTAGATAAGGTGGAAATTTGTTAATACGGGGGTCTACCCAAAAGAAACCAAACTAATTTTTTTGTGAACTTATTTATTCACAATTTAAGTACAAATCGATCCCCTTCAAAGTACTCTAAACTTGCATTAAGACACTTGTCCAATCTTTGATTCCATTTTTCAAAACAATTTTTAAAGTCATCTTTTATGATACGTGATAGTGCCTCCGTCATTTTTTTCTTCACCTCAGTTACATCAGCAAAACACTTTCCTTTCATGTCTCCTTTCATTCTTGGAAACAAAACAAAAAAGTCACATGGGTAAGGTCGGGTGAGTATGGGGGTGAGGAACAGGGGTCATACCATTTTTGGTCAAGAATTGTCCTACAGACATGACTGTGTGAGCTGGGGCATTGTCATGATGGAAAAACCAGTCACCCGACTGCCACAAATTGGGCCGCTTCTGCCACACACTGTTGTGCAATTGTTTCAAAACTTCCAAGTAGAAAGCCTGGTTAACTGTCTGACCCTGCAGAACAAACTCTGAATGGACGACTCCTCTCACATCGAAAAAACCAAGCAGCATTGTTTTAATGTTTGATTTCACCTGACGAGCTTTCTTGGGGCGCGGTGATCTTGAAGTCTTCCACTGGCTTGATTGTTGCTTCGATCTGGGATCGTAAGCATAGCATCACGTTTCGTCACCTGTGATAATTTTAGAAAAAAAGTTTGGATCATTTTGGGACTCTTCTTTCAAAGCACGGCATGCTTCCACGCAGCCTCGTTTTTGTCATTCCCATATCGTCTGTCAAAATTCGCTGCACTGAACTCCAAGTCACTCCTAACAGCTCTACAATTTGTTCAATGGTCCGTCGTCGATCTTCGCTGATGATTTCACGAATTTTTTCAACATTGTCATGTGTTCGGGCTGGGGAAGGACGACCTGTACAAGGTTTATCATCAATTGACATTTCACCATTTTTGAAACGGGGAAAACCACCCAAACACTTGAGTATTCCCCATTGCATCGTCCTTGTACGCCGTTTTTAACATTTCAAGAGTTTCTGTTCCACTCTTTAAAAGCAAAACGCAGAATTTCACCGCCGCACGACATTCCCGAAAATCAGCCATTGCAAAAACGATGATCACAAAAAACAGCTGTCACTCTAAACTCCACCAAAATGTGTCCTGAAATACTTCAGTGACAGCACTCGGGTTATGGACTAGGGAAGGTTCGCTCTATGAGCTCCTAGCGGCAAAACACGGTATTACAAAACCTCTGCCCACCACAAAATTAGTTCAGTTTCTTTTGGGTACGCCCACGTATGTCAAATTCATAAATTAATTTGTTTAATATGGAATAAAGAAGAAATCCCTAAACAGTGGAAATAATCCATAATTGTTCCTGTGTTTAAAAAAGGTGATAAAATGAACTGCAATAATTACTGTGGAATTTCTCTACTCTCAACAACATATGATTTGGTCAAAAGAGATAAATTATATAATATATTAGTAGAGTTTGGAATACCTAAGAAGCTTGTTAGTATGATAAAAGTATGCACCAGTGAAACAGAAAGTAAAATTCGTGTGGGTATTAATGTGTCTGACAAATTTACAATTCATGATGGGTTAAAACAAGGAGATATGTTATCTCCATTGCTCTTTAATTTTGCCTTAGAATATGCTGTTAGGAAGGTAAAAGAAACTAAAGAAGGACTAAAATTAAACGGTGTGACTTAGTTGTTAGCATATGCAGATGATGTAGACTTATTAGGGGATTCATGATGGTTGCAGTAAACGCGGTTTAAAATTACTTACGTGTAATTTAGAAGATTTCACACTTCCACATTGCACAATTTAATGGTTCAATCCTATTAATTTCGAAGATCCACTGTCTTCATTCACAAAAGGGTACGGCGTTTTTGACGGGGGCGTACCCAAAAGCAAGGTTAGTTTGGTTGTCAAAAACGCCGTACCCTTTTGTGAATGAAGACAGTGGATCTTCGAAATTAATAGGATTGAACCATTAAATTGTGCAATGCGGAAGTGTGAAATCTTCTAAATTTCACGTAAGTAATTTTAAACTGCGTTTACTGCAACCATCATGAATTCTACACCTTTCATACGGAAGGAAATGCGGGAATATGAGCGTAATATCAGGAAAATACAAACCCGACAAGTGGATATTTCATTCCTCAAGGCATGCAGGAACAGTGAAGTGACTTCGAAATTCCTCAAGTGGAAAACATTCACCACCAGCTATAGCGTTAAAAAGGTCGTGTTCAATGCCGAAAAACGGGCAATGAGTGCTGTGATCAGTGATAAATATCTTGAAATAGCATCACTTCAAAAAACATGTGCTTCCCTCCCTGACTACATACAACCGAGAATCAACCCCGACGACTGGAAAAAAGCCCAGCAAAACATCGACGTCATGCTAAAAACGTCGCAAAACAAGAAAACAATGATCCTAACACAGAAACTGCAAACCCTTGGTGCCCAACCACCGGCCCTCACCACCCCACAAGTGAACCCCAGCACCCCCGCCAGCACCATAATCAACCTCACCAACCTCACTGTGCCGACAGAATTCCACTCCCTCCTCCAACACGGCCTCAAATTTAACCTCCTTTATGACTCCCCCCTCCCTAGACTTAATCTGCTCTGCTGAAAAAACTGTGTTTGCTGAGTGTGTATGCCTTACCTGTGCTTCCATCATCCTCCGCCAACACGCCCAACATACTAGCAAACATAAACCCACAGTGCACAATAAACTAAGGAACACAACACAGGAATTCCGAAAATGGCTACAGGACAACAAATGTTGGTGCATAAAATCGGACAAGGGTAATCAATATGTCATAATGGGAAAAGGCCTATACAGTGACAAAATGCATGCAAAACTAAACTCTGATGGCTACGAAAAGCTGAAACGTGACCCCACAAGCAGATACAATACAGCCATCTGCCGAGCCATAGATAACTGTGCCCTCCTTCAAGATAGTGAAAAGAAGAAACTAAGGATCACCCACCCCAGCCTTCCCTGTGCATACGGCATACCAAAAACTCACAAACCAGGAACCCCCTTGAGAATCATAGTGGCCTGCTTAAATCAACCGAGTGTCCACCTGACCAAATGGCTCCTCCAGAAACTGACCGTCCACAATGACAAACTCGCCTACTGCCTAAAAAACGGCATTGAAGCAAAAGAATTTGTCACCTCTTTTGTCAAAGCCGACAACTGCAAACTAGCCAGCATAGACGTAGTGAACATGCACTCCTCCATTCCAATCAGATTTGCACTTGACTCGACCAGAACATGGCTCCTCAGCAATAGCACGCCCCCATTTGTAACAGATGAAATCTGCAACCTTCTGCAAGCCTGCCTCACCCACAACTATTTCCAGTTCGAGGACAGTTTCTTCCACCAGACAGGAGGCCTAGCGATGGGCAACCCCCTTTCTGCACCCCTATCCAACATTGTGCTGCATGTGGCCGAGAAGTCAATTCTCACCCAACCAGTGTTTGCTCATATAAGATACAAAAGATCAAAAGCGCCGTATCCTTTTGTGAATGAAGACAGTGGATCTTCGAAATTAATAGGATTGAACCATTAAATTGTACAACGCAGAAGTGTGAAATCTTCTAAATTTCACATAAGTAATTATTAGGGGATGATATAAATACAATTAAGAATAATGCTAAAATATTTTTCAAAACTGCTAAAGAGATAGGTTTGGAAGTTAACAAAGAGAAAACTAAATATACGTTTACAGGCCGAAACCAAGTGTTAGGTAATAATCAAAATCTAATTATTGATAACAAAAAGGCCCATAGCCAGGCAGGGGCCGGGGTAGGCCCCTTGGAACTGCCATCAGCCACCCCTGGCACTGCCATCAGCCCCCTTGACATTAGGTAAAACTATTTTGTATAATTTGTTTGCAGTGAAGAGTGAAAATGTAGACAGCAGATATTATTTTCCTCACAACTTTGGTGAAGGATAAATTTACATAACATGAACAGCAGCTATTATATTATTTATCTGTAAATTTGCTGCCACTGTTGCGACCTGCCTTTTAGACAGAAATCTGTAACTTCGACGTCATCATGCAAATTCCCTCTGTATCTGCATCAAAGGTGAACAGATCCCAAGTTTTGGGAACGAAGGGGTGTTTCATTGCTTCGGGCAGGGGTGGAATGTACTGTAGGCACTATGATTGAATATTGTACATTTTTTGTGTGATTATAAATATCTGTATCATCAAAAGTAGTATGGATTGTTGTGTAGTAAGGCATGATTTCAATAACAATCAATTAACACTTCAAGTGAAGTTTTTGTGTATTTCTAAATTTTATGTAACTTTATAACCCCCCCCCCCACACACACACACACATGCACATAATTTACCTTCATTTAACACTGTTAAGATTTTTAAAAAATTGGCTTTGTTTACAAAGCCCCCCCTGATAACCTGTGAGCCTCCCTGGAGATCAATTCTAGCTACGGGCCTAATAACAACTCATTTGAACCAGTTTCCAAATTCAAATACTTAGGAGTAATATTAACAAATGAAAATTATATTAAAGAGAAAATAAAAAGTAGGCTTAATTCAGGAAATGCATGTTACTTCTCTCTTCATAAACTTTTGTCTTCTCGTTTAATATCTTAGAAACTAAAAGTTAAAATATACAAAACAGTAATTTTGCCTGTAGTATTATATGGGTGTGCAACTTGGTCCCTTATATTGAAAGAGGAACACAAATTGAGAGTATTTGAAAATAAGTTCCGTAGGAAAATATTTTGACCTAAAAGGGATGAGGATACAGGTGAGTGGAGAAGGTTACATAATTTAGAACTACATAATTTGTATTCATGTCCAGATATTACTAGAATAATTAAATGAAGAAGACACAGGCCATGTGGCACGAATGGGAGAAGAAGGAAGAGTTTACAGGATTCTTGTTTGGAAACTTGATGGTAAGAGACCTGTAGGAAGACCAAGATGAAGATGGAGGGATAACGTTGAGATGGACCTTAAGGAAATCGTTAGGGATGGAAAAGAGTATATAGATCTTGTTCAAGATAGGGACAGATGGAAGGCCTGTATTGCTAGCCATGAACCTTCGGGTTTAAGAAGGCTAGAGAGTTAGTTATTTAGTTAGTTTCATTAGCCAAAATGAAAACTGACCCAAACGAAAACTCACGGCATGCCCCTGATGCAACACACTATACAATCAATCAACAATGCATTGTAACTCCAAAACATAGCAATAGGAATTATCAACAAACTTACAATTTGTTACATCCATATCCATTACTATCTCAACGAACATTTTATTGATAGTGATTGATATTGATTTGGTGTTTTTAATTTCACTTTGTGCACAGTATGGCTAATTGGGACTCGGCCTACAGTTTAAAGTGGGATCCGAACCACTATGTGCCTCCACCAGGTATTGAACCCAGGACACCTTGATTACAAGGTGATGACGCTACCACTTCGCCAGTGGGGAGGCCTCTCAATGAACATTCTAATTTATCATATTTTTCTTGTGAGTTTAACATACAAGTTAGTAGTTAATCATGCCCTGTTACAATTGTGTCATACCATGTAAGTCTTTATGCATAATAGCATGGTCATTACACCACACACATATATTGTGTCACCAACAACCTTAATCTTCTATGCCTCATACAAATTACAAATGTCTTTCACAAGATAAGTACCTAAAGTAATTCTTGAAGCTTTCCTGGAGGCAAATATTGAAGAGGTTTTCTCGGGCAATCAGCCAGGTGATTTCTGGAAAGGCTCCTGAGCTTTCGAGAGCTAACGTCACTCTTATCTTCAAGGAATGAAGTGCAGAGATAGGTCAGGGTGACGTTATATGTATTTGGTGTGGGAGGGGTTCTGTGTAGCTGGAGGGCCAATCAGGTGGTGCACTCCCAGTCAACTATCTCTAACCAGGCTGGGTCCAGTTCAAGTCCCATGTCCCTGTTGAGGTTGTCCTTTTCCCCGTGTTTGGCTATTGCTTTTTTGATGAGATGGTCCCAGTAATTTGATGCTTTATTGATGATCTCTGGTCGTTGTGAAGTCAATTCTATTCCCTCCTGGATTGAATGTTTGTTAACCCTGATTTTCCGGGATGAAAATTCTTTTTGTAGCTGGCGTGTCCTTTGCAGGGCTGTTCGATTGTCCTACCCATTTGTTCAATGTAGGCTTTACTGCAGGCACAGATGATATGGTAAACCCCAGGTGTCTTCTGTCCTAGGTCGTCTTTGGGGTTTTGAAGTCGGCTTCTAACTTTCGATGGCGGTTTCTGGATTGTCTTGATGTTGTGTTTTGAAAGAATGTGGCTGATAACTGCAGAGAGATTACCGGTGTATGGGACGATGGCTATCTTCTTGTCTTCTTGGTCATCAGGTGGATGCGGGTTTGTTTGTTGGTTGTTCTTGTGTGTTACTTTCTTTAGCGTCTTGTTGATAATGCCTTCACTGTATCCATTCTGTCTGAAGGCTGTGCGCAATTGTCTTATTTCCTGTTGAAGGTGCTCTGTGTTGCTGATGGTGATGGCTCAGTGAAACAATGTCAAGAGTACTCACCTGGCTGATTGCCCAAGAAAACCTCTTCAAGTACCTAAAGATTTTTGTATCTTATTGTCTATCTTACCACATTCATGGATAAGGCTAGGAGGAGAGGGCACTAGAAAAAAATAGTGGGAAGGGCAGAAGAGACAGAATTTTCTGGAGAGTGTCATGCTTAGTATACCACTAAATACCATATCAATATGAAAATTTGGTCTAAAAAGATAATTTATTTATGTAATTTTGTTGTCTCCCTCAGGGGCTTGTAGGGTCTGACTGGTTGACTCACTGTCCCATAATACAAAAAAGTGTGTTTACTATACATTATTTCTGAAAAACAATATTGTTAACACATTGATTTAGTTTATTTTACAACATTGTATGTCACTTTTCTGCCCCTTTTGGCTAATCATGACAACTATTTACATAATTATTGAAGCTGTCCTGGAGGTGAATAATGAAGAGGTTTATTTAGGATATCAACCTGGTGATTTCCAGATAGGCTTCCAAGCTTTAGAGAACTAACATCACTGTCATCTTCAGGTATTGAAGAACCCCCCCCCCCCATAGCAGAATATAATACCCATCTTCACCACACTGAAATATCAGATCAAAAATACAGCAATAGAAAGGACAATGAGATGCACCAGCATCACGTTGGTAAAGAAAGAATACATTTAACAAGACACGAACTTGCATCAATAGACAGAAACCTACTTGATAGTCACCTGAAATCTCTTCTTCCATTCAGTGAAGGACTGGAAATGGACAGACATGTCCACCAAAGCCTGCATGGAACTGCAAGCCAGCAAGATGAAGACCAAGTAAATGCAGTGTGTTTTAAAAGTTCTGCAGGATTCTAAAAAGCTATAACTTTAAAGTAATAGGTTTATTACAATGATATGTGATTCTTTTACACAGAGGAAAATTTCAAATTTTGTTCTGCCCACACTGCTGAATGATGTTTGTGCAGGTGATCATGTGATCATGTGATTCCAAGATGGTGTCGACGCAGGTAAAAATCTTGTGTTTTGGTGTGGTGAAGGTTCCAAACAATGTTTGGAAGAACACCTCCAGCATAGCAAATTTGCCACATAGTGGGAGGCCAAGAATGAGTGACTATGTGGTGGATGCAGTGCAGCAGAGCATGCAATGGAATCCAATGAAGTCTCTTAAATGAAAATCCTTGGAACTGGAAGTGGCGAGGTCTCTGTTACACAGTATCTTATGCAAGAAAGTGAAAGCCAGGTATTACAAGTTGAACTTTGTGCACAATCCGATAGAAGAGTACTGTGACTTGAGGAAGGAATTTCTTTCCTCTGATGAGGCTCTGTTCCATGTTTCTCGAAAAGTGAATAGGCACAACTGTCAAATTTGGGGAATTGAGAATCCACACGAGTTTGAGACACACAAGCAGGATAGCCCCAAGGTCATTGGGTGGTGCTCAGTTTCCACGGACCACTTTATTAGTCCATTCTTCTTTGAGGACATGGTGAATGGCACCAGCAGGTGCATATATTCTAGGCTAGCTAGGCTATCTCCAAAGCCCAGACTAAATACAGAAAATAAATGACTAGCAAATGTGACTGTTGTTTGTTTCACTCTCAAATAACGACCGCAGGAGAAAATGAAAGTACAAGTACATGGGGATGGATTACTTTCCTTTAAAGCTACCACCAGGCTTCATCGGTTAAATTCTTCTCTGACCAGCACCTGGAGGCGATCTGTGATGTATTTGTACTGGCTTCCAAACCCAAGCTACAGCACTGTATCCAAGCCTTGGACTTTTTACAACTGCGGTAATACCTTACAGTGATGCCAATTCACTAACCGGCATGGAATTATTCTCAGAAAAGGGAAACTTTTAAATGGAACTAAAATTACAGGAATGGGAAAAGCTGACAAAGTAACAGGGATTTTGTCCCCCTCTGGGCCAACACTGTACCATTGAACACACCCAGAAGCGAGAGCGCTGACCTTCAACCAAACATGATTTACAATGGTGACAAAGTCTTGAACCCCTCGGCTGCTTTATTTATGACTGGGGGAGAGTGGCTGACCATGCTGAAGGAAGTTCAAGAAAATTACGTACTTTACTGTGTGGATTTTATTTAGTGTATTGAGTGAGTGACATATACGTTTTGAATGATCTGTGCTGCATAGTGTAGTGAATGAACATGAGTGACATAATTAACGAACTATTGACGAAACAATTTACTCTGCTTTTGTATGAGGATAAGCTTCAAATCGCATGAAGATATGCAGACCTGGCATCCTAAAGAAGAGCAGAATGGATTGGATTTAGTTTTGTTATTTAGCGTCGCTTTTCTGCCACTTTAGCTAACCACAACCATGAGGATGACTGATGATACGAGAAAATTGATGAAGGGACATTCACAAAGAATACCCATGCCCAGGCCTGGATTTGAACCCAGGACCCCTGGTGTCATAGTACTCTGTATTAATAACCATTTTACCACAGACATCGGCAACATAAGAATGGAGTTCCTGTTCAAATGAAATATTCGATGTAAGAAGTTTATTATGTATTTTATTCTTGCACATAGGCCTACATAAATATTACACAACATGGGCCTCTATATTGTATAAATAACCATGAAATACTTGAAATCCTTTCCTTACTGTTTCTATATTAATGAGACAGTGGCATTTTTATAATTATTTGTAAATTGTAAGATACGAGTTTTTAAGTACAATGACACATCACTTGAGTGGCGGATCCAGAAATTACAGTTGGGAGGGGCGAATTTCAGTAGTGTGCCTCACCTCACCAAGAATAATTTCTAACCTACACTTGAACTGTTTTATGTGAACAATATATCATACTCTAAACAGGAACCAATTGATCCAGAGATTATAGTATTGTTTTGCATGCAAATATATGGAGGGACCCAGTTGATGGTTTGATTGATTTGGTTTATTTTACTTCTCTTTTCTGCCACTTTTGTCTAATCACGAAGATGAGCAGGAGTGATGATATGATGAAACTGATGATGGAACACTCATGCCTAGGTCAGGATTCGAAAGCGGGATCCCTAGTAGATGGTCATTAGTATATGTTGTTATCATTATTCCTCCTATTGCCACTGTAAACTGGTCGATTACATATGAGGAATAAACTGAATCAACAAATAAAACAAAAACCTATGCTTTCAAGGGGTTCTGATTTGTAACGTGTAAGTTTCTGTACGTTCATGACGTTCTGTGAACTTGGAAATGGGTGTGGTTCACAACAGGATGCACTCAATGCACTGTGGATCTTATCCTCGCTGGTCTTCAGTCCACATACACTCTCTACCCTTCAGTGAAGTAAGGTCAGCAACAATAGGAAAGCTGTGGTTACTGTGATGGTTTCTAAGAACCAGATACGATCAGCTACCCCACGTGCGAAAAGCCCCACATGTGAGGACACCACATGAGAATGACCCGATGACATGATGCAAGGACAGTCAGTCCTCTATCCATGCTTCCCTGGCCTTCTGCACTTCCTGAGAATGACGCGAGGCAACAGAAATAACCCTGCCTAAGGTTGTTTCGGCCCCACCTGAAGTATATAAGCCTTAGTCACAAGACTAGAGGTGTGGTAGTTGACCAACAGATCTGAAGTACAGGTGGAGGCGCTGTCCAGTTTCTGACCCAAGATGGCTATCCACCCAGCCAAGTCCAGGCTGACTTCAGCACTTAGAAGATGGACAAGGATCTTCACTTCAAGCTTACTAAGTATCGCTAATCTTCCTTTCTTCCTTACAGCTCTCCCCCCACCCCACCCTTAACACATAGGTTGGGATATTCTGCATATATCAGCCACATCTGTTATCTATAATATACCTTGTTATTGTTAATCATAAATTATGTGCACCTAATTATGTCTACATCTTACAGGTTCTCCTAATTAGTATTAAGACTCTACCTAGATAATAATGCATTCTCTTTCAGCTCTAATCCCAGACATCTGAGTTACATAACTTTTAACAGTAGTGCTTGGGCACAGGCCTGACAACTGTTACAGATTTGATCCCCCTTTGAACACATATTGCAAGTTCGGATCAAATTTTAAACTCTTAAGTGCAGTTCTGATTAGCTGACTTAAACTTTAAAAAACATTGTCTAGCTTGTTAAACTTGGAGATAAAATACAGAATATTTGAGTCTTCAAAAATATTAGGCATAGTATATTTAAAAGCCTGGTAGTTGGGAGGGGTGATTGCCCCCATCGCCTCCCCCCAATAGATCCGCACCTGCATCACTTCAAAATCCAAGAAATTGAACGAAAAAAACTCGCATTTGAACATTACGGTATGAAGAGATAGCCCAGGTTTTGAACCTAGCATACGCCACTGGGCACCAGCTACCTGAACATATTACAGACTTTCATTGTCCTGGAACTTCAGAGGTTAGGCATCATCAATGAGTTCCACTTCCAGCAAGATGGTGCCCCAAAACTTTGCCCTTGAAGTTTGTGAGTTTCTTGATGGTCAATTGGGGGATAGATGGATTGGCTGCAGAGGGCCCACAATGTCATCCAGACCTTATGCCTTGCGATTACTGCTCTGCGGCATGTCAACACTCAGGTGTGTGTGCACAGAAAACTACAGATCTTGACAACCTGAAGTTCAAAATGCATGATGTGATTCACAACATTCTGGACCAGCAATGTCAGAACACAATTCTCAGATTGAAACATACATTGCAAGAGTGTATGGATGTGAATTGTGCCCAGCTGGAGATCTGGCAATGAATCAAACATTAATTTTAAAGTTTCCTCTGTGTAACAAACAATATTTCATTGCAATAAACCTAATGCTTTAAAAATTATAGGAGTTTAGATTCCTGCAGGACTTTTAAAATACCCTGTACATCTGCCTAACCTCAGACAGTCAACCAACAGGCTGACGGGCAAAACCGGCAGAATACCATCCATCACACCATTGTTAACTTGATGGACAAATGTTTTTACGAAGCCACGATCTCCATCCTGTTGAAGGTGTTGAACCTCATGTCACCTCCCAAGACCATCCCAACCACAGACATTATCAGTAGCATTGAGTAAGCCATGAAAGATCTCCAAGTCACAGCTGCCCAGAACATATGTTGAGAAGTATACATGGCCAAAGCCAAACATCACAGCAGCAGAGAAAGTTGCACTCAAGCAAATGAGAGAAGACCAGGACATCATCATACTACCAGCAAGCAAAGGAAATGCCTGTGTTATATTCCAATTTGTAGATTACGACAGCAAAATTTCTGACATTCTCACTGATGGCACATACTGACCTTTACTCTGAGATCCACAGCTGCAATAGAAAGGAAACCCAGAGCTCTACTGAAGAAATCCACACTACCAAAAGAAACTCAGGACCAGTACACCCAATGGAATAGTACCACCACAACTATATGGCCTTCCCAAAATTCACAAACCTGCTCTAACATTAAGACCTATTGTCAGCACCACTGGATGCCCTACCTACAGACTCGCCAAATTTCTAATGGCACAATTCCAACCTCTGACGGGCAAGTGCAATACCATGTCAAAAACTCATCAGACTTCATCAAGACCTTGCAGAGCATCAGAACTTATCTCGGTGACCTTCTGGTCAGCTTCGATGTAGTAGCACTCTTCACCAGTGACACTTCAATATTCCTTGAAACTGTTAGAGCAACATTTCTCACCAGACATCATCAATCTCTTCAAACATACATACCCTGACTTCGATCTGTTTCAACTACAGGGGCAGGTACTATGAACGAAATGATGGAGTGGCAATGAGATCCCAGGTCTCACCTGCAATAGCCAATTTCTTCATGGAGAATTTCGAACATGAAGCACTTCATTCAGCTCCACAGAAACCTGTCACATTTTACAGATACATGGATGACACCTTTGTCATCTGGTTGCACGGCAAAGCAGCACTGCAAACATTCCTGAATCACCTCAACAACCAACACCCAAACATCAAATTTACCATGGAGACAGAACATCCTCATCACACCCAGACCAGACAAAACTTTAGGATGCAGTGTATACAGGAAACCCACCCACACAGACCTATATACCTCAATGCCAACTCTACATTGTTTCACCAGGCTATCTCCCAGCAATACAGAACACCTTCAAGATGAAATAAGATACCCATGCACAGCTTTCAGATAAAATTGATACACTGAAAACATCATCAACAAGGCACTAGAGGAAGTAATGCACAACAGGAACAATAAACAAACCCCTCACACAACTAAGAGGAGAACATAGCCATCGTCCCATAAACTAGAAACCTTTTTGCAGTCATCAGCCACATTCTTTCAAAGCACAACATCAAACCAGCACCAAAATTCAGAAGCCCAAACCTGAGAAAGAAGACAACTGGCGTTTACCATATCATCTGTTCCTGTAATAAAGCCTACATCAGACAAATGGGGAGGACAACTGAACAATGTTGCAAAGAACACACCAGCTACATCAAGAATTTTCATCCCAAAAAATCAGGGTTAACAGAACATTCCATCCAGGAATGTCATAAAATTGACTTCATAAGAACCAAGATCATCAATATATCATCCAATTACTGGGTCTGAATCATCAAAAAAGCAATAGCCATCCATGGAGAAAAGGAAAACCTCAACACGGACACGGGACTCGAACTGGACCCAGCTTGGTCATCAATAGTTGACTGAGAGCATGAGCGTCAGAGAGACTTTACCTGATTGGCCCACTACCTACACCAGTTCCCTTCCAAACCAAATACATAAAACCTTGCCCTGACACATCTCTGCACTTCAATTCCTGAAGATGAGAGTGATGTTAGCTCTCGAAAGCTTGGAAACCTATCTGGAAATCACCTGGTTGATATCCAGAGAAAACCTCTTCAACATATGTATATGCGCATGTATAAAGCCCAGACCTGTAGCAAGGGTGGAAGAGTGACTGTTGTCACTGAAAGTACTGAGACTAAAAGGTGTGAAAGGTTAGGTGGGAGAACAGCCACAGGCTGAACCTTGACCTTCAATAAAGAAAAATTGAATTTGAATTTGAATTTTAATAACTGAAAAATAACTAGAAAAGAGTAGATATCAAAACATCATGACACCATATTAAGTTAACATTGTTGTAAGCTTGCACAGAATAGATTCAGTTAAGATTTTCTTTGGTGCTCAACTCATAGTGCAGACAAGTTTATACTTATAACTTAAAAGCTAATTATTATTACTATATATGATTTGTTAATGTTGATGTGATGTGCTATAAATAGGGACACAAATTTATGGTAAATAAAAACTGAGGAGAGCGGTAAATAAAATGTTAGATCAGCGGTATATACCAGCTGTGAAGAAAAAAAATTGGCACACACTTTTTCATTATGAGAGGAAACAACATACAAAAGAGCTATAAATTGATAAACTACTTGATTTTTATATACTGTACACATGAACAAGTACTTAGATGTCCAACCAAAAGGAAAACATCAACACAAAATCACTTCATTTCTAAATTGCATATCTCAAGTGATTTATTCATTGTATGTACAGGGCTAGCATAAATGATTCATTCGTTTTGAAAAGGCTATATTTTCAAAAGTATTACACGTACACACATGAAAGATATATGAAAAGAACCACAAACTCACCAAGTTTGTATTGTGTATTCCAGGTGGCAGCACGAGGTTAGGACCTGTCGAAAATGGAGGGAAAGGAAGAAAGGAGTTTTTGTGTGCTTGAATATGCCAGATGTTCCTCTGTGATAGCTGTGCAATGCGCTTTCAGAAGAGAGTATGGTAAAGAACCGCCATGTAAACAAAGCATTTTGCGGTGGTATCGGCAATTCAAGGACACGGGTTTCATATGTAAAGGGAAAAGCACCGGTCGACCAAAAGTGCCAGAAGAAACAGTGGAGAGAGTGAGGGATAGTTTCGTGCGTAGTCCAAAAAAAATCAACGGCCCGAGCAAGCCGTGAACTTGGAATACCACAAAAAACTGTGTGGAAGATTTTGTGTCAACGGTTGCATTTCAAACCGTACCGTGTGCAGCTCCTGCAACAATTAAAGCCGGAGGATTACGCCCGTCGACTAGAATTTTGCGTCAACGTGCAGGAAACATTGGAGGATGAGGATTTCGCCGCCAAGTTGATATTCAGCGATGAAGCAACGTTCCACTTATCCGGGAACGTGAATCGTGTGCGACTCTGGGGCACGGAAAATCCACGTGCAGTCGTGACAGTTGAAAGAGATTCGCCAAAGGTGAATGTTTTCTGTGCAGTGTCACAAACAAAGATGTATGGGCCGTTTTTCTTCGCTTAGCAAACTGTGACCGGTAAATGTTACCTGGATATGTTGCAGTTGTGGTTGTTCCCGCAACTCAGTGCTGACTTCAGGGATTTTGTCTTCCAACAAGACGGGGCACCCCCTCATTGGAACATCCCAGTTCGTGACTACCTAAACGATGAACTTCCGCATCGCTGGATTGGGCGTATTTGTGAGGATGACCTAGCTTTGTTCCCCTGGCCTCCCAGATCTCCTGATTTAACGCCCTGCGACTTCTTCTTGTGGGGGTACATTAAGGACCTTGTTTACGACCCCCACTACCGCAATCCTTAGTCGAGCTCAAAGAACGCATCAGTGCTGCAGTGCAGACCATTGACAGGACTATGCTACAAAATGTATGGAATGAGCTCGAGTATCGTCTGGACGTGTGTCGCGTAACCAAAGGGGCACATATGGAACATTTGTAGAGGGTGTATAAACTCTGTGAGTTTGTGGTTCTTTTCATATATCTTTCATGTGTGTACGTGTAATACTTTTGAAAATATAGCCTTTTCAAAACGAATGAATCATTTATGCTAGCCCTGTATTTAAAGGATATCCTTGCTGTCCAAAAAATAAAATAATCACTACTGCATATACACAAGCACATGTTGAAAATCGCATGATGATAAACAAAATTCATTCATGACTGAACACCAATGACACCATTGTTTCCCTTGATGTGTGTGGAACAGACTAATCTTATCGCTGCTACAGCTAGCAAGTTCAATGAAACTGGAAGTTGAGTAGACATTCAGGGTAAGAAAGGAATGCAGCTTGACAGGGAATGAAGTTTTCGAACTGAGATTATGTGCATGGGAAATCCCAATTTGCAGTGTTTTCCTGATGTGATCGAAGATAAAACGTTCTTCAGCTGCTAGTGGTAGGAAACTTTAGGCAAACGTTTTGTTACAAATAGACAGTTTGCGCGTGCAACCTCGATTGCCAGTTTTTGCTTTTTTTTCTATTTAATTTGATGATATTTCATGGTTATTTCATGAAAAAGCATTCATTTCGTGGAAAAGCACACATTTCGCATTACTTCGCGAATACAACTCACGCATATTTCATCATTGGGGGTGTAGTTATGTGCAGAATGTTCAAAATTCAATCTTTTTTTCTCATTTCGCGATTTCGTGCATCGCAAAAATTCAATGTCCCTAGCTATAAGGTACAAGTAATAACGTCAGGAGGTACAGGGGCTTTTATTCAAAAATGCAAATGGTTAAAATCTGGAAATATTTTGGTGGCAAACAACTTGGATATTATTTCATACATGGTAAGGTAAGAGTTCGTTTTCTGTGCACATTAAACCATTCCATGAAGACACACAATGGATGCAGAGGGCCATTTTTGGAGGTAATGTGAAGCACTATGCTCCAGTTGCCTTTATACCCCACCCCAGGTGCCCATTTATTAATGGTTGGATGTACCCCATAGCCACTTTATGCAGGAACAAGGCTGGATACCCACCCTGAGAATTGAACCTAGGTCTTCCTTGTGGCAGGCAAACATTCTACCACTCTACTAACTGGACCACCGTAACTCCCTTATACACAGTAAGTAATAAAATAAGTGGCATTTCCTTTAGAAAGGAATGGGGATTATAGCTGGCATACAGTCAGTATCATAATATTATTATGATATATTAACTACAAGGTCCACCCATAAAGAATCCTAACTGTCAAAATGAAAGAAACAAACCAAATAAAAAGGTACCGTATTCTGGAAATACTGCAAAGATAAATATCTAAACATCCCGTCAGTGCATGTTTCAACCTGTCACAGGCAATCAGTATTGGGGCAAGTGTGCATCAGATGGAGGTCGCGTGCAAGCAGCGTACAAAATACATGTACCAAGATGGAACAATGTTACTGCATACAGTTTTGTTACAAATTGGAAAACTCGTGTACCGAAAAGTTACAGATGATAAGGGCAGTGTATGGTGATGCAGCATTATCAAGAACCCAGGGGTATGACTGGTACAATAGTTTCAAAGGTGGACATGAAAGTGTTGACGATGAACCAAGATCAGGATGCCCTTCCACATCAAGGAATGACGACAATGTGGACAAAGTTCCCAAGGACTAATCCACTATGAATTTGTCCCTGAAAACCAAACAATCAATCAGTGGTATTACAAGGAAGTGCTTGGTTGACTCAGAAACAAGATGAAGTGGGTTAGGAAGGACCTCTGTGATTCTGGCCAATGGTTTCTGTTACACGATAATGCTTGGCCTCATACCGCATTGCTAAGCATTCAGTGACAGTGATCAATCACCCCCCATATTCTCTGGACTTACTGTCTGCTGATTTTTTCCATTTTGCCAAGCTTAAGATGGCTATGAAAGGGCAAAGATTTGACGACGTCACAGACATTAAATTAAATGTTACACATATTTTGCAAACACTTACTGTCAAAGACTATCAACAGTGTTTCCAAGACCTGTACAAACGCTTTTCAAGGTGTATTGCCTCCTCTGGTGATTATTTTGAAGGTGATAAAGTCATTTGAAGGTAATTACTTGTTTTCTTTCCTAATAGAAAAAGTTCAGGTTTTTCATGGGTGAACCTTGTGTATATATAAAACATTGTTCTAACCATTTGAATTCTTTATTTCAGAAACCCCCTATTGACCACTTCTGGCAAAAATGATATGTTAACAGTATCATATAGCCCTTGCAAAAATGCATCGTTTGATGCAGAAATCGGATCATGTAACCACATACATAATGCTGTTATGTACGTGGTTACGCGATAGATTTCTGCATCAAACAATGTGTCTTGGCAAGGGCTATATGAAACTCAACACGTGTTGTTTTCACCAGAAGTGGTCGATAGGGGGGGGGGGGGGGTTCTGAATGGTTGTCAGCACCATTGAATGCCCAACATACCAACTCGCCAAATTCCTGACTGCCCAGGTGGAATCACTTGTGAATCACATCATGTGAAAACTCCACATAAGTCATCAAGATACTGCAGCACATCAGAAAATCACCAATGACATTGTAGTCAGCTTCAATGTACTGTCACTCTCCTACCAAAGTATCCATTTCAAGATTCACTGGAGTTACTAGAACATCACTTTATGCTGGGAATCATCAGACTATTCAAACACACACTGATGTCTACCTACTTCAGCTACGGGGACAATACTATGAACAAATTTATATAATGGCAATGGGGTTTCCACTTTTGTCTGCTGTAGCCAATTGTTTCATGGGGGGAAAAAAATCAGCACAAAACATTGTGCACATATCCAGTAAAACGTCTGCTTTTATACTGGGTAGATACATTGATGGTATCTTCACTATGTCACTGTATGGTGAAGACACTCTTCAATCATTCCTAAACAAGCAGCACCACCAGGTTCGCCATGGAGGTAGAGAAGAATAACAGCCTTCCATTCTTGGATATTCTCATCAAACACAAGCCAGATGGAATTCTGGGATGCAGTGTATACTGAAAAATGACTCACATCGATCACATCTTAATGTCAATAGGTTTCATCATTCATCTCATCGAGCTACAGTACTCTCTACTTTGTTCCATAAGGCGATCTCCTTCAGTGACATTGAGCATCTACCAGAGGAAATACAGATTCCTTGTTCTGTGTTCAGACAGAATGGTTACTCAGAAAACAACATTGCATTTGATAGGTACATCCATCCCTGTTCCATATTAGTCTTCGAGCCCTCCTTGATGGTGCAGTGGTAGCGTCATGACCTTGTGATCAAGGGGTCCCAGATTCGATACCCGGTGGAGTCACATAGTGGTTCGGATTCCACTTTAAACTGTAGGTCCAGTCCCGATAGCCTTACTGTGCATAAAGTGGACTTAAAACACCAATTCAATCAATCAATCAATCATATTAATCTTCGAGTCCACCACCCATTTGTCCTCTTCTGTTTACTTCCTCATCTATTCTTCCACTTCTCTCAATTATGCTTCCTAAATATTTGAAGCTCTCCACTACCCCTCAACTCTTCCATGCCCATCATTATTCTTGGTATATTTCTGGCTCTATTTCTTGTTGTTGTTAGCACCTCACTCTTTTCTGTACTCATTCCTGCTTTTCGAATTTCCTCATTCCAACTATCAAGCTGTCTCTGTACTTCTTCTTCCCTGTTTCCCCATATTACTAAGTCATCAGCGAACAGCAGGGTCTTCATCTCTTCCTCTCCTATCTTCTTCCCCACCTGTTCGTTAATTGCATCCATTGTAATTATGAAGAGCAGTGGGGAAAAAGCACTTCCCTGTTTTAGTCTATTACATATACTGAACCACTTTGTTCTTCCCACTGGTGTCTTCACACAGCTCCGGTTTTCCTTGTATGTGCTCTGCACTCTACACACTATCTCTTCCTCCACACCTTTCTCTCTTAGAGCCTTCCAAATCTTTGTTCTATCCATGCTATCATATACCTTTTCCATATCTAGGAATGCCATAATCAAATCATTTCCAAACTCCTAGTGCCTTTCCTGTAGTTTCCTTATGGTGAATATCAGATCTACTTTTGATCTGATTCTTCTAAATCCATACTGTTCCTCTCTCATGTTCAGCTCCGTTACCTTATTATTTTCTCTAATATTTTCTCATACACCTTTGCTGAGTGGCACATTGGTGTTATTCATCTGTAGTTCTTGCATTCCTTTGTGTCCCCCCTCTTCAATATGGGAACTATTAGTCCCTTTGTCCAATCTCTTTGCATTTCTCTCTCTTGCTACATGGTTTTCAACACACAACACACTGTACAGCTACTGCACACCGATCATTCCTGCTTCTAGTATCATTTCCACTCTCACTTCATCTACTCCAGGTGCTCTACCTCTCTTCAATCTCTTCAGTGCTTCCTCCACTTCTTTCCATGTGAGATTCATTTTTGCCTTTCTGCTTTCATTTTCCTTCACTTCTTCATGTTCCTCTCCTTTTTTTCACGTTCAGAAATTTCTTGAAATTATTTCTCAACATTCTCCTTATTTCTCATCCTCTTCTACAATGTTTCCCTTTCATCCATTAGCTTACAGCTGCCTCTTCTCTCTTCTCCTTTCTCTCACTCTCCTAAATTTCTTGTTCCCATCTGCATCTACTTCTAGCACTTTGGCCCATCTTCCATCCACTTTCTTTTTCCTCCTTTAACACTCTTCTTGCCTCTTTCATTCTTTTCGTGCATTTTGTAATTTAACGTTAAACCATTTTCTAAATGCATCATTTTTGTTTTTCACTGTCTCTCGAGTTCTTTCATTCCACCATGGTGTTTACTTCTTCTTCTCTTGCTTCTCCTTCCACATACCTTTTCGGCTACCTCTACTAATTCTGTTTTAAATCTTGTCCATTCTGTTTCTACTCCTTTGGGTTCATCTCTTGGCACTTTAGTTCACAATGTTTCTTGATATTTCTCTTCTATCATCTTATCCTTCAGTTTCTATACTATTATCCTTCTCTCTTGTTGCTCTCTTCTATCTCTTATTTTCCATCTCCTCACATCTGCTAGTAGTAGCCTGTGTTGACTGTCTAAGTTCTCACTGGGTATTACTTTAATGTTCATTATCTTCTTTACTTCCTTGTTTACCAATATACAGAATCTATTACAGACTTTTGTTCATTTTGTTCAACTGTATCTTATAATTTTATGGCTGTCATATTTCCTCTTAAACCAGATATTACCTACTAACAGTCCATTTGTTTTACAAAGGTCCAGTAGCCTCCTTTGCTCCTCATTCCTCTGTCCCCATCCATCTGCTCCAAGTATTTCTGTATAGCCCTTCCTGTCTCTCCCAACTTGTGCATTAAAATCACCCATCACAATTTGCCATTCCTTTCCTACATGCCCTTCCCATCCCCCCACCTCTTTTGTACATCCTGTTTGTGGGGCATACACTTGAATTATTTCTATTACTTTTCCTCTTACATTCATTTCTAGTTTTATTATTCTGTAATTTACCCTTTCTACTTCCCCACTTATTCAATTTCTGACCACAAATCCAACCCCACTTCTCCTGCCCTCTTCAGTACCTGTCCACTACAGTATATAGTCTTTCCTCAATTTCATTTCCTCGCTCCCTTTCCATTTCATTTCACTCATTTTAAAGATGATGATTCCTCTTCTCTCCATTATATCCACAATTTCTTCAGTCCTCCTGTCAGTGTTCCAATATTCAATATCCCTATTCATAGCCTGCCTTGTCTCCAATATCCAGTCTGGCTTGCTTCTTTCTTTTCTAGAATTTTTAATGTTTTCAGCTGTCGGCTAATTGGGCCTGTCACAGCCTACACCTGGGTTTTGGGGCTGCTACCTGTGGGATCTCAGGTACACCCTTGTTTTCTGTCAGAGTTCCAACTCCCTTTGCCTTTTAGTAGTGTTTTGAATATACGTATCTCTTAGCCTCTAATGAAACAATTTGAAAAGCTAAGATTTGTACTTGTTTTGGCATGCAAGTTTGCATGTGTTGTATATACTTTGTGATGCACTTTGCAGTGAAATCATATAGGGCTTCCCCAATGGCGCAGTGGTAGCGTCGTCGCCTTGTAATCAAGGGGTCCCGGGTTCAATACCTGGTGGAGGCACAAGTGGTTTGGATCCCACTTTAAACTGTAGGTCCAGTCCCGATTAGCCTTACTGTGCATAAAGTGGACTTGAATCAAAATATCAATCAAGCAGTGAAATCATAGAATAATTTTTCAATGAAAAACGTATCCCAGAACTCAAGAAGCAAAATTAATATTGTTGTGAGTATTACAAAAATGAAAGAAAAGAACATATCTTTTGTTATCACTTTATCCCCCTTTACTATATTGCATTTTACCACATCACATTACTTTTTTAACTGTATAGATTTAATTGTGATGATACGTACAAGGGTCGTTCAAGGTTGACTGTAGGGGGGATGGGGCAGAACTTCCCAGCGCATGTCGGCCAGAGTTGTTGTTGTCACATTGGCCGTGTGAGGGCGGGCATTGTCATGGAGAAGAATGACATTTCCAGACAACATCCCAGGTCTTTTCTTGCGAATGGACTTTCGTACAGCACCACTCAACAATGTGGAGTAATACTGGGCAATAATCGTGCTCCCTTTGTCCAGAAAATCCACATGGATAACGCCCTTCATGTCCCAGAAGACACTTGCCATGATCTTTCCAGCGGACGGCTGCGTTTTGCTTTTCTTGGGGGGCCGGGAACCTTTAAGCTGCCACTCCATGCTGTGTCTTTTGGTCTCTGGGGTTGAATTGTGCAACCATGTTTCATCACACGTGATGATGGATTGCAACAATTCATCACCTTCTGCTCGAAACCGATTCAGAAGCTGTTCACAAACCGTCCTGCGTGTCCACTTCTGATCGAATGTCAGCTGGCGGGGAACCCACCTTGCACAGATTTTGCCAAAGTGTAAGTGGTCTTGAATGATTGTCTCAACACTCCCGACACTGATATTCACCTCGGCAGCAATATCCCGCACTGTTACTCGCCGGTTCTCAAGAATAATTTGCTCAACACGTGCGATATTCACTGGCATGACTGCAGTCGGGCGAATTTGTCCATGCGCTTCATTTGTCACCAGCTCCCGTCCTTCGCGAAACTGCTCACACCATTCGTACACTCTTGTCCGCGACATCGTTTGTTCACCATACTGTGCTTGCAATCGTCTGAAAATCTCAGCTGGTTTCACTTTCTCCTCACGAGAAATTTGATTACACACCGCTGCTCCACAGCCACAGACACACTGCTTGCCGCCATGTTCGCTGCAACTGCTGCGCATGCGCGAAATACGTCATGCTGGGCGCTAGTTACTCGCGAAGGAATACATTACGTCACCCGCACGTTTCATCATGATCCGGCTATTCATCGATTTTTTACGTACGAAAATCCCGGTCAACCTGAACGACCCTTGTATATTCAAAACACTACTAAAATAGGAGAGTGAAATATTATTGTTATTTAATCATTATACCTTCCATATTTGGAAAAAAAGGAAATAACATTTGCAAGTATTATTTGTCTGCATACATAATACATTCTCATATCATAAATAATAAAATTTTATACCATATTATAAATAAATTAACATGTAAAAAATTGTGGTGTAAATACAAAGAACATAAAGAACTTTCTCCCCTGAGCTCCTCAGGTGAAATAAAAGAGAATCAGGGGAAACCATCCCTCAGTGGTGATAAGTGATAAGACTGGAGTACATAAAACTATGGCCTCTCGACTAATACAGCTGCCAGTGGGTTTGGAGGCAAGGGGATGGGGAAGTTGAAACAGAAATCTTCCATTTTCCTGTTGGCAGCAGTCTCTACCTGAAATTGATGAGTTGGTCAAAAAGATTGCTGGAGTAGCTCCTTCGAACATGCCTGCTGATGATACCAAGAAGTGAGATGGGTGTTAAAAAAATGTGTTTCATATGAATTGTGACTTTGACATGACAACAAATATTGTGATTTAAAAATGATAAGAAAATATATAATTATGTCCAGATAATAAGCAATTTCACTCAATTGAAGAAAAATCATTCTACAGTCCGGTCGAGGGAAACGAAACTTGCTGGAAAATACAATTCTAAACGTGAGAGGGGAAGCAGGTAGAACACTCATCAAAACACCCTGTGGCATTTTGCTTGTATGAATTCGCTTGTTGTGTTTATTACTGCTTGCTGTGTTGTGTTTGTGATGTATCCTACAAACAAACCATTTCAAAGTGGAACAAAGAAAACCGTGACGTTTTGGTCCCTGTTGCACATTCTACAATACGCCCTCGATATAATACTACACAATGCCACAAACCATTCAGTTACTGCATTTTCTATATTACATTTATAATACTATTATTAGTGAATACTATCCTGATTACTACTGTGTACATTTGTGCTAATTGTAAAATTTACTATGAAGATCAATTTAATTGAATGATCCAAAATAAAGTTACTGGTTTGCAAGCAAGTTTATCTACTAATGTGAATACTTTCCTGATATGCTCTGTTTACTTATATTAGTATATGAATGGCTATTTGTTTCATTCTGTACCTCTACATAATTCATAAACATCTCTACGTAATATGTATTTTGGCGGCGATGTTAGGTTCTACTATGTTTGAAACTTCATTGTGGTTTCCACAGCAAACAATTTACATAGAACCTGCTTCCTGCCCAAAATGTTGTCACTCCTATTTTGCCAATGAACACCTCCAGTTTGCACATGTGCACTTCCTTCCATGGTCTCAGCTAAGGCAGCCAGACAGTATATACAGACTAGACACCAATAAACAGATACTTACAACCTTCTTCTGGGATTGGTGTAAATCCTCTTGCAACTTGCTTATTTCTGCATCCTTTTCTGTTACCAGCTACAAAAATAGAATCATTTTGAATGAAAACTAATTAAATCCAACAAAAGCAAATAAGAAAATTAAAAAGAAAGAACTAAACAATGAATTTAAATAATTCTAAAACATGCATGCACAAGAAGAGCAACAGCTCTAATGAGGTGGTTGAGAATAGATGAGAAATATTAATCATTATTTAAACTGTATCCATTACAATTTTGGCAGTCATTTCCTGCATGCAGACAAACTATCATTGAGCCAGTGAGTTGGTTTGATTGATTGATTGATTTAGTTTATTTTACTTCTCATTTTGTGCCTCTTGGCTAATTTGCCAAGATGGGGATGGGTGATGAAATCGTGACATTGATGAATGGACATTCGAAAACAAACAAGCCTGAGTGGGATTCGAACCCGGGGCCCTTGGCATTGCAGCACAATGTGCTAACCACCATGGTAACAAAGTTAGAACCCACCTCACCTTAAGAAAAACTGTGACGTCACGAGTGGTGGTGCTCCACGTGATACCCTGTCTTGCAGCAATGGCCCTGCAGCGGAGTTTCCATTGGAGGAGACTGCGTTGAAGAACACATTGGTCCAAACGATCATATTCCTCCTGACAAGCTTTCCAAAGACCCTCAATTGTGCAGGCCCGTCTGCTTCCCAAGGCTGGTTTCAACAACGGAAACCCACAAAAATCCATGGAAGAGGCATCGGGGGATTTCACAGGGATGTCTGTAAACTGGATTGCATAAATGCCCATTTCACGTGCCATCTGATCCATGTATGCCTGTGTGGACTTTGCCGTATGACTGGAAGCCTTGTGCTGGTGGATGACAATACGAGATGTGTCACTGCCATAGAGAGATGGAATATCATATCTGTAAAGTGGCTCCAAAATATTCGTCTGGTAATAGACTGCATTTATTTTAGCCTTTTTTTCCACTTTGCGCAGTGGAAGTTTGCCATTATGGCAGTAACCACCAACCATGAACCCGCGTGGAAAACTTTCAGCACATTCACGTACCCACTCAGATCGACTTCTTGCATCACATGGGCGATAGTAGATGGCCCTTTTTTTACCACATCTCGACAGATACACCCATGCTTCATCCAGGGACACCACATACTTCCAGCGGTCCCCTGCCAGATGGCCTTTGTAGAGCTTCCGACTGTTGGTCTTCCTCTCCTGGACATGTGAGGCAAGTAACTTACGAACTTGAGCCTTGTGCTTCCGCACAAGTTGTAAATCTTGGGCTATGATGCAATTCACAGTTGCAGGGAAACATTGCACTGCGTGTGCAATCACTCTTTGTGTTGCAGGGTTTTCACTTTGCACCAAGGATCTCACTTTCCGCACAACATCAGAGGAACGCTTGGGCTTCTGATATGTCCGAGGCCCACTTTCACTGGTTCCAGCAACAGGTATGGTGCAAGCTTTATGGCACTTCAACACTGCATTGATGCCCTTCTTTGACACATGGAATGCTTTCTTGTGGTACTGTTTAATTATCTGGCTATAACTATAACCAACGTCAGAAAGGCACAGATGTACCCCTCCCAAAAGACTGGAATTTTTGGTGCCATATAAACACTCACTCACACCAACTATCGTCTTTGAAAGTCCACATACAGTACTTTCGTCCTACTGGCTCTGGCTGCTCTGTGCTGTGCCTACGTGCTGCTCCCTGGTGATCGAAATCGTTACCATCAACGTGAAACAACCTTCTGTATATGTGTGGAAAATTTTACCTTATTGTTGCGACCACTATCGATTAATTGTTGTGATTGCAGTTAATCTACATTTAGAATTTCAAATAATTAGACAAGAAAGTATAGTAAACCTATAAAAAAGCTTATAACATAAAATATGAAATGAATGTGCTAGTGAAATATTTCATGCTGTTGGATTGATTGAGTTTTCTGCCACTTTTGGCTAATCCCGATGAGTGATGATATGATGAAATTGAAGAAGTGACATTTACAAAAAAAACACCCATGTCCAGACTGGTATTCGAAAACTGAACCTCTGGCATCGTAGGGAGATCTGCTAAGCACTCCACCATGGAGGTCGGCATAATTTATTGATTTTTTAGTTTAAATTTTAATTTATTGAATTATCTTCATCTTCAATGCATAAGCTTTTTTACCTTTGACAAATTCTGTTGAAATAGCAGAGATGAGGAAGACAGAAGCAAATATAAAATGAGTTTGGTTTGAGTTGCTGTTTTAAGTCCACTTTATGCACAGTAAGGCTAATCGGGACTGGACCTACAGTTTAAAGTGGAATCCGAACCACTTGTGCCTCCACCGGGTATCGAACCCGGGACCCCTTGATTACAAGGCAATGATGCTACCACTGCGCCATGGAAATATAAAATGAGAATTAACATGGAATTGGTTTAGAAATGTTATTCAGATATCCCTGTTTCTCACGCACTTTCAGATGTATTTTTGCTACTTCCCTTTTCAGTACATAATTTGTGAACCCAGAATTCCTATTCCTGAGAAATTTCCCTGTCGTAAACAATACAGCTCCTACAATACAAAGGCCATCGGGGAAGAATGGCAGAAGAGGGCACCAACCGAGAGAACGGTAAAATGCTCTGGGGTGGAGAGTGCGACCCGTGGACTCTCTCCAGAAGGAGAAAACACTGGCCACGGAATTAGCAGGCATGAGAAGTAGTGTTTTCTTCCCCTCTCCCCTCCACCCCATTAAGGGATTTAAAGGGAGCCCATGTAATCTCGCCCTGTCGAGATCCCACCAGCTGGAGAAAGCTTCTCGGACATTCAGTGGCAAATGGTTGCAAAGCAAAGAAGCAAAGAAATGTATGAACCAAAAATTGGTTCCGAAGAATATTGCGAAGAAATAAAAAATAAAAAAATCACTCTTTTAAAAATAATAGCCTGTCTCCAATTACCTAGATGACCCAGAGTATACACTGCTGTCTGTGACTTGCCAGAGCAAGATATCTGCTTCTATTTATAATACGTGGGCGTTTTGAAAAGTTTGCCTCCAATGCAATAACTTTGGCAACACTGCTCAGAGACATGCAAAATTGGTGTGAGAATAATCGCTGATTCACTGACTGTTGCGACATCTAGCTGCATTTGCCTGTAACATCACGAATGCACACAATAGTGAGTAAAATGGTGACATACATAGACGTGCGCTTGAAACAATGTGCTGTTATTGAATTCCTCACGGAATGATATTCTTGCAAAAATAAAGAACAAAACATTTTTTTAAAAAGTGTGCCAAACTTTTGAAAACTCATACCAGCTTTATATATTGTATTAAATAATATATATATGTATATATACTGGGTGGTCCAAAAGTCCCGGAATGGTCACATATCGTGAGAAATACACATTGATTCGGAAAACGAAAAAATACGCGTTTAATAAGTGAAAGAAAGCTATTCAATGATATCACACTTTTCGGATGAGGCTCACTTTCACTTGGATGGAGTGGTGAATAGATAAAATATGTGATTTTGGGCTATCGACAATCCGCAAGACTCCATCAAAAGGAAAGCCATTCTCCCAGGATTACAGTGTGGGCCGCTATTTCAACGCATGGACTCATTGGACCATTCTTTTTCAATGAAAATGTTAAGAGTGTGCGTTTCCTGGACATGCTTCGTAATCAATTTATTCCTCAGCTTCTTGTGAAGGATTTGCCATTTAACACACAATGGTTTATGCAGGATGGTGCAAGACCGCATACTGCCAATGTGGTTTTGGATTTCTTGCACGAGATCTTCAACTTCCACGTCATTTCAAACAGGTTTCCAGAACGCTTTAATTGTGGTCAGTATTGGCCTCCCAATAGTCCAGACCTTAATCCCTGTGACTATTTCCTGTGGGGATTCCTGAAGGAAAGGATTTTTCCAAAACATCCAGAAAATCTCATGGATTTGAGAACATTAATTATGCAAGCTTTCACTGAAATTACAGAAGACATGTGTCAGAGGGTGATCAATAACCTAACTGTTCGTTTGACTACAGTTGTGCAGTGCAATGGTGGTCATATTGAGCATGTTTTGCATTGAAACATTTTTCCACATTGCTATGTTCACTGCAATGTATGTTTTTTTAAAAAAAATGTTGCTTACTAAAGTTTTTACACTAAAAACAAATGGGGTATCATTTCATGCGCCACCCTGTATATTTAAACATCTAGAGATTAATTATATTCTTGTGGTAAGGAGTGGTTGTCATTTATCAAACTTTATTGATTTATTCTATCAGCATTATTGAAAATATTGTGCCATGCTGAACTTAAAAACTTAACAAAGTCACATTGATTCCTTAATGAAGCATTTTTCTTGTGTTGCAGAGCAAGTTTGGTTTTTGAAGTATTACAATCACAGTCCGTTCAAAGAATTTTGAGAATATTGATGTTTTATCAGAGGGACCATCACGGAATAAACATCTGTGGATGTTTTACAGGTTTCATCGCATTTAAGATGGTAATTTTCCATTCCAATATGTCTGTTGCCACTCAGACTGAAGAGCGTGATGAAGCTGACAAATTTCCGATTCATCGGAGGCAACAATTACAAGCAGGAACGACTTTGGCACGAAGGAACTCTGACTGACCCCATGTTCACAACTGACCTAGGAATCCCCGCGACTGACAGAACTTGAAGTCCTCCGATCCTACGTTGACATAAACTTTAGTACATATTGTTGGATAGATTTTTTTTTTTAAATTCTATTTCTCTCTCTAATGCAAAATACATTTCTTATGAATTTTAAATACAACTTGAACATGTAATTCATGGGTACATATAAGGTGTAAGGACATATAAACAAACACTTAACACACCACTTTGTGTCACAAGAAAACTGGTCTTATTACTATGTCATTCCATTGAACCCTCAACTACAGTTGTGATGTCCCATGAACCACAGCGTTTCATTTTTTTTAACCCCACCATTAGTTTTGACCTTGAGGCTACCTTTCTCTCAGTACCTTCCCCAAGTTCAGTGTCCTGCGAAAGTGCGAAGGGAAAAGTTGCATTATCTGCTTCTGTGGTGTTCTATTTATATACTGCGTCCCACGGACCTCACAACTGTGTTTGTATCATACCGTTAGTTAAGCGTGAAATATGTCAGGTGGTGTGGGCCCCTCTTGAATGAGGGGAAGTGATCCAAACTTCAAACAGAAACTTGTAAATATGCTTGCCGAGATTTCAAGTGACATGCCTGACTTTGAATTTTCCAATACAGAGGACGGAGAATATATTCAAAGCGATCATGATACCGATTCATGTGTGTCTGTTCAAAGCAATGAAGACAATGAAAGCAGTGGACCTGATACCGTAACTTACAAATATTTCTATGGTAGAAATAGATTCAAGTGGTCTGCAGTGGAGCCTACAAGAAATGTTCGAGTCCCGGAACATAATAAAGTGAAACTTCCTGTGTTGAGTCCCGAGCTAAGAAGTAAAAACAGAGTAGATCCAGTTGATGCATGGGGTTACATTATCACGGACACTATGCAAAAAATGTGCTAAAATGGACAAACAAAAAAATTGAAAATGTTGGAAGGAAATACGTCAATTCTGACAGAGTTGAGCTCAAACCACACCCTTACAGGACTGAAAAACTTCCATGCCCTTCTCATTTACAGTGCAGTTTTCAAATCAAACAATGAAGACCTACAATCTCTCTTTGCTACAGACGGAACAGGTCGAGACATATTTTGAGTAACCATGTCATCAGCTAGATTTGCAGTGCTTCTGAATTGTATGAGATTTGACAACCCTGAAAGCAGATCTGAACAGAAAGTGCATGATCCTGCAGCAGCAATTTCACAAGTTCTGAGTGAATTCAATGCCAATTCTCAAGCTTGCTATTCGCTTGGTGCTAATGCAACTTTGGATCAGATGCTAGTTGCTTTCAGGGTGCATTGCCGTTTCTAAATGTACATACCTTCAAAACCAGCAAAGTATGGACTAAAACTTCAGTGTCTAGCTGATGCCAGAACACATTACATTTACAATACTTACCTCTATTGCGGCAAAGGAACAGATGGACTAGAGTTACGTGAAGACGAGAAAAAGCTTTCTTTACCTACGCAGGCTATAATAAGGCTGTGTAAACCAATTTTCAGTACCAATAGAAATGTGACTACTGATAACTGGTACACTTCCTGCAGTAGCTAGATTGTGAAACATCTATGATGTTATTATATCTTTGAATATAGATGTTCAATTGTTTTGTTGTTTTGGTTTGTCAAGCATGGAGTTAGCCATGTTGTATATTCTAAGTTATGGATTAAATGATTATTTTGTATAAAATGGAACCCACATGATTTATTATATCATATTACCGTGGTTGGTAATACAACAATTTGGCGACTATGTATGGGATTCAAGAACAGATTCTGGAACCTTTCAATGTGGATAAAGGTAATATTTATTTGTATTGGGAGCAGTTTGAACAGATTTGTGTTGCTAATGGTATTCCAAAGGTAAAGCAAATTAATAATTTTATTGCATTTTGTGGAGGAAATCTATATGACGTTTTAAGGGATTTAGTTACTCCAGATTCTGTTGCTAGTAAAACATACGAAGTAATAAAAGATGTATTGTTCAATCATTTTCAACCGAAGCATAATGTAGTCGCAGAAAGATACCATTTTCATCTTCTGAAGCAAGAATTAGGTCAACCTGTGTCTGAATATATAGTTTCTCCAGTGGCATAGCGTGATTCTATGAAAGGTGTAAGGCTTCCTTAGATAAACCTGATCTGAATATTGGATAAAGAAAACCCAAAGATATTTTAACTAAATAGAATCTATTTGAATATAAGTCATGCATGGCGTACTCAATTTCAAACATAAAATGCACACACTCTATGTTAACAATAATAGCATATGTATGTATTACTTAATGAAAATTCTCATTTATACTGTAACTCGATCCAACGATCCTTTAGTCTGAACACCTCAATCACGTCGTCGTAGAATCGGGAGTTTCTGGTCAATGTCTTTAGCAGCTCCTTTTCAATGGATGTCAGTCCCAAGTCAGATTTCCTTGCCTGAGTCTGTGTGCTGCATTGAAATGTGTGAATCCTCTTCAGTGCAGAAAACTAGTTTTCCACCGACGAGCTTGAGGCAGGAACAGTGAGGAAGAATTCTGTTAATTTGTACACTTGTTCAACAGCTTCATTCAAATGGGTAGTATGCAGGTACTCATGAAGTTCAAACACACTCTTTACTCGATATTCGGCTTCAGAATAAATTACCTGTAGCTCAACTTTCAACTGGTAGCAATTGACAAATTTCGCATACAGCTTAGTTAAGCACACAAACTCTTCTTCTGGAAAGTTCATGTCATATTTTTATTCTTATTCTTCTTTTTCTTTCACTAAAAACCATTTGTGGGAAATGCGTAAGATACAATTTGCAAATGCAAATGCATTCAAAAATATTACTCATTATCATGGCTACGATATTTGCACACATTTTGAAAAGCATATCAAGTAACTTAGTCAAAGGAAAGGGTAAAAAAAAATCTGTAAATCATAACGCTAAGTATTACGTGCATGTTTTTAACATTATGGGCAACTGGGATGCATGGGCCTAATTTTGCGGGCACTGCCGGATCTAGAATTGCCAGACATTCCTCTTTTATCTTTAACTTCGCTGCTTCTAATGAAGTTAATATCCAACATTAAAACATCTCTTTGTGAACTTAATAGTTAGTTTACACGTTTAAAATGACACCCTTATGTTAGCTACACCTCCCGTCAAGCATTGTTGAAACAACACGGGAGTCGATTTTCTTGGTTCTCTTCCGACCGTGCAAACAGACGCAGCGGGGACAGAAATCTCGCCAGATAGCACCAACTCGTAATGCGCCTTACAGTACGTGAGAATTGGGGCGCCCTGTCATTGGTTGATAAGATACTACGTAAGCAAACACACCCGCCATGGGCGAATCCAAATCATTTCTTCCATTCACCCTCACGTAAGTCCTCTGAAGAAGCCTTACTGAGAAACAACTCAAATCAAAACAAGTCCTCAATTGTTTCGTTAAAAGTTCTACTTGAAGTCTGATATTGCTATGTGTGTTCAAGTGATAAATACGGGAATGAAATACGTTTTCTTCAATAATTTCAGCTTGTAAAGTGGACTTACAAGCCTTACGTGGACACTACGCAGCTGAGTTGCTCTTAAAAATGCAGCTACTAAGTGTAACTTTGGAACATTCTTAAATGATATGCTAATAGATCAGCTGGTGTTTGGCATTAACAGTGAAGTTACAAGAAAGAAATTGTTATCAGAAGGCTACGTTTCCTTTCTTAAAGCTTGCAACATTGCCGTGAATATGGAAATGGTTGAGAAAGATGTATGGCTATTCCATCAAAAAGAAGGTTTTGCTACTGATTATAATGTACATAAGCTTTATGAAAGCAAGTCTAAACCTTTCCAAGCTTTCTCCAATAAGAAAACTAACTTTAACAATCAGACTGAACCAGAGCAGAGTTAATTAGAAACCTGGAACTTCAAGACAATGGATTTGTTATAAATGTGGAAAGATGCATGAAAAAGGTAAATGTTATTTAAAGCAAGTTAGATGTAATTATTGTGAATTCTTAGGACATATTCAGAAATTTTGTAGATTTCTTAATAAACCGACAGATAAAAACTTATCAAGTCTACAATTGAAATCCACTGAATCTAACAGTTGCTTCAGTAATCTGTCTCTTGGTGTACTTTCGAAAGAATGTAAATATTCTATTGAGTCTAATACAGAAAATGAACATCAAGAATTATTAATTTCACGAGAGCCCTTGCACACTTTCCACTTACCGTTGTACAAGTATGGTTCTACTAAAGAACGGCAATTTGAATTTAACTCTGTAGCTGGAACTTTGCATAATGTTGACAAATGTAGAATTGATTTGAATTGTGATGGTAAATTAGTTAATTTTGAGATCGATTCTGGAGCTTCTGTAAGTGTGTTTCATAAAAGATTTCTAGATCAATCTTTTCCATATTTAAAGATTCAACTTGCCAATATCAATCTGAAAAATGATGATGGAATACCATTAGCATTAGAAGGTCAGGTTATGTTGGATATATTGTGGAAAGATAAGTAATATAATATGAACGTTTTTGTTTGTAAGCAAAATCTGCCACAACCGATTGTAGGAAGAACTTGGCTGGACATTTTATGGCCTAACTGGAGGCAAAATTTTATGTTACAGCAGATAGAAGTTCAGAATTGTTATAATAAGGAAGTACTGATAAATAATTTGTTGTCCGAGTACAAGGCAGTATTTTCAGAAGATCTTAGGAAGCATATTAAATGTTTTAAAGCTGTGATTCCAGTTAAACCTAACAGTACACCTATTTTTAGGAAAGCTTATGAAGTACCGTAGAGTTTAAGTGAACAGATTAAAAAGGATATAAATAAATTGGTTTCCGATGGGATACTGTCAGAAGTAACTTATTCTAACTGAGCATCACCACTGGTAGTAGTTGTCAAGAAGTCAAATGATCTTAAGTTATGTGCTGATTTTAAGACAGGACTGAATACTTTACTTGAGAAAGTAATTTATCCATTACCAAAAATAGATGATATTTTGAACACATTAGGTG
This sequence comes from Lepisma saccharinum, assembly GCF_977018435.1. Lineage (NCBI taxonomy): Eukaryota > Metazoa > Arthropoda > Insecta > Zygentoma > Lepismatidae > Lepisma > Lepisma saccharinum. Next base: position 45,560,635 of record NC_139230.1, read on the forward strand.
ATTCTGATACATACGTGGTTCTTGACATGAAGAATGCATTTCTACAGTTGGAAGTAGATGAAGATTCGAAGAAATATTTGGTAATAAATACTAATTTTGCTTTATTTGGTTACAACAGATTACCTTTTGGTTTGCAGTGTAGTGCTTTGATATTTCAACATGTAATGGATCAGATATTAACAGGAATTCCATTCGCAAAATTTTACTTAGATGACATAATTATCTGTGGTAAAGGACTAGAACAGTGTTATAATAACGTGAGGAATGTACTAGATCGTCTTCAGAAATATAATGTGAAGATAAATGCTAAGAAGTGTCAATTTTTGCTATGGAAGTTGAGTATTTAGGATTTTGCACTTCTGATGAAGGAAATAGACCCTCTGTGAAGAACTTAGAAGCAATATTAAAATGTGCTGTACCTAGGAATATACCCAACTTGTCAATGCATATACCTCATTTACATGAATTGCTGAAGAAAGGACATAAATGGGAATGGACTGATGTTCATCAACAAGAATATGAATTAGTAAAGGAAATGGTGAAGAGAGCAGATGTCATTTTTCCTTTCGATCAGAATTTGGAAGTTGTACTAATTACAGATGCAAGTCCTGTAGGAATAGGTTGTCAATTGTGTAATGTGTACAAAAGTAATTTACACACAGTAGCTTGTTCATCAGCAATGATAACTGACGCTCAGAAGAAATATTGTCAGTTTGAATGGCTAGAAGCTTTAGCTTTATACATGAAGTGAAGAAATTTCACAAATATTTGTATGGAAGAACTTTCTTGTGTTGATACCTGCCATTGAGAAATTATTCGAGAAAATGCTCCATCAACGGATAACTTGGAACCTCGGAAAAATGGAATTATTTCCCCCCACACAAATGGGATTTCGGCAAGGCCTGGGCAGTCAAGGTGCTATTAATACCCTCGCAGTGGCTGTACAAAATAGTAAAGTAACTAGAGATTACTGTTTTGGTCTATTTATGGATATACTCTATGTGATCAAAAGTATCCGGACACGCTGCGAAACGTGTGTTTATCATAGAGGGCGACACCGTACTGCCATCTACCTCGTGGAACACATAGGCAGCTAACTCAGTAGTCTGCAGACAGTGTGCGACAGCAGTATGGGATGGTCTGAGTAACTCACAGACTTTCAACGTGATCAGTTAGTTGGGTGCTACTTGTGTAGGAAGTCTGTGTGTGAGATTTCCACCCTCCAAAACATCCCTCTGACCACTGTTTCCAATGTTATATTGAAGGGACATGTACAACCCAAAAGCGTGCAGGCTAACCTCCCATGTTGACTTCCAGAGACCTTCGAGTGTTGAAGAGGGTCGTAGAGCATTATCGTCAATCAACCATCACCACCATCACACAGGGATTCCGAACTGCATCAGGATCTACTCCAAGCACCATTACTGTTTGGCGCAAGGTGCGGCAACTTAGTTTCCATGGCCGAGCAGCTGCCCATAAGTCAAACATCACACAGACAAATGCCAAACGCCACTTCGTGTGGTGCAAGGAGCATCGAAACTGGACCATAGAACAATGGAAAACCGTTGTGTGGAATGATGAATCACAGTACACAATGTGGCTATCCGATGGTAGGTTTTGTGCATTGAGAAAGCCGGGTGAAGACATTTACCAGCCTGTATAGTACCGACAGTGAAATTTGGAGGTGGCGGGGTTAGAGTGTGGTCATGTTTCTGCTGGAGGGGGCTTGGCCACCTTGTTGCTTTACATGGCAATGTCAGAGCACAAGCTTACGTTGGCATTTTAACAGCTTTCATGCTGCCTACCATCCAAGACCAGTTCGGGGATGACCACTGTGTCTTTCAACACGACTGAGCACTAATGGACTGGCTTGCGCAGAGTCCTGATTTGAATCCCATAGAACATCTTTCGGATGTTTTGGAATACCGACTTCGTGCTAGACCACACCGGTCCACATCAGTACCTCTTCTCATTTTGGCGCTCTGCGAGGAATGGACTGCCATTCCTCATGAAACCTTCCGGCACCTGATTGAAAGTAGGCCTGTGAAAGTGAATGCTGTCATCAAGGCTAAGGGTGGGCCAACACTGAATTGACTGCCAGTGTTGCCGATGGAGGGTTACCCAAACTTGTACTTTATTTTCAGGTGGGTGTCCGGATACTTTTGATCACATAGAGTAGATAAAGCATATGACTCACAAGGGAGTTTATCTAAGTGTCCCCCTCCAATTTCCATGAAACTTGGCAGATGTATAGAGGGGCCCAAAGGAAGAAATACGTGTTTTTTTTGTTTCGGCTTAAAGAACTGTTTTAGGGGGTAAAACCCCCCACAAATGTCAAGATGAGGACAGACTGAAGTGGGGATCTGACCCCTGTGTCCCCCTCAGGTTTCCATGCTCTGCTATTGGATTCATGGAGTGAACATAGTGATATTGTTATGCGAGAGGTGACACCACGGGACAAAAACATTACTCTGTTGACAATACCTAAAGGATTGACTGGCACTCCCCAAGCATTATATGTGTATGGATTTAGGATTTGGAAAAATTTCGTGCAACGGTTTTCCGATCTTGTCCTGTTACTACACAGTGACATTAATTTCCACCTACGCAATAACATTATCACACTACAATCACTCACACATAACCAGTTGTCCTCACCCAGGTTTCGACTAGGGATGGCCAAATGGATCCGGATCCGAAAAATCCGGAATCCATTCGGATCTGGATCCAGATCCAAAAGTTCCGGATCCGGGTCTGAAGGTTTCAGATCCGGATCCAGGTCTGAAAGTTTCGGATCTGGATCCGGACCCGAGCATTTCGTATCTCAATCCCATTATAATATTACCACACCTTAAAAGGTATTATGATCTTCGATTACAAATAAATTTTTCATTAGTTAGTCCTACAAGAATTTTTTTCAAGTGTTGTTCCTAAAATACTTTGCTACGCATCGGCTAACACACTCGTGCACAAAAATAATCTTACTTGTTTAACATAAAATTTCAGAGGTGATTTTGTAAATGCCATTGAAACGAATATGTATTCATTCGAATGTATTGGAAATGAAAACACACATAAATGTGAGACATTCCATTCCAGGATGAAACCTTTAACACATATAACAAGATAGAAATGTTATACAAAAATTATACAATTTTTCTACAGTTACAGTTTTACAAATTAAAATAAAACATTATAATATATGCAGTGTTACATAATTACAAAGTGTAAGACTAACTAGGGAGGTTATAACCAGATTATTTTGAGGACTGATTATGTCTTCCGAGAAGAAGGAGGATAGAGAGATTAATACCCCATGGGCAATATGAACTGTCCTTACTATGCATTGTGTAAAGAAACAAAGAAAACCGCGGTGAAGTTTTTCGAGCAGTGTTTGTAGAGCTTTTTAGTGAAAGGTTGCGTTGCTTCACGCGTTGGCTGCAGAAGTTTATATGCAGCAGTTGGCGTCGAGATCTCTGGGAATGGAGAAGTCGCTAATTTGATTGTGCTATCGGCAGCAAGTTGCAGTTAGTTATTCGTGGACTGTTTTTGTAGATGTTGTTTGCCTAGTGGGCAGTTAACGGTGACCTGTGTTCTGGACATTAAACGTTCGCGTGGAATTTTATTTAAATACAGACTGTTTTCTCGTGGCAACTTTTATAGCGCAAGAAATGAAAAGAACACTGGAAGTGTGTAGTTGTGAACTGAGAATTGCTAATCGAGGTGACGACGTAGATACCAAGTTCGACCTTTGAACTATGAATGCGGCGGTGAATTACTTCGAGGAATAGTCGCTGAACATCTTCGAGGGAAAGAAGAAGTGGCGGAAAGAAGACATCAAGGAGCTTCTGCCAATAGTGTTTCCCCCCCTAGTGTCGAGAGCTCTCGAGATGTGTACTTTTATATCGGAAGTGTTGATTACAGTCAAAGTGAAAGCGCAACGCTAAGTAAATTAGATAAGTAGATTGACCATATTCTTTAATTGAGGTTAAAGTGTTTATTTTCTGTTTATTAATCTATGTTACTAACCTAAGATTAATCTAAGGCAACTGGAGGTAATTTTTGTATTAGTTTTAACTACAGCACCTAGAATCATCTTTTGGATGATTAGCTGTTTTGAGTTATTTCATAGTGCACAAGTAAGTGTTTGGATCAACCCTCTCTTCTAAATCTGTAATTTTGTAAATGTCAAGGAATATCATTTGATCCGGTTGCAGGAGTTATTACTAAGATTTAAAAAAATAACTACTTTTAACTAAAATTATCGACCAAAATTTCTTTCTAGTAGTGTTTGTTTAAAAAGAAAGCACTATTTTCAGTGACTATATAATTCATAAACATGATGGAAAGTTTGCCTGTCTCTTTTTATCTAGAAATATGGATTATTTGATTTTTATGTTGTTGGAAAATGTTTTTTTTTTTTAGAGTTAATTTTATAGTTCTCCAGCTTAATTGTGAGCTAAATTAGAAATTGATAAATTTCGTGACATGAGAGAGAGACTTGTATGTTGTGTTGTAATTTAGTCCCCTTGTAATAGAGTGGCTCTGTGTGTGATAGCAGTTGGCAGACACATAGTGGTTCAGTTCTCACTTGCAACTGTGATTCCTGTCCCAAGTGTGAGTGTGACATATCCACAGACTTTTGACACATTTTGAAAAATAAATCACTTTGCCACGTGCCCCTGTAAAAATCAAGAGATATTTGAAATAAATGTATAATTTTTCCTTCTCTATGTAACCTTCTAAAGCACAGCAATATAGGTTTCCCGTTAGCACCATATGTTTTTATTTATATGTTTGCTATTGAATTTAATGTTGGCAGTTTTCGAAATGCCAAAGTAAACCGAAATATCAAAATCTACTTTTGAATCTTGCTACACTTCACTGTCTACCACGTAAATAAAGAGAAGAAAAAAATTCTTATCGTGACAGGGTACGAACTCGCGAACCTTGCAGTTTGTTAATTTATACCAAAGCAAAATGAATTGTTTCTGCTCCTCGGTAGCAGAGAAGAAACAGCTGGATTGTCAGGTTCACGTGACTATGTCACTAGTGCTTACCTTACTTGAACACGGCGAATACCTGACCTTGGCAGTCTAAAGCAGCTTTCGCGAAAGCCAACAGACAAGAGGAAGCTTTTATTCAGATAGTTCGTGAAAAGGAAACAAACATTCCATGGAATGTAACATCGAATTTACTTAAAACCAATTCATACGATAAGTTACACCAGACGTTACCTGCATAGTATAATATGAATGGAAACTACATATTTGTCCCTTTCATCTCTCTATACTTCAATGGTTGTATTGTTATTAATATTAGATTGCAGTCTGGATTGAGCTGTTTCACTCAAATTGCACCTCGACAGCAGAAGTATAATAAGTATAATATAAGAAGAAGAATTCAACCAGCTAATTATCCAAAATACATATTTTACAGCTCTATTCTAAGTGCCATATGAGTAATGTTTAGGTAAATAATTGTAGTTACTGATTAATTCTGTTTGTTTCTGATAATAACATTCAATAACCAACATTCATCGAGTGGGTCACTTGTAAATATCTATCAATGTATAAAACTAGGATAGTGACACGTGAATGATGGAACATCTTAAAATACATCTGCTGACATTCCTCACAACTTACTCATTTAATTTGAGTGGTTTTCTTCTTGAGAATATGAACGGTGTGTTATATCACACAACATTCTTCAATTTTAGCACTTGTTTTAAATATCGAGGCTTAGCAGCAACTAAAATATCTTTATTTCAAGTAGTCTTGAGTAACAGTCACGTTCTCTGAATGAGTAATAGTTTCAATGCATATTTTCTTATTGGCATGCAAACAATATCAAAGTTTCAGGCTACAATTGGTGTGACGAGAATTAAATACATTATGTAGCACCCATTTGGTAAGAAAAAATATTTTGGAGACACGAGGACTCGAACCTAGGATTTCAGCTTAAAAAGCTGGCCTTAATCAACATGGCCACAAGTCACGATGAAGAAACCAAGCTATTCGAGTAATTTATCCATAAGATTGCATCTTCTCCTGTCCAGCTCGAAATTTTGATGTCACTTCTCGCTAATTACATTAATTTGAAAGCAATACACTTCATCAGATAGGCTTTATAATCTGTACACATTGATGACAAAATACAAGTGAAGCTTGTGCATGAAAATTAATAAAAACTTTGGGAAATGGTGCTTTGTGGAAGGTTAGTGTTTGCAACCCTAAATGTCAACTGTTCTCTAGTTTCCGTCAATATAGCAGATTCTGCTATGTGACAACGAATCTCATTATCCAACGGTACAGCACTTTTTTTATTTTAATCTATTTATTTAAAAATGAAGAGTCATTATTCTGGAATCTACAGTGACATTCATTCATTCAGTACAAAGTTTACAAGAGTCACAATTCTATTTTTGTTCTCCATTACGAAACCAACGTGCACATGTAAAACAAGTAATGCCCGACAAATTTTATTTTACAAAAATTCCATTTACTGTTAAAATTAAATGAGATGACAACCATTTACTTATTTTTAATAGCCTGAAGTTGGGGGGTGGTACCTCCTCTCACTCTCATGTGCCCCCCTGGCTGTGACATAAACTCTTCTTCCTTTATGATTTCTATTATTTTTCCCCATCGCCTTTTCAGTGCCAACTTTGCGTTTCTGTTTGCCAAAGTGTATGGGGAAGGGGTTTATTTATTCTTCAAGCCTTCTCCTGGACTAGGATAACACTATTTCCGAGATATTTTTCCCCATCATTTTCAGGAATTGCAACAGTGGCCAAATTTGAACCTGGGGCCCTCGCATTATAACGAATTGTGATAACTACTTCGTCACGAACATAAAAAAAATGCATTTCTTTTTAAAATAAATTTCAGGAATATTTCACATTTACGTTACTGTTATTGTAAATGTGGAAAATCCAGTTGATTAATATTTACGCTGCAATCTTTCAGTTAGCTCTTTTCTTTGAGTCTGAGAGACACAAAATTCCCTGCATATGATTAAATTGATTGATAGTAAGCAACATTGCTGATTTCCGAACACTACTTCAGCTGTACTTCCAGCCATGAAGCTAGACTTCAACTCAAACGAGTGTGCCACTTTTTGTGAACAGAAGTGTACTATGTCAAAGAATCAATTGAATCCTATCATTGGAATTACTTGAAGCTGTTGATAATATCTGCATTAGACATATCAATACCACATTTAATCATTTATGTATCAGATGACACTTTTTTGGAATCTTGGGAATTATGCAAAATTCAGAATTCTCATAAAGTAAAACAAACTCATTCATTTTGCCACACAATATTGGTCCTAAATAATGCAGACTGGTAGACTTACACTAAGGAAAACGTTCAGACAAAATCAATGGTTAAATTTAATTTAAAATATTTTTTTGCAATGGGTTTTGGATCACGTATTTATGGTATCTTTCAGGCTTAGTAGAGTGTTGTACAATTATAGTGGAGTTGCAATTTTTTGATTTATATGTTTGCCTACATACTAACATTTTACAGTTTCTTAGCTGTAGACATCAGACACATATATTAGGGTTTTATTGTACATTCTACAAGAAAATCTAGTTTCACAGCACCTATGCTTTTGCACAATAACTGAAGGGCTTTGTTTTCAGTATAGAGACATTCTGTTGTGATTATACATGCTGTAATTTATATCTTGCTCCATAAATTCCATCACTCAGGTATAGGCAGAGTGCCGTATTCAGTAAGTATGTGTTTGTCTTGATTTTATGTTTTACCAAACTTATGTTTCAGCTTTACATTTTTCTCAAACTATACTGATATCATACAGTTTGCAGAACACCCTCACCCCAAGAACATCCTCACCCCAGAACACCCTCACATCTCTTCTGTGAGGAGAATCTCAGTCTTCAAACCAAAATATCATACATGAAAAGTGAAGCAGAAGCTGCAATGAGGGATGGAGAGGGAAAGGTAAGGAAATTTGGAAACATGGCAAGTGTACTTTTAATAAAAAAAAGGCGTTACAAACTGTACTTATGTATGAGAGTATGTTGTTCCTATTTTTCTTTTTTTAGAACTACGTTTCGGAGATTATCTATCCCCTTCTTCAGGTTCGTATGAAAAAGCTAGGTACTTAGCATAGTACCACGTCAAAATGTAATAAAAGGATTGTAAACAAGGGTTGGTGTGGATACATTTAAGATATATCCCCACCCTAGACGTATATAAAAAGCTCGTCATTCATTAAAAACTTGCACAATTAACCTATTCTCATGTTAAAAACGTTAAAATACTAAAAAACCTGTGTGTATCATATACAACTTGCAGGTTCGGCCTTTCCTGCATAACTCGCATACTTAAGTACAGTTTTTAACATTAATTTTTAATGTCTTATTATATTCTGGAATTGTGAATAATACACACCAAACCTACAAAATGCTAGTGTACTTTTAATTTGTGTGCCCAGGAAAACCTCAATTATAAACTTCCAAGAATTGATGTGTAAAATAAAATACAGTTGAATATATTTTTTTTCAGGAGGACCCGAGATTGGAAACATACAATATATAGGAAAAATGTAAAATTTGGAACATACAATCCGGGTCCCACTGTATATAGACATATTGAATCTTCATCAAAATGAGAAGGCACGTGTATTAACACGTTCACTTCCACGTCAGTCTTAATGTCTGAAACGGGTGCACACGATGTTGGTTATTATGACTGAAACATGTGGCTTGCACTCTGTTGCTCCTAGTTCGCTGTCAATCACAAGTATAACAATGATGCCCATAATGCTAGAATGACAATATATGGGGAGTTGAGTGCAAATAAAAGTGTTTTGGCAATTTATTCCTGGAAAACATGTCAGTTTTCTCTTTCAGAGGTTCTGAGCATTCACTATGGCAGTTGGAAGTAGCAATTCTATTGCAAATTTTTTCCACTTCACTCTTTTTCTAAAAGGCAAAGAATACACTGCCATTTGGTCTGAAGTTCACTGATGATTTTCCAGTATTGTAATCAACAACTACTTTCAGCTTCTTAATGATTAGGCCATTTCTCTCCAAAATTTCAACTGTGTTGTCAGAATACTTGGAGAGCATTGTCACATTCTGCCTGTTCTTCCAATTTAGGATAGTGATTCCTCTACTACTCTCTTTCGCAACAATATCACTCTTTTTCTCTTTTTCACATGGTATTTAAGGGTGACATCTTTAGGGGACCCTTTTTGTTACTTATTTTTCAAAGTTCCCAGCAAGATTTGTTTTGTCCAACAATTAGTTAGTTCGATGCATATGTATGAATTTCCAGTACATGCTGTTCTTTCTGCATTCAAAAGAGGTTCACATAATTACTTCACAACTCCTGTCAGAGTAGTTTTTCTAACTTGAAGACTCTTTCCAGCATGAATTTTCAAGAGAAATGTGTAGCCATGTCCCATACATATTTTGAAAATCTTTTTACCATATCTGTGATGCTTTTGCTTCATATATTGTCGCATGACAAGCCACCCTCGAAAAGGTATGAGTGACACATGATCACACACAGTTTCCCCAGGATGGTGACTGGAAATTCTCCATTAGTTGGCTAAGATGATTCTGAACTTTAACCTGTTGCCTTCTGGACATTAATCTTGTTAGCAAAATGACCATACATAACAGCTCAAAACTAAACAAATAGTTTCATTTCTGCCAAGGTTGTAGGCTCCCACTGATGCAGTCTTGATGATTCTGACATATCTTCCTTTTACTGCAGCTCTTGTGTAGAATCCTCAACTGCAGCCATGTAAAAATCACTAGGCATGCCATTGACCAGCTCCTGTATCACAGCTGGGCTTACTCCAACATATTCCATGAATTCTGGTAATTGATGCTGTCCACCTTGGAGTGAAAACCAGGAATAATTGTTGTCACTTCTTGCTACTGTGTCATGTTGAAATTGCTTTTTCAAATTGGTAGGTTTCATAGCAAAGGAAGTAGATGAGCAAGAGCATTGGTTCCAGTGCTATTTTTGCTTTGTACAGAGGTTGATTGGGTTATATCTGACCAAGATGTAAAGTGTATTTACCCTATGAAAAACCGTGCCACCACCACCGTAATGTTGTATGGGACTATCACCCGACATTGCAATTTCCACTGCAACAAACTACATTGGAGCACATGCATAGGAATTCCATAGGAACCTCGAACGGCACCTTTTGTTGGGGAATGTTTTTGCATGAGCACCATTTGTGTTTCCCTGGCCACGATATCTTTAGCTGTGGGCACTCCGATGGTTGAACCATTTTCCCGACACTGTTTCACTATTTGGTTGTATGTGCATGGAAAAGAGCCAAAATGTACCCTTCCCAATAGTGGTTAATTTTCGGTGGCATTTCACTAGCACGAACGTGATGCTCCGGCAACTGCAAGCTCAGACACAACACTGGTTTCAAGGTTCTGGTGCAACTACACATGTGGCAGCAACATTGCCAAATCGATCAGATATGTTTATTTTTATTTATTTATTTATTTATTGAAATTTCCAGTACAGCAGAAGCCATTTTAAACCGGAAAGAAACAACAGTAAAAAAATACACTAGTGTTAAAATGAATACACGAAACAAGATCAAATAAAATAAAATAAACAAAATATAAATATAAACATAAACAAGTCGAGACAGTTCCAAGGTAAATAGATGTGTTTCACAAAAGCATTACTTATGTACAATTTTTTCTATGTTGGTGATAAAAGATTGATATGAACTGAATATATCGGTTTGGTTTGAGATGACATTGAACTGATTTGGTAGCCTATGAAATAGTGAACGTTGAATGAGTGAGAGTCTTGGAGTTGCAGTGTGGAAAGTTTCCTTGCTCCGTGTTTTGTGTGTAGGCACTCTGAGGGAGAGTTGGTGGAGTGGGATGCTGCATCTTAGGTTTCCATTAATTATCTTATGTAGTAATTTCATATCTGCAACGTATCTACGTGATTCTGGAGTATTTATGTTTAAGTTTATAAGCAGATCTCTCTTAGGTAGGTGTCTCAGGGCCGACACTCTATATCGAACGATGGAGAGGAAAAAGCTGAGAACACGCTCGATCTTGGAGGTATGAGAAGGGGCAACCATGTTCCAGATGGGTGAACAGTATTCTAGAATGGGGGACACAAAAGTTTTGAAGTAAATGGAAAGTGCTTTCGGGTTATGGATTTCGGTGAATCTGTAAAGTAAGCCTAGCATACGCATTGCCTTTTTTGTGATGGTTGATATGTGATTATCGAAAGTTAGTTTAGAATCTATGAGGATACCTAGATCTCGGTGTTGTGCTTCTTTTGTTAGATTGATGTCGGTGAGTGTATAATTACCTTCAAGAATGTTTTGCTTCAATGAAATTGTTATGTAAGAGCATTTCGAAGGGTTTGTGGTCAGTTTCCATCGCTTACACCATTCAGAGAATCTATTTATGTCATTTTGGAGAAGTTGCATGTCTGATGGCTGTTTTATTTCTCTCATAATCTTGCAATCATCAGCAAACATTAGAATTGTGCTTGAGATGGGGGAATTAAAGAGGTCTGTGAGATCATCCAGATATATTACAAATAACAGAGGGCCAAGAACGCTTCCTTGCGGCACACCAGATATAACAGTAAGCCAGTTAGAATTAGTTCCAGGAAGTATAACACGTTGTTGTCTATTTCTTAGATAGTCTTTCACTATTTTTAACGTGTTTCCAGTTATATTAAATCTGTTAGCTAATTTATGCAGTAAATAATGGTGATCCACTGAATCAAAAGCTTTGGACAGATCAAAGTACACAACATCCAACTGATTACGATTATTAATTGAGTTTATGCCATAGGATTGCATAGAAGACAGATTTGTAAGGCATGAAGAATTTGGAAGAAATCCGTGTTGTGCTGGGTTAATGTAAGGGGATGTGAATTTCAGAAGTCTATTTTTTAGAACCTTTTCACAGGCAATAGCAAGTGTGGAAAGGAGAGAAATGGGCCTGTAACTTGTAGTATCGTTTGCATTGCCAGATTTAAAAATAGGAATGATATTTGCTTTCTTCCATTGAGTGGGAAAACAGACTTCAGAGAAGCACCTATTGTATAACATTGCAAGAGGAGTAGCTAGCGAGTGAGCTGTTTTTTGAAGGAAATAGTAGGAATATTGTCTGGTCCAGATGCTCGGTGAGAAGAAAAGGAGGTAAGGAAGTGCAAGATTTCACCTGGTTCTGTAAAGACGGTAGAAAGAGAGTGAGATAGGCGGGTGATCTAAAACATCATTTGAAACAAAATTATTTTGAAATGTTTGATTGAATAGTTCAGCTCTATCATTACCAACAGCTGAAATGCCATTGTGTGTTGCTTCCAAAGGGATGCGTTTGGTTTTTCTCCATCAATTTATCAATGTCCAGAATCTCTTCGGATTAGTAAGGAGTTCATTTGTGACTGTGTTTACATATTCTGTGTATTTCTGTTTCATAAGGTCTTTACTATGCTTACGAAGTGCTTTGAAATTGTTGTGTGTGTGGGGATTGGGGAAACTTTTCCACAGCTGCCATGCTCTCTTTCTGTTGTGCAACAGATGCTGCAACTCTTTATCGAACCACGGGGGAAACTTTTTACTTTTCATTGTTTTATGTAGAACATAGTCCTGAATAAGGGAATGAATAACGTCCGTAAACAGTTCGACAGCCTCGGTCATGGACCCTTCGGAAAGCAGGTTCCAGATGAAAAGGTCAATGGCTCGACGGACGGCATCCCACGGCATTTTCTTCCACAGGGGGATATTATGCCTTGGGGGGTGCAGAAGGGGAGCCTCCCGCTTTTACCGGGATTTTGAAGGTAGCGCTCAGCGACTCGTATTCCGACTGAAGCAGATTGAAAGAAGGCGTGACGTCACAGGTTTCAAACGAGGACAATATGAAGTCAAGGTTTTTATCTTTTCTCATATTGTACATGTTGTGTTGAAGAAGACCCAGTCCATGAATAAAATTGTCTATGAACCATTCTTCGTCTCCAGTGGTTGGTATGCCATCTACAGCATTATTCCACTTTATGTGCATATTAAAATCCCCACACAAAACGGATTTAGGGGGCAAAACCCCCTCAAATGTCAAGATGAGGATCTGACCCCTGTGTCCCTCCGATTTCCATGAAACTTGGCAGGTGTATAGTGGGGCCCAATGGAAGAAATGCGTGTTTTTTTTGTTTCAGCTAAAAAACGGTTTTACAGGGCAAAACCCACTCAATTGTCAAGATGAGGACAAATTGAAGTGCGGATCTGACCCCTGTGTCCCTCTCCGATTTCCATGAAACTTGGCCGTTGTGTGTATAAACGGGCCTAAATGAAGAAATACGTTTTTTTTTTTGTTTCGGCTAAAAATCTGTTCTAGGGGGCAACCTCCCCTCAAATGTCAAGATGAGGACAAATTGAAGTGGGAATCTGACCCCTGTGTTCCCCTTCGATTTTCATGAAACGTGGCAGGTGTATAGAGGAGCCCAAAGGAAGAAATACGGGTTGTTTTTTTTGTTTCGGCTAAAAAAACTGTTTTAGGGGACAAAACCCACCTCAAATGTCAAGATGAGGACAAATTGACGTGGGGATCATCTGACCCCTGTGTCCCCCTCCGATTTCCATGAAATTTGACAGATGTATAGAGAGGCCCTATGTCCCCTGTTTCTTCCTATGCCATATTTACGTGGTTTCGGGGTCAGATCCCTACTTCAATTTCTCCTCATCTTGACATTTGAGGAGGGGGGGGGGCTCTATACACCTGCCAAGTTTCATGAAATCGGAGGGGGAGACTTAAACCTCCCTTGCAAGTGTATTAATTAATTACAAATCGCGCACGCGCGTACACACACACTATATATATATATGTGTGTATATATGTATATTATATATATATATATATATATATATATATATATGTGTGTGTGTGTATATTAGGAGGCAACAATATGTTATAAGTACATTCTTACTTTCCAAAGAAGCGCATGTGGAATGGCAAAACGGATCCGGATCCGAAAATTCCGGATCTGGATCCAAAAGTTTTGGATCCGGATCTGAAAATTCTGGATCTGGATCCGAAAGTTCTGGATCCGGATCCGAAAGTTCTGGATCCGGATCCGAAAGTACTGGATACGGATCCGAAAGTACCGGATCCGGATCTGAAAATTCCAGATCTGGCCATCCCTAGTTTCGACACATCTTCCAATACGCATGGTATAAGAGTGGGTATCTTCCCGAAAGGCCACCTCCATTTTAGAATCCGGTGGCATTCTGTTTTTGTGGTGACAGTAATCCGATATGTGGTGTTCGTGGTGCAGTGGCAGTAATCAGATGTGCATGATGTAACCGAATATTATGTTTAAATAATTTTTCGAGGAGTACCATTACTGTGACGATTATGTACATACATTGACACCATGGAAGCAACAAAATAGGGGCGGTTTTCAATGTGGCATGGGTGCTTGTCTTTACTTTGTGTTGGCAGATCGGTTACCATAACGTTGTTTCGTGTTACTTCCTGGTGGTAGTAAATGTTTTATACATGCTGTGCATTCATCTATGGAACTATCCTCTTGTGTCCTTTGCTATGGATATCACCCATATGATATCTAGGCCATGCTTGATAGGTTTATGGTTCCCGTATCCAGCTATTTTGATGCTCCGTTACCCTGCTTTAATCCGTCTATTGTTATGCGCATGGCTATCCGGGAACAACGGTGTATATGAATTCGGCATCTCTCTACAATTGCACTGCATTTGGTACTGACAATCCTACAGTTCTGTGCTGTGTGTGTTCCAATTATAATTATATGAGCGTGTTGTTCCTATATCAGATTTACGTAGTTTCGGAGTCAGATCCCCACTTCAATCTGTCCTCACCTTGACATTTGAGGCCCGTTTTTAACCCCTAAAACATTTTTTTAGCTGAAACAAAAAAACAGGTATTTCTTCCTTTTGCCCCCCCCTATACACCTTCCAAGTGTCATGGAAATCTGAGGGGGACACAGGGGTCAGATCTCTACTGCAATTTGTCCCCATCTTGACATTTGAGGGGGTTTTGCCCCCTCAAACCGTTTTTTATCCGAAACAAAATAACAGGTATTTCTTCCTTTGGCCCCCTCTATACATCTGCCACATTTCATGGAAATCGGAGGGGGACAGGGGTCAGATCTCCACTTCAATTTGTCCTCATCTTGACATTTGAGGGGGTTTTGCCCCCTAAAACAGTTTTTTAGCCAAAACAAAAAAACACATATATCTTCCTTTGGGCCCTTCTATACACCTGCCAAGTTTAATTGAAATCTGAGGGGGACACAGGGGTCAGATCTCCACTGCAATTTGTCCTCATCTTGACATTTGAGGGGGGTTTTGCCCCCAAAACCGTTTTATATCCGAAACAAAAAAACAGGTATTTCTTCCTTTGGCCCTCTCTATACATTTGCCACGTTTCATGGAAATCGGAGGGGGATACAGGGTCAAATCCCCACTTCAATTTCTCCTCATCTTGACATTTGAAAAGATTCTGCCCCCTAAAACAGTTTTTTTAGCCGAAACAAAAAATACATATATATCTTCCTTTGGGCCCTTCTATACATCTGCCAAGTTTAATTGAAATCTGAAGGGGACACAGGGGTCAGATCCCCACTTCAATTTGTCCTTATCTTGACATTTGAGGGAGGGTTTTGCACCCTAAAACAGTTTTTTTTAGCCGAAACACAAAACACATATTTATTCCTTTGGGCCCCTCTATACACCTGTCAAGTTTCATGGAATTTGGAAGGGGACACTTAGATAAGATCCCTTGTCAGTCCCCATCACACTGCTCTGTAAACATTTAGACCAACTCCAAATTTACTCAAACCTTGCATCTATCTTATGGCATTTATATCACGAAGGTAATCTAGTGTATTGATTCGAGGATAGAATGGACGGACCGCGCAAACAATGATACGGGATACTTCAGGGTTCTCCCCTCAGTCCCCTGCTTTTCAATATTTATACTCAACAATTTCATACTGTACCATATGGTCTATTTAAAATCCTTTAATTTGCAGTCGACTTTTGCTACTATTTAACCACACCAGATGCAACACAGGGATTACTGGCCACAAAGCAACTCATTCTGACCATCGACACATTATTACGTAACTTGGGTTTGACATTCTCTCGTCCCAATTCCCAAATCATAATATTCAATTTACGCACTCAACATAGATATCCTAACACAATTACCCAGATAGCTAATATTCCAGTAGTTGAAATAGGTATTTATTTGGGAGTCAGGTTTGGAAGAAAATTAAATTGGATCGCGCACATCAAATATCTTGAAAATAAAGGAAGACAATGAAATAATATTCTACGCTGCCTAGAAAAGGCAATAAATAGAAAAATTAATAAAAGAAGTTGAAAAAATTATCTTTACAAGCCTAAACTGCAATAAACACTCCTACCAGAATAGATGAAATTGTGATATTAGAGTAAAAAATAAACCTAAACTTCAGCTAAAGTTGAAGAAACACAGTTTAATGGAAATAAACTTTTAAAATAGCAAGTTAAAAGTTGAAAAAATGTCTTTGTGAGTCCAAAATTTAATAAAAAAATGTTGCCTGAATAGATGAAATTGTGATATTAGAGTAAAAAATAAACCTAAACTTCAGCTAAAGTTGAAGAAACACAGTTTGTGTGTCTAAATTGCCATGCGAACTCTTGCTTGAATCGTTCAAATAGCGTTTTCTGAGTAAAAATACACAAAAAATGTGAAATAATGGCCCTAACAGTAAAACATCTGGTCAATTTTACGTAAATCCTGATGTTTATAAGTCAATAATCAAAGGGTCCGTTTTTCGCAAGCTAGAAATAAGGGCAAATAGTGGTTCGCATCCACTTTAACCTGTAGATACTGGAACTGATTGTTCCTAGTTCAGCCAAATTACTTACGCCTTAGGTTAAATAATCTTTGCAATGTTACGAAAGGCGGAAGAAAAAAGAACGCGTAAATTACTTCTGCCAAATAAAATTGGAACGTCAAAGAAAATCAATACCCGCGTGTAAAAATATTGGCGGCACCTTCGTGGCTACCGTACAGCTCCGAAAAAAGACCGATGGGGGACATAACAATAGAGTCGTTTCTCCCCTCACGTGTCCATGATCGCTCGCGGTTTGGGGTGTCGATGAGTGCAAGCTCGTAACAGGTTCTTGCTGTATTGTTCCCTTTTTTTTTAAGAGCAATTATTATTAATAACATGCATTCTGCCCGAATACTTCGTTTTCATATAGGCTACATCGTTCAATATCTTCGCCTTTAAAGCGAACATATGTTATAATATCTTCTACCTCCGATCGAACGCGTCGGCACCAGTTGAATTCGGGTAAATCCAGATCCTTAATTATAGCTAATATAATCCACCACCGTCGCCACATGACATCATCGACGCCTGGAAACCTTGCCTGACGCCATCAAATGGCTTGTACATTAATGAAAAAACCATTAACTTCAAGTACCCCGACTGTATAAATCATCCGTGACTCATATCCGGATGAAACACATATATAAAGTACAACAATAGTGTTAGAATAGTCCGAAAACGAACTCCATAATAGTGTCTTTTGTACATTAATGGAAAAACCATTAATTCCAAACTCCAACGTCAGTATAAATCATCTGTGACTCATATCCGGCTGAAACTCATTTATAAAGTACAACAATAGTGTTAGGTTAGAGTAAAAAACGAACTCCATAATAGTGTCTTTTGTACATTAATGGAAAACCATTAATTCCAAGTTCCCAAGTGTGCATAAAGCACCCATGACTCATATCCGGCAGAAACGCATATATAAAATACAACAATAGGGTTAGGTTAGGGTAAAAACGGAATACATAATAGTATCTTTTGTGCACTAATGGAAAACCATTAATTTCAAACTCACACGTGTGCATGAGTCATCGATGACTCATCTCCTCCTCCACCCCCGACACGTGGCGCTAGATTAATTAACAATAGCGTCACCCCTAGGATAAGGAATTAAAAACCATTAATCATAATTAAAAATGACAGAAAATCGATGAAAAAAGCTCCCAAGTATTATCCCATCTACTCACATATTACTTTCTCCACTGTTATAACATCGATCGGGATGCATATCATCAATCATTTACGTATACCCAACCACTGATCTATCAGATACAATTTCCCTAAGTCACTCCATTGGATATTTACTACGAAGATAGAGGACAACATCATAATTATAGGGAAAAATGGCCTAAGGCAACATTTATTTATACTGACGGCTCCAAGCGCGGCGATGAAGTGGGATGCGCGTTTTATGTACCAGGACAAATAGAAGCTCATCGGTATAGGTTACCACCCGACATGTCAATTTTTTCTGCGGAGAGTTATGTTATCTTCCGAGCTCTGATCTTTGTTCAACAACAGGATACATATATCTCATACACACATTCTCACAGACGCTTTAAGCGTCCTACAGACATTGGCTCGAACTGGGGCTGTGGCTTTTCGCATGAATGTTTTCATCTTCTTAATTCTTCAGGTCGTTTATAAGCTACGTCAACAGGGCCAAATCGTGACTTTTACGTACATCAAAGGCCACAGCGACCTCAATTTATATCAAGACCTTGCTGACGCGTTCACTAAACGAGCCAGAATGGAGGTACGTATTCTCCCACTGCGCTTGTCATACATGGACCTTCTACCACGAGTACGGAAAAAAAATACAAACAAGTTGGGATGAATGGTGCATTCAACTTCTTTTATACCATAGCACAACATATAAATGGGTTGCGCAGGTTGGCAACCACTAGCCTTGGTTCCGTTCTCTAAAACTGCCTCGTGCAGTCATTACACTCACAACAAGACTTTGCACAGGTCACGTGCGGAACAACAAACACCTTGCTCGACTTCACTTATCTTCTATCCCTTCCTGCGGTTGCGGTGAGGCCATACAAACGATTAATCATATATTCTTTCAATGTCCGTTAAGCGAAAGACACAGAACTACCCTTTATCAGTGTCTTGTACGAGCAGGAACAACATTTCCCATTTCCATAACCACCTTACTCCATAATCCTCTACCCGCTGTCATGTGGATCTTATACGGATTCACCCTACTGTAAACAAAACCCTGTTGATCAACAAAGAGACCACAACAAGGAAGTGTGATATATAGTGCTAGTGCCGAAGACAAGTGTCAAGTGAGTAACAAGCGAGAATGGAAACGTGTCTTATGTCCTTCCCAAGTGTTAGTGACTTCGGTAATTCCAAATGCTTAGAATATTTTGTTTTCACAGAAGAGGAATAATATCAACACTAATAGCAACTTTGGCCGGAGATTGCAAAGGCGATGTGGGCCAGAAAAAGGAAGAAGAAGAAGAAGAAGCATATTTGTAATCTGTGCGCAAGCGGGAGAGAGGGGGAATATTATCTGTGGTGTGGTGCGCATGATCTTGTTACATGGCGGCAGTATGATGTGACTGTATAACCTTATCTGCATTTGTAATAGTGTTTAGTTCGATATTCTTTATTGTTTGTATTTTTTTAGGCATTATTGCAAAATGGATGCCAAACAGGGTATCGAGAATCTCTTTTCGGAAGACATTCCGATGTTAATTAAGGATTCAGAGCCCCCTCTGTGGAAACTTTGCCACTTGAGTGTCAACAAATCAGACTCTGTAAGTATAAAACGTGGACTTAACTTCATTTTTGTGTGCTTTAGAAGTTTGTGAAATAGTGCATGTGTCAGTGCCTTTGTAATGAACTGAAGCTTGGTGTCAAACACTTCGAGTTGACAGTGTTGCCAAGCTTACTGGTAAGAAGTTGGGGAATTTACAATATAGAGATATTCTCCAATGTTGTTGATATTTCGCATACTCACTAATTTAGGCCTCACAACCACGAATCTGAAATTAAAATTTGGGGGTCACGTCTAGAAATTGGAAAATATGGGGGTCCATGATCTCGATCAACAATGTAGCATTGCTCATTACGTAAAAATTTACTATCCTTCGGACACCTCTAATTTTTTCGTTTCCTCAATTTTTGACATTCGTACTTACGTATCTGCTTCGCGGAACATTCCTGAAGGTGTATCAACATTGTTTTGATGAAATTTGAGCTATGTTTCCTAACCTAACCATGCACCAATGGTTCGTGGGGCTAGCGCCAATGGTTCGCAATTATTTCCAATTTCTAGATCTTGATACTAACACGACACCAAATTTTAACTATGTTTCCTAACCTAACAGAACTAACCTATACACGCGCCAATGGTTCGTGGGGCTAGCTATTCTCAGTCGGAGAATTAATTTTCAATGAACAACATGAATTTCAGCTATGAAACATTCCCACATCACACAAAACACTTTCCTGATGTTCGACAATGCTACAGGAACTCATTACGGTAAGTAGTTTCTTCTGTAAAAAAAAAAAAAATGTGTCCGAAGGATAGTAAACTAGTACCGCTCATTATTTATCACAAGTTCTATCAATTCACAACGAAATATACATATTCCTGATATACTACAACCACAAATGTTAACTAGGTTTGCCTAACCCAACTGCAACTAACCTAAACTTTACTGTGAATGGTGCATGATCTATGCGTGCATGGTTCTACAACCCCAAATTTTAACTGTTTGCCCAACCTAACCTAACCTTCCTGTAAATGGTGCGTGGGGCTATTCGCCAATGGTGCATGACCTATGCGTGCATGATTCTACAACCCCAAATTTTAACTGTTTGCCTAACCTAACCTTCCTGTAAATGGTGCATGGGGCTATTCCCCAAATTTTAACTATGCTTGCCTAACCTAACCTAACCTTCCTGTAAATGGTGCGTGACATATGCATGCTTGATTCTACAACCTCAAATTTTAACTGTTTGCCTAACCTAACCTTCCTGTAAATGGTGCTTGGGGCTGTTCGCCAATGGTGCATGACCTATGCATGCATGGTTCTACGATCCCAAATTGTAACTGTGTTTGCCTAACCCAACTGCAACTAACCTAACCCTCCTGTGAATGGTGCATGACCTATACATCCATGGTTCTACACCTTTGTATCATGTAACTTGTGGAGAGACATTTTAAATCAAAGGAACTGAATAACCATTTTCAAATTTACCTCTAATTAAAATCTGCATTCCAGATGCTGACAATTTCAAAGCATGCCTGCGTGGACACATGTAAATACCCTTCTTCGGCAGAACACCAAATTCCATCAATTTGTTAACCAAACCATGACCATCCTCTTCTACACTCCGCTTATATAACTGTAGCACATTAACAATCTTTTCATTTCTCTCACTTATATAACTGTAGCACATTAACAATCTTTACATTCCTCTCCACCATTCTTACACGACCAATGCTGTGAACCAAAGAGAATCGCCCTAGACAGCGGAACGGACTTTGATCGTCATTTCTTCACATCATCAAACATGGTTGCTATGTTTGTTTATGGGGAATCATCGCTGTAATTAACAACGTTATTTTAAAAGTTCTACAACTCAATGTGCAATTTAAACACGTTACCCCCAAATATTATGTGCATATACATAAGTACGATTGCATATTTAGTGAGTATAACAACTAGTAAACTAATTACAGAATATCTCTATATTGTAAATTCTTACCGTTATGGGAGATGAAAAGTGGGTACGGACTACTACTGTCACCAGGTGGTGAGAATGGCCGAAACTGCTGTAGACCGGAAGATACATGATCAGGTGTTGGGAAGCATTTACAGAAGTGATTTTATTGCTAATAGCCCTAAACCTGACCTGCCTAACCTAGCAACAAAATAATTTAAGAACTTAATACCCCTTTATATTTATGTCACGTGACACATTAGCAGCACCAGTCCATATCTGAACACCTTGTGGTATTTTTCCAACACCATGGCATTGCGCAGAAAATAAAATTACTAGCATTATTTCCAATACAACTCCATAATACAAACCACAAATATGACATAACAACATGTGAAATTCCATTCATGTCCATTTGCCATTCTTCCAAGGCACTGCAAAACCAATTCGGTAACTATTCGATCCCCACTGAACAGATTTCTTCATTTTTACACAAGAAACTACTTACGGAAATGAGTTTCTGTAGCATTTTCAAAGTTCGTGGATGTATTTTCTTCCATCATGGAATCTATTTGACCAGGAATTGATGTATTTTTGAAGAAAAATTTCTTCCCGACGCATGATTGCTGTCACTTGTATTTGCTTTCTGTAAGGGAAGCGGATGTCTCATACATTCAATGACGTAACCCCCTGTCAATGTTTCCAACCATGCCGTTTTATAGCAAGAAGATGAATAACTAAATATATATTCCAGATAGTATTACGACCACAAATTTTAACTATGTTTGCCTAACCTAACCTAACCTTACTGTGAATGGTTTTTGGGGCTATGCATGAATGGTTTGTGGGGCATTTTTTTAACTATGTTTTCCTAACCTAACCTTAATCATGAATGGTTTGTGGGGCATTTTTTTGTTAAGAAGTTTGGAAACACTGCATACCCACTGATGATCCACAACGCGACTCAAGCTATGCCCGCCATATTGTGTGTTACGGAAGCGAAGAAAGGAAGAACAATAATTACTGTTAATGTGAAAATTTGGATTTATTTTTGTGAAAAAAGAAAAATGCCACCTTAAAGAATCGTTCGAAATGCAGAATAGGTAAGTACAAATGTTAAAAAAGACTAAATAAACGAGTGAGAGGTGTTTGGTGGAGATCGCATAGGTACCACCAATTCATTGTACATAATTCCACAGACTTAGTTCATATGACAGGGAGATGGTGATAATGAAAATGACATAATAATTAAATAGTACCATAAAAAAAACATTCAGGTAAATTTCTTATCTTCCTCAAATTTACAGGAGAAATTACTTACTGAATGCAGTTTATTGATAATTGTGGAAGTTCGGGGAAGTGTTTTTTCGCATCGTTCACTGAATTTTGGCGGTAAATCATCTATTTTTCGATACAAACATGTGACCGATGCACGAAAGTTCTGGCACCCATTTACTTCCAGGTGGATGTAGCCTGTGTGCGATGACATAATCTGGGCCAGTTTTTCCAAATAGGCATTTAGGTAACTGGTCACACGTTTCAATACTTATGTTCATTTGAACGTGCAGAACATAATGGAAATGACGTGTGCAGGATGCGTGGTAATAATGAAAGGTGTTGAAGATGTAGTAGATTTCGTAATACAGTATGGTATTGTGAAAGAAGAAAAGGAATGTCTGAAATGTGGTAGCACATGTAAGCTGCACATTTCATGTACAGGTACATGGAAATTTATTTGTACAAAGCAAGTGGTAGGACATGCAAAAGAGTTCTGTGTGGTTTCAGGTGTTCTGCAAGATTAGGAACTTTCTTAG
Source organism: Lepisma saccharinum (assembly GCF_977018435.1). Taxonomy (NCBI): domain Eukaryota; kingdom Metazoa; phylum Arthropoda; class Insecta; order Zygentoma; family Lepismatidae; genus Lepisma; species Lepisma saccharinum. The sequence goes on from NC_139230.1 coordinate 45,584,054, forward strand.
GACAAAGTACACAAATGTTGAGAAAATCGTATAAAATTGTGTACTGTGGCTTTTTCTGCCAAACCCAAGACTAGCTCTCATTAAATTTGAACTTGAAATTTGTAGTCAAACGCTTGTGGACTGGTCAAACCACTGTAGGCAATTCAAGACCAATCAGATAACATGGAGTTATTGTTGAAATTGATCAAGCTAAATTTGGCAAGACAAAGAAATGTGTTAATAGAAGAGGATGTCCAATTGAAGGACAATGGGTCTCTGGAGGAATAGAAAGGGGTAACAGTAAATGCTTCTTCATGGTTCCTGTAGAAAACCGAAATGAAGAAACTTTGCTGAATGTAATACGCCAATTCATACTTCCCGGAACAACAATCATGTCAGATTGTTGAAGAGCAGGGCGTGAAATTTTTGGGCTGGCGACTAAAATTTTGTTGTTTCAAATGTGTGTCAAACAGCTTCAAGACTTCACCTCTTGAGAGAAATGGCAGAAGTTATAGAAGAAATTCTAAAACTGAGTGATATCCACACTATTAGGTGGTTAGCCAGCAAAGCATGTGCAATAAGAGCTCTCTTGCAATCATGGAAAGCTGTTGTGACCCATCTTGAACAGGTGGCCCATAGAAGAGATAATGATAGCGCTAAAGCTAAGGATTTGCTGAAAAGTTTGAAGCAATTTAAATTTGTTAAGCTTCTGTACTTCCTTTTGGATTTCTACGGGCAATTGAACCCTTTAAGCGTGGCACTACAAAATAAGAATCTTTTGATTTCATCTCTGAAAATAAGAATTGAACACTGTATTTCAGTTTCGGCTGGCCTGGAATCTAATGTTGGACCAACCGAATAAGATTTCTTGGACCATGTATCAGGGATGTGCAAGAGTTTCAGACTGTTAGAGGAAACTTAATTAACAATGTGAAGGTGTACATCACAGAAACATTGCCGTCTATGTCAACAGATACGATTGCATCTCTGCATGTTTTCGACACCTTGGGTTGGTCTCCCAAAGAAAATATTCTTCAGTTTGGGATAGAAAAAGTAAAGAAGATCTACATATAATTGAACCCGAGCCTTTATAATGAGAAAATGGATGTTCTGTCAGCAGAGTGGACAGAATACAAACTTTTGTTTCCTTCTCCAGCTTTGAATCAGACGCTGGAGAAGATCCTCAGTGCGGGGTGTTCAGCAAGATTCCCCAATTTGCTCCAGATTTTGACATTTTGTGCTGTTCTTCCGATGAGCACAGCCTCATGTGAGGGAGGTTTCAACTGTCACAACAGACTCAAGACTACTTACAGGAACTCTGAAGACTGAGACACTGGATGATTTGCTCTGAGTTTTCGTAAACGGACCCCTCCCCATCCTCCCTGTCAGAGTTTGACCCAACAGCTGCGATTGATAAGTGGTACTTCAGTGCAGAACAACAGCGCTACACAAACGTTAATTCCTAACTTTTTAATAATTGCTCATATTTTTATTATTTATCAATATAAAATAGTGGCGACCAAAGATTTTAGTCCGGCGACTGACTTCAAACTTGAAATTTCATGCCCTGTTGAAGAGCATACATAAACTTACAGGGAGCAGGCTACAGACATCTAAGAGTTAACCATAGTGTGGAGTTTGTCGACATGCCAGCAAGCGGACATGTTCATCAAGAAAACCTGCAAAGAATACAGGGCCATTATGTTCCAGTTCACTCTGAAAACATAGAACGAGTATGGCGTAATGTTCGTCAGTCCATGTCAACTTTTGGATGGAGCAAATACTTGTTCTCTGGCTATTTATCAGAGTATATCTTCAAGACCAACTTCGCACTGGACAATAGAGTGCACAAATTTTTTATGTGTGCAGGTGCTATGCATTATGTAACTTGAAAAGAGAATATATGATACCGTAACATGGATTAATTTTTTTCTTTTTAATATGTAATACCAATTTTAACTATGTTAGCCTAACCTAATCAGGTTAGTGCTCTTTTTGCAATATTTATATAAATGTCTGCATATGTCCATAAAAATAAGCAGGCATTACAGGCTGCAAATGTCGGCATCTCCGTCAGCGCCGCCCGCCACGCTTCTCCCGATCTCTCGGCTGAAGATCGAAATGGATGCACGGTACTTTTGCTTCTGTATTTCTTTGATGATTGGGAGATGTATAGTTGCTCAAATAAGGGAGGATTTTTAAGTGCAAGTACAGCCATGGGCTTTCGAGTAACAATCAAAAGTACACTCTCTCTGTTACACTACTTGCATACACTCTGATATAAATACATCATGACATCAAAACTAAGCCAGGATGCTATTAAATGCCTGTTCGGGATAGTTAGGCAGTCGTCAAGCTGTAATGACCACCCTACACCAACAGAATTCCTCCACATTCTTCAGCGTCTTTCCGTTTATAATTTAGCCCTTCCCCCCCAAAATGGAAATTGTCCACCAGAAGTCATAAATTCCTTGCTAAGTGCAGATAATTTGGATCCAAATTTCATAAAAGAGCAGTTGGAGGAAAGGAAATAAGATGAAAAAGAATTGCACAGACTGGCACACACAGATATTGGAAATGATCATGAAAGTTATGTACAGATAAACAGTGATGCAAGGTTAATTTATTACATAGGAGGCTATGTTGCCAAAAATTTTAAAGACAAACAATAACAATGTCAACTCTGCATCGAAAACCTCATAACAACAAGAGAGAAAGTTGTATCTTCTTCATCCTGCCACACTAAGGAATTTGATAGAGGTGGTTTATGTTACCCCTCGGATCACCTCCTGCAGCTTGTAAGATACGTAGAACAAACCTTCACATCTTATTTGTCAACACACAGACTCCACAGTGGCATCATCAATGATATTATGTCTGTTTTCAAACGTCAACATGCAGGATATGTAGGGTGTACCAATCATAGAGAAACTGTCACCGCAAAACTGGTCAAATTTTACTTTGTAATGAGACTTCGGTTCTATGTAAAAGCACTGAACAAATCAAACAATGCACAGGCAGATAAAATGAAATACTTAAAACTAAGACGTTGCAAATGAACTTCCGATGTTACCATTGTAGTATCTCGCATAATCAATTTCTTTCATTCAATGAGCAACAGTACCTACAAATTACTTCCAAAAAGAAATTTGAAGCGAAAAATGCAGGCTCGACCAGGACTCGAGCCTGGGTCTCTGGCATACCGTGCCATTGTTCTTGCCACTTAGCTACCGAGCCGGCCTGGCCTCGCCTGACTTTTTGCTATCGCTGTATTACCTGCGTGGATCCAGGTAATACAGCAATAGCAAAAAGTCAGGTGAGGCCAGGCTGGCTCGGTGGCTCAGTGCTAAGAGCAATGGCACGGTATGCCAGAGACCCGGGTTCGAGTCCTGGCCGAGCTTATACTTTTCACTGAAAATTTCTACGTAGTACATCTCCTGTGTGTGCCTAATGTACAATACTTCCAAAAAGTTTTAACAATTTTAATACACATCATTCCTTATAGTTTTTCTTATATGTATTGCTTCCATTCTAGAATTATTTCTCTTGTAGTCTACGGTTATAACAAGCATAAAATTAAATTACTTCAAAAAAATTATAAATAAAAAATAATGTGATCAAAATTTTTATCTGAAATAAAAATAAAACAGACTGCTTGTTTTTCACAGTTAAGTTGCTATATTTTAACAATGTAACGTTGACAACATCCATTGTATAAGGAATTTTCTTTTCTATTTTAAAAATTCTTAACCATTATTATAACTGTATCTTAACTAAACATAAATGTCTGATGAAGGGAGCGTGTGTTCTCCTGAAACGTCACAACGAAAAACTGTGTTTTTATGCTTGTAATAACCGTAGACTACAAGAGAAATAATCATTCCTTATTAATCTGAATGTAGGAGAGTATGAAAAATTATGGCAAGTTTTTTTAAAATGAACCCAAGACAAAGTACAATAACATGTCATGCCTTTAGTTAGCTTGCTTGCTGTATGTTTCATTCTGACAGATATTCTTAGTGTATAAGATAAAAAAAAAATCACTATTTACTTCATGCTGGACAATATTGAGGAACTTAGTATTAACTGTACAACCACAAGAATAAAATTTTATGTTAAATGTACAATTTGGGAAGCAATCTCCCCATGTAAAAAATACTAACCAACCAAGCATTACATGTTAAATTACACAGGTTTTCAGTTAGGTGTGTAATGGCCTTATATATACTGTATGTTTTCAGTTAAGTGTTAATGACATTATGTACATGTTTTCAGTTAAGTGTGCAATGACATTATACATGTATATATAAATATACACACACACAAGCTTACGCCAAGATATATATATATATATATATATATAAACATACCCATTTATATCACTCTGTGTATGCAAGAGAGAGTGTACTTTTCATGGTTACTTGAAAGCCCATAGCTGTACTTGCACTTAAAAATTCTCCCTTATTTGAGCAGCCATACTTCTCCTAAACTTGAAGGAAGTCCAGAAACGAAAAAAGTTCACTCATAGAAAGGAAAGCCTCATTTCATCTCACTGTTTTATTGCATTGATGGGTATGGAACAGGGTTTATGTACCAAAGATATAAAATAGATAGTTGCACATATACTTCCACGCTGAGATTCGATTTTGTTCTTGTACAGGGAAAGTCCTTTGAGAAAGTTGTTGCCAAATAATTGGAATGCTAAGCCTGTGTGCATCTTCTCATAGCAGTTTCAATTTGCATTAGATTTATGCGATGCATACTTCTAAAGTGCAGAGCAATTAGTCATGTAACATTAGCCCAGTCTAGTTGGCTGCACTTTTTGACACACTGTGCAGTACAGGTGTATACAGTGTCAGGTTGGTGTAAGGGTGGTGCAAGGATATGACGTTCAACCAACTAGACGGAAAGCGGTGCTAAAGTTCAGAATATTCAACAAGTGCCTGTCTGCTGCTTTAAACAGTCATTTATTTGACCATACACCAAACGTACACCAGTCCGGAAGGTAGTGCAGACACCAAATACACTACTTGACTCCAAATCAACGAACTAGGCGACTCGGTGTTGCACCGTGCAAACAAATAGACGCTTCGGTGCAAACAGAGTCAAAAAGTGCAGCCAACTAGATGGGGCTATTGTGTCTGTTTATCTTGGTGTCCTGGGAAAACAGGATGAAATCTTGCAGAAAAAAATATTAGGCACTGGAAATAACTATACATCTACAAGAGTGATTATGCGAACCTTTACTAAGAACATAGATGTAAAAGGTATTTTAAATATTATCCATATGATTTGCATCAGTGTGCAATATATGTCAATGGCATATTCTATCTCTGAATGGTTAATTTATGTACAGATTTTGAAGTTAATTACACATATTATTCTAGATGTTTACTGGGAAAATGAGGAAGGTAAAATATTTCAAAGTAATTGTTGTATGTTAAATGTGACATTCCAAATAGAACAGTAACAGTACTTATTTCATCTTGAGTGTCATGTCCTGGTGTCTTTTTATTTTGTGAAATTCCTGTTCTGCATGGTACTGTGTGATACGTGGATATGGTTGAAGATAATAATTTCTCGTCTAAAATGCATTTAATTACTCGAAAGTACTTGTAAATGTATCTTATCATTTTCTAAGCAGTGACTTTGCTTCACTTGGACCTGGAAGGCACCATTAAACCAATAGGCTATATTATATAGTTGTATCCAAATCCTGATGCATGTGCAAGTTTTGCAATAATGTTTTCAGCATTATTAATATATAAAGAAAAGAAAAAACAAACAACATGATGACGTTATCAAACTGCAGAGTTAAAGAAGCAAGATATCAACTAAGTGCATATTATATTTTCTCACACCACCATGATGGAATTTGTGATAGCTTGTAAGAAATATTGAAAAGTTACATGCACAATGTCATTCATTATGTTGGCTCTGTGTATATATGTGTAAAATAACATTATTTGTTGAAAAAAAAGGCTTGTTTTAAATTCCCATATATATATTACAAAGTGCTTAAGTTTAAATATATACACTAAGGCCACAACTATTTTCACAACGTGGTGTGAATAGCATATAATGCTATTTTCACCAGAAAAAGTAATAGCATAACCATAACATTGTATTTTATCATAATTTATTACATTCATTGGTAGTATTGGGGGCCCTCCAGATGGCATAGCAGTAATGTAAACAAGGGGTACCAGGTTCGATACCTGGAAGAGGCACATAGCGGTTTGGATCCCACTTTAAACTGTAGGTCCAGTCCAGATTAGCCTTTCTGTACATAAAGTGGACTTAAAATATCATTGGCAGTATTACTGGAGTTACTACTGAGATGTTAATTTAAAATTACAAATTTGTGTGACTGCTATTGTCACCAGTTGGTGAGAATAGCAGAAGTCTTGAAGACCAGATATTACATGATCAAGTGTTGGGAAGTATTTACAAAAATAATTTTAATGTTTTAATGCTAACAGCCCTTAACCTAATAAGAAAAGCATTTAGGTTAACGACTTAAGATGACTCGACCCCTCTCCGATTTTCTTCATATTTGGCATACTCACTAATTGAGGCCTCCTAATCATGATTCTGAAGTTAAAAGTTGTCGGGAACGTCTAGAAATTGCAAAATAAGCTAAAATAAGGCATTAGTTTTCGTAATGGAAACAGTCTATTTTCGCGAAATTTTTTGATTCACAAGCAAATATATATATATATTCCTGGTACTACCACGACACCAAATTTTAACTGTTTTCCTAACCTAACCACACGTCAATGGTTCACAATTATTTTGCAATTTTTAGACGTTTCCGAAAAATTTTAACGTCACATTCGTCATTAGCAGGCCTCAATTAGTAAGAATGCTATATATAAAGAAACTCTGAGAGAGGTCCGGTCATCTTAAGTCATACCAATTTAGGAATGTAATACCCCTCTATACTTATGTAATGATACATTACCAGAAAATGTACTTGTCGTCCATATGCACTCCATTTCAAGCTTGATAATAGCATGCATCAACAACTAAAGAATGCACACATACATGTAGTAGGCCAGATAGAAGATCATGTACATGCGCGGTTTAAAAATCTGGTGAAAATAGCTTGCAAGCTAGCTTCACCACCTCGTGAAAATAGTCATTCCGATTTAATAGATCAGCCAGCATAGCATGTAACTGATATCCATATAGTTTGCAGGAAACTAATATATTTATATAACTGTGTACTTCCTTGTAGGTGTATAACAATTTGGTTATAATCTTACCCAGTGTACTCACTGCAAGCAGCAATTAAATCTACAATATCTGGATAAGGCAACAATCTGGACAATATTATCAAGACAACCTTTGCATCTTTAAAGTACAATCATTCATTCCTATCAGGGATCAAGATCAGAACCCTTCATTACAAAAAAAATATTATACAGTCCACTTTCATGATGAAAATATTGTTGGTTTTCATGGCTTATTTATTTTTAATTTTGGGGGGGATTCAAAAAGTGCAATATAAAATTCAGAACAATAACAACAATAAGAACATAGTTATACAAATAGTTTGCTTCTGCAAACTGTAATTGACTTCATTATATATCCGAGAACATAGTTTTAGAAATTTGTGCTATTATTATATGATCATACGATGTTAAACCGGCCAGCAATTGCACTGCCTGTAAATCGTTCATAAATGCTTTCCCTTAAAAAAATAAACAAATAATCCAATGAAATAAATAAAAAATGAATAAATACAATGGTGGACTTATGTTAATTTGCGGTTTATTTTCATCAAGTACAAGGTAGATATTTTACAGCCAAGTCACAAGTAAAAATGCAATGTTCTACTTACCAATCGACACGAATGTAAAGTAATTTGTTGATAGAGATGATAAGGTACATCCTAATCGGCTATTTGAACTCCATGGAATATGAAATCAAATTCTTTCGAATATCTGCATTTCGGGAAAATGACTTCATAATATGTTTGCGACGAAACATTTTTTCTCCTTCATGACACTATTTCATTTTTATTAGTATACAAAAATAAACTTGTGTACACAATCCAACGTTTGACGTCCAACCTCACATGTGATATGTTGATGCTCGTGTTGCGTTGCACATAAAACATATTTATGTTACTTTTCTGTGTAAATTAATGTCTTTTCGTTACTGCAAATCACTCCACAAATATAACTGTTTCCATCAAGTCACTTACCGCCATTCTAGACAAACAAATCTACACAATATATTCCAAAAACTAACTAAGCCGCATTACTTTCATAACAGAATTAGCACCTGGTTTGATCGCACTGCATCTACTTGTTATCATCTCGGAGAACCAGTTTCCTGGGTTGTTTTCCACACTATGTTATTCAAGGCGCTGAAGTTCAGAGATACAGGTTTTAATATATGCTTCACTGACCGTTATTTGATATTGTTTTCATTATGCTGTTTTTAAATTGTATATATGGCATATAGAACAAATCAATATTTTTGTTATACTTTTCTAAGGCATTGTAGAGAACACTCATTCTCAAGATAGGGGATTTCTTGACAATGTTTGTTCGTGCTCTATTCACAAAAAAGGTTTGATGATTGTGTCTCTTGGTGTTTGGGTGTCTCGAAAGTGCCCATTCTAATAATGAACCCAATAAATTTGTAAGCGTTGCTTATTACTTTGTTACCAGGTGTGCCGGTTAATAATTCTTAATTGATCCAAAAGAAAACAAGTGTATCTGGGAAGAAAGGTAACAAATGCTTTATTCAAAGTATGCACCATCGCTAGCTATACATTGTGCATCTATCCGTCAAATTGTGGGTGCCCTTCCAGAAAAATCGTTCACATTTTGAGGTGATCCAGTCAGCAAGCCATTGTTTGACATCTTCATAATTGTTGAAGTGTTGCTGGAAAAGTGAGTGAGACATCAATGAAAACAAGTGGTAGTCCGAAGGTTCTAAGTCTGGTGAGTATTGCGGGTGGGGCAAGAATTCCCAGCCAAGTGCAGAAATGGTGTCTCTTATGCCTGATGAGGCATTGTCGTGCTGCAAAATCACTTTTCCATGTCTTGTCGCACAATCTGGGTGCTTTTCGATCAATGCATGGTTCAAATTGATGAGTTGTTGATGGTAGCGAACAGCATTCACTGTTTCACCTGGTTTCAGAAGCTCATGGCACAGCATTGTCTTCCTTCCAAAGCGATTCGGTTTTGTGGTCTATATTGAAGGTTGTCCTAGGTCAACCCATGACTTTTGCATTTTGGGTTCTCGAAGTAGATCCAGCCCGACCCTGTGGCCGAGTGGTTACCACATCGCGCTGCGATGCCAAGGGTCCTGGGTTTGAATCCCGGTCGGGCTTGGTTGTTTGTGAATGTCCATTCATCAATTTCATCATTTCATCACTCATCCCCATCTTCACAAGTTAGCCAAGAGGCACAAAATGCATAGTAAAATAAACTAAATCAAATAAAAGAAAAAAAATCGAAGTAGATCCATTTTTCATCCCCAGTCACCCTCCGTTGGAAGAAAGACTTTCTTTCATGCTGAGAAAGCAACACTTCACACACCGTTTTTCGCTTTTTCATTTGTCCGTCGTTCAGATGATGTGGGACCCATTTTCCTGCCTTCTGGATCTTTCCCATGGCATGAAGATTATCAGATATGGTGTGGCGACCAACATTTAACTTCTCTGGCAGTTGTTGTTGCATTTGCGTATCATCTTTGTCCAACAGTGCTTGCAATTCGGCATGTTGGAATTTTTTCGGCTGGCCCGGGCGATCTTTATCTTTCAAGTCTAAATCACCACTTTTGAATCATCGAAATCCAACGCACACATGTGTCTTGCGTTAGGATATTGTTAATGTACATTTCCACAAGGATACGATGGCTTTCACTCGCATTTTTCTTTTGATTGAACAAGAGAAGCAGGACATGCCACACATGCTCCTTATTTGGTTTGAAGGTCAACATGTTTCCCACACAAACCCAATATCACGATCACTTGCACTCGGTTGCACATCCACGGCTTTTTGACAGGTACTGTCTTGGCAACACACTAACGTAACACTTGAGACTGTGCACCAACCCTTGCTTCCAGCGCCATCCAGCAACGAAATTAAGAATTATTAACCGGCACACCTGGTAATATGGTTAGCTTAGAGTCAAAATATATTCCTAGGTCCTTTGCCATTTAATTGTTTTAGATTTGTATGATTAAGTTTATATTGAAAATTTAACACTGTTCTTTGTTTAGAATAAGTAACGGAATAGCATTTTGCTGCATTCAGAGAAAGACCGTTGCACAAGCACCACACACTCAACCTATTTATATCTTGCTGTAGACGAACAGAGTCTTCAATATTTTTTATTATTTGAAAGAATTTCTGGTCTGCAAATAACAGTTTCCTAGAATTAATCAAATGTTCTGGTAAGTCATTGATTAATAGAAGAAAGAGAAGAGGTCCTATGTTAGACCCTTGAGGTACTCCAGAACGTACTAGAAATTTGCTGGATGTGTGGCCTTTATACGAAACTGCAACATGTTGGATATTTGGAATTCTTTTTTTTTTTAAGAAAAGAATACCACTTAAATTTGTAGTGCCCATGCAAAATGAGATGTCACTAAGTGAAAATATATAATATTCATGAAATATATTCTGTGGTTTAGACATTTTCCCTAATAAATGTGAATATGCATGAACATTCTGAAACTAGTCTCGATTTGTCTCAGTATGAAGCTTTACGGATTTCACCAAATTTGATGTCATTTTTGGTTCACCAGCCTGATGCAAGCTGGTGGATCCTGGAAAGCACGGATTGTGTTTGAGGCAAATGGAAACCAAGAATGCTCTTTTCAAGTAGCTGGTTGTACATAAGCCACTATTACTTTGTGATGATTACTTTCTCCAAGATTCAAACTGAACAATTGATGCCAGTATTCTAAAACACTTCCTACTACAACTGTACTCCGTGGTCTAGAGTTTAGCACTAGAGTTCTTTCTTCGAAGGCCAAGGATCACCAGGTGCAGTTTCATTACTATATATACATATAAACTCACGTATGCTTGGATTTTGCTCCCCAGTTACAACAAAATTCCATGTCCTCTAGGGATAACATATTGAGAATTTCTCTTCAGCCCAATGAACACAACTCGGCTCACAACAAAGATGAAGAGCCTAGACAAACTTTGTAGACTAGTTGAAATTCTTTCTTAACATGATAGTATGGCCATCAAAATATCCATTAACTACCCTGTAAATAATTATTTTTAAGTACTTAAAATAGAAGAGGTGCAGTGGTCTAGTTGGTAGGCATTTGACTGCCATGCAGGAGATTTGGGTTAGATTTCCAAAGTGGGTGATCTAAAGTTGGAATTTTACCCACCTTGTCCCTGCATAAAGTGACTCTGGGAATCACCCTGCCTCAAATCAATGGGTACTTAAGGGTAAAGGCAGCTGGAGCATGGTGCTGATCATATCACGTCCAAAATACCGATACATCCCCTAATTGTGCATTTATGGTACGGTGCTTGGGAACCTTACCTTACTTAAAATAGAACTTGTATGCAAGTCATATACTTGCCTTAATATGTTTCTTGAGGTTTGCCATTTTTGATATGTTGACATGTGAACTTTTGTTTCCCAACACATGACTTGCATAGAGATTCTAATAATAATTTTTTCGTTGTGTACCTTTTGATTTTAAAAAAAATTGTTCATGTGCTGGCCATGATATTTTTCACATGTTGATTCCACTTGTGCGTGTTTTTGTTTGTAAAGTTCTACAAGATCCAAGGACTTGTTTCTTACTGGACTACCACCGTCCTAACAAATGCAACAATCTTCCCAAAGAAGTGAAGTGTTGTGTGCAATTAGAAATGATGAATTGCAATATGATTGTTCTAAATTTGGCATTCACCAGAGCCTAGATTTCTTGCTTTAGGTGATTTCACCTTCCAAACAGATCATAATTATTGCAGAAGTATATTTCACTTTCTTTAATCACTAGAGATAGTGTTACTAATAGAATATGTTTAAAATGTTAAATAAGTTGTCCTTACATTTACCTAGCCTTCATTTTTTTAAAATTCTGGACCATTTCTGGGTCTTACAAAATAAACGAGAAAGTTATGCACAGTCATGTTTGTGTGTAATGGGTTTTGTTTAACCCTAGGACACTAGTGTACTTAAATTTTTACGTGTGGTGTGCCCTTAATTACCTTCCCTAACTCCCACCAATCACCTACACACCCCTCCACGTAGCAGTGCCTTGAGTAGTCTGTCAAACGTAAGGCAGCACAGTGGTAAGGAGGGTGCAAGCACTGATCATCTTGATTTTTTTTATGTTGTGCACTGTACGTCAATTTTACGTAGCTCTAGTAAAACTAGAAGAATCTCTCATGTAATTTTGACATTTGAAAATTCTATTTTGATAGTTAGATTTTGAAAAAAAGAAAAGTTTTGAAGCATGCACTATTTCTTGTAAGACTTTGAAATTACATTTGTTCCTTATTTACAGTGTTATAAATATTATTATTGTTTGTTTTAACTTTCTGCCTTCATTCTTAATGTACGTACAGGCTTGTCAATCAAGACCTTCTTTCAAAATATTCTATTTTTAATAAAACCATGTCTATACATTTTAAATTGAAGAATAAAACCCCAATATAGAGAAAATAAACAAAATTATGTTAAAAGAGAATCGTCATTTTGTTTTCATGATGTAGAGGTTCTGTTGAAAATCAATTTCTTCATGTACGTAAAACTTACATAGCGCTAGTTACAATGTAAAATGGGAACACACTAGTGTTCTAGGGTTTATTCAATATAAGAAGGTTTGTGTTACAGTTGCTTAATTTTTCTTTTCAGTTGGAGCTGATTCTCACTATTCCAGATGATGATGGCAAAGAATGGTGGTTTTGCACTACTGTTACTGAGGAATCATATGGACTCTTAAAATGTGCTCAGAATCTTACCTTGAACTTTGGTGATTTGTGCAAGAAGTTAGTGCAGTTTCTGTGTACATCTAAAGATGTTGTTGGTGATACAACGTAAGTACTTTCGATACATATGATATAAGTGCAGGGTGGCGACAGACATGGAAAACCTGGAAAACCGGGAAAAGTCAGGGAATTTGAGGTGTCAAAAAAAGTCAGGGAAATGTCAGGGAATTTCATCTTCATTGACTTCGAACGCACTTTTGACGAAAATTGTTATAACTTGGGCAGTATGGGAGCAATATACTTTGGATAAGTTTTGTTTTGCAGCTAAAACATCAGCGCATGCAATCGTGTACAATTTAGAACACCGGAGCGAGGAAAGTGGGCTTGGGGGTGCACGTCCCTCGAATTTCAATGGAAAAAACAAAAATCTGGAGTTCGCTCCCTCTTCTCCCGCTATTTTCCCGCTATTTTGGGGAGAAGGCGAGAACTTTAGTATTCTTTTCAAAGAATGGACATTTCTCAAAAGAATGAAACATGTATTATGATCCTGGGTGCCATACAAGTTGAAAAATAAGCCAAAATGTGTTTTTTTTTACGAAAAATAGGTAATTTGCATTTTTGAAGGAAAATTGTTATAGTCGGGCACTAAGGAAGCAATCTACTTCGGATATGTTTTGTTTTGCAGCTAAAACATCATAGCATGCAACCGTGTACAATTCAAAACACTGAACCGAGGAAGGGGGATTTGGGGGCGTGACCACCGAATTTCAGTAAAAAGAACATAAAAATCTGGAGTTTACCTCCTCTTCTCCCGCTATTGTGGGGAGAAGGTGCAAACCTTAGTACTCTCTTCAAAGAATGGATGTTTCCAAAGAGATTGAAACCTGTTTCATGTTCCTGGGTGGCATACAGGTTGAATAATGAGCCAAAATGTGAAACTCTGTTCGGAAAAGTGGCATGGATATGTTGCGGAGAGGGGGTGAGTTTGGTCATCAATATGAATTTCCCAGGCTTGCTTCAGACCTGTGTCAGAGTTTCCACCCAAACATAAGAGTATGAAGGTCCAGAAAGCACATTCATTTCGTAATCAGCACCATGATACCATATGGTATCATCGGGCCAGTACGACCTTACTCTGATGATACCATATGGTTGGTATCATCGGAGGAGTAAAGGTTAAGCCTCTAAATATTACGTGGAAAATGCATTGAATTATCATTTTTTCTTGTCCGTATGGGAGTAGTAAGGGGGCTTGTCAACAGATGGAGGGGATAAGATCGGGTGGCGCCGTCTGATAGTTGTCGGACGTCGTAGTAAGGCATTTTGTTGGGCAAACTGAAGGAACATGGAAACAAATAGGTTCCATTGATACATACGATTTTTGTCGAATATCGCCACCCAACAAAGTATCTCACTACAACATGCGACAGAAATTGCTTGGACTGCAACATCGAACAAAAATCGCATGCATAAACAAGAATAGCTTTAGACTGCAAATATGCTGCTGGAATTTTATTACTCTTCTGGCTCACTTCACCTTATTGAATGTAGCAGTGCTTACAAAGACTTTCTTTTATCATCCTGACATATTACTGGTTTCGCACAAGTTAACATACGTTTACAATGACATTGCAATATTCTTAGATATCAAGAAGAATTTATTTTATTTATTTATTTATTTATGCTAGTATTATCCTGCTGAAAAACAGCTGGCTGGCCTTAGTACAGCAGTACATATACATGTAAAAACAAAAAAGTCATAAATTTATAATATAAGATTGAATGATAAAGTTGTGACTGTATAAAAGAAATACTAAATACAATAAGAGGTACAATAAAATATTAATGATATATACATTAAAGTATACATGATAAGTCAATAAACTAGGCCTGATGAATGATTAAAATACAATTGATCTTTAGGCTCGTTGGAACTCATTATAACTACTGACTGTGGAGTTTAAAAACTCATTATATTTATAATCTGTGGATGTTGTTAATAACGACCCTTTAGTGCGTACTCGATACGGTAGCTCGTATAGATATTCTCGATAAAAGCGTAGGGACAGAGTAGTAACCTTCTAAAATTTTCTCAACAAATTTTATGTCATTTCTGTTTCTTCTAGCTGAAAGGTATTCAACTTTTAACTTGTTCAATAGGTTGTCATAACTATAAAATAATTTAAACAGTTTAAATCTAAAATATAAATAGGAACCAACTAAACGGGATATATATTGAATACTATCACGGAAAAGTGAAACATAAATCTGCATTGGTGAATGTTATAAAAATTGGCAAGTGCATGATCCCAACCTCAAATTTACTGCAACACTAGTATTGCAATGAAATTAATGCCACTCTCTGTCCGGTCTGTTTAAACTCGTGAGAGATGGTCATTAATCTCTCACTGAGTGAAGTTAATGCCCAATGTTATGAAATAAAATACTAATAATAAATACGTAAATATTTTAATATCATATTTACTCGAATCATTCAATCATAACAGCATATCACTTCCTTCAAGAATTGACTTTTCTCTGCCAGCCCTGCTAAATTTTCATTTTCCATCTACTGATTTATACGAGGGGTGGCCAGAAAGTAATTTCCAATTAGTAGGTACATTGATTTTTATTAGATGCCAAAACCGTGAAAAATGGTAATTGCTGCAAAATTATGTTTAGGAATGTGCAGTGATGCCTGGACACATTTTTCGCCCGTTCAAAATATCGAAATAATGCGAATTTGGCAAAATATGCGAATTGTTGACATTTTTAGCAATTTTTTTTTAAAGAAATGTCCTAAAACAATGAAAAATCCCATGAAATCCAACATCCTTGTCTTTTCTAGGCCATGTTTGTGTACATAGAACATGCAAGTTTTCCAACATTTTACTCAAGAGTAAACTATAGAGTTATACGTACATGGAATAATTCCGACAGCCACATTAAATCAGGTATTTCCCACGATTTTTTCAACTTCTATCAAAACGATTTGCATTACAGAGCAAAGTGGCAGGGTTCTAACAGGAGATCGAGTGTGTATCTACCGTCACACGGGAGCCACATCTTCGTATTTGTCGCACGAGATATGTTTTGAATTACCAAGCTAAGTGCGAAATATCGGCATTTGTTGAGTGAGTAATAATGGAGCTCAGTCGTTAGGGCATCTGACTACTATGCGAGAGACCCGGGGTCGATACCCTGCGGGGGAGAACCGGGATGTTTTCCACCTATTCAAACTGCTCCGGCGCCCACCCAGCATCATATGAAGCTGGTACCTTGAGGAAACTTTGAGGGATTAAGGTAGCCAGGAGTGTGGTGCTGATCACATCACCCCCACCTTCAGCCGTGATCAAGAAAGTGTGGGGCCCTAACTCCACACCAAAATTCCATTATCTAAAATCCTTACCTTAAAATTAATGAAGGGGTATGGAAAATAACTTTCCTAAAATAACTTTCAAGATATCAAACTCTCGCGAAGAGGCGTAAGCCATGTGACTTACAATTTGAAACAGTAGTTTAAAAACACCATGAAGGTATAATTTCAGATATTTGCCAGAAAATGCACTAAAATGAAAATGTGAATTTTGCATTGCAACTGTACCAGATTACAGCTACATGCCACTTCTTCCTGCCTGCATGTGTGTGTGTGTCGCTCTCCGACCACTAGTGCTGCGTATAGGCACCATTGGAGCTTTTTTCAGGATGCCCCTCCTATATGAACTTTCAGAAGCTTTTATTATTAGAGTGTTCCTGTTTTAATGTGTTGGTTAGCTAAATCAGGTACCTATACAATGCAATTCTATAAATTCCTTGCATTAAATTTCTAATACTTACATACCCTTTTCGTCAGCATTAATGGTATAACTGCATGTTGTCAGTTTCACAGCACTTCACTTGGATATACTGTACTGAAGCAGAAATCCCATTGATAATGTAGGGAAATATGACACTTTCTTTTGTTTGATTCAGTTGTTTCATTTATATGCAAGAGTTAAGTTGTTTGCTTTACAGAGATGAGAGAAGTAGCTTTATGCATTGGAAAATGAGTCCGCACTCATAGTTTTTGCAAGCAGAGGGTTCCAAACCTCAGTGGAAATATCAACATATAATACCGAGACTGATAAATTAGAAATTGTATTTCTTAATCAATCACTCTTCACTCTTATCTCATTTAGTCGTAACTTTAAAAATAATAAAATATTTTATTTTAAACTTACTCCGTATGACAAAATTCCATAATCCTTCCTTAGCTTGTGAATTGTAATAATTTTCCAAATTCACTATTTTGCAGTTTGAATTCAAATCATAGAGAATAAAGAAATTAAGTCAATTTAATAGAAGATAATATTGGTACTTAACAAAACCATACGTGGATCTGTATGAGTTTATTATTTCCATTTGTAAGAACATCGATTTAGTTTAGTTTGTAATTGTCAGGGAAAAATGTAAATTTTGTCCTGGAAAACCTGGAAAAGTCAGGGAATTTCATTTCTGCTTGTTTGTAGCCACCCTGTAAGTGTGAACTGAAGTGATTTTTAATAGTTTTGTTACTATTTCTGCCTAAAATTGCAGTGTGTGAACCATAAGACATGTAGTTATACTGTAATCATTGTGCATATCTTTCTTAAGTCACTTAGGGCCAGTTGTACAATCTCTCCTTAACGTCTTAACACCATTTTGCAGTTGTTCAATGGCCACTTAATGTTAACTGGCAGTTAAAGTCTCGTGTAACATAAGTGGCAGTCAGGGCTCCACCTAATGCATTAAGTGCCACATAAACATGGAAACTAAGTACACTGTGCAGTTGACATGGCGAAGTCTAAATCAGTTGTTGTAAATTGCAAGAGTTTGTTGCATGTTTTGCATTATCATAATGACAGCAAGAAGGTGGAATTGTTATAATTATTCCAGGAATGGCAATAAATAAAGCAAAGTCTATATATATATATATATATATATATATATATATATATATATATATATATAATATAAAAATCAAATAAGGTAAAAGGAAACACTCACCGGACAGTAGTAAATTCAAAATTTTCGCTAATTTATAGCATCATCAACATATAACGGAACCGGTTCCGTCTTCTGTTTCTTCTCACACCGATGATGCTATAAATTAGCGAAAATTTTGAATTTTCCTACTGTCCGGTGAGTGTTTCCTTTTACCTTATTTGATTTTTACTTAGCCCTTTTGGCCCTCCTTGCTTTTATCCATATATATATATATAATAAATGAAAATTAGGTGGTCATTTATGTGCATATCCTGAAAATGTTATGTATTAGCAGTTTCACTGTACTTTCCTTAAGTAGGATTTGAGCTCATGCTGGTACAGATATATAAATAAAAACTACAGTTCCAGGTTAAAGTCATGCATTTGATGCTTGCAAAATTATATTGCAATTTTGTCCCAAATAAATAAAGGTGTGCTTGCTACAACAAAATTCTTCCAAAAAAACAACACAATACATGAAATGTACAATTATACACCATGTATAACTTGCTTTTCTACAATCCTAATATGTAATCTTAAAATTAAAACATGTATAATATTATTACGAGTCCCTTCCGTTGCTGTGAATGTGAATGTAAAATTGCAAATAACCAATTAACATGTTGTTGCCGAATAATAACTGGCAAAAGAGAATGCAGGTATAATTTTTAGCAGCACCTTTACCATTCATATGGGACATTACATGTCAAATCGACCAATTTCAGAAAAAATCCAGGCCATAGTTTTGGATTTGAATAAAATTTGGCAGAATGGTTCAATCATGTCTGGAAGGCTTATATTCCAAATGTTAGGTTCCTCCAAGGAATAGTTCTAAAGTTATAGCCTGTGCAATTAGGTGGCATTCAACAGAATATGTGACCCAAATCTGAGAAATGAGCCTCAGAGCTAATTTCAGGACTCTATAACTTTGGAACTATTGATCACAGCCTAGTAATGTTTACACACCAAACAACCCTACAACCAAGGAATATGTGTATTGCATCAATATTAC
The DNA here is from genome assembly GCF_977018435.1 of Lepisma saccharinum. NCBI lineage: Eukaryota > Metazoa > Arthropoda > Insecta > Zygentoma > Lepismatidae > Lepisma > Lepisma saccharinum. Next base: position 45,602,984 of record NC_139230.1, read on the forward strand.
CTCAGCTTGTTTGTTAGCAAATAAAATACCCCCAAAATATGCCTCAAAAAGCCTTACGTGTCAAAAAATTCATATTTTGTGTGCCTGCTGTTACAACTGTAATCCACCCAGGAAGGTGGCATTAATTTTTCTAGTAAACCTGATGTGGGCTCAGTATGCACACATCATGTTGCTGCCATATATATCACCCAATCCATATTATATGTGGCTGAATATGCATGAAAAACCACCGGAATATGGCAGATTTTTGAAATGGTGTAGCACATGAGGGACAAGTGATATCCAAGCCAAGTTGCATACACTACATAAACATACCTTCCTCAAATGTGTATCAACATTTTAACTTGTTATTGCAAGGCACTAGTGTACAGTAAAGGTAGTCCCTTAAACGCCGATCTCGTATTCAGCGGGAAGTTTAAAATTGCGCAAGGTTTGAAATATAGATTTATATCTTTGTAATGACAAATGCTAGAGTTACAAATTATAGCTAGTTTCTTTCAGTACAGTCTGCACTACATGCTCATTATTGAAAAAATAAAAGAAGAAAAACAATTTTCACTCACCCAATAGATTAAGACTACAATGAAATATAAAAAATCTTATTTTCTTTTACAAAATTTTAGTTTCGTAGGGCCCCCACATAGGCAACGCCAGGACATGACAGTTCAAAATAGTACCTACATATTGCCCAATATGTATTTCATTCTCATAGCAAGAATTGCGCACTTACTGATGATACTTTCTTAGAAAACTGTAATGCAATAGCCTTGCTTTCTTAAAGGGAACCTCCAAATTCCAAAACTGTTATCTCTGAAACTATGAATCCTAGAGATAAAAATTGTCTCATTTTCTTCAATACACACTAGACTACTGTTATGGTCGAATACACTTAATTTTCATTTATAAGATGGAAGAAGACGAAAGTTCAATAAAACTATATTTTTACAAAATTTTAATTTCATGAGCTCCGCACATAGGCAAATCTTTAATATGATGGTTTAAAACGGAACCTGCATATTGCAGGATATGTGTTCCAAGAATTGCGCATTTGCTTCTGATACTTTCAGAGAAAAAAAATATAATAATTCTAATTTAAAAGCAGTATTTTGGGGGGGGGGTTAAATTGCACCCATCCCCCCTAAATATATCCAGAAGTAAATTGAACCTTATTAATTACTGATACGATGCGTCCAGGCTCTTTGTGTAGCAGTGAAAATACGTATCTCCGAACATTGCCTGAGTCCCACTATGCTCCAAAAGTCGAAGAAACCAAATGTGACGTTTGTAACGTCTCGTCATTTAAACTTTAAAAACATGTATTGGAACAGATGTATTTTGTATTTTAACTTTAAAACTGCCAAAAAAAATTATATATATATATATATATCTGTTACACAGTAACATTACAACGTTGATACAAATGTACAAAGAGCAATTCTAAATGGTTACATTTTGTAGAAACAAATAAATGCACCATTACAATAGTCTTGCAGTACATAATTATGTACAAGGACAGGGAAATCTCACCTGTTGCATAATCTACAAGGGTAGTCTCTCAACCTTTCGTTGGCACTTAGAGATAAGATTCATTTCTGGTTTAATCTCATTCCCAAATAGTAGGAAGTGGGAAGGATTCTCCCTTCGTTTAATTGCAGGTTCAGATAAACAGGGTGTTGCCAAATTGTGGGTCATTTCTGAATTTTAGTGGTACATAAGTACATTTAATTTGGTGTTCGAGGGGTGAATATTACTTTACCTAAAAGATTATTTATAGGATTTCCCTTATAACTATAACCCTCCAGCTTGTGCTGCTAAAAGCTACTGAGGGTGACATGCAAGAAAAAAAAATAGTGGGGAAATAAGAAGTTTATTTGGTTTTGGGAAAGTTTGAGTTTGGATTGGGGTATCTTGTAATTTCTGGGGGTCTGGGGGCTTATCTTGCCTCCTGGGTGATCTCACAGGATGTGCAAGAATAGTTAAGGAGAATTGATTCGAATCAAAGGTAGGCTAAGTGGCCAAAAGCATGTGGACATCCTTCGATCTCGTATGCTCCCAGCAGTAAAATCAATCTATCCTGATGACATGATTCACATCCAGAAAGATCACAGCACAGTACATGACTCCATGGTCGTTCAAACTTGGTTCCAACAGGAACAGCACGTCAATTTAATTGACTGGGTTCCTCTTGGGTCAGATTTGAATCATATGGAGAACGTTTGGAGTGAAGTTCCAAGGACGATGAAGGAAGACTGGCCAGAAAATCCACCAAGATCTGCCAATGCACTCTGGGGGCTTGTTGTCAATGTGTGGAAGGAAGTCGCGAAGAGCCCTAACTATGTTGTGAGTCTCGTTCGTTCTGTTCCTCGCCGCTTGCAAGAAGTTGTCACAGTCGAAGGGGGTGACATATTAAATAATTAATTATTAAATTAATTAAATATTAATTAGATATTAATATTAAATAAATCATGCGAGCAAAGCAGCCCTTTCAAGGGCTACGTAAACCCTCTAGCTTAACAATGCATTTAATTATTTCATAAGGAGAATTATCATACATTGTAAATATCCTATATTACTAGTGCTGAACAAAAACAACCGGCGCCCACATTTGTGGTCCAGCGGTAAAGCACTAGACTCCAAATCTTAGGTTCACAATTTCGAATCCCAAGAAGAATGTTCTTATTTATTTTTTCATAATAATTTGAATTATAGACAATCATAAGGTAAATTTTTTAAAAAAAAACATTCCTACAATGAAGGAAGTTAACTTAAATGATTAGTAGATGTCTCATTATCTTGCTTTCATTATATAACGTAACAAAAGAACCAAAGGCTAGTTCTTAGCATATAAATTCCAGACTGGTGTCCATTCCATTTGAGAGCCGGCATTTTCACGTATCATGCACAATTTTAAACAAGGGGATAAAACCTAGGTATATTTCATGTTGTGTCCATATTCTGCATAATCGCAATAAATTATGATTAACAGCAGACAAATTTATACTCAGTACAATGTAATTGAATGACACACATGCACATGCACACCCCTCATGATTCATAATTGTATGTAACGACAAAAAGAAAAGTGTGTGTTTGTAAAACGAGGCAAGTGGCTAGTTGCTCGTATATGAAGGAGAGTATTACAAGACATATACTAATGTAAATAAACATTTTCACACTTAACTTTATTCCAAAGCAGATTAACGTTTTATCCTATGGTGGCAATTTTTGCAGCAACACCTGAAAGAAACAAATACGTCCATAACTCATATTCTATAGATCAACTCCCACAAGCTCTCAAAGTTTAATTTTTAATAGCCTGCGTAGACTTATTTTTAATAGCCTGGATGACTGATGTTGGGGGGGGGGGGGGGGTTAGCTCCTCTCATGTGCCCCCTTGGTTGTGACATAAACGCTTCTTCCTTTTGGATTTGTATTATTTTTCCCATCGCATATTCAGTGCCAACTTTGCGATTCTGTTTGCCAAAGTGTACGGAGAAGGAGTATTTTTTATTCTTCAAGCCTTCTCCTGGACCAGGATAACACTATTTCTGAAAGAGATTTCTTTTTTTTTTTATTGGCATCATTTTCAGGAATTTTAACAGCACTATTTCTGTCTTGCTTATTCTAATTGCATTTTTTCTTTTCGTTATTTAGTGTTATTATTCTTCCATTTTTGGTTACTCGCAATGATGAAGAGAGACTAAAAAAGAACACCCATGCTCAGGCCAAATTCAAACACATAGCCCTCACATTCTAAAGGATTGTGATAACCACTTCATCACGAATGATAAAATATGTGTTCTTTTAAATATATTTTTCAGGAATTTTTCACATTTACATTCCTTTGATTGTAAACGTGGACATTTCAGTTAATTAATATCTGTGCTGCAATTTTTCTGTTAGCCCTTTTCTTTTAGTCTGAGAGACACAAAATTCCCTGCATGTGGTTAAAATTATTGATAGTAAGCATGTTTTAGCCATATTTAGTTTCCATTGCACTGCATTTGGCAACATTATACGGGCGCAAACTCCCGCAGCAGCTTTGAATCAAGCACCAGCCTCAATGCTTGTGGCCTTTAGATGGTAAAACCAACGCAGCCAAAGGATCATATTGCAATGCATGAAATCTTGTTGGGAGAAATGGGTCTCAACCCTCAGAGAAAAGCTGAGCCTTTAGTGCTTCTTGGAAAGAAACAGTCTGTCCTGTGACCATCCGTCAATTGTTACTTCACTGTTGCTCGACATGCTTGAAGACATACACCTTTCAAGTGACTGTAAACTGTGTGGCTCGATACTGGGAAGTTTGTGAGCATCCGTAGTAGTTCGGAGGACATGAAAGCGGCAATCACCGCATTATCATCTTCTGGTGTGGACACTTTTGCAAAGCCAGAACCAACTTTCCAGGAAATATTACTGGTTTCTTGATACTTCCTCCACCATCTGTATGCAGTTCTATGAGGAACCCCATATTGCAAACCTGCTTCACCATGCTCAAGTTGCCAGCTTCGATGAGAGCTATGATGAGCTCACGCGTTGACTGTTCACGCTGAGCCATGCTTGCCAAATGATAAGGTGGAAGGTGAAGTACCCACTTCGGGTGCAGGTTCGTGGTGGCTGAACAAGAACGTCATTTGCATGACAGTGACGTCAGAGGAATTGGATATGCATACGTGCAACCACACAGCTATTTTATATTTTTTTTTTCATAAATTTGAGTTATTTTAAAAAAAATATATATATATATACTGTAATATCTAGAAGGTGTGTGTTCGAACCAAACCAAGCAAATGAATTTTTTTTTATGAATTTCACAGATTGTTGAAAATAAGTGTGTGATTTACTGGAAGTGTATTCATCCAGCAATAGTGGATTTATTTATTTTGCTTTATGTCGTTATTTGTTATTTCCAGCAATATCACATTTCTGCCACTTTTTGAGAGACAAGATGAGGAGAAGTGATAAAATTGTTAATTTAATGACGTAACATTCACAAAGAACACCAATGCCCGGGGTTGGAATTGAACCTGGGTTCTGTCTATTCGTGACGATAAAGGTGACCGATAATTATAATTTGTCTGTTTGATAATCAGACAAAGTTGCTGGAAGGACAATCACAAACATCCAAGTTTATGTCAGGGCTTGAATCTGAACCCCGTGGTTTCGTGATGGTGATTGAAATGCTCAGAAAGCTCAACACAAGGAAGCTTAAAGAATGCTATCATGTGCATTTCTTGATTGCATGTTGCATTCCTATGTTGAATAAAGGCCTCTCATTGTTGCAACTTTGTGATGCAACTAGTATAAAAATCCATTCCAATTTAAAGCCATACCTGTGTGTTCAATCAGGCCATATACAGGTCGAGTTTAATCTTAAGTTCCAACACGATGGTGAGATTTCTAAAGAAACATTGAAGACAAACGTCAGAGAAATGTTTATAAAACTGAAATTAAGCCTGATTAATTTCTACAACGAACTAAAATTTCAAACATTTTTGGAATTGAATTGAATTGTTGTTTTAAGTCCACTTTATGCCCTGAAAGGCTAATCGGAACTGAACCTACAGTTGAAAATGGGATCCATACCACTATGTCAAGACGTTTCGAGAAAGAGAAGGACGGACATACCAAGAACGACTATTTGCTTCAGGAGTCAGATGACCAACATTGATTTCTTTGTTGTTCATACAGCGTGAGGACATAGTTGGGGAAAATGCAATTCTTTGAAGGGTTTATATTGTTTTTATTTTTAAGAAACAGTAACGTTGACTTTTTACTAATTGTGGCTTGCATCTTTCTCTTGCCGTTTCTGTTGTGAATGCTAGCTGTTACTAGCTAGATAATATTTCATGGTGTAGCAGATGAGGGACAAATATTGAATTTGCCTCTAATTACTAATTTTGATTTGCCTTGCAAGGGTGTATATATGCATGCCTACCCAACGGCCTACTGGCAACGCCGTTATCTGGTAATCAAGGACTTGAACATTCAATGCACCTAGATGAGGATCCCATTTTAAATATTATGTCCAGTTACAATTACCCTATCTGAACACTAGTGACTTCATAAAAGCATTTTTTTGACAAAATTGCATTTTTTGCCCTTTGTAGCTAATCTACGTTTTCTTCAGTTTCTGCCTCACTTTTAGTGTTACTTTGCTCCAGATTGTGAAGCCAAATTATATAGCAACTATTCCTGGGACGGCGTAGCAACCGGTGTGCAATCACAGCGTAGAAAGATTGTTGACAAAATCCAGTTTCTCTACTGCCTGCTTTGGGGAAGGGGATTTTTAACGTTGTTGCTTCTTGCCCAAGCACTAGGCCTAATTGGTTATTTGACCATGAGTTCCTTTGCAGGGAAACGTGGTAACAGGTGGTTTCTGTCATTAAGGCAGTTCCCGCATCGGATATAAGAGCGACACACCTGTAAATCCGTGACATGAATGAAAAGCGTGGGAAAATAAATATACTGAAAACCAATGTGTATTAATGTATTTTCAAAGATTTAAAAAGTTGGAGATGAGAACCGAAGAAAGCCCTGTCAAATATAATACATAAATGTTTTTTTTTTCTCTGCCAAAAACCTACTATTTCAGATCACGTCAAGTGGTTTTGCTAGGCTAAGGCCTTAGAACCGCCGATAAACACAAACCATGTGATGCATCTTCCAGCCTCGCAAAGCCGTCGCCAAGCTGCGATTAACGTTGTCTCTACATAGAGTGCATGGGTCATGGTGCTTCACTTTTGTGAAAGGAACAGATAATCTCCACTCATAAGGTCGAACCCTGGTAGGATCAGTTATTTTTTTCATGCAGTAGAATGAAATGCCTAACCTGAGTAGACATTTTCATATGTGTGTGTAATTTACAATTGTCTGATTGCGTGGCCAAACTTTTGCAGCAGATAGGAATGGCTTTCCGCTTTCACTACTTAAAATAGTGTTAATTAAAGTAATGCAGTTGACACAATATGCATATCACTGTGCCACACAAAAAAAGCTTCCTGCTAGTTGTTTAAAACCAAAAATGTGCAAATTCAATTCGAAATGGGATCTTACAATGTCACATTACATGAATAGTTTCGAACACAGTGTAAATTTCGGACACTGCAGTAATTATATAGAGAGTTTGCATTTATAATTTTAGTTAATGAAATGAACATGTCTTCTCTCTTTGCCTTCTTCTTTTACAGTAATAAAGCAAATCTCTGTTTGAGTTGAATTACCTTAATTATAATGCCATAATTTTAGAGCTTCATTTCCTTTTAATAATCAAAGAGAATAAATATTTCAAGCACTTTTACATGCTGACAAACACTAATTCCATTTTATTCGGTTATTTTAATTACAAGACAGCTTTGTATACTTGTAACAGTACTCCCTACAACCAGAGGGGAAGGCATATCTTGATGTCACAACTTCCATACAAGAAATTATGATATAGAAGCAAACATGCACCCAGACACTCACTTGTGTCTATATACCTACCTACATATAGTATGTTTGTGTGTCTGGGTGTTCGACGTGCTGACCCCATGTCACCCCATTACCAGTTGAAGAACTCCACACCTCTAGGTAGGATTGTGGGAGGCAGACTGGCAGTTGCAAGATAGGCCAAGGCCCTTACAGGGCTGTCGCGGCAAGGAGTGTTACTATTATGTTTGTGTGTACGTTTACACGATGAGAAGGGCACATAGATAAATGTCTCGGCTTCTATTGCCGGTAGAGGAAAATGTGGTTCGGATCCCATTTTAAACTGTAGGTCCAGTTCCGATTATCCTGTTGTGCATAAAGTGAACTTTAATGCCAAACTCAAACAAACAAGCATATTGATGAAGAAACAATATTTCTATGTAACTCAATTTCTTTCTCGTTAATTTCAGTGACTCATGTTCCAAAGAATATTGAACATTTCATCTTCAGTTTTATTTCACAATGCATTTTTAGTATTGATTATTGTAAGCACAGAGTTTTAGCCACAACACGATGAAGAAAATAAAACATGCTTTGAACTGAAAAACATCTAGACATGCTCGGTCAAGGCACATAGTGGCTTGCATCCCACTTTTAAAACACTGAAATACGAAGACAATGAAATAATCAATGTGTCACAAGTTGGTGAAAAAAAAAAAGCGACCATGAGGGGATTCGAACCTAGGCTTTTAGCTTACAAAGGTGACCTTTAACCGACATGGCCACAAACCACGGTGCGGAAACTAAGTTATTCGGGTAATTTCTCCATAAGATTGCATCTTTTCCTGTCCAGCTCGAAACTGTTGATGTCTGTTCTCTGTAATTACATTCATTTGAAAGCAATACGCTTCATCAGATAGTGTTTATATGCTGTGCACATTGCTGACAGAATACAAGTGAAGCTTGTGCATGAAAATTAATGAAGATGTTGGGAAGTCTTGCTTTTGTGGAAGGTTAGTGTTTCCAACCCTAAATGACAATCGTGATCTACCTTCCATCAACATAGCGGATTCTGCTATGTGACGATGAATCTAATTAACCAACAGCATATTTATTATATTCTTAAATTTTTTTTTTTTTTCAAAATGAAGTGTCGTAATCCTGGAATCTATGTAGGAATTCATTCAGTCGGTAAGAATTTTACGAGAGTCATCATTCTATTTTTTTGCTCCATTACGAAACCAACATGCACATGTAAAAAAAGTAAAGCCCGATAATTTGTATTTTACAAAAATTCCATTTACTGTTCAAGTTAAATGAGAGGACAAGCATAGACTTATTTTTAATAGCCTGGATGACTGATGTTGGGGGTGGGGGGTTTAGCTCCTCTCTTGTGCACCCTTGGTTGTGACATAAACGCTTCTTCCTTTTGGATTTGTATTATTTTTGCCATCGCATATTCAGTGCAAACTTTGCGATTCTGTTTGCCAAAGTGTACGGAGAAGGAGTATTTTTTATTCTTTAAGCCTTCTCCTGGACTAGGATAACACTATTTCCAAAATATTTTTTTTTAATAATTTTCAGGAATTATAACAACACTATTTCTGTCTCGCTTATTCTAATTGCGTTTTTTTCCCCCTTCATTATTTAGTGTTATTATTCTTCCATTTTTGGCTACTCGCAACGATGAAGAGAGTCTAAAAAAAACACCCATGCTCAGGTCAAATTTGAACCCAGGGCCCTCACATTCTAACGCATTGTGATTGATAACCACTTCATCATGAACCGTAAAAAATGCATTCTTTTAAATATATTTTCAGGAATTTTTCATGATAACCACTTCATCATGAACCGTAAAAAATGCATTCTTTCAAATATATTTTTCAGGAATTTTTCACATTTACATTCCTTTGATTCTAGACATGGACTTAATATCTATACTGCAATTTTGCTGTTAGCCCTTTTCATTGAGTCTGCATGTGGTTAAAATGATTGATTGTAAGCAACACTGCTGCTTTCCGAACACTTACTTCGCTGTTCTGCCAGGCACGAAGCTGGACTCCAACTCAAATGAGTGTGCTACCTTCTCTGAACAGAAGTGTACTATATCTTTGCCACTGGTATGAGGAATATTCTTTTTTTTTAATTATGCTCATCGGAGTAGGTGGAGAATAATTCCCCACTAGACTAGAGAGCAACTGGGAATGCGGTCGTCTGCTACCTTCGCGCAGAGCGCTGCCACATCCACGGCCGCGTGGATATGCAATGTATTTCGCACGCACCACAATGAAATGATGAACAAGATATTTGTGCCAAAATAAAAAAAAAAAGAAATTTCGTTTGACATTAAGCAAAGAAATCGAAGCATTATTGTCTCCATAGATACTACAATTATAAACATACAAATGAAATCGCAAGACAGTAATGAATAGGATAAGAATGCGGCAACTGAACATACATACCTGCAATTTTACTCAGATTCAGAAGATTCATTTTCACCCTCAGTATCTTCGGAGTCGGGAGTCCTGGAGGTTGATAACGAAGGGCTCCATGATGCTGTCTCGAGAGATTTCACGGTGATAATCCTCTTCTTGCAGATGTTCTGCATGTTGCACACATTTATCCCAGGCAGAAACCGACACGTTCGCTACAGCCTCGTGCGTCAACTTTTCGACATCAGCCATTTTAAAAGTGCTGTTCTTTTCTGCAACGTAAGATTTCACTTGCGCCCAGATTAATTCGATGGGGTTGTATTGGCAATGGTACGGGGGCAGACGCACAACTTGGTGGCCGAATCCTCTTGCAAGTGTATCCACTTCGTATGATTTCGACATCGGCTTGTGATTCCTGACCAAAAGTAAAAGCTCTGCTCTAGTTTGCGAAGATGCTTGGGGAATATTGTGTTTTTCCAGCCACGATATTATTTCTGCTTTCCTGGTATTTGTTGTTGGGGCCTTTTTTAACTCTACAGAGTGTACGCTGGCATTATCCGTAACTATAGTGGAATTTGGAGGAAGGTTCGGAATTAATTTTTCTTCAAACCACTGCTTAGAAACAGCACCAGTCATTTCATTGTGGTAATCGGTAGATGTGCTTTTCGATTTTGCTCTGAAAATCAATTTGCAATCGGGAAGGAAGCCGGTGTTTGCAGAGCCAACGTGTCAAACAATCAGATGCCCCGCCCCCCTTTCCTACAGGAACTTTTAGGCCACCCGTACCATCGTTCATTTGCCAACATGTTTTTCGTGTGTGGTTCTGGTTAACCCACGTTTCATCGAGGTAGAAAACAGGTGATTTTCCTTCTTGTTTGATGCAATGCATCTTTTGCAAGAATGCAGCTCTTGGAGCTACGATGTCCGTCCTTTCCATTAACATCTTCCGTCCATCATTGCATTTTCTATATTTAAACCCCATGCTCTTTAGAATACTCAGCATTGACCATCGGCTTCCAACAAATTTACATTGCGCCTTCATTTTCTTTGTGAGTTTCAATGATGTAGGAAATTCATCATTTGTGTACATGTTCAAAACTTCCCTGTGTAATATGCTGTTATCGAAATCATCAATATCGGTAACAGGCTTTTCGCGGCGAGGATATTTGCCTGGTGATTGAAATACAGTACTCCCACTTGCACGAACAGATTTTTTTTCCCTCGCTCACAATTCTCTGCACTGAACGCAAACTTACCCCTTACACCGCGGCAGTTCTTTCTTGAGGTCTGGCAACATGGCACTCAGCTTCGCCCTCCACAATAGTTTTCTGCTCGACCTCGATTTTAAAGTAATTGTACACGTTGTATATGATCTCACGTGCTTGCTTGTGTAAAACACAACACTTCCTATTCTCAGCTTCCATTGTGCACACGGATATGCCAAATATTGCTACCCCAATAGCCACAACCAAAACAGTAAATCGCAGCGTTCAAAAGTCCGTGCTTAGAAAGACAGTTGCAGATTCGACCATACTGGCTCCAAGTCAGTGTTGCCAGCCTCGCACGGGAAACAAACACTGCTCACTGAATTTATTCTGTAGGCTACTGGAAAGGGTAGTAGAATTTCACGCTTATCAGACATTGTATTATTTGCGTTTGTAATAATAATAATAATAATAATAATAACAATAATAAGGAGGAATAACACCAAACACTTGTTTCGCTGTTATTGTTCTGTTACCAGAAAATATTTATATCGAAATGAATTCTTGGACTGTTACACGTATATTATTTTGTAATAAGTGCTGTAACTTTCTAGTTCTTCATTGTACTTTCCATTTTTAATTCAATACATTACAGAATTACTGGGAACGATTTCTTTGGTTAGCATGCTTATTACGCGTATGGATGACTATGGCAATAACACTAATATAATACCGATACATTGTTATTGTTACCCATATTGATATAGTAATTTTACATATATAATAATACGTACAACAATAACTCAAACATAACTGTATGACATGATGGATGCCATTATAAAACATTGCATAAGATCGTGGTGGCTTGAACCCAATCTATTCAGTATCAACTTTAAATATTTTGTTTTTTGATTTTATGTTTTCAGTCCACTTTATGCACAGTAAGGCTAATCGGGACTGGACCTACAGTTTAAAGTGGGTTCCGAACCACTGTGTCATGAACCTCCACCGGGTATCGAACCCGGGATCACTTGATTGCAAGGCAACGACGCTACCACTCTGCCATAGGGGAGGCCCTTTAGATATCGTGTTTGCCTCACGGACCAGATAAAAGGCAAAACGTTCTCTGCAATTATCTCTGCAGGTTTTCACGCGTTTTACTTTCCATCCCAATTACCCACACCTTTTCCTATTTCGATACAAACAGCTGTCCCTTGCCTCACCGACAATGTAGACTTTGAATTTGCACTATTTATTTGTTTGGAATGAGTTGCAAGGGAATAGGTACATAATGCTTGGAATGCTGTCCCTAGTTGTGGTGGTTACATTTTACGGATAGTTTCAGTACTTATAGCTAGGGTTGGCAACACTGCCTTTCCTTGCTACTGCGCACCCACTTTCCACCCGCCTTCCTAGATGCTCTCAAGTCTACTTTGAAAGATTACAGGCTATATTGTATAATAGTATAGATTTATTTAATATTAAATTAGAGTACATCACATGCATTTCGATCAGCTGGTTCATTTTATGTCAATAAATATTTAGTTTTCTAACATATTGTCAGCTAAAAATGGCATATACTTTTATCAAAATTATAAATAAGACAAACACATAGTAAACAGAAACATGATCGAAAATACAACTTTCTTCAGTTTCTGTTTCCAGGTCATGCGGCAAGCAGTAGAAAGTGCCTCATTGTTCGACCAACATCCCCCACTTAACAATTTCCACTTCGAGAGTGAATGTTTACACACAGGTATCATGAAAGTATGAACATGTCACATGGTATGTTGTAGTAGATGAAAATGCTCATGGAAGACGTGCAAATCTGGATAGCAAAGCAGGTGGGGTATGATGGTTACCTCATGAGCAGTCAAAGACTGGCTGAAAACCAGTGATATGTGACTTCGTACGTTGTCATGGTGTAACACCCAACTCTTGTTTTTCTACAGCTCAGGCCTTTCTCTGCACACAGCATCCTCAGAAGCTGTCTCTGCTTACAATGAACAAACAGCAACAGGCAAAATTGTTGCCAATGGATAGAGGCACATATTTTTGGTAAATAAAAGAACAAAAGTTCGGTACAAAAACGGAGTCAATTTCGGGTTCAAAAGCGGTAAATAAAATGAAATATCGGTGTTATAGCAGTGAAAAATTGGATGAAAAGTGGTATATAAAAAGACACTTTGGTTTTAAAATTGTGAATATAATCATAAATTTGATTTAAAAACTACACTTATTCCGCAGAATTAACATTTCACTTCTAATAGCACATTTATTTAGTTATAAGAGTATTAAGTTTATTTCTGTGTAAAGGAGTCCATTTTTGCTTCTTCAATATTAACAGCAGAATTAATCAATTTCTTGGGAATTTCATAACTCTCAGGATAATTCAGACCTCAGAAGGTGTCGCGTCGGTGAATAAACCCTGAATTTCGTGTTTAAGAGTTAAGCCTCGGCTGGATGTTGAAAGAAAACCAAATTTCTAGGGTGTCGTTAGTTCCGTTCTAACAACAGTACCAAGGGAACACGAGGGAGGCGCTGACGTCGCTTTCAAGAAATTCTCCTTCTTCCCAGCCACAAACCCTCCCATATTCTTACCATCGTTACCTCGCTGCTTTTACGATCTTGCAGGGAGGGGGAGAATGGAATGGTCGTACCCACTGGCCATTGACAGATGTTCCGGAACCCTGAAGAATAACTGTTTTCCTTTCCTTAGTTGAAAAAAAGCTTACACATCGTCCTTTGAGATCACCAGCCTATGCACTGTGAAGCTGCATGTTTCTTTTTGTTTCCGTCGGTACATTCATTAAGTTACAGTAAAATGGCCAACTAACATAGATTATGTAGTAAAATACGAAGGGGCGAGGTGTAGGGGCCCCACAATGTGCTCTTGATTTTTTTATATAATCGCAGAAATTCCACAGATAGTGTCGCTTATAAAAAAAATAGATTTACGAAACAGAAATCTGGTTCCCAGTAACATCATATACGACGTCTGCGATAACAAGCAGTGACGTATTATCTCAGCCAGAGGGGCCCCGGTAACTTGTCATATGGGCCCCCCTCCGAAATGCAGAATTAACTTACTTGCTCGCAGATGTCAATCGATAGGAAAATATCCCTCATTTCATACCTTTGTATCTACGCAGTTTGTCGTAAACGTAGTGTAGCGTGTCAATTGTCTACAGTTAGGAATCCAGTAGAAATATTCAGTTGCTCAACCAGTCGATCCTTATTTTACAACAAACATCAAAATTGTTAATTCGTAACCTTTTAGTTTTACACGTGATATTTAAAATGTAACTTCCCACCAAATATTTTCAAGGAGGGGCCCAATTCTTTTCATATTGAAATAAGAGCTGAAATGAATTTCCCACATTGTCTACACTTGTTTTACTTCAAAGGGGCTGAAAACCTCAGTTAAAGGTGGGACCCATAGTAAATTATCCCTTTGCTGTAAAGACCATTATTCCATCCTCTGCCACGCAGGGTATACAACTTATGAGTTGAATGTGACCATTATTTTGTGTAATTTTGTAAGTTCATATTTCTTACAATTTGGCATTTTGTGGACATTTCTGTCGAACTAGTTCTTATTTTCTAATGTGTTACGATTTTGTTATCTGCAGTGTTCGAAAGGAAAATTCCTAGCTGCAAATTTCCTTGTTCGCGTTGGGGATAGAAGGAAGGATCCTTGTGTGGAGCAACTTGAAGATAATGAAGTAGATGAAGGAGAATGATTATGCAAATTCGAGCACTGATGGTCTATTAATAAAAAGGTTCTTGTTTCATGAAAAAGTCTTTAAGAAAGTATGATCACTGGTCTATCGAAAAAAAGAATGGCATCGTTAAAATTATGAATAATGATGTTGAGGTCTACTAACCTGTGGCAACCTTATTTTATTTTGGGATGGGCTCAGTCCTTCGAAGCTGCATTTCATTGAGTGATAAATTTTCAGTGAATAGAGTTCCTTCGCAGCTTTATTATCTATCACTCAAAGACTAGAGTCCGCAGTTATTTCTTCGTAGCAGATGGAAATTTACCTTGTGATAGGTTACTACCGACAATCTAGATGTCCGGTTCAACCCCCATTACTGAAGGATAAGTTTGTTGCTTGAGTATATTAGGGCTACTCACTCAGTATTAGAAGGCTAATATGAGCGACTCTTACGTTGAATCTTGGCCTGGAGGAACCAGGGGCTGAAGGCACATTCACCTCAAAGTCCGAAAGAGGAGTGTTTACTATTTTTTTACAATTCCACCAAAACAGTATTTTTTAATATCTGTGTAATATATGTAACTTCATAAAAAATATTTCAAGCAAAAATACAAAGCATCACGAACAAAATATTTGGCAGCTGGAAGCTTCCCCCTCCTCCAAAAGTGATTCCTGGCTGTGTCGCTGCGTTGAAGTAGAGAAAATATTTCCAGATTCTTCTTCCAGTTATTTTTCAGAGATTCAGCCCATCCTGATTTAGTTTCAAGAAAGTACTACAGTGATATAAGTCGATAACAAAAAAATGGGAAGGCATAATATTTGAGGTAAAAGTTAATTTCTTGTACAACGAAGGGGGGAGGGCAGCTAACTATTGTACTTCCGTCCCACTCTGGCATCATATTTTTTTTTGGCACTAATGGGGCCCCTCAATATTTTACTTGCAGGTGGGCCCAAATATCTGCGCTACGCCACTGAGTGGCTCGGATCCCACTTTAAACTATACGTCCAGTCCCGATTTGCCTTTCTGTGAATATAATTGGTCTTAAAACAAGTTTAACAAACAAACGTTTTGCTATCAGTTCACAATTATGATTAGCTGTGCTCTAATAGTTGGTGATATTGATAAGTGTCCAAAATGGATAGATGCACGTAAAGAGTGAGGTATTTGCAAAATTTCCTGCAACTACTCTTGAAGCATCGATATATTATAAATTGTACATATATAGTCTCCCCACAATAACCAAATGTTAGCAAGTAGATGGAGCACTTCCCCTTCCCGTTAAAATACCATTCTGTACATAACCCCCGAACTCGGGATCTCTATTACTCAATATTAGTCTGTTCGATACCCGTTGTAGGCACATGGCACAGTGGTTCGGATCCCACTTTAAACTGTAGGTCCAGTCTCGATTAGCCTTCCTGTGCATAAAGTGGACTTAAAACAACAAATCAATCAATCAAGATTAGTCAAAAGCAGGTACGTATCAAGAAATATATTTCGGGGGGGGGGGGGTGTCCGAACCAAGTCTCAGAAATAATATTAGTAATAATATAAATGATTAAATTAAAGTATTCACATTAGATTAATGACATTAATTAAATATGTAAATTAATGTATTATTATTATTATTACTTGAATAGGCAAAAAGACGGTGTAGAAACAGGGATATAACAAAACGTATTCTTTATTTAGGTGTAGTTAATATCGCAAAAAAATGAAATGGGGAAATAAATGTCAAATAGATCAAGGATCGAATATTTATTGAATAACAAAAAACAAGGTTGGATCCAGTAGACGAAAAGTAAATTTCTTGGTTAGTTCCATAAATCTTCTTTGACACTGGCCTTAACAACCGTATGTTCCCAATATAATCGTTGCCTTCCAATAAGTTCGGCAGAAATAAATAACCTTCGATTATACAACAAGTACTAAAAACGTATATTTTTATTATTTAATTTCAGTACTTGTGTACGATGAATTAGAGATTATAATTATATTTTCCTATATATTTTGTTTTGGGGGGCTGAACTTGTGAACTTGGATCGTGCATAAACAGTGGCGCAGGAACATTTTTCATCTGTAAGGTACAAAATTCGTCCTCAATATTATATATATATATATATAAAACGGAAAATCAGAGTTTTGTCATTTGAAAGTAGCGAATTTCTAATAATTTTAATGCAGGGTGACATTTGAAGGGACAATAGGAAGGATTTTCCCCCGTCAGTGGCGTTACGTGGGATTTTTAAAAGTGTTACCGGTTATCAGTAGGACATTTAAGGGAGACTTGGGCGCCTCCCCACCTCATGCCCCCCCCCCCCCAATGTCTTCCAAGTAGTTCATATAATATTAATCTGGTACGTCTGCAATTCATCAATTTCATCATATCATCACTCATCCCCATCTTCGCAAATTAGCCAAAAGTGGCACAAGGAAAGCAAAATCAATCAAATCAAATCAAAAAAGTTCTATGATGCTGTCATAAAGTGAAGTCTTTCATTTGAATTTGAATTTTTGGGTGCGTCATGGTCATGGTCCATGTTATCCACACCTGAATTCCACACGTTTTTTTTTTTCACCCGAAAATTGAGTACATGGCCAATAAAAGAGTTTCGACAACTGCGCACATCCACATAACAATGGATAGTCGTTATACCACGAAACATTGAAATGTCGGTCATATCCAGCAGACGAGTTGGTTTTTAAATCGTTCAAAATAGGCTTTGGCCTCCCTTTCGCCACAATTTCGATTTTTTCTGCAAAAGAACGAACCGGAAGATTGCTTCAAAATATCTTCTATCGCACGATTACACACACTGTTCAGATAGGATGAACCCGCCACCTCGGAACTCGAAGCAAGCTCCATTAATTAATTGACAATGCCCGAAAACAACATAAAGACGAAAGACACCACTCACAAAACTCGCACTGCACAGTCCCTCCCACAAACCGTTGTTTACTTTTGTAACACGTGAAGCACCCTTCTTGCCCCTTCCCCTTTTAGCATCGGCGCTTCCCCAATATTTCCTTCGGAACCTGCAAGAAGTGCAGTTCTACTACTGGTGCCATCTTAGTTCATTTGAAACCAGATTTGCCCAAATCGCGAAACTTTTCGTTTCAAATAAGACGTATGTAGAGTGATGTAGTCTTCATCTGTTTCCTAACTACTCCCACTCCCATGTTTCGCTAAATCCACTGAAATCTCATTTCTGACACCACTACTATTTCGTATATTTTACGTCCTTTGCTACCTTTAAGGCTTTCGCTTTATAGGATAATCGTGACGATGAGGATGCATGGTGAATTATTGAAATAAAATTATTATTTATTTGTGTATGTAATTATTAATTTTTATAATTATGTAAGTAAAATAATAACAACGAACATTGAATAACCATTTCTTGCTTAGGATTCGAACCTGGGACACCTGACACTTCAGAGCGTGCTAAGATAACAATCGGGAAATTATGCTTGTAAGTAATGTTTTCACCAAAAAACAGTTCTACCATCTCAAGAACATTGCTTCAATCCGAAATTATTTAATTCCTGCGACAACGTATGTCAATCTCAATTGGACCTTTCAACAATTATCAGAAATTTCTGTAACCGAAATAATATTATATGTGTGAAATATAGAATTTTAGGTTGACATTTTTAGAAGGACAGCGGACCCCTTGATCATACCCATCCCTCTCCTCTCCTTCTCGCCCATGATGTCGAAGAAGGACAAAGAGGACTTTCGTAATTGCTGATATTTAGAGTAAATACAAAATATCACTTGGTAGTTTGCTTTTCCCCCAGTGTGATTTGATTTTTTAAAATTTTGATTTGGCAATTTAAGTCCACTTCATGCACAGTAATGCTAATCGGGACAGTTTAAAATTTGGATCCGAACCACTTGTGCCTCCACCGGGTATCGAACCCGGAATCCCTTGATTATAAGGCTGCAACGCTACCACTGCGCCATCGTTCCCCAGTGTGACTGGACACCTTCAGAGTAAGATAGACCCGATTAGGCGACTTAGCTCTTTTCTGTCAATTGAATATGGCAACACTGATCTGTATCCGGTAAGGATCACCGGCAACTGCGGCGGCTAAACAGTCATGGCAATAACCCGCCTCCTCCTCCCGCCGTAACAGTCTTTGCCGCGACGGAAAGTCTTCCTTGCGTGGGCTCAGAGCCCTTTCCTCATGTTGCCTGAGGAGGGTACCGGATCAGTCCTCCTCTTCGCTTTTGCCGGTGTCAGAAAAAATGTCAGTCTGCAATGTTTACTTTACGACAATATTAGCAGTTTATGTACGTAATAATATTTTAACACAGGTTCTTCAATTCTTTATATTTTGGTGTTACCTGCGGTAACAGCGGCTACATGCACGCCACGCCTCTGCCCCCCGTCTTGTTTTGAAACATCAAATTTCTAGTTATGAGTGACACATCTCAACCTGGGATCATTATTTTGAACCCACTTGTAAACTATATCGTACTTATGGTTTTCCATTTGGATTCATTTAAGTTTACCACACCATAGCTACATACAAAAAAATCTCGTTATGTAATTTATGGTGACTGTGTACAGTGACACCAATGTATACGGGTCTGTGGGACCCGAGTCCACCCAATAATTTATGTGATTTGTGAATTCAAATTTTTGAGCCCACCCAGTGTTTTTTTTTTTAAAATTGGCACCCCTGACTGTCTCTTTTAAATGCCATGTATTCGGTATTTTTTCAGACTTCTGGTGATTCACAAGTATTCTTGTATCGAACACTAAAACTGGGCGGTGTATCTGACGTATGTTGAGTTGCTTGGTCATTTAATCTTCTTCGAGAGCTTGTTGAGATCTGTAGTATTTTGTTGTGTTTTATAAAAATAAGTCGAGGTGGTCCCCGATCTAGGAAAACCATACGTTTGAAAGCATTGTTTTCAATCTTCGTTGCACAGTATGAATGGCCGCTTTGAAGACAGGTTTATTTTTTAATATAGTCCTATTAAATGCACACACATGGCATTTAGATGATTAAGAACGTGTGTTTTATGGAAACATGTCATGTCAGCCAAAACACATTTTCACCTCACTCAAGTATTATGTGAATTCAATTGAAATTGTACCAATATCTACAACTGAATGTGAATGCGGGTTCCGTGCCATGAATCTAACCTTTACTGAACAGAGGGAGATTAAATATTTGGTTAAATGATAGAATACATTGCCGTAAATCAATTTCAGTGTTGGTGTTTTATTTTCATTTGGTATGAGCTCAAAATTTTAAACCTTCGTTTTAAAAGTAATTCAAACACAAAAATTGTTATTGGGGGCCATTTTGAGTTTTTTCGACTTTATCACTACCTTCATTTGAATATTTTATTTTCTAAAAATTTCGGGGGGGGCTGTAG
Source organism: Lepisma saccharinum (assembly GCF_977018435.1). Lineage (NCBI taxonomy): Eukaryota > Metazoa > Arthropoda > Insecta > Zygentoma > Lepismatidae > Lepisma > Lepisma saccharinum. Next base: position 45,623,146 of record NC_139230.1, read on the forward strand.
ATCCTTCAGCACCCCCTCTGCGTATGCATGCCAGTGCCCTCTGGATCTCCCTCCCCTAAATAGTCCTCGCCTCAAAAGTGACAGAAAAGCCAAGGTGAATTCCTTTTTCTAATCTCTAATTCTCCGAAACTATTCTTTTTCGAATGAGAAAATAGAGATTAAAGTTGATTTGAAAAAAAGAAAGTATTGAAGGACAATAACAGGGAAGTTTTCCCTTTGTAAAGTCGGCTGGGCGTCTCACTGGCCTGCAGGAGACTAAGATTAGATTCCTGGGCGTGTTTTGTAAGGTCGGATTTTTGCGGCCTTCTCTCTGCATAAAACGGCTCTGGGGTTCACTCATTCTCAAATAAATAGGTACCAGTGGAGGACGACACTTCTAGGGGCGGGGGAAGGCTAAAGCAGGCTGGAGCGTGATGCTTAAAAACCAAAGGATAGAGAATGAAAGTGAAAATAAAGATTGATTGATTGATTTGTGGTTTTATGTCAACTTTATGCACAGAAAGGCTAATCGGGAGTGGACCTACAGTTTAAAGTGGGATCCGAACCACTGTGCCATGTGCCTCCAGTGGAAATAAAGAGGCAAAACAGACTGAAAGAGAAGAAAAGGAAGTGGAAAACCAACCAAAACATACTATAATAACAGAGGGAGGGGTGGATTGAGAGAAATGAAGATAAACATTTCTCACGATGGAGTGAGAATAGGAACAAAGAAAAGAAACAGTACAGAACGATAAAGAGATAAAGGAAGGAAGAGAAACAAAAAGAGAGGCATACAGAGAAATCTATAGAAAGAGAGAATGAGAAACAGAAACAAAAGGTAGAGGGAGAGAGAGAAAGAGAAGGGCAAGAAATGAAGGATGATCTATATCTGAAGAGCCAGGGAGAGAGAGCAAAGAACGCAGGAGGGAAAATGGAACAAGACCTAATCGTGAAAAAGATACTATGGTTTTACACACAGAGAGAGATAAAAGAGTTATAAATAAAATTGAGTTTTCTGTATTACAAGTTCTAGACTCTCCCAAGTCTCATTCCAGCTCAAATGAGGCGAAAAAAAAAGTCGCCCTAGTTTCGAGTGTAAACGAAATTTTAAAATTTTACTCGCTAAACTGCTGGAAAAGGAATACAATTCAATTGTATTCAAATATTATGCACCATTACCAAGGAGGGCCTACTTGTAATCAGAGGGCCCCGGGTTCAATAGCCGTTGAAGGAACGCCGCTCCCGAAGGAGTGGTTTGGATCCCACTTGAAACTAAATATTAAGATTTCACCAGATTTCTGACTGTGATGCACCGCAAAGTCATAAGTCCAATAGGCTCGAATGTCAGTTAATGAATGAATGCTTCCTTAGTTAATGTTACCAACGTCAAGTCACTGTTCAAATTGAAGGGGATTCCAGGAAAGTGTCTCCTGTCTCATTTTCCCCAGCCTCTACATCTTCAAACCAGTAACTTTAATTTTCCCCTTCGTAAATTTTCTGTTATTTTTGTATAATTTGTTTTTTAATTTTTAGGTTCATTTAACGCCGACACGTCAGTCAAAATTGTCAATTTTTACATAATATTACATTAATTTTTGTATTAAGTCCTATGTTATGCACAGATAGGCTAATTGGGATTGGACCTACAGTTTAAAGTGGGACCCTAACCTGGGAACTCTTGATTACAAGGTGATGACGTTACCACTATGCGATCGGGGAGCATTAATTTCAGATGAAATTCATGGTTTGGAAATAAATTTATTAAAATGTTGTTACTTCACACCAAACTCAGACAGAGCATTGTCGACCTATTAAATTTTGCGCTTTATACGTTTCATAATAATAATAATATCACGCATGATGATCATAATAATAATAATATGATGAATGTTAATTTAAATTTTTATTCTATTATTTACTTTGAGCTTCAATAAATTAAAATAAATCAGTTCTTGGGTCTCACCGCGCCGCAAAAGATTTAGTATAAGTAATATAATTGTATTAGGTAAAAAAAAGTCAAAATGCGAAAATGGGAATCTCTGAACCACTCTCTTCCATCCTACATTTTCTTCAATTCCCATTATGATGCATAACCTAGATATGTAAAAAAAATCGGAGAGCATCACAGAGTAAGTCAACGAAGTAACTGGCTTTCTTGTTTTGGATCAGACTTGTAAACCGACGTAATTTGTGTAAACTAAGTGATGGCGATTCACTTCCTCGACTTGCAAGACTGTCTGTCTTGTATTTTGAACGTAGCCACCCACTGAAGGAATGGATGCACTTCCCTGAGTTTCCAAGGTCTTTGCGCGGACAAAACATAAACCAGATGTCAAAGCAAGATAAGTTTGCAAATTGCGGTGTTTAACCCTCCCCCCCCCCTCCTCCGCTCCGAGCGGCACATGACCGGTGCCGCAGATGGGAGAATACACATTCAGAGGGTTGCTTGCCCATAAGCGACAGCAGCGCCATAAGCGGAAAATCCTCGAACTTCTAGAAGGCGTGGGAACTAAATACTTGTATTTTTTGTAATAAAATTATGTAATTTCTGTTGAAGATATTGTGCAAACGCTTGGAATTATCTATCTAAATTCACGACACTAAGATGCACAATGTTGAACCTAAACCGTAAGATGGTTTAAAATTCTTCAAACGCCCCATTTAAAGCTGCTTTCACATCCAATTAATGCTGCATTTCCAATTTTTTGTACGCTAAACTAGAATCCCAATTCGATTTTTTATTCAATACATCCCTTCGTGTATCCTTCTAGAAAAGCCTTGCAGAGTATCACCGAAATTGGAGGCATATGTTAGGAGATTTTGTCAACAGAACGAGAAGCAGTTTTCAGCTGTTGAGAGAAACATCCAGCCGAGGCTTAATTTCGCTTTTTGCAGTTCATTTCGCATTATTTCGTGACAAAACATGGTTACAAAATGCATCTCACACCTTTCAAAAACATGAAAAATTAACACTACAATGTGTTTTTTCAAATTTCATTTTTTCGTCAAAAACGAAATATGCATGCCTCTACCAATGGAACAGCCCTTGCATACAAAACTAGGAAGAGGAACATCTGCACAAGAATTCAGGAACTTAAACTAGATGTAAAAGGAAATACACAAAATTCAGGTTTATCAAAGCATTTATTTGAATAGAAAAAGCAGACACAAAGAAACAAAATTTATCAAAAGTGCAAGAGGACAAATTGAACTCAATGTAGGAGTGTCATTTGTCATCTTGAAAACATCTTAAAACTTAAATGAACATGCCACCCTTTAAATAAATGATGGCAATTATTATTGGAAAGTACTACCAAAAAAGAATGTAGTGTTTCTCTATGGAATCAAGATAAACAAATGACAGCCATTTCACAGTTAACAAGTGGCCAACAGGAAGTGTGACCATCTTTACTTCCTGCCAGCCTGAGATAGAGTAGGAAGCAGTCTTTTACCATCAATTTTAACCTTTTTGACCAAAATTACCCTTCCCATGTTTTAACTTTGACTGTCTTATCTCCTGAGGAAGCCACATGATGTAGTGAAAGCCTGAGTGAAAAGTGTGTCAACACTGGGCTTCAATGACTTGTTTATAAAATGGTGGCATGCGGTGTAAGTTATACCTTATCTAAAGATAAGAATGTTTGTTTAAAGCAGTACCAAAACCACAATAAAAAAATGGATGTCGCATGACGTCCAGCAAGTACTTTTTTTGCATCATAGACTGAAATTTGAGCCTAAATTATGCTCAAGTTCACACTAGTGTGATACCTGATTGTAAGTGTGATTACCAACCTGTATTTTGTCTAGTTCAGTATGTAAACTGAAATCTGAAACTAATAGTTCGACACTCAGTGTTCCAAGAAATAAAGCATTTATGTGTTCTGTAAAGTTAGAAGTCAATGTCTTGAGTGGTAGGTATTGATTTGTAACACAATTAAATGATGTAATTCTTGTATCTTTCAGCCTCTACCTCGAGATTTCGTATGAGTCAAACACACTGCTCAATGATACCAGCCAGGTGACATTTAGTGTCTGTGACAACAGGGAAGTCAAAAAAGTGGCATTAGTGTCCTTTATTATGGAGAAGGAGTCACCAACCCAGGCTGTGAAGAGGATTTCGTCAAGTCTGACCAAATTGAAGGTAAACATATGTTAAAAGAGAAATTATTATTAGGTTACCCAGTTTTTACATAAGTATTGTTAAATTTGCATAGCCTTATCAAAACATTCCCTTTCTATTTTTCACACCCTTGGTGGCCGAGAGCATCAGGTGGTTGATCAACGAGCTCCCCAGTGAAAGTTTTAGGTTCAATTCCTGACTTGGCCATGTGTGTTCCTTTATGACTGTTCCTTCGTCAGTTTCACTTTATCATCATTCTTCCATATCATAGTGATTAACCATCAGAGGCAGAGAAAGCATTGTGAAATAAAAAAAAAAATAACAATAAAAATGTTCCACTTGGTCATTTGTACCTTGCCTTTAAAACTACACACACTATTTCAGTTCTGTCTTTTTTGTTCATTAATATAAGTTTGTTGGTATGACATACTCTAATTTCAAAACAATATATACACTGTTAATATTATTAACAAGTGGAATTTGAAAAAGTCCTTTGTTTCAATCTTGAGTGTTATATGATAGATTTTGTAAAAAGGGGGGCTATAACTCTTCAGCCATCACTTATTTCTGATATATTTCACTTTACATGCAATAATGAGAAAATAAGCACATTTTAACAATGTGTAACAATTGGGGATCAAGGTGCAAAGACCTATTTTCAAACTTTGCTAAAATTACAGCTTTTGGAAATGTCACATTGATTTCTTCAAAATTGGGCATATACCTTACATATCCTCAAAGAGTGGTCATTTGTCATGGTTCTTTTCAAATCCATAGGGCCGACGCTAGATGAGAAATTCAAGAAATTGTTTCTGTAAGCTGACAGCGCCACTCTTATACATTATTATTTTTTTTTATCACAAGAAGTATCATCCTATTTTCAACAAAACTTTGCATGGTTATTGGAATGTACTTTTATATACTACATTTTTTTATGTTGAGGGGAATAAACAATGCGGTTGATAATATAAGACGTAAGCTAGTTACTAAAGATATATCCGTGAAACTTCCTTGTAAATGTTCTATTAATTTCGGTGGCCTCTGCCACCATCCACTTGGGAACTTGATGCTTTACTGTTAGGTTGACTTCCGGTTCCTGTTGTTGTTTCCTCGACTACCACTAGGGGTGCTGGTGTAACCTTTTCATCTGCTGCACGATGGGTTTGAGCTGTTGTAATAGTGGTAGCCAAACATGATGAGCCTGACCGCTGTCGATATTCAGCTCATGCAGAAAGTGCATAACTACATGCGACAGCAGTTCCCAAAGTTCATTCAGTGGAATGTGCCGGTGAACAGCTACGGAATGAAATACGTCATATACAATGCACAACAGTGAGTGCTTACAGCCGTTATTGCGGACAAACACACAGAAATTCGACAACTAGCTCACGTGTGCGATAAACAAAGAACGTACCTCATATCAGTGCTACACCCCACGAGATGGGAACATGTCAACACCTTGCAGAAGGTGGCCCTACAGAAGGCATCCAAATCACACCCGACCGACTAAAAAATCAGGTCAGTGCTAACCGAATTCAAATCTTGACTGGAAGCCAACAAGTGTTGGTGCATGAAATCAGATAAAACAAACCAGTATGTGATCATGTATAAAGGTGACTACTCCCGTAAAATGCATGAAAAACTAAATAGTGATTCATACAAGACCATCGACAGGGACCCAACCGAAAAGTGCAAACGCGTAATCAAGCGTGCAGTTGAAAGTTGTGTAATGCTGAACCAGGAAGACTGCAAACTTCTCCTCAACACCCACCCATCTCCCGCCATAGCTTATGGCATTCCAAAAAGGCACGAACAGGGGATTCCAATGCGCCTCATCACTGCAGGGTTCAACCAACCAACGGTCCACCTCACAAAGTGGCTAAAAAAGAAAATGTCTGAGCACAATCACAAACTGACCTACATTTTCTGAAGCAGTACAGATGCCAAAGAACTAATAACATCAATAGTACAAGCCAACCATGCCAAAATTGGCAGCATAGATATAGTTGACATGTTTAACTCCATCCCAATCAACCTAGCCCTCACCTCAGTGGAAAGATGGCTTTCTGCCAATAAGGTCTCACCAGTGGAATTGTCTGAGATAAGGTCTCACCAGTGGAAGTGTCTGAGGTATCCAAGTTATTGGAAATCTGCCTCAGGCACAACTATTTTCAATTTCAAGACAAGTATTTCATACAAACAGAAGGTTTTGGCCATGGGCAACCCCCTGTCTGCTCCTATAGCAAACATTGTTATGCAGCTAGCTGAAAAAGATATTCTTCACTCACCAGAACTCCGATACATACGATATGGCAGATATGCAGATGACACCTTGGTCGTTTACAAAAGGGAACAGGAAATAGATCTACTCATGGAAAAACTTAGCAACATTCACCCCAGGTTGAAATTTACAATAGAACGGGAAAACCAAGGCATCATTAACTTATTAGATCTAACCATCAAAAGGATGGGCAACAAATTCACCACCATGGTGGGTGAATCACCAATACCAATTTCTTTTTAAAAATTTTGATTTACTACTTCTTCCTTTAACTGTAATTATTGGGAGGTACAGTGTGTAAATCTCACCTCCACCGAAAGCCTCCAGCAAAAAAGACAGATTTCTTCTCTACGAGCTAGAACTTTTTTGCACTTCATGGCAAGTTGAAAAGCATAAACTTCAGAATGTCCCTTCCAGTGAGGCTATCCATACGTGGGTGGCTTTGTCCACTAAAAGTTAACATAATACTGGTTCCAAATATGTGAAATTTTAGAATTTTGTGTTACTTCAAGTACAGTAACAGCCCATGAAAGTATTGCACAGTGTTTTTGCATGCCCCATGAGATACCCAGACTCAAGCATTAAATTGAGGGGGTATCCAATTCTTGTGCATTACTATTGTCTTAGACTGTTGCGGAAATTCTTGTGTGGAGACTGAGAATTAATTTTTTGGAGGAGGCAAATCAACAGTAAGTCTAAAATTGACTTGGAAATTATGGTGGTAGGATTGAGTATTAAATTTAAAGGGAGAGATAGGAAGCTTTTGATAAAGTGTTAAATCTTAGGTTGTCAAGGGATATCTGTAGTGGAGAGAGAGTTCGAACATTAAATTTTGGAGACTGTATTTAATGACATTTCAACCCCAAATGTGCCAAAAGAGAAGCTGGAAAAGACTAATTAACTCAGAATCCTAAGAAAGTATTGACACCCCATTAAATTAATATTCTTGAAAGCCTGCAAAGAGATGGATGTAAGAATTTTCCTGACAGCATGCTCAATTTCTTCCAGATCGGTGCTGTGCTTCTTTTCTCATTGTCACAGAAAGTTCTGTTACAAAGTGAAAAATCATGGGAAATGGCCATTTGACTTTTATGGCATTTTTTTGAAAATTATTATTCCGAAAAAGATCCTACCTAGTAATTTGTGTTTGTGCATGTTGACATGTACGTGTTATATGCAGTGACATAACGATACAGGGTGGCGACAGACCTGGAAAACCGGGAAAAGTCAGGGAATTTAAGATATCAAAAAATGTCAGGGAATTTTGTCTTGATTGACTTTTTCTTATGATATGGAATGAATGTGCCAGGTGTTTACTTTGAAAGATGTTGTTTGTAAAGAACTACATTGGAACAGGAAATCTTGTTGCTAAGTCTCAGCATCAACTTTTAGGCCCCTTTTATGCACAACACAATTACAGTGCCAGAAACTAGTGATGGGAGGTGGGTGGGTGGGATAGAGAGATAGATTTCCAAAGGGGCAGAAAAAATTATGAGCCTCTAAATATTACGTGGAAAATGCATTGAATTATCATTTTTTTTTCTTTGTCTGTATGGGATTAGTAAGAGGACAGGACTGTCAACAAATAGAGGGGATGGAGGGGGGAAGCATACCACTGTTGTACCATCTGATAGTTGTCGGACGTCGAAGTATGGCATTTTGTCGGACAATCTGAAGGAACATTGAAACAAATAAGGGCACTATGCAACCCTGTAATTTGTCAATTGTTGTGGTACAGCATTTATCAGATGAATATTTTAGGCTCAATTGATGCATATGATTTTTTTTGGATATCGCCATTCGACTAATGTTGAACTTCGACAATATGTCTGTCTACAACATGCGACAAAAATCACATGCATGGCACTCTTATGGAATTGATTGTTTTTGGATGTCTTCGGACTGCATCATCTGACAAAAATGGCATGCATAAACAGAGCCTTGTACATCCGAGTTTGTCTGCTGTGGTACCACATTTCATTGAACAAACTTTTTGGTCCATTTAAGCATGCAATTTTTGTCAAACGTAGCAGTTCGATATTTGTCATTCTGCAACATCTGACAAAAATTGCATGCATTGCGCTCTTATGGATCCAATGTTTCTTGGATGTTCCAGTATGACATTTGTTGTCATTTACGACATTTGTCAGATGGAACATCCAACAAAAATCACATGCATAAACTGAGACTTAGTCTGCTGCACCACTGCAAATATGCTGCTGGAATTTTATTACTCTTCTGCCTCACAACATTATTTAATGTATCAATCCCTACAAAGGTTTTCTTTCTTCCCCTTAGCTTAATACTGGCTTTGCACAAGTTGCGAAGCATTTACAACGACACTGAACTATTTTTCGATATCAAGAAGAATCCAACAAATGAAGATATATGTTGAATAGTATCATAAAAAGGTGCAACAGAAATCTGCATTGGTAAACATTATAAAAATTTGACAAGCGCATGCTCCCAACCTCAAGTTTTCTGCAACATTCGTATTACAATTAACATCCCCCTCTGTCCTGTCTGCTGTGTGGTGTTTGCTTATAACTCGTATAATTTTAAAAGCTCAACCACATTCTCCTCATTATATTAACAAGGAGTTTTGCGTCATTGTGTTCCTGACGCTCGGATCTAGACTTCAATCAAGGTAAATCCGGCAACGCTGTTTCCCCTATTGGGAGAACCGTGTAACTCAAGGGGGGAAGCTTCGGCTATGGGTGAAGTTTTCTCCCGAGAGAACAGAAGTTGCAGCTGAGGCATTGGTACGATAAGGAGCTTCCTTCTCCTTCCTTGAACACCGTCGAGGGTGATCGGATCCACGTCGACACATGAATTTGACTGTGCCGTTTGACTGATGGCTGGACATGGAAAAACTAGGTATAATAATTTAACTCATTTCGGTTTATGTTAAAGTTATTGACCGGTGATGTTTAGTTCATTATGATTTTCAGAAATAGTTTTTGAATTATCCATTTAGTGCTTTAAAACTTAGTTCGCTTATTCCATGCCAAGCACAGTACAGTTAGAAGTTCGACATCTTGATTTGTGAGAATATCGTCGATATAATAACCTAAAGAATCTGATCACCTAAACCACGAAAATGCCATTGTATTGATTTAATGTGTGTTCATTGTCATAATTTTTAACGATAGGTAAGGTTAAAAAAGGAATTATTTATTCACGTGGGTTTTATTATATTGTACAGGCAATCATATATATAGGAAGAGACATTTGTCAATTGTTGGGGAGAAATTTCTAATTGTATTGGAAAAGTTTGTTAACAATAAATGGCCACTAAAATGAAGTTCGACGTTTCCGATTGTTCTTATATTTTTGTTGATTAAGCGTTCCACCTTGTTTTGATATATGTTGAGAGCGATTCCGTTTCGTGGCTAGACGACCATGAACACTAAAACCAATATTAAATCGTGACTACTAAATAAAATGGGAAGGATACTGTAATGGTGGGGATTGGGTGCTCGAGATCCACGTTAATTTCTAAATCAGCATAAGGGGCCAATTATATCTGTGGTCATAGCTTTGGAATAAATGATGATTTTACCACAGTGGCAATAAATGGTGGAATAGAGTAAAAAGAGAAAAGAGTTGCGGGTTTTGAATATTCTTACAGATCTAGTTTTTGACAAACAACCTTTTTTTCTTTTTGGCTCTAATTTTGGCCAGTGCTGATGTGAAGTGGCCATGGACTTACTGGTATAACAAAACTTATTTAATATTTTTGTTTAGCTTCCAAAATTTATACCACTATATTTAAAGGACGCGACCACGTCACAGATGGATATTAAATTTGACAAGCGCATGCTCCCAACCTCAAGTTTTCTGCAACATTATTGCAATTAACATCCCCCTCTGTCCTGTCTGCTTATACTTGTGAGAGATAGATATTAATCTGTCACTGAGTCAAGTTAATGTGGAATGTTATGAAATAAAATACTAGTAATAATAAATATGTAAATATTTTAATTACATAAACCATTCAGTCCTAAAAGCATATCACTTTCTTCAATAATTGACGTTTCTTTGTCAGCCCTGCTAAATTTTCACATTTCATCTACTGGTTTATACAAGGGGCATCCAGAAAGTAAGTTCCAATTAGTGGGACCTTGATTTTTTTGCAAGTGTGGTGCTAGTGTAAAATGTTAATTGCTGCGAAGTAGTGTTTATGAATGTGCAGAGATGTCTGAACACATTTTTCACCCGTTCAAAGTAGTGAAATAAAGTGAATATGGCATAAAATGTGAATTGTTGAAATTTTTGGCCAATTTTAAAAACTGTACTTAAACAACAAAAAAGTACCTTGAAATCTAACATTCTTGTATGGTTTTAGGCTTATAGAAACAAAATGTGCCATCTTTGTGTGTATAGAACGTGCAAGTTTTCCAACATTTTTATCTGATAAAAAAACTATAATGGCATGTTATACATGAAAAAGTTCCAATATACACATTGAATCACATATTTCCCAAGATTTTTTTAACTTCTATCAGAACAATTTGCACCACAGAACAAAGTGGCAGGGTTCTGACAGGAGATAGGTGAGTGTATCTACCATCACACCGGAGCCGCCGAATCATCAGTATTTGTGGCGCGAAAAGTATTTTGAATTACCGAGCTAAGTTGTGTGATTTTGACAGGGATTGAGTGCTCACCTACCACTACAGGGGAGTCGTAGCATCCCCATTTGTAGAGCGAGAAATAATGGAAAATAACTTCCTTAAAAATCGGTTTGAACATATCAAACTGTCACAAAAATACGTAGACAATGTGAGCTACATATGAAAATGATAGTTCAAAAGCACAATGGAAGTGTACGTTTTGGTATATTTGGCAGGAAAATCTAAAATAAAATCACAAATTTTGGAAAATATAACACTAAAAAGTAAAAAAAAAAAGATAATGCCAATTTTTGGTACCGTAATATATCAGTATATATAATGTGAGATTGATTGATTGATTTAGAATTTGTAGGTGAGCTGCCCAGTATGAACCCTTCAGTATATATCGGGAAAACTCCCCTTATCTAAAAACCCTTACCGTAAGATTAAAAAGGGGTATGGAAAATAACTTTGTCAAAATAACTTCCAAGGTATCAAACTCTCACAAAGAGGCATAGCCCATGAGACCTAAAATTTGAAACATTACTTTAAAAATGCCATGAAAGTATAAATTTAGGTATATTCCCCAGAAAGGCATTAAAATGAAAATGTGAATTTCGGAGGGGGGAGAATGGCACCAATTTAGAAAAAAAAAATTATGAAAAATCAAGATCCCTACCAATTAGGCATAAATAACACAAGAATATCAGTAGTATTTTATTTTACTTAGTTTATTTAGTTTATAATTGTCAGGGAAAAATGTAAATTTTGTCCTGGAAAACCTGGAAAAGTCAGGGAATTTCATATCTGCTTGTTTGTAGCCACCCTGTGAAAAATGTGTGGTTTTAATGTTGGCTGTCCCAATTATTTTGTGTATTATTCACACCACAGTTTTTGAGCCTAAATATTTTGGTAAAAAGTGTGCATTATAGATGATTAATCCTGATCTGGGCAAGATAATTTTGTAATGTGTTGGGGCAAGCAGTGTCTGTCAGACACTGCATTGTTTTAAATGGATCTTGACCTTCTAATGCGATATTTTTATGTTGCATCGCTGTGGAAATAAGCGAGTAACATGATATTTAACCTAATCATCATTATGTCCCTAAATCCATCATATTCATCATCATCATCGTAATTTTTTTTTGCAGTATAGTTATGAAACATGTTAGGGCGGAAGATAGTGTGAGGAAATTGTTTTATTTGCTCATATATTTTTTATTTCTTTTATTTTAGCATTAATAATATTTTTATGTGATGTCTTATTAAATACTTTTATTTTTTATTAAACATTTGTTAATACATATGCAAATAATATTACAACTTTTGTTTATATGTTTACAAACTTCGAATTAAAATATTGCTGCAATAATTATGTAAGTGAAATGGAAAACTTTTTTTAGTCTGACCTTCTTTATCAAACAAAGTCAAATATTGTGAAATGAGAGAAAAGAAAGATACAAAGAAAATCAGAAAAATATCATGTTCGCAGAAAGTATTGTTTGGAGTATGTGACAAAAAAATATAAGCAACAGTGTCAGACAGACACTGGTTGCCCAGTTGAGGGTTAAATACGGTAATAACTTTTCTTATGTACTGTCAATTATGTGTTGAAAATAAGTGTTTAATGGTGGCATATTCTGAAAATCTGATGTGTTTACCACAATGATTCATATTTATTGTATATATTTATAGTATATTAATGAGATATAATAGAATTAAAACAGACTGATGCTTCTTGAGTAAAGATAATATCATTATTGTGGCAGCATTGCCAGCTTCGGAAAAATGTGCAGAATTTTGCTTCTAGCGTCGGCCCTATGGAAGCTGGATGGACCAACTTTGGAGAGATGCACAACAGAAGACCACTCAATGAGGATATGTAATGCTTGTGCCACAACTTTTTTTAAAAAATGGTAATTAAGGCATTAGGAAATTTTGTGTAATTACGGAAAATTTCGAAGTTTGGGCATTTGCCCCACACCCTTCCCTGGACCCTTAATTGTCGAATGTTACTTAAATGTTGATTTTTACTCATTCTTAAATTTTGAATTTAATTTTTTGAAAGAGATGCAGTGTTTGAGCAGTTATATATAGCCTCTTTATCTTCAATTTATTCCATAGTAACAAAGGGAAACAAAGGTATTTTTCAAATGGGGCTTGTTAATAATAATAATATTAATATACAATAATAACAATGATGTATTGTAATTGGAGTATGTAATATCTTTAGAGGCATACTAATGAACAAAAAAGACAGATCTGAAATATAGTATATAGTTTTCAAGAAATGGCATGTTAATTGCTGTCATGCGCTACCATGTGGTCTGGCAAATTTTGAATATTGGGTACTTGCCCCAATGTTCCCACCCTGAACCCTAATGGTTGGACATTGCTTAAAATGTTGCTTTTTACTTATTCTTGCTTGTAGAATTTTAATTTTTTGAAAAGATGTAGTAGTTTAGAAGTTATAGCCATTTATATGAATCTATCCCATAATAATATGCAGGTAACAAAAGGGAAATAAGGACTTTTCCAAACTTCGCTTGTTAATAATAGTACCAATAGCTATATTGTTTTGTAATTCGAATATGTCATACCTTCATATGTATACTAAAGATAAAAAAAGACAGAACTGATACATCATGTGGAGTTTTCAAGAAATTGTTAATTAATTGCTGCCATGCACAGGTGGCAAAACAGGCTTCTTTGAACGACTATTGTGCTGAAATGACTCACCAATGAGAAAAAATATTACTGAGAATAGTTGAATGTTTTGATGCAGTCTATACATTGCTTTGGATCGTGGCTGCCATTAAAATGATACCCTGTATATAAAAGACTCTTTCAGTCACCTGACATTTATGACCTTTGCTATATTGGTGCTGTTTGTCTGTAGATCGTGTGCACATAATAGATAGCAAGTTGGCAGACTTAAGGGTCAAAACCATATAATCCTTAACCACAATAGTCTGTTTATGCAGGTGAGTGGGATTGGTGCAATCACTTTCTTCTTTGATTAGTACCTCAGCTCAGGAACAATTAACAGCCTGCTTTGCTAACTCTTAACAGATGGGAGCCCCTTCTGCCTGTAACACTCTTGATACTGGTTTAACAAATGTGCAGTGCTGGACAAGAAATTTCACAGAAGGAAAACTATTTATCATGCAGAATTAACTTTTTTTTCATTATGTGATCGCAGGGTCCTACAACCATGTAAACTTTTCTTGATTTCAGTCTGGTAATTTGTCACATTTTTTAAAAAAAATGGATTACACAATATAAAACATAGGTACTGGTAAGCAGAAAGCTAGGTAAATGTTGTTTTATTGTAGAGAGTGTATGCCCATCCCACTGTCTGAAACCATTTTTGGCACTGGGCACTAAAGACTGATCAAACAGAGGTGGAAAGAAGAAACAGTTTCTCTGAAGATGGTCTTTTCTGGTACATTAATTTCAAGAAACTAGGATACATATCCCTTGCTAGAACAAATAGATTACTTAGGAATAGATGGTAACACCACTATTTTTTTTTGCATCTCCATAGTATGTATTAATGATATTTTATGATAAACTATGGAACAATAGCAATACATTGTGCTACTGCATTTTAGAATTTTTCTATTCAATTCAGAGTAATTGATTGATTGATTGATTTGGTGTTTTAAGTCCACTTTATGCACAGGAAGGCTAACCAGTTTGCATTGCATTGACAGTTTTGGTGCATACCATGTTGTGCTATGCAAACTGCTGACTCCATAGGCAGATGGAACTTCCTATTTCCTGAATACCTCAGGAGGTTTGCATAGCACAACACTGTGCATAATTAACATACCACAGAGGTTGAGACAACTGAGATAAACAAGTGAATGCCCTGGTCAACATGAAGCATTCAGAGAGGCTTTTAAAATAAAATATAACCTTATGGATTGATACGATACTACTGATACCAGTTACACCTAAATGTGAGCTTGCTTAGCTCTGATCTTAATTTCTCTTTTTTTGTCCAATGAAGCAACCAAAGGAATTCTTTATAATAGCATAAAAAACTGTGTGTTCACTTTGTACTTTTTGTACCTTATGTAACTTTCAACTTTTTCAGGTTGAAAATCAGGAACTGATGAATAAGTTGGAGGAGTCCAAAAGGAAATACAGCGAGTTAGAGGAAAGATTTTTCAAGACCCTGGATGTGGAAAGAGGTCAAAAGAAGGAAATTGAATGGCTGCATAAGAGACACAGTGAAATGCTGTGCAGTAAGGAACAGGAGTGGAATAACGTAAGTTTCATTGATAAAATTCTTCTGGTGTCCTTAATTTACTAACGTGTTCTTCCAAATGTTAATGAAGAATAGAGCTTGAGAACCTTCATTGTGGTATTGCAGTTATCATTCACACAGTTCCTAAATTCAAATGATGTCATGGAGCTAAATGTAGTGTGTACTTCATGTTGCATCATTCCATATGAAATCACCTAGGTCCACAGCCTTACCAACTTGGATTTTTTCCCCAGTTTTTCAGGGTGGCTGCAGAGCTTGAAAATTGAAAAGAAATTTGAGTAACCAGTTATAACAGAAAGAAGTTGTGGAATTTTTATTCGGTTGAAGAATTCTGTGCTTTATGCCAGTATATTCATTTGCAACTGCATTTTTCATTCCCTGAAACATAAATGAATAGATTGTGATGTTAAAATGAGGTAATTCCATATCAGATTAACCAAAGTAAGTAAATTTTGGAATTTGATATCTTGGATTTGGCTAATTGTAAAGTAGGAGACAGTAAACAGTTATCACACACAGAAAAGAAAGGTTCATATTTCACAGCCTGGTCTCATGTTCACTGTTGAAGGAGAAAATAAGATGGTGTCTGCAGTGTAGTAAAAAAAAAAAGGTGCTAGGTAACATGCATCGATGATAAAGTGTTTGCTGCATATTTGGTCATGGATGAGGTTCAGGAAGGAAAGTGTTGATTGAGTTGAACTTAGGTTATTGATTCTGATGTTCAGGGTTAGATGTTAAGCCAAAATGAAAGTCACCACAGATTCGGTAGCTGAGGGGTGTACATGAGACTGGTGTAGTGGCAGGTACCCTTCGGGTGAAGAGGGAACTTACCAGCAGTAGTAGAGAGGGGAGATGATGAATATGGGGCAGGTCTTGCACCTGAGGGGAGCAGGGTGAGGGTGTTTCTGTGTATTTTGAACCAAGATGTTCTTGAGGGTTTTGGCAGGGTTGGGGAGGAGGGAGGGAAGATGACTCCAGGTTTGTCCCAAAATATATTCCTTGTGTGATCCCAAATCACTGTGATTGATGGGAAGGAGGGGGTGAAGGGTGTTTGATCTTCATAAGGTGAGGGTGGTATTGGGTGATCAATGCAGGAGGGGAGGTGGTTGGTTTTGGATTGCTTGGTGTGGGTGTGGTAGGTGGCTCTAGTGACTTATTTGTTGATGAGAGTGGGAGTAGCCTTGATAGATTAGGGCTTGATGGAGGCATAGGTTATAGTTTTTTTGGGATGAGCTGAGGTTGTGGCCTCTGAGGGCTAGGGAAAATAGGATGGCTTTTTTGGTGTGATGGGTGGGGGGGGGGGGTTGAGAGCTGGTATAGTAGTTCTGAACCCCACACACCACCAATTACGCAGTAAACACTGGCTAAAGTACTTTCTCATCAACACCTGTTACCTAGCACTTCTTTCTGTTTATACTGCAGTACATACATCATATTTATTCTTCTTCTACAGTGAACATTAGTCCAGGCTGCAGAATATAAACTTTTCTTTTCTGTGTGTGATTTATGATAGATGCATGAAGAGGAAGAAGAAGAATTTGTATTTTATAGCATGTTATTGATTGGTTGTCATAGTAACCAGGTGTAAGATGTACGTGATTGAATGGCTTCCAGGCATTAAAGTTATGTTGTTTAATTTGAACCTACATATTTTGTATGTTTTGTGCATGTATAGATAAGGCATCACACACATAACAAGGCTTGCATCTATGGCACAGTTGTACATAATATTCTTGGTGATTCTTCGTAAGAAGAAGTAGGGATGAAGACGTTATGAAGAGTAGGAACAATCATCATTCCAGCATAGGTATATGCAAAGAGAAATTGTGTCCGTTTGATCAATTTCTACGGTAAGAACCAATATTACATGGTTTGTGTATTATTTACAATAATTGTACAAGGGCAAGTTTAAATCAGTATGATAAGGATTGTATCTATGATATCGTGATATTTAGTTGTTCACAATTATAAATATGTTCGGTTTGAATTTATTGCGGCCAGATTCGGAAGAGATAGAAGATTATTTAACAAGGTTTGAACAGTCTTGTTTGGCTCATGATGTTAATGAAGTCAGGAAAGTACCCATACTGATTGCAGTTATGGATCTGAAACATTCAAGGTGCTGAAAAGTATTCTTGCACCAGAACCAGTTAAACAGCAACCGCATTTGACCCTCAAGAACAATCTGCTTAAACATTATGGCCAGAGAATAAACAAATATGTGGAATGTTTCAAGTTCAGACAGTGCATGCAGGAAAGTGGCGAGAATGCAACACAATTTATAGTATGTGTTAAGCAACAAGCACTTAAATGTTGTTTTGCCCAGTACCTACAGGAAGCCATTGTAGAGCTAATAATTGTAGGCATTCGGTCTGACGCCATTAGAAAGAAATTACTGTCTGAGCCTACATTGACTCCAGCAAAATGTCAAGATGTTGTGCTTCAAATGGAACTAATTCAACAGGAAACACAAATGTTCATACAGTGTCCAGCAAGATATTCGGTATGTTCATTTTGTAAGAAGAAAGGTCATTGGCATGTAAAATACAAGTTTAGGAAAAAGAACCATGAACTTACGAGTAAGAAAATTACCTTGGATCAAACTTTTAAGTCTAATATTAAACCTTTAGATGCTATTGTTAGTGAACAAAGCATACATAATGAATTTCATGGTTTGTCTTTATTGCACGTTAAAGTTAGTGATTCTCATCCGCCAGAAGATAGTACTTGCACTATTTCATCGAACACATAAAATACACAAGTGGAAGATGAAACACTCACTTGTTCAGGAGCAAAGAGTGTTACTTTCAAGCCAAGATCACGAGCTATAGATGGCACTAATGTTCTTGTGTCAGCAGAACCATGCATAGTTGATCTGTGTATTGATAAGCAAATTGTACAATGTAAAGTTGATACTGGATCGACAGTTCCTTTGTTCAATGATAAGTCTTTCAAACAGTTGTTTCCCCATCGGCGAACACAATTTACTACACTAAAGTCATGAGGTGGTATAACCGATTATTGTAAGACTTTTCCTTCCGGAACGAATGAGGAGAAAGAACACTTCACTCCCCTCTTAAGTAATAGACTGTTCTGGACTTTTGGCGCACAAAGAGTGCAGTCGGCGGTTAGGTCGCGTCTTTGCGGTTCGTGTTCGCGTGCTCGTTGCTGGCAAAACTTGGAAAATTTGCAGTGACACGAGCAGTTGACATTTTTTTAGATTTTCTTACATTGAAACATGGAATTGAATAGTGAGTTCGATCCCAAAAAGGAACTTGAGCAGTGAACTTGCAGCCTGGAAGAAAGGAAGAGTTGCAGCGTAACCGGATCGTCGAGAGGTGGCTTCTACAGACTGAAGCGGAATGATCAGGAAGTGCATTTAAGAAATTAGGAAGATCCGCCAACAGTGGTTTTGTTAGTGATAAGTGATCCTTGTTTAAGTGTCGAGAGCATCTTCAGCTATTTCAGTAGTGGCCAGAGAATATTCCATTACTAACTTTCTCTCTATGAAGAGAAACCTTTACAGACATGGATTGATGAAGCTACAACTGTAATAGGGACTTAGAAATTTCATGAATTGATGCCTGCAAGCACAGGAAAGGTGGAGACTGAAGTATTTTCTGCATCTGAAGAAACTTTGGTACATTGCGTGTAAGATGATGCAGATGTTGAAAATGTTCTCTTTACTCACAGTTCTTGTTGCCTGTGCACACACTGCCAATTAATGGGTGGGATGTATACTTTCGAAAAATGATGTAAAATGTTAAGTGGAGATCTCCTCCTTGCATCCATGTTGGCCAGAAGCATCACTTATCGTCTTAAGATCTCAGGACATGCCATTCTTTGCACAATGGGCCCAGTAACAGTTACCAATAGAACATACTAACTGATGCAAGAGTAAATGACACAACCCTCATATATTTTATCACTAAGCAGTTGCTTATGTGTGCTCCTGTATTTCTTAGGTGGTTAGGTATGCATCCTTCTGTATTCATATATTGGTTGTGTTTGTAAAATATGGTAACTTAAATTAATTGACCTGCAAAAAATTTTGTTACATATGATACTAGAAAAATGCCATTCTGAAATTCTGATTCTGCCTTCGGTGGGTGTGTATCAAGTTTCTAATTTGAAAATTTCAGTTTTTGTAAATTGTAAAATTAAATTTTTGAAAAGAAATTGGCTCAATAAGCCAAGCATGTTACATATCAAATGAAAGCCTTTTTCCATAAGTTTTAAAATGAGGCCATGCCCAGTCCTGTAGTTTAAACAGGTTTAAATTTAATTTAAACTGTTGTCTGGATTTTTCGGGTCAGCTTTGTCAATTATTACAATTTGGAGTCTCAAAAATCTGCAACAGGAAAAATTCAATTTTTTAAAATATATTTCATATGTACAAAATTTAGCAAAGTCCATATCATCAAAGGTTTATGTACTGGTTGATTTGACATGGAAATGCCCTATATTGTGTTTCCTGCTTTCAAGAATGAAAATCAAGCAAGGTATGAAAGTTGTGTAACACAAATATTAGAAATTGTTTTAGGGCTTGTTAATCATACTGTTTTGCCTACTCAAGTGAGGTCTCATTTGTACAATTAAAACATTGCAGTTCTGACACCATATTAACATGATGATGATGAATACATCAAAGGAAACATTTAGAACATGCATGTAGATTGTGCTAGGAGCCTTTCATCATTTTGTTATGAATTGAAGTTAACATGGCATCACATCTTAAGCACTGAAATAAATGAGCCCTAAGGTGAAATAAGGGTATGGCAGATTAATCGATACTCTTTCTGTAAGGGGTTATGTAGGCGTACCAGGCTATCATTTATTTGGTAAAATTTCTGGACTCCCTATTAGCATGGTGGTAGCATCATCACCTTGTAATCATGGGGTCCTGGGTTCAATTCCTAGTGGAGGCATATAGTGGTTTGGATTCCACTTTAAACTGTAGGGCCAGTAATGATTAGCCTTACTGTGTATAATGTGGACTTGATACAACAACTGAATCAATATTGGTAAAATTTCTGATAATTGTAATAATTTGTTCAGTGTTAAAAATAATTATAAAAATAACAAAATTGCAAAACTGTTGAAGCAAGCTATTGAGTAGAAATACTGGATTGGAAAATTTATTGGGAATTTCACCAATGAATCTATATATATATCTGATACTTCTCTGAATGTATAAACACCAAACAGCAACCTATCATAAGACTGGAATTAATTGTAAAAATGGTTTATTATTTTTTGTTTGTTTGGTTTATTAATTGTAAAAATCAGAGACTTATTTACACGTTTCTTATCCCAGGAAATGCAGACCTTAACTGAACAGTTTGAAAGGAGTTTGAGTTTGAGGGGTGATGAGTTGGCATGCAGGCAAAGTGAACTACAAGAAAAAAATTTCGAGCTTTCCAAAGAAGTGAAGTACAGGCAGGAACTAGAAGTTGAACTTAGGTAAATCCATTAAATGCAAATTGAAACATGTGTTTGCTCATATTTTAATATCTTATTACATGATTGAGAAATACCATATACATTGGTGGAAAAACACTAATATACTTTGACCCTATGGGGGAAGAATGTTTGTTTTCCACCACTGTATATTAGTAGAACATAGCAGCTGTTTTATATTATGAATAATTTTTAAAAAAAATATTCATTTTTCAGTACACATTTGGTACACTAAATAACATACTACATTACAAATATTCTTATTAACCAAGGTTATCTATAATTATTTTTGTCTTCATGGCTAAATTATTACTTCAGCAATTTGACACAGGCCATGTTACATTTTAATTGTACGAAAGTTAAAGCCTGAAAATAAAATTACATGTTATCAGTAGTAAGGTAGGAAGCAGAGATCCTTGGTCTACCATAATTTAGGTGGCCTTGTTCTTGATCATGTACACTTCTGTTCACAAAAACTGGCACACTCGTTTGAGTTGAAGTCCAGCTTCGTGGCCGGAAGTACAGCCAAAGTAAGTGTTTGGAAAGCAGCAGTGTTGCTTACTATCAATCAATTTAATCATATGCAGGGAATTTTGTGTCTCTCAGACTCAAAGAAATGGACTAACAGAAAGATTGCAGCGTTAATATTAATGAACTGGATTTTCCACGTTAAAATCACAGTAATGTAAATGTGAAATATTCCTGAAATTTATTTTGAATAGAAATGCATTTTTTATGCTCGTGACGAAGTAGTTATCACAATTCGTTGGAATGCGAGGGGTCCCAGGTTCGAATTTGGCCTGAGCTTGGCTGTTCTTCATCGTCGCAAGTAGCCGAAAATGGAAGAAAAGCAACACTATATAATGAAAAGGAAAAAAGTCAATAAGTATAAGCGAGACAGAAATTGTGCTGTTGCAATTACTGAAAATGAATGCAAAAAAAAATTTTTTTGGAAATAGTATTATCCTAGTCCAGGAGAAGGCTTGAAGAATAAATAAACCCCTTCCCCATTAATATTTACGATCTTTCAGTTAGCCCTTTTCTTTGAGTCTGAGAGACACAAAATTCCCTGCATATGATTAAATTGATTGATAGTAAGCAACATTGCTGATTTCCGAACACTTACTTCAGCTGTACTTCCAGCCACGAAGCTAGACTTCAACTCAAACGAGTGTACCACTTTTTGTGAACAGAAGTGTACTATGTCAAAGAATCAATTGAATCCTATCATTGGAATTACTTGAAGCTGTTGATAATATCTGCATTACACATATCAATACCACATGTATCAGATGATACTTTTTTGGAGTCTGTCTGAAAATCTTGGGAATTATGCAAAATTCAGAATTCTCATAAAGTAAAACAAACTCATTCACTTTGCCACACAATATTGGTCCTAAATGCAGACTGGTAGACTTACACTAAGGAAAACATTCAGACAAAATCAATGGTTAAATGGAATTTAAAATATTTTTTTGCAATGGGTTTTGGATCACGTATTTATGGTATCTTTCAGGCTTAGTAGAGTGTTGTACAATTATAGTGGAGTTGCAATTTTTTGATTTATATGTTTGCCTACATACTAACATTTTACAGTTTCTTAGCTGTAGACATCAGACACATATATTAGGGTTTTATTGTACATCCTACAAGCAAATCTAGTGTCACAGCACCTATGCTTTTGCACAATAACTGAAGCAATATATATAGCTTATAGCAGTATAGAGACATTCTGTTGTGATTATACATGCTGTAATTTACATCTTGCTCCATAAATTCCATCACTCAGGTATAGGCAGAGTGCCGTATTCAGTAAGTATGTGTTTGTCTTGATTTTATGTTTTACCAAACTTATGTTCCAGCTTTACATTTTTCTCAAACTATACTGATATCATACAGTTTGCAGAACACCCTCACCCCAAGAGAAATACATACACACACAATACATACTCTCCCTCTCTTTCTCTCCCTTCAAGTTTTTTTGCCCTGAATAGTTTGATCCAACTCTCCATACATGAGATGGTAGAATATTAAGATAAGAGATGTGACCAATACACGAAGGCTAAACCATTTCTGAAAATCTCAATGATCATTTTTCTTTAGTGGCCTGCGCGATACCATGTCTCTCCTCTGTGAGGAGAATCTCAGGCTTCAAACCAAAATATCATACATCAAAAGTGAAGCAGAAGCTGCAATGAGGGATGGAGAGGGAAAGGTAAGGAAATTTGGAAACATGGCAAGTGTACTTTTAATAAAAAAAGACGTTACAAACTGTACTTACGTATGAGAGTATGTTGTTCCTATTTTTCTTATTTTAGAACTATGTTTCGGAGATTATCTATCCCCTTCTTCAGGTTCGTATGAAAAAACTAGGTACTTAGCATAGTACCACGTCAAAATGTAATAAAAGAATTGTAAACAAGGGTTGGTGTGGATACATTTAAGATATATCCCCGCCCTAGATGTATATAAAAAGCTCGTCATTCACTAAAAACTTGCACAATTAACCTATTCTCGTGTTAAAAACGTTAAAATACTAAAAAACCTGTGTGTATCACTATATACAACTTGCAGGTTCTGCCTTTCCTGCACAACTCGCATACGTAAGTACAGTTTTTAACATTAATTTTTAATGTCTTATTATATTCGGGAATTGTGAATAATACACACCAAACCTACTTTTAATTTGTGTGTCCAGGAAAACCTCAATTATAAACTTCCAAGAATTGATGTGTAAAATAAAATACAGTTGAATATATTTTTTTTGCAGGAGGACCCAAGATTGGAAACATACAATATATAGGGAAAATGTAAAATTTGGAACATACAATCAGGGTCCCACTGTATATAGACATATTGAATCTTCATCAAAATGAGAAGGCACGTGTATTAACACGTTCACTGCCACGTCAGTCTTCATGTCTGAAACGGGTGCACACGATGTTGGTTATTATGACTGAAACATGTGGCTTGCACTCTGTTGCTCCTAGTTCGCTGTCAATCACAAGTATAACAATGATGCCCATAATGCTAGAATGACAATATATGGGGAGTTGAGTGCAAATAAAAGTGTTTTGGCAATTTATTCCTGGAAAGCATGTCAGTTTTCTCTTTCAGAGGTTCTGAGCATTCACTATGGCAGTTGAAAGTAGCAATTCTATTGCAAATTTTCTCCACTTCACTCTTTTTCTAAAAGGCAAAGAATACGCTGCCATTTGGTCTGAAGTTCACTGATGATTTTCCAGTATTGTAATCAACTACTACTTTCAGCTTCTTAATGATTTGGCCATTTCTCTCCAAAATTTCAACTGTGTTGTCAGAATACTTGGAGAGCATTGTCGCATTCTGCCTGTTCTTCCAATTTAGGATAGTGATTCCTCTACTACTCTCTTTCGCAACAATGTCACTCTTTTTCTCTTTTTCACATGGCATTTAAGGGTGACATCTTTAGGGGACCCTTTTTGTTACTTTTTTTTCCAAATTCCCAGCAAGATTTGTTTTGTCCAACAATTAGTTAGTTCGATGCTTGTGTATGAATTTCCAGTACATGCTGTTCTTTCTGCATTCAAAAGAGGTTCACATAATTACTTCACAACTCCTGTGAGTGTAGTTTTTCTAACTTGAAGACTCTTTCCAGCATAAATTTTCAAGAGAAATGTGTAGCCATGTCCCATACATATTTTGAAAATATTTTTTCCATATCTGTGATGCTTTTGCTTCATATATTGTCGCATGACAAGCCACCCTCGAAAAGGTATGAGTGACACATGAACACACACAGTTTCCCCAGGATGGTGACTGGAAATTCTCCATTAGTTGGCTAAGATGATTCTGAACTTTAACCTGTTGCCTTCTGGACATTAATCTTGTTAGCAAAATGACCATACATAACAGCTCAAAACTAAAAAAATAGTTTCATTTCTGCCAAGGTTGTAGGCTCCCACTGATGCAGTCTTGATGATTCAAACATATCTTCCTTTTACTGCAGCCATGAAAAAATCTCTAGGCATGCCATCAACTAGCTCCTGTATCACAGCTGGGCTTACTCCAACATATTCCATGAATTCTGGTAATTGATGCTGTCCACCTTGGAGTGAAAACCAGGAATAATTGTTGTCACTTCTTGCTACTGGGTCATGTTGAAATTGCTTTTCCAAATTGGTAGGTTTCATAGCAAAGGAAGTAGATGATCAAGAGCATTGGTTCCAGTGCTATTTTTGCTTTGTACAGAGGTTGATTGGGTTATATCTGACCAAGATGTAAAGTGTATTTACCCTATGAAAAACCATGCCACCACCACCGTGGTGTTGTATGGGACTATCACCCAACATTGCAATTTCCACTGCAACAAACTACATTGGAGCACATGCATAGGAATTCCATCCCATTCCTCCTTACAGGATTTCCATAGGCCAGTGTGGGTGCGAGGGTGGCGATGTTGTAGACATTGTCTTAACAGTCTGCATGCACAGAAATCCATTGGACACTCATCAGGGCTTTGACAGGAATGTCATGAAAGGGCATAACACTGATTCCTGTTTCCTGCTCCATGTTCTGATAAAATTGGAAGGATGATCTAGCAGTATGGCTGGATGCTTTGTCCATGTGGATCCACACCTGGTTCGTGTTGGCTCCGTACAAATGAGGGATGTCTGTCCGATAGATTGGCACCATAATGGATTCCTGGAAGTAGGCAGCATTCACCTTTGTTTTTCTCCACCTTACGTATCTCCAACTTCCCCTCGTAACCATATCCGGCGACATGATTCTCTGCCAGAAACTTTCTCGCCACTGATAGTAAAACTTGGCACATCCCTTGCCAGAGGTGCCATGGTACGTAATTGCCCTAATGTTACCATTACGCATGAGATAAATGTATGTCACAGCCAATGTGACAACTGTCTTGCATTTTTACCCCGCCAAGTGTCTTTCGTACAGTTTGCGGCAGTTGAACTTGCGTTCTGCAATGTGTTGTGGGAGGAGATTGCGAACCTGGCCCTTACGTATGCACTGCAGGTCAAGACTGCGACGAATGATGTTGCTGACAGTGGACTTTGCCACATTGACCCTCTGGGCCATGTCACAGGGTTGGGATGGTGGATTTTCCTGGACTGCAATTTGCCAAATTCCACGAAGTATTTCAGGCTACACTTTCGCTGGCAACCTCGAATGACCCCTTTTGTTGGGGAATGTTTTTGCATGAACACCATTTGTGTTTCCCTGGCCACGATATCTTTAGTTGTGGTCACTTCGATGGATGAACCGTTTTCCCGACACTGTTTCACTATTTGGTTGTACAAAGAATGTGCATGGAAAAGAGCCAAAATGTACCCTTCCCAATAATGCTTAATTTTTAGTTGCATTTCACTAGCACGAACGTGATGCTCCGGCAACTGCAAGTTCAGACACAACACTGGTTTCAAGGTTCTGGTGCAACTACACATGTGGCAGCAACATTGCCAAATCGATCAGATATATTTATTTTTATTTATTTATTTATTTATTGAAATTTCCAGTACAGCAGAAGCCATTTTAAACCGGAGAGAAACAACAGTAAAACAGTACACTAGTGTTAAAATGAATACACGAAACAAGATAAAATAAAATAAAATAAACAAAATATAAATATAAACATAAACAAGTCGAGACAGTTCCAAGGTAAACAGATGTGTTTCACAAAAGCATTACTTATGTACAATTTTTTTTTTACAATTGGTTCCATTGAGTGGTCTCCAGGCCTTGACACCAATGGATTTTTTTCCTTTGGGGTCATTTAAAGGCACTCATCTACAGAACATCCAGCATCTGAAGGAACACATTGTGCAATGTGCAGGTAGGATTATGCCAGACATTCTGCAAAACGTTCTGGAGAACTGGAAATGATGTGTGCAAAAATGCATTTATGTTCAAGGTGCACACAAATCCCCATGTAACCTGACTTTTGACTCACCCTGTAGTAAAAGAGGTCTTCTTTGTCTGGACGATGAACATAACAGAAAATTGGCATGTAATGTATGAGTTTATTTCCATATGCAAAAACATCGATTTAGTTTAGTTTCTAATTGTCAGGGAAAAATTTTGTCCTGGAGAACCTGGAAAGGTCAGGGAATTTCATTTCTGCTTGTTGTCGACACCCTGTTACTGAAAGGATGACCAAAAGCATGACCAACATGGCATGGCATGTTGTGTTGCCTCTTGGTTTTTATTAGGAAGGGGACTGATTAATCAGTACTCTATCGGTATTGGCCGATATAGGCGGCATATTGGTGTATCTGTTTATCGGTAAAATTAGCGATTATTATTATTATTTTACCGATCCGACATATCAATAAATATCTGATAATTTAGTGCAAAATTCTGCAATTTTGTTGTAATTTTTATGGATAATCTCCACAATTTCTAAAAAAGTAAATGTCTAAATATGCAATTTCCTTTTCACTGCAGTCATCTTGAAACACACATTTATTAAGGAGGTCAATGAACCTTTCATGTTCTTCGTAGACCATTTCTAATTTTATATCTGATATGTAGAATATCGGTATCGGTAAATTTTATATTGTTACTTTATCGGTATCGGCCAAAATTACATATATCTGCCCATCCCTAGTTTTTATCATTATCCGACAGAACTTTGAAAAAGCAACATTAAATTTTAAGAATTTTAGGGTATATTTTAATTATTCCAAAACAGCAATTTTCTCCTGAGTACAAAATTGTATCCTTACTTTCTAAACTTTGGAACTTCCTTCTGGTAGTGTTTCCAACCATGTAATACAGTGTCTTAAGAAATTGTAGCAAATAAATTTATTTAGTAGAGGCATTTTTAGGAGATGTTTTATTAAAAATTACTAATTTTTCTTTGTTGAAAATTGCTACATGTTCTTGTAATTTAACTATTTTTGTTTTTGTTTAAAGTTACTGGATGATCAGGATAGGAATTTTTACGCTTTGAGAGCTAAATATCGTGAATCGATGCAAACTGTGGTAAGTATTTGGGTTTTTCTCTCTCTAGGTGTATGGGGGAGTGGGTTTGCTGTATGAGTAGAAATGTTAACCCTTCAAGTAGGTATGATGGATATATCTTATAGCGGCAGTATTGCCAGCTACAGAAAGAATTTCTGGAATTTCACTTGTATCGTAAGCCCCATGGACACTGAATGGACCAAATTTGAAGGGAAACATGACAAGAGACTACTCTTTGTGGATGTGTAATGCCCATCCCCAAATTTTAGAAAATAAATATATATTTGTATTTGTTGAGGTCCTTACATTTTATAAGTCCAAATTCTTCAGTTGTAAAGAGAGTATTTTTCATTGATTAGTTGATGCAAAATAATCTACCCAGTTATTTTTAGTGCTTTTTATTTTATTTTATCTGCGACGTTTCATTCTGGTTTCCCAGAACTTTTTCAAGCTACACCAAGATAATGATAATTCATTATTCATTCCTCAGAAGTGTAGTGTTATATGTATATCTTGGTGTAGCTTGAAAATATTCTGGGAAACCAGAACGAAACGTCGCAGATAAAATAAAATAAAAACCACTAAAAATAACGGGGTTGATTATTTTGCATTTATAAAAAGTGGTTATACAAACCTTTAAGAAGAACATTGATTAGTTGATTTGATTATTTTAGGTTTCTTTTCTGCCACTTTTGGTTAATCATGACAATGTGGATGAGTGAAGAATTAATTAAATTGATGAAGAACAACCATTGAGAACACCCATGTCCAGGCTGTGGTTCGAACCCAGAACCCCTGGTATTGTAGCATGCTGTGCTAAAGACTTCACAATGGAGGTCAGCAAAAGAATGGCTTTTTCAGACTTCATGTGATGGTGCAAAACCACTTGTGTTATCAGCAATACCAGGTGTTTCAGAAATAATTGAGGAGTTACAAAAAATTATTGCAAGTGAACTATGGACTCCGTTAGTGATATGTCACAGCAGACGACAGGCTGGGACTCAGTCTAAACAAATAAACACATACTTTTATTCATATACAAATACATTGAGTTTCCCATTGCAATGGGTAACTTGTAAGAATCATGACAGCAGTTACGAAACAAAATTGTGATGTGCATCATACATCAATGTAAAGATTAGATTTCGGACAATATGTCTATATATAACATATACCTTACAGATGAGAATGTAAAGAATAAATTGAGTAGGAAATCAAGTAAAGTGAATGCTCCAAGAGAAATCTCAGCCAATAGGCGCCATTGGTTCAATCACCTGAGGCTACTGGTTTCCCATCATCCATAGCAACAGCGTGGCTGACTTGAGATCAAGTGAGCTTCAGCTGTGCTCGGAACTGGAATGTCAAACTTTTGTATAAAAATGCATGATTTTCTTACTCTGGTTATTCTTTACCTTATTCTCTGTAAGGTATGTGTGATATATAGTCATATTCTTCGAAATCTCATCTTTACAGTGATGTATGACACACATCATAATTTTGTTTCATAACTGCTGTCACAATAATCAAAGCTACCCCTTCCAAAGGAAAATAGCATTGATTTGAATTGGAAGAAAACATGTTTTCTCATTGTGTAGACTCAAATCCTGGTTTGTAGTCTGCTGTGACATCACCACTAATGGAGTCCATTGAACTTACGTTAATGAAACCAGTCCAAAACAATCGAGGAACACAAACAGTTTGTGTGTTGTTTTATTAAGCTGAGAGTTCATATCCCTGAATCTAGGTGACACTCGAATCACCCACGTCATTCATAGTATTTTGTGCAATGTGTCGCATGATATCACAGATGTAAGTGAGCATATCATCGCAGTGATAGAAACTTGACAGGCTCATGTTGATGACAGTGTGGCAAGAAGTAGACTGTCGTGTTGATGTGTGATGTGTCACTTGTGCTGCTCACATTGAACATTTATAAGTGTCAAATAAAACTGTTCGCGTTCCTCGTTTATTCTGGACTGGTTTCATTAATGTAAGTTCAATAGTTTACTTGCAATAAATTTTTGTAACCCCTCAATTATTTCTTGAACACCTGGTATGTTTCTGTATCAGGTGCCTTCAGATCCAGGACATCTGCAACTCAATTGCAAGTAACATTATTCTCATTAACCCATTTAAATACCCTACTAGCAATTTTCTAAAGCTTGGAGAGTCTATGGAAGTTTTTGAATGCTCTGTCTGATGTAAGATATTTGTAATTTCTATGTATTCTGAAGCTAGATTTATGAGTATAGGTACTGCATATTAGAGAAAAAGAAGTCCAAATTTGGGTAAAAATTGTATTTTTTTTTTGTATGAAGAAGTGTAATTATGTACTTCTGTGTAAAATGCAATTTGTCCTGTCTGATTTTTTAAATAAAATTATTTACATTTGAAGGAAAGACCTAAGCCCATTTCCACTTTTATTTCCTGCTGAAACCAACTAATTTCACTTGCTTAGAGCTGTCATTTGGACCGGTCACCCTGACTGAGTTTGGAAGCAGTTTGATTGTTGCTTTTCCTTTGTAAATAATTGCTGCTACACTTGCTCCTTGCATTGCTTGCAGCTAGAAACATTGTTTTCTCAAGAAATATTAATGAATACATGTAAATGAGTTACTCATTTTATCTGCTAAACTTACTTTTAGAAGTTCAATTAAGTTGGTTGAGCAACAAGTTCCCAAGAAATGCTTGTTGGCAATACTGTATTAATACATCAATTGTTTTAGCTCAACCTGTTGCAATTAAATATAATTTACCAACAGATTTTTATATTTTTGGAAATTGTGTGCATAAGTAAATAAGTTGCTTTGCAAGTCAGTCTGATATTTCTTTAGACCCAAACTCTTATACTCTCTCCAAAATTAGGTTAAGATATCTCAGTTAATTTACAAATAGAACTGAGTTAACATGAATCATATGTTGTCACCCTTGATTTTTGCAGGAATTTGAGCAATCTGAGATTTTTGGGGTATTTAATTTAATTTTCTTGAAATCTATGTTTTCAGGTTCTTCATTTTCCTACAGGATACATCTTTAGGCATTTTACAATTACAGTTTTTAAGATGCATACACAAAGACACCGGCAGATTTAAATTTTTTTTGTTCACTCCTTTTAGATCAATTCAAGCATCTACTTTTGTAATTTTGTTCCGTGCCTGGATAATGTATTTCTAAAGTGTCAGTAGCCAAAATGGAGGACAAATTGATATCATGTACAAAATTTTACAGGCCATCAAAGCAGATTGTGGAATAATAGTTTAAAAATAACATATCTGCCAACCATTGGTTTTGCAGACTATGATGATTCAAATGACAAATTTGTTAATAAAATTAAATCATAATACATTGTCTTTTGACATGTCCCATTTACTGTATAGGCATTTTCGAATGAAGATGGCTGAAAACATATAAGTCCCAATATAAGTACATTGTCTTCATAAATATTTTATTGCTTGCATAATGGAAAGAAAATGTAATAACAATTTTCTCAACAAAAATAAGTTCTCATAATAATATTCATGTACTTTAAAAATCTATTTCCTGGAAGTAAGCTGATGAAATTTAGATAAAGGAATAATGGCATTTTCTTTTTTTAGGTAAAGCTTGAAGAAAAGTTGTATGCAAGAGAACATGAGGTTGTCTGCAAAGTGGAAGAGATTCGTAGTCTTGGTCTTGATTTGGTTAAGGCCAATGAAATAATTTTTCAGTTGCAGGAGGAAGTGAGATCTCAAAATAGAGCTGTAAGCATTGTGATTCAGATATATCCTAGACCTAAATAGTATGAATGTAGTTACATTATTATTCTGATAATGTTCTGATCAGATATAACAGCATGTAGTTTCGTAATGAAACCATATGTTTCATTTTCCTAAACAATTAGCCTTTAGTGTCCAGATAGTTGAATTTGAAACCACACCTGTATTTCCGTTGAGGATGGATAGTTGATTTCAACCAGCAGGGCACAGCAGTAATTAATGCATTATTTCTTGAAAACTGTACATGATATTTCAGTTCTGTCTTTTTTTTTATGTTTAGTGTACATATGAAGGTATGACATACTCGAATTAAAAAGAATATATCCATCGTTAACTATTATTAACAAGTGAAGTTTGAAAAAGCTGAAAAAGCCCCATATTATTATGGGATAGATTTTAAAAATGGCTATCCTATAACTTCTAAATTACTGCATCTTAAAAATTTTAAATTCCACAAATTTGCCTGGACCACGTGGTAGCACACGGCAGCAATTAATGTGCCATTTCTTGATAACTAGTATACATTATATTTCAGTTCTGTCTTTTTTTGTTCATTAGTAGAGGCACATAATTTTGGTAAATAAAAAGCAAAATTTCCGTACAAAAGCAGAGTCAATTTTGGGTTCAAAAGTGGTAAATTAAATAAAATTTCAGTGTTATAGCGGTGAAAAATCACATGAAAAGTGGTATATAAAAAGACATTTTGGTTTTAAAATTGTGAATATAACCTTAAATTTGATTTAAAAACTATACTTACTACACAAAATTAACATTTCACTTCTCATAGCATATTTATTTAGTTATCAAGGTATTAAGTTTATTTCTGTTTAAAGGAGCCCATTTTTGCTTCTCCAATATTAACTGCAGAAGTAATAAATTTTCCGTGAATTGCATAAGTCACAGGATAAATCAGACCTCAGAAGGTGTCGCATCAGTAAATAAACCCCAAATTTCTTGTTTAAGAGTTTATTCTCATTTTGCAGTTTATTTCGCATTATGGTAACATTTCACACCTTTCAAAAACATGAAAAATTAACACTGCAATGTGTGTTTTGACATTTCGTTTTTCGTCAAAAACTAAATATGGATGCCCCTATTCATTAGTAGAGGAAAAGGTCTAAATATGCCCCCCCCCCTTTTTATTTTGTCATTTTCGGAGAAGAAACAATAATATATTAAGCACCTGCCTTTAAAATGCATATCTATGAAATATGTACTCAAATGTACCAGGTGTGCCGGTTAATAATTCTTAATTGATCCGAAAGAAAACAAGTGTATCTGAGGAGAAAGGTAGCAAATGCTTTATTCAAAGTATGCGCCATCGCTAGCTATACATTTTGCTCATCTGTCAGTCAAATTGTGGATGCCCTACCAGAAAAATCGTTCACATCTTGAGGTGATCCAGTCAACTAGCCATTGTTCGACATCTTCATAATTGTTGAAGTGTTGCTGGGAAAGTGAGTGAGACATTGATGAAAACAAGTGGTAGTCCGAAGGGGCTAAGTCTGGTGCATATGGCGGGTGGGGCAAGAATTCCCAGCCAAGTGCAGAAATGGTGTGTGTGATGCCTTTTGCTGTGTGTGATGAGGCGTTGTTGTGCTGCAAAATCACTTTTCCGTGTCTTGTCGTGCAACCTGGATCTTTCCCATGGCATGAAGACGATCAGATATGGTTTGGTGACATTTAACGTCTGTGCCAGTTGTTGTTGCCTTTGCGTATTGTCTTCGTACAACGGTGCTTGGATTTCGGCATCTTGGAATTTTTTTAGCTGCCCCAGGCGATCTTTGTCTTTCAAGTCGAAATCACCACTTTTGAATCATCGAAACCAATGCACACACGCATCTTGCATTAGGACATTGTCACCATACATTTCTACAAGGATACGATGGCTTTCACTCACATTTTTCTTTTGATTGAACAAGAAAAACTCCTTGTTTGGTTTGAAGGTCGACATGTTTACCACACAAACCCAACAGTTGAGACTGTGCACCAACCCTTGCTTCCAGCACCATGCAGTGACGAAATTAAGAATTATTAAGCAGCACACCTGGTAATAGCATGCTAAAGTATAGAAGGTCTCCATTTTTTTTTAAAAAAAAATGCAATTTCCAAAAAAATGGTAAAATGATGTATTTCAAAATTGTGGTCTAAATGTGGTCTACTAGTGGCAATATCACAAAAAGCAATTGAATTTTTTTAAAAAAGTAATTTATCGTTTAAACATTATAAAATTCATATTTATGAATAATCTGTTGTTTTGAAAATCACGCGGAATGGGAAAAATCGAAATTAAGACAAACACAAATATTTGTTGGAAATGTGATCTCAGCATTAAACCTCATGTCAATTTATTTTTGCTCTCTGTGGTACATATTTCACAAACAAATCATGGCATTATAAAAGCCCATATTTGTTTTATGTGCCGCTAATATCATAACCTATACAAAGCAGATGAGAATTCAGAAAATGCTGAGTTAAAACATACCTGCAAAAAGTTTTCGGAGGTCACAGCGTCCAAGGCCGAAACTAACCAGCACTTTCTCTTTCTTGCAAATTGGCACTGCAACCTTTGTCCTTGACAGATAACCAGTTCCCATAGCCTCTGCCAGGTTGCAGCACCCGGGAAGCGCTGATAACTCCAAAACCCATATTTAAATTTTCGCCCAAATTTAGACCTTCTCCTCTATACCTCCAAAGGTATTACACACTCGAATTACAAAACAAGCATTGTTTGAAAAAGCCCTTTGTTTCCCTTTTTTTTATAATGGTATAAATTGAAGATGAAAGGTAACTGCTCAACCACTGCATCTTTTCCTTTAATACTAATTATTGGGAGGCACAATGAATAAATCTTACCTCTGCTAAAAGCTGTCTTTAAGAAAGAAAACAACACAATTTCATCTCTACATTTTTCAGCTACAATTTTTTTTTTTTATTACATGGAAAGTTTGAAAAACGCACACTTGAAAAGGTGCCAGATGCAACTGGAATATATTAGTATGATGCTCCGCCTGCCAAAGATTAATTTATTGTGGGCTTGGTGTTAGAATGCAATGAATTCTCAGTTCACGATCGCACTGCTGAATCTTTTGAACTTGTGCTATGGCCAGAGTATTGATGCTTCATTGTGTTTATTGTTTCATCAATTTCATCTCATGATTGTCTATACATATTTAAAGCAAAACCAAAATCACAACAACGATGATATAGATTATGTGTACATATTCATAAGAACAGTAACACAGTGGCAAGAAATTAGAAACCACTACCAGATATTACCATGTTTACCGATATGTTAAATTGTAAATATTATCAGCAAATTTAACAGTATTTAAGTATTTAAGATGTGCAGGAATTAGAGGCTACACCAATAATGGTATGCTCTTGAGAGTTATACAAAATTTTAGTGATCAATCAAGTAATGCATATTTCTTTTTTGATGGAAACACAAAATGTTACATAACACACTGTAATGTTCATTTTCCATGTTTCTGAAAGTTTGAGGTGCATTTTGCAGCCATGTTTTGTCACAAAATGATGTGAACTGAACTGCAGAATGTCAAGTAAACATGAAATTTAGTCTATTTACATTCTGAAGTCCGAATTATCATGCAAGTTATGAAATTCCTGAAAAATTGATGAATTCTGTTGTAAATATTTGACAAGCGAAAATGGACTCCTCTTCACAGGAATACACTTAGTGCTCTGATAACTACAAAAATGTGGTATTAGATGGGAAATGTTTGTTTTATCTTGGGATAATTGCAACTTCAGAAAGCATTGTGTTGGTAAATAAATTCAAAATTCCATGTTTGAAATTTTCAGTCGGTAACGCGTCTGACTACCATTCTAAAGGTCCCGGGTTCGATCCCTGGCTGGTTCAAATCCGGGAACTTTTCTAACGATGGAAGCGGCCCCGGTGCCCACCCAGCGTCGAATAACATGGGTACCTGGGGGAAACCCTGGGGGGTAAAGGCGGCCAGGGGCGTGATGCTGATCACATCATTTCCACTCACGACCGGATCAAGAAAGTGTGGGGCGTTACCCCACACCCCCTATACGTCTTCATGGCGTGGTGCTAAGCACAGGGGAACACTTTACCTTTTTTTTTTATGTTTGATACCTAATTTTGTGTTTTGCAGTTATGTTGGAAAATGTACCTCACACATTTCAAAACCATGAGAAGGTAACATTACCACATGTAATTTTACTTTTCGTGCTACAGTCGAAAGCGAAATGTGCTTGCCTCTAAATAAACTCCATATTGGGCCTACTGATATGGTTTTTCTCCTCTAATTCTTCCTCCAAGCAGGCCCTCATTATTCCTTGTCTCAGGATATCACCTACCATCCTAAATTTTATCTTGATCATTCTCCACAGGCTTCTCTTGCTATGTGCACATTTCAAAACTTCTTTGTTTCTTATTCTTTGACCTTCAACATTCTCCTGTAGCTCCACATTTCAAATTTCATTTTTTTTTTTTTTTTTTTTGCAGATCCGTGCAATATGAAAATGTAATCACATAAGCTAAAACAACATGCGCTCCATTTGTAGAATGTGCTGTTGTTTATTCACATGAGTTTAAATGTGTTTTTAAGTCCACTTTATACATTGCATGTGCTCAATGAGGGGTAGGTACTCACTTTGTAACCAATTCTCAGCCTTTTTATACAAAGTGAAGTATGTACACCAAAAAGTTTAGAAATGAGCCGGTGGAAGAAAACTTTAAAGTACAGAAAAATATAAAACACATTAAAATGTTGTAACCTATTGCTTTATATGTAATCACAAAGACTGAATGTTCAATGCAGGGAAATGTAAAAATTAGGGTTCCACTGTATATAAATTGAAAGACCTTGCAAATGTATGTAGCAAGTGCCATCTTGCTCAAAGGGTTCTGGGATTGAATCCTGTTGAAACATGGATATTTTGTTGTTCTTCTGTCTGCTTCATCCTCATCATAATGATTAACCTAAAAAGGTAGAAAGCTACGATTTGGAAAGATTGATAGATATTTACATGGGATCATCCAGAAGCACCATCCGAGACCTTTCTCATGGTGGCTACTCACTGGGAATTCTGGGATTTATGTGTGAATTATTCGCTCCAGGAATTATGCGTGAATTCTACTGGAATTTTTCTCCTGTTGGGAAAATGAACCTTCTTTTACACCAATTCAATCATTGTGCTCCAGCAATAGTTCTTTGATGCACAAGGAGAAAACTTTGTAAAACATACTTAGTTTTGTGAATGAAACACTTTTTCTGCTGTGCTAAAAAAAAAAATAGTGACCTCTGGATTACACTTGTATTTAAAGAAATTTAGTGAAACCAGAAATAATTTTGGTATTTTTTAAAAAGATTTCTTCATATGTTTTTAGAGAAATATTTACATAACAGCCAAATATATCAACGATTATGCTAACAGAAGTTCACGAACTGAAATTCAACAAATTTCATTAATTCTTACCTTTTTTTCCTTAAATATAAGTGATGTTGGCATGGGATATTTTCCAACTTTTAGAATGTTAATGTGATGGCCTGAAGAATGACTTCGACAATTTAGTATTATGTGAACTTCATTTAGGACAGAGCATTGTCAAATAAATCTTGAAAGATTCCTTAAAATTGCTTTCAATTTCTCATAAAGTTTTGTGTACACCTGAAAGTCTTCCCCTTCTTTTTGTGCCATGATGATCTTCTCTTCTGACTGTTGTTATTCCTTAACATCTAGTATTTGTTTTAAGTTGGATGAAAGTGAAACCTTTGGGTTTGAGCCCCTGAAATGCCCTTTTAAATTCTAAATAAATGCACCTTTATGATAATTGTCTCAAAGTACAACTGCATAGAATGCAGAGCGTAAAAGATACATGCTAATTGGCAGTACTAAAATAAATTGGTTTACTGATTATGTATTCAATATTCTCTATTTTTGTTGTACTATGTGTAATTTTTGCACTATCTTAGGCTGAACATCATGAGACAAGTGACTTAGAGATGCGTGAAGAACTCAATAGATTCCAGAACGTGTTTTTCAACATGAACAGGGAACTGGATGAGAAGAACAAAACATTGGGGGAGCTACAAATGTCTGTGACACTGCAGAGAAATGGGATACGGGAATTGGAGCAGACAGTGACCGATCAAAAACAGGAGATCCAAGTAAAGGACAATGGTGAGTGAAATTGTATTTCCAGATTGGTCACTTCAAAACTCTTTATGCAGTGATATATTCTAGGGATGTGACAGATTAATTGTTTACTCCATTGGTGTCTTCCCATGTAGGCATATCAGTGTATCAGTTTATTGGAAAAATTGCAGATTATTTTACCAATCTGATATATCTATACATATCTGTAAATTTACTACATTACTGTACAATTTTGTTATAATTTTTATGGATAATCTGCATGCCCCAATTTTGAAAAAAGTGTCTAAATATGCAGCAGCATTACAGTCACCTGGAAACACATTTATTAAGGTCAATGAACCATTCAGGTTCTTCAAGGACCATTTGAATTTTTATATAGGATTTGTAGAATATCTGTTATCAGTATCAGTTAGTGTTATAGCTTTCATATCAGCACTTTTCCTGTATCTACCAAAATTTCATATCAGCCCGTCCCTAATATTTTCTTTTGTTTCGTGTTGGTGGTATTGATAAAGTACTTGTATGTAACTGGAAATGTTACAAACAAATTGGCATAATTTTTTAACTAAATTACAGTATTATATATATATCCCTTGTCGCCCTCCTTTCTTTCATCCACTATGTATACCGTGCGTCCATTTCGATCTGCAGCCGAGAGATCGGGAGAAGCGTGGCGGGCGGCACTGACGGAGATGCCGACATTTGCGGCCTGAAATGCCCGCTTATTTTTATGGACATATGCAGACATTTATATAAATATTGCAAAACGAGCACTAACCTGTGTTATAAGAGTATGGTTTTAATTTTAGTAGCTTAGTGACTGTATGTGCCGATGATTTTGACACGCCCACCTCTTGTGAAACACGGCGTAGAGGTTTGTTTGGAGAACGTTCTAACGCTGCACCAATATCATCGAGTTTTGCTTAGAATCCGTCATTTTTGCTTAGGTGTTTTAAAATTTAACGATACAGTTTCTCGTAATTTAAGGACAAGATGTCTAACCGTATCTCTGTGTGGAGTTGAAACGCATGGGAATTTCTGTACAAATTACCTAAACACGTCTCGACACGAGTTTGTTTTCACGTAGGTACGTGTCATACATAAAAAAATCTTTGTTCTAACGTGAATCTTGCGGCTGGCATTCCAATCGTCTCACTGACACGTCACACATACACACTACAATAACACAAACAAGTAACTGCAAGTAACCAAGAATAACACTCTTGTGCACAGTACGAAATTAACACGCTCTTGGTTTACATTGCTCGCCACTATATTTACAACTCTGTCTTCATCTAGTCGCGAAGGAACAAAAAACTCGAGCTCGGAGATTTCGGATTGCAAGGAAGCTCACGAACACTATTGACTTTTAACGGTTTCTTCTACAGCGTAATCTTGATACAGTGTTGCACATTCAAAACCTCCAAACGATCCCCATCGGCACAAAACTCTTTCAAGGATATAAACTTAAGTAGGACGTTACTGGTCAAAATATGAATAAAATGTTTTATTATCTGTGGCTCTTAACATCGTTTCTAAAGCGTATTTATTTGTGCATATAAGAGCAGAACTTGGATGAATTACAGAAGAACTTTTGCATGTTATAACACAGGTTAGTGATCGTTTTGCAATATTTATATAAATGTCTGCATATGTCTATAAAAATAAGCGGGCATTACAGGCCGCAAATGTCGGCATCTCCGTCAGCGCCGCCCGCCACGCTTCTCCCGATCTCTCGGCTGCAGATCGAAATGAACGCACGGTATATAGGGTTAGTCAAAAATGGAGCAGATTTCAAAATGTTATTTCCAACAAACCATGCATGACAGAATTATAATTTACACATCATTCGATAGATTAAGGTTCAAAGTTTTGTTGTACAATATGTTGATTTTGTTCATGCACTAACAATGACTTTTTCTCATTGCAGGAAATGATGATGCCACAGCAAAAGTTGCATTGTGTGAATCCATTGTGCAAGTGCAATGGATAGAGGAAATTTCAAAGTTTGAAAATTTCTAATGAAGGTGGGGCTGTTTGTTGAATCTACAGTGGAATTCAAGTTGCACAATGGATTCACACTTTGCAAGTTGCAGCACACAAAACAACTTTTCTTGTGCCATTGTCATTTACCCACAATGAGAAAAGAAAAATCATAGTTAGTACATGAACAAAACCAATTGTCGTACAACAAATCTTTGAAGCTTAATCTATCCATTGATGTGTGGATTATGTTTCTGTTGTGTATTGTTTGTTGGAAATAACATTCTGAAATCTGCTCCTTCTTTTTGACTAACCCTGTATGTATATGTATATATATGTGTGTGTGTGTGTGTGTGTATGTGTGTGCGTAAAATAAGTAGTGGAAAAATACAGTGTGCTGCATTTTAAAAATTAAGCTCTAATTAAAAATAAAATTTTAGAGTTCGCTTGTGGAAATTTGTTACCCTTTTTTAAGCAATGAGTATAGTTACCTTATTTTTTTAGTAATGAGTACAGTTACCTTTTTTTTAGTAATGAGTACAGTTACCTATTTTATGTAGAGTACAGTTACCTTTTTTATGTAATTAGTACCGTATATGTTTTCCTTATCATTAAATCAGAATAATAAACATGGCATTATAAATATTTACATTATTGCTAGCCGAATTTTAAAATCTGCAATGATAGGCTACAGTATGTATAATTGTAGAATGTACTACATAGTTAATCGTGCTGTTGCTAGTAGAGCCATGTATATAGAATTGTGTAGGAAGGCCAGTCTGGTGTAAGAATTAATTACCTTTAATCCAATATTATATTAGTAAGTTAGATGTTTTAAGGTGACATTTCAACATGTGTAGCTTTATCTTAGTTGAATTTATGGCTTTCTTAGACCATATTTGAAAAATAAATAATATTTAAAAAAGAAACACTGGCTCTTGAGAAAAAGGTGATTGCCTCTGAATTATTTTTAGTAGGGATGGGACCGATTAATCGGTACTCTATCGGTATCGGCCGATATAGGCATATCGGTAAAATTACCGATTATTTTACCGATCCAATATGTCGATAAATATCTGATAATTTATTGCAAAAATTCTGCCATTTTGTTGTAATTTTTATGGATAATCTCCATGCCATACTTTCTAAAAAAGTAAATGTCTTATATGCAATTTATTTTTCACTGCAGTCACCTTGAAACACACATTTATTAAGGAGGTCAATGAACCTTTCAGGTTCTTCATGGACCGTTTCTAATTTTATATCGGATCGGTTATCGGCATCGGTAAATTTTGTATCTGTACTTTATCAGTATGAGCCAAAATTTAATATCGGCCCATCCCTAATTTTGAGTTTTGTGTACTCCTGTGTATATATGTATAGCAGGGTGGCTACTCACCAGGAATTCTGAATTATTGGCTCCGGGAATTATGCATGTGTTCTGTCTGAATACCATAGAAGTGAAAAATT
The DNA here is from genome assembly GCF_977018435.1 of Lepisma saccharinum. NCBI lineage: Eukaryota > Metazoa > Arthropoda > Insecta > Zygentoma > Lepismatidae > Lepisma > Lepisma saccharinum. The sequence continues at coordinate 45,664,199 of NC_139230.1, forward strand.
GCAACTTTTTTTAATTCAAATCCCATTGAATTTATATTAATATTTATAAAGCACACACTACAGTTTTTTGTGGCAAAAATTCAGGGAGGGGGTGTAAGTGCACAACATACACCCATTTTTTCAGTGCTAATCTGATACAAAATGCTATTAATGATTCACACTGCACAGGAACACAGTGTGACAGAAATAAAGCATTCCACATGCTGAACAATTTTGTCCTGGTAACTGAACAGCTAAGAGAGCATAGTTAGGGGTGTAAGGGGTGACCTTCCATGTACACCCAATTGCCAACCTCAATTCCACGTAGTACAGCCTGGACTGCATTTCACAGACGAACGAGGCTCTGGCATCTGGCCATATGGTTAGTATAATTCTGTATGATGTCCTGTTTTTGTCCTTATATGTGCTGAGTGCCTCTTTACAGCCTCAGCTTTTAACCAAAGTTGGAATATTTTACTATTTTAGTTACACGACATTACAGTTATGTTATTTTATTTATGGTAAGAGGCTGGAGTCTGTATCATGTGACAGGTGCAAAATAGCATAAGTGCTGATGCACCCCAACTTTAAAAATCAAATTCAAAAGAGAGCATAGTTTGGTTGTGGATGAGCAATTTTTAGATAATCAGTTCTAAATTATACCAATTTTATGGATCTAGTGTCCATTTACTTTAGAGATATGAGCCAAGGGAGGGTAGGGGCATACCACTGTTTCTGTCGATGGAAATGACAAGGAAAGGTAAATATTTCAAAGGGAAGAGAACTTGAGCTTTATCAACCTCAGGGTTCAACACTCAATAAGATAAATGTGTAGTGATTGTCTCAAAACTTTTTTTTTAATTGTTATTTTTTCTTCCTTACAGTAATATACTGGTTGTCTAGAGTCGCTGGTATTCCTGTAAATAATCCTCCACAAGTACAGTTGCTGGGCCCTTTACAGCCTTTGCCAGCTTTGAGTCCTCCAATTGCAGCTTTGAGTCCTCCAATTGCAGCTTCGAGTCCTCCAATTGCAGCTTCTAGTCCTCCAATCGCAGCTTCGAGTCCTCCAATCGCAGCTTCGAGTCCTCCAATTGCAGCTTCGAGTCCTCCAATTGCAGCTTCGAGTCCTCCACTTGCAGCTATGAACCCTCTTGTGCCGTGTTATCGGCCTCCAGTTTTGATGCGACCAGGGCCAACCGTGGTAATGGAGACACCTACCTTTTCGCCCTTTGAGAATAGGCTTCCTAGAAGCTTTGAACCTAGGCCAAGTGTGCCACATCCACCAGGAAAGCATTTCCACAAGGTAAGATACATAAGTTAGTAGTTTTGTGCATTTCATACAGGGTGTCATTAAAATGGCACCGAGGGACCACAGGAATGTATAGAGGACATGAAAACAACACTTTTATCAGTAACATTTTTGTCATTGGTGCATCGTTTCAACACTATGGACATTCAAAAACCTTGTTTTGACACCTTCATGCTGGCAACCCAATGTAACATTAAATCGCATTGGTAATGTAGTTTCCTGTTGTGAAACAGCATGTGCCACTGTTACAAGGAACATGCATATTCTGGGGAAAATGAAATGCTACCAACAACATTATGTGCTGTAAAACATATCAGGAAACATGTTGAGTAACCCAAAGGAAAGCCTCCCCAATGGCACAGTGGTAACTTTGCCTTGTAATGAAAGGGTCCCAGGTTTGATACCCGTTTGAGTGACATAGTGGTTCTGATTCCACTTTAAACTGTAGGTCCAGTCTTGATTGGATGATCTGTGCATAAAGTGGACTTAAACCAAAGCTCAAAGGAACAAAGAAATCCAAAGTGAAATAAAGCAACAAATTTAAAAACTATGGAGAAAAAAATAATGTATGGAAAAGAAAGTGATGAAAACTAAGGCTGAAGTACAAGAAAAATAAACTAAGCATGTCTAATGTTGGAACCATAATTTGCTGTTGGAGGGAGAGGGGGAAGGGAAGCCTTCGAATATTAAAAGTTTTTTTTAAAAATTTTGTTAGTGCTTATTCTTGGGCACCTAAAAATTGGTTGTATCAGATTTTATCTCTCAACCTGGTATTGAACCAGGGAGCCCTTTATTACAAGGCGAAGTTACCACTATGCCATCAGGTAGGCTTTCCTTTGGGTTACTCAACATGTTCCCTGGTATGTTTTACATCACATAGTGTGGTTGGTAGTATGTCATATTTCACAGAATATGTGTGTTCCTTGCAACAGTGGCACATGCTGTTTCACAACAGGAAACATGTTACTAATGCGATTTCATTTTACATTGGGTTGCCAGCATGCAGCTGGCAAAAACAGTTGTTTTTTTTAACTTTCGTAGTGTCAAAACAACACACACAGGCCATTTTAATGACATCCTGTATATTGAAAATGTGTATTGCATGACAGACTGAAAAGATAAATCGTGACTTGTAATGAAATGAGAAGGGAAACCTCAATGATCTGGTATTGGATAATTTTAAGTGCCATATATTTGAAAGCAATTTACATTCCATGGTCAGTGAAAAAGGATATTCAACATATTTCAGTATGCATAGATCAAAATATGGATACCTTTTAATTTTAAAGTTAAGACAGGGGTGACCTTCCATGTTGTACACCCAATTGTCAACCTCACTTCCACATAGTACACCCTGGCCTGAGTTTACAGATGAACGAGGCTCTGGCGACTGGCACTATGGCCAGTATAATGTTGTGTGTCTTGTCCTTGTGTGTGCCGAGTGCCTCTTTACAGCCTCAGCTTTTAACTGAAGTCAGAATATTTTAATATTTTAGTTACAAAATGACATTACAATTATGTTTATTTTAGTTCTGTTAACCTAAGTCAGAATATTTCAGTCTTCCAATGTTATAGTTATGTTATTAGTTACATTTTAGTTCAGGTAAGGGGCTGAACCCCATATAAAGTGATGGGTGCAAAATAGCCTAAGTGCTGACCCACCCAAATTTTTAAATTAAAATTAGAAAATAATTAAAGGTAAGACAGTTTAAGCAAGGAGAATGAGTATGTACACAGACACATGTATAAGCACTCTGTTGTCTGCATGTTCCCTTCTCTGCCTCTCTCTGGGTGAGACCTGGTCAGCCTGCATATGTATGTTAGAGCTCATTTGTATGCACTTTTGAAATGCAGAGCAGGCAAACTGAGTGAACCAGGCAGTAAGCTTTGTCCATCATGTTCCTGCAGTGGGGAAACCTCCCTTTATCCGATTTGTAACAATGTGGTATTGTAAATAGGGCAAAAGAAACTGACAGTGCCTCCATTATCCCCATGGTATTTTTGTACCTCTCAATGCAAAGAGCTCCCACATTTCTTTTCTGTTGCTTGCTGGCCTGGAAATGCAACATGCAGGTGGGAAGTTCACACTGCATGGAATGCCCACTGACCTCTACAAGTGTAAACAATTTCCTCAAGCCTGCCCTAGGTTCTGTTGAGTCATTTGGAACAGGTATTTCCTGTGATTCTAGCTGCCTTACTCTTGTAACAGGGTGTTTACGAGTCAAGAATGTCAAGAAATCAACAGATAGGTCAAGAAAGTTATGAAAAAGTCCAGAAATTATGCTTTTGGTCAAAAAATTGTTTTTTTAAATTATTATTATTATTATTATTATTCAGTATAGTGAACTTTCATTGTTCCTGTACTGGGATTTAATAAAATTGAATATTTGGAAATCTGAAATTGAAGTGAGTTGTGTGTAAGATTTGTTCACTTTGTTTCTTAAGAATTACATTCTTGTAATCATGAAGTTCTGTAAAAAAAAAAAAAGAAATGTGGCCACTCCCTATCTAGGATGAAGTCCGAAGCATTAATTTTTACATGCATTAATAATTAAAGCCAGTCTAAATTTCTTGTTAAAGTACAGCTTCAGTTTTCATCATAACTGGCCTTGTGGTATGGGTTTTTCATTGAATAAAAATATATATTTTCTTAATCTTGCAACTATACCTGAGTAGTGGGTGATTAAATAAATGTTAAGGAAGGGGGGGGGGGGTAGAAAAAAAAGGTAGTGAAAATGTCAAGAATTTTTGGATTTCTTATTTTGGTAGATAACCTGTGTAAGTTATGATTCTATGAGGCCTTCAAGAATGTGAAATGAATGCTCATTGATTACTAATCTCCCACAGGAGAAAACTTTTATAACCTCTTGGCTGGGTCATTTACATGGACTTGATCAAATTTCAGTAAGCACATTATGCAGTTTCTACCTTTATCTTTTTTCTCAAGTGTCAATTTATACAGCTTAGAGGAGAAAGAAACTTGTTTGCATTTACATATTGTTTTGAAATTGTTCATGAGTGAAAGATCACAGATATTGAAGAGTTCCAGGCAAGGATGATTATTTTTTCTGTGATTTAAGTTTCTTTTTAAGTCGTGTTAGGGGAGGGATGGCAGCTTTGCTGAAAAATGAATGGAGGTGGGAGAAAGTATATAATTTTCTGCCCTTCATTTCTCCTGGATGCAGAACAGATTGCATTGCAATTTTCCATACATGCAATGGGGTAAATCCATTCAGCTTTTATCCTCATTCAAACACCAGCAGTCCAAGTTGCATTGTCTAAATTGCAATGGTGAGAAAATGATGTAGCACCTAAGAGCAAAACAACCTTCTTGCAGGTACATGCTGGGAATGCAAGTTATGTCAGGCATAACATTCACATAAAGAACATGTTTGTATTTGTACGAGGCCTTTTGCCAGGACTTTGTGCTGCAGGCTAAATATGTTGAACATTAGAACACAAAATACAGCAACCAAGATCAGAGTGTAGGTTTCTTAAAATGCAAAAGAGTTGTCTATCTGTAAGTTTACTTGATCTAAACTTGGTTCTCCATCCCAACCAAAGTGCTCTTTATATGATTTTGTTTTGTTGCATTTTTCTATTCAGTCTTTAATTTATCTGTGCTTTTTCATTGCAGAAGTAAGCTGACAATATGGAGTTCTTGGATATGACAGTAGTGTATTATTAAGAAAAACTGCAAATTTTACTGATCATAGTGGAATTTGTGTGCACAAAGAAGATAAGTAAGAGACACCACATACACCATGTTGCAGTGTTACAGAGATTTTCTACAATTTGGATTGTTTATTATAGTTTGTACATTTATGTATGTACAGAATTCAGTTTATGTAATAGGAGAAAAACATTCACCTAACCAGTATTATTGGAGTGTTTTAGTTTTCAATGATCAATGTTGGATTATCAGGATGATCTTGTTTGCACTTACATATTGTGTTCATGAATGAAAGATCGGATATTGAAGAGTTCCAGGCAAGGATGATTATTTTTTCTGTGATTTAAGTTTGTTTTTAAGTAGTGTTAGGGGAGGGATGGCAGCTTTGCTGAAAAATGAATGCAGGTGGCACAAAGTACATAATTTTCTGTCCTTCATTTCTCCTGGATCCAGGAAAGATTACATTGCAGGAATGCAAGTTATGTCAGGCATTACATTCACATAAAAAAACATATTTGTATTTGTATGGTCTTTTGCCAGGACTTCGTGCTGCAGGCTAAATATGTTGAACATTAGAACATAAATACAGCAACCATGATCCAAGTGTAGGATTATTTTTAAGAAAGCAAAAGAGTTAGTTGTCTATTTGTAACTTCACTTGGTCTAAACTTGGATCTCCATTCCTACCAAAGTACTCTTTGTGATTTTGTTCTTTTGCATTCTTGTATTCAGTTTCTACTTATCTGTACATTTGCATTGCAAATGTAAGTGTAGATGGTGGGCAACTTCGAGAGTGGCCTACTTTTGAACTAGTAATATTTACTGTACTGCAGTGATTATTTAATTTGTCAAATTTTGTAAACAAGGAAATACTGTATGTATTTTTCCTATGCTGGTACAAATAATATTGAAAACTGCATTTTTTTTAATTGTGAGAGTTTTTTAAAAAAGTTTCTTGTATTTTTGTAATTATAGTTAATATAATTCGTTTCTGTGCGTATACAGAAGATACTTTAGATGAGTGAATACTGGATGAGTAACCAGTAGAACTGAAGTTATGTTAGTATTGAATGGTGAGGGTTGTATGACCAGGATGCCTACATGTAGCTCTTCGCTGCAACACAAGTTGATAAGGCAATTGTTACTGCACAGAATTTTCTACTTGTATGTTAAAACTATGTGTGTTATTTCAAACTTCTGTAGTGGTTTGTTTTCATTTAAATTTTTTACATAATGATACGGTGCAAGTTCCTGTGTAGGAGATACATAGTTCCTTATGAACAAATCTATTTTGATGTTTCTGTTACTAATTTGAATTTTGTCTGTGATTACTAAATGTAAAGAAGCCAAAGTTGAGAGATTTTCTCTATTTGTTCATTATTTTGTCATGTATACCTGAAAAAGCGAAAGCTTACAAAGATTGTCTCTATTTGGTGATAATTTTGTCAAAGTTCTTGAGTACCTGAAAAAGTGAAAGCTTACAAGTTGTATGTATTTTAGATGTTGAATTTTTTATGACGGCACTTGCCAATGAAGAGTTTTAAATACATACATGTTTATAAATAATATGCATTTTGCACCTTCCTGACTTTATTGTTTTATACCCACATTTTTTCTTCCTCCACATTACTACTTAATCTCTATTTGCATGTTACAAAAAAGTGAATATATGGAGGTAAAAATTAACGTGCCATTTCTAAGGACCTTGATTTTTTGCAAATGCAATAACATCAAAAAAATTATAATTGTTGCAAAAAAGTGTTTTTTTGTGCAGTGAAATGTTCTCAGGATTTCAAGAAACATGGACTTAAAGGAATGAATGAATTGATTTATTTTACTTCATGTTTCTGCCACTTTTGGCTAATTGAAGATGGGGATGAATAATGATAAAATAGATGAATGGACAATGACAAACACATATGGACAGGATACAACACGTGTCCTATAGAGGATTGTACTGGCCATGGGTCCAGATGCCAGAATCTCGCTACCTGGAATATCATGGTTCAATCTGTGGAAGTGAGGTTGATATTTGGGTGTCTTTGGAAAGGGTTGCCCTTTCCACCCCAGGAAACATGGACATGATTGCAGTGACAAGTCTGGGAAATTTACTATTTTTCTGGGAAAAAATGTGTTTTTTCAGACCTTGTAGAATAGAGATTGTTTAAAAGTTTGGATGTTGGCTGCAGCAGGTGGTATTCATTCAATGACAAAGCATGCCTTACATTGGAGCTTGTAGTTTCTATCTCCGTGTTAAACAAAGATCTTGGTCCATAACAAATGCTGTCTGATGCCATACCTTTGCTTATCAGTAGGTTTGGACTCTGCAAATTGTTTTTATATAAGATTTTGATTACTTTGAAATCTTTCTTAATTTACAGTTGTATGGTCATTTTAACTTTTATTTATATAACAATTAGAATTGAAATTTTTACAGTTAGATAAATTATAGGATTCTCACACACCTGAGAACTGGAAAATTGCATGGAATCTAAAGCAAAATATACAAAGCTGAGGTAAAATCTTATTATTGATGAATGAGTCCCAATGAAGCACAACTGAGGGACTTGCTCATAACCCAGGCTGTTGTAGCATTTCTCTTTCAGCAAGGATCACATATCTATTTGCTTGTCTGTTTCTCATTTTAAATATGTTTCCAGGGCTGGTGACCAACTGCATTGCAATATTCAAAACTATATTGGAATTTTAAAATAGCTGCAAATTAGCTAGAAAATACTTTTTCATACAATACTGGTGCAAAACTGAAAATTTGGTATAATTCCCATGATAATTAGATTCCATGAGAACATTGCTCTGCATTTGGTGAGATCCTGCAAATAGTGTGTGGTATTGGTGAATAAATTCCAACTGATATTTCAGTACAGATACAGCAGCGGCAGTATTGACTCAACCCTAATTGTTATCTGCCGGACCCTGTGGCCTAGTGGTTAGCACATCGCGCTGCGACGCCAAGGGTCCCGGGTTCAAATCCCACTCGGGCTTGGTTGTTTGCGAATGTCCATTCATCAATTTCATCACTCATCCCCATCTTCGCAAATTAGCCAAAAGGCACAAAACGTGAAGTAAAATAAAGTAAATCAAACCAAACCAAACCTAATTGTTATCTATAGTTAGTCTAGAGCAGAGATCGCCAAACTCCCAAGCCATGGAACTACTTTCCACATTTGAAAATGCATAGCACAATACATGGAATAAATAGAAATATTAAAAATAGTTTCTTGGTTCATAAGAACTTGAACGTGTAATGAAATTATTCTTTAATAGATGGATGGGGGCATTAAAGATGTGCCACATTAAACTCTAATTGCAGGATCTTGGAAAAATTTGAGATCTTCTCATTTACTAACTTCTGATGTAATTGTAGATAATTTTAGGTTGATGTCTTCTCTCCCGCAGCCCGATAGTTGTATCGAATCAATTTGTTATTTTGATTCTTCATTGCATGAAAATTTGTTCTTAATGCCTCTGGTTGTTATTGAGATACCAATATTTGAAGAGCTCGGGTGTGAAACATGGTAAGTGACATTTTGATCATTTTGAGTTGCAAAGGATAATGTCCCATTCTTAAATTTTTGAGTGAAATTATCATGTCATGCAATTTGCATTGGATTTAGTGAAGCTTTCTGAAATTGGTAAATACAGCTTAAAACAATTTATCCATGGTAAAAGTTCTAATAACTTTTTTTCTTAATGAACTCCGAAATGACGCACATAAGATTCTCTTTCTCAACTTTGCTTAAAATGTTATTTTTATTGGTGCATGAGTAATCTTCAATGTCAAGATTTAGTTTCATTTTGTCAAGATTCCACCTGTCAAGCGAGTAGAATCTACATAAAGACATAACTTTGCAAAAGTGTCTCTTCAAGATTGCTGCCAGGATCTATCTGTGTAGTGTGTAGCTGACCATTCACATCATATCACATAAAAACTCACCACTGAAACTGGTGGGGTGAAAAAATGAAAGTTGAAATTTTTAATTCAATAACCCACAAAGGTGCCCCTGGCTTTACTTACAGTTCACACAAAGATAAGTTTTTATTTCTGAAAATTTCTTCTTTTTTAAATGGTGGCAGGCATAACCAGGACAAGTTTTACATGCTATTTCATTTAAAGTACCCAACTTTCATTTTTTTACTCCACCCTAACTAATGTGCTTCTCTCTGTCCAACCAAAAACAGCTAATAACTAAACAGTTACTTTTGTCATTATTTCCTTCAAGTCTGAAGTCCTACTTATCTGTTTCTATCATTTGTTTTACCTGCATTAATCCTAGAATGTCAAAGCTAATTTTATTCTAGAAAAGTCAGTTTACGGTTTTAAACTTGATTGTGACTTAAGTGTGAATTTTCATCTAAGTGCTCTGATTTTCTTGTACATATCACCTTTGACTGGCTGCCAAAACTTTGGGGTTTGGGGCAAGGACAGTTAATTTTTTCTTGGCAGATAAGGGATAGCATTAAAAGATCATACTGGTGGGGCAAAAAGTAGGACAATCCCTCCACACTCCCCTAATCACTGCTACTGTACATACATGTTCGTTAATTGCCCTAATGACTTGGCCTGGAAAAGTCAGGGAATTTTGTTTTCACAAAATAGTCGACACTATAAACAGCTTGTTTTTGGCAAGGAAACAATGATAAATGGAAGCAAGTTCTTTGCCCTGGTGAGTTTCATTTTGTAATTTATTAATTTAATTTCAAATTTTCTGTTAGTAATGAACAGGCATGAAGAATCATCAGCATATCCGATTGCTAGAGGTACATATTTTTGGTAAATAAATAGGCAAAATTTTGGTACAAAAGCAGTCAATTTCAGGTTCAAAAGCGGTAAATAAATTAAATTTTGGTATTATACCGGTGAAATAATGGATCAAAAGTGGTATAAAAAGTGACACTTTGGTTTTAAAATTGTGAACATAATCCTAAATTTGATTTTAAAACTGCACTTATTATAAAATAAAAATAACCCTTCTAATAGCACATTATGTAGTTATCAGAGTTTATTCCTGTATAAAGGGGTACCTTCTTGTTACTAAAATAATTTAAGTGTGTGTTGCATTGGTAAATAAACTCTAAATTTCATGTTTGTCTGTTTCACATTTTACAGTTACTTTTGCATCATTTCGTGACAAAACAGGGTAGGAAAATGCACCTCTCACCTTTCAGAAATATTAAAAATTAACATTAGAATGTGTTATTTCACATTTTGTGTTTTCATCATAAACTAAATATGCATGACTGTATAGATTGCAAACTTGCTTTTTTCTGACAGTATGCAATGGTACGCCATAGTGTTTTTTTTCTTTTTTAGCCTAGCCCAAAATAAAACTAGCAAAATGTACACTTCTTCAAAGATTACCTGACAGTCCTGAAATTTTTCAATGTCCAGAAATCGGTGATGTGGCAATGTAGTTCTTGAGCACCAGCAGAGTAGCCAACTTTATTACAGGTTCCTTTTCTAGACAAGAAACACAGTGGTATACGATTTACTTTCTTGCTATTCAACCAACATATAAACATAACAAAAGGCAAAACTTGAATAGTATAAGGAATAATATTGGAGAATATTTGTGATTCTGCATGTTGAAATTAAAACCAGATAAACTTTTGTGAGGTTGGAAACACTACACTCGGTAGTAGTACACCTGGAGTAAATTGCTGTCAAGTCTGAACGGAGACCCATAATTACGAATAGTTCAGCTAAATATATTTAACAGTACCTTTCAAAGTACTGTGCAATGCTCAAAACTTTATATATTTTCGAATGTACAGCATGTAATGATAGAATCACTAGAAGATCCTTTTTTTTTCATTTGTTTTTGTGTATGTTCAATGTTGTTCTTTTTTAGTGACAGCTATACTTCTTTTTTATGCAGTTTCCAATGTAACCTGCTGTAGGGCTGGCCTACGTGATGGTGAAAGCCAGCATGTAGAAGGCAGTTAGTTTTAAATTCTTGTCCTTTCAAACCTGAAGGGGGTGGAAACGTGCAGTTGACTGTCTTTTTTTCGAATCGCCTATATAAGGGAACCGATTGAGTAACGGGGGTTGACATTCTTACATTTTTTGGGCAAGAGGGGAGACCTTTGGAAGGTTCTCTTGGTGCCGGAAAGTGGCTGTGGCTAGTCTTGAGGGTTAGCAGTCACAGTTCAACCATTTTTTCATAGAAAAGTCGTTTGGTGTCAAGCCAACCCTTAGTTTTGAGTGGACATTGTTATTGTTCTTAGAAAAACATTGTATCCGGGGGATTAAGGGATGCATTTCTTTTCAAGTATATGTCCATCCGTTGGTGAAAAGCCAAGTACCTTGTTGCGTGAAATTATTAGTTTAAAATTGTAGAGTCTGCACTGTTAAGGTGTCTGGTTTTTATTTAATCTGAGATTAAAGGGACAGTGACAGGGTTGGAAAAGAATTAATACAGTTTTGTTAATTTCAAGAATAGCGCATAATTAGTTGTTGTAATTTCAATCAATTTTAGTCTCTTTTTGCATGGCAATTTATAGAACAACAAGAAAGGGAGGGAATTAGAGAACCATGTCATGTATACAAGTCTCAAGCTTGATACATTTTTGAAATAGTACGTCATTTTTTATGTGGGGGTTATTTCTTATGTAATTCTTTTGTATATATCAAATCAGTGAAATAAATAGTATTTTTATACGTATATTTTTAAACTGAACTTCTGGACTATCATTCAAGATAAAAGAACAGAGGTTTTCCCTAATGTCCATGGTAAAGAATATGGTAGTTATTCAATGTCTTTAATTCGATTGAACCATTTTGTTAGTTTATTTAAATTGCCTGGGGAAGTAACGAAAACAAGTAACAGGTCGAGCCAAGGCAGGTTACTCTCCACAGAAGAGAAATAGAGCATAACAAGCAAAAACACTATCGTGACCAGGGAAAGTGATAACTATCACATTTATAGACATGTTTCTAGTCACCTACTATCCAGTTGTCTTGTGGAGTAGGTGGTAAAATGCTCAAATTTGAAATTCTTTATTCATTCAGTGAATGAGACAAGCCTCTCCAGTGTTTTCCTTATGTTATTTTTTTTGACATTGAGAGTTGTTGGTTAAGAAACGTAGTATTAAAAATACAAGAATACAAAATATTTGAGCGCTGTCATTTTGACCACATGCACCTCCTCACGTAAGATGTTGCCACGTGCATGTTTACATGGCATGTTGCCATGTAAAATAATTTTGTTTCAGAATTTTTTTGTAATAATTCAATGTAGTATTCGAATTATTTTTTTTCATCTGCTCAGCTTATTTTATTTTTTCCGGATGCTGAAGGTAGATGTGAGAGTGAAAAGCTACATTTGTTTCACACCCTATTGCAGTTGACACATTTAATTCACGAGCTACCCACATAATTGAGGTTTGCCATATGTGAGAAGTTGTGCAAATATTTTGAGACAAATTTTTTACATATTACTGTTGTACTATTCACTCAAAATAATTTGTCATTATTTTCTTTGTATATCAAAATAAACTTCTATCAGTATCTTCCAGAGGAAAGGAACTGCTTAATGTTAGATTTGATGTTTTGTGCCTGGCTGAATATATTATAATCACCTCATGGAAGATTAATGGTTTTTGTTCGTAAGACAAAACAAAAACAAAAAAATAGCCTTCCCTCTTATATCTTAAAGAAGAAAAGAATGAGTTATTGAATTGGAAACACTGCAGCATCAATGCTGAAACTGTATGCTAGACTAGGGGGAGAGCTGCACAGCTATCAAGGTCACCAGCACCTGAAGAGAACAAGCAATGTTAGTCACAAGTCTGGAAGGAACTTATGTAGTGTTTCATTCTTTGGCTATTTGGCCTCAGAAAAGTGATTTGTTGTCATTTTGAGCTCTCCAAGAATGACCTCAGATGACGATTTATTCACAAATATATATTTCCTCCATTAATGCATATTGGTTGTTTCTTCTTTTTTTGTTATTGTGGTTATCAATAGCTATTTTTCAAGGTTCGAACATAGGTCCCTGTTTTCATACAGTAATGTGCTAACCACTTTGCCATGGAGGCTCTCAATTGCACCAGAAAACCTGAGATTAGAACATTTTAAGTGTTTAGACAGATTAACATTGCACATGAACCAAAAACGACAATTTCATCTGTGTTGTAAGAATATGGTTCTGCCCTAAGAATTGAAGGTGCTCCTCCTCCTCATTAATATATTTTTTTGTAATAGTTAAACATTGCTGTTCTGCAACACACAACCTCGACTTGACATGACATGGCCATTCCTTTGTGTCCTTCCTTTCTATTTCAGTTATATTATGTCGCCTTCTTGCCTCATGGGTTAATTGTGGTAACAGGGATGAATAAGCAACTGATGACAAGGATGTGATTGGACAAACACAGAGATACACCCGTGCCTTAGTCATGGTTCAAACTTATGACCTCTGGCTTCGTAGCACGTTGTGCTCTGCCACATGTTTCTTTCCATATTCAGTCACCATTATTGTGAAGAGGTAGAAAACAACATTACTCAAGCAAATTGCACACACACACACAAAACATTGATATGTCTAAGTTGTATGAAAATGAGAAAGAGTCAGTTTAATTTGTTCATTGAAACTTTTACAGAAAGATATTATACGGAATGTGACATATAGCATGGTATTCTACAAAAATAATGTAAATATCTATTGTGTGTGTGTGTTTCCATCTAGACCTCGGATTTTTATGTAATACCAAAGTACAAAATATGTATCATCAAAAGGATATGTAGCTAAATATATAGTATCAAAGAATATGTAATAGATAATAATAATCGAGTATCCAAACAATTTCAAGAATTCTGCTAGATACAGAAGGCTGATCGAACTATATCCGACTGATTTGTCAATGCTGCTGCCACGTGTGTAGTTGCGCCAGAACCTTGGAACTAGTATTGTGCCTGAGCTTGCAGTTAGCGAAGTGTCGTGTTCGTGCTGGTGAAATGCCACCGAAAATTAACAACCGTTATTGGGAAGGGTACATCATAGCTCTTTACCATGCACATTTTTTGTACAACTAGTGAAACAGTGTTGGAAAAATAGTTTAACTATCGGATTGATTACAACTAAAGATATCGATTGTTGCCAGGCAAACACAAATGGTACTCTTGCAGAAACATTTGCCAACAAATGGGGTCCGTTCGAGGTTGCTTCAGGTGCTTCCTGGAATTTGGGGAATTGCAGTCTAGGAGAATCCACCACCCCAACGTGATATGGCTCAGAGGTTCAATGTTGTGCAGTCAACTGTCAGCGACATCATTCGTCATTGTCTTGGCCTGTGGTGCGTACGTAAGGGCTGGGGTAACAACCTCTTCCCATGCCACATTGCAGAACACAATACCAGATGCTGCAAACTGTATGCAAGACACTTGGCAGGGTCAAAATGGAAGACAGTTGTCACATTAAAGAGTCTTACATTTATCTCATGCGTAATGGTAACATTAGGGCAATTATGTACCATGACACCTTTTGCAAGGGATGCACAGAGTTTTACCGCCAGTGCTGAGAAAGTTTCTTGCAGGGAATCATGATTGTCGCCGGATATGGTTACGAGGGGAAGTTGGAGATATATAAGGTGGAGAAAATCATAAAAGTGAATGCTGCCTACTTCCAGGAATCCATTATAGTCCCAATCTATCGGACAGACATCCCTCGTTTGTACAGAGCCAACAAGAACCAGGTGTGGATCCAAATGTACAAAGCGTTCAGCCATGCCGCTAGATCATCCCTCCAGTTTTATCTGCCCTCACACCCTCACTGGCATATGGAAAGCCTGTAAGGAGGAATGGGATGGAATTCCTATGCATGTGCTCCAACGTAGTTTGTTGCAGTGGAAATTGTGATGTTAGGCGATAGTCCATAATGCTGGTGGTCCCATAGAACACAACCGGTGGTGGCAGCATGGCTTTTCATAGGGTAAGTAGACTTTACATTTCGGCCAGATATAACCCAATCAACCTCTGTATATATTTTATTTGAACATATTCAGCATAATTTGAAGGATATAAGTTGTTCAAAGTAAAATTTGTGTCAAATTTATAAACTCAAAGAAGCAAAGCAACGTGTACATATTTAAGAAACCAATTTTGTCAACTATTATTTACTTTTCACATTGCAAATTATTGTAGAATATGTAAATATGTAAGAGAGCTCTTTGTAACTTTCAAAACAAATTGTAAGAAAAACAATCACATGAAAATACATACCTACTTTGGCACTTTTTGTATAAGGACACATTGTGTAACTCGCTATGTACAGGAAAGTAGCTTTTTGTCCACCGATGCCAAGTTTCTAGGTGCTTTGCCTAAACCTAAAAGTGAAACGAAAATATGTAACTAAAAAAGCATCTTTCAATAAATGACACTTCCCATATTTTTTGGTCTTCAGCGTGTCTTTCGACTTGGCAGTCAATTTTACATGACTGTAAGCACTATGCATCTCATTGATTAGAAAATATGACTTCACATGAGCTACAAATTTTCTTCATGTTTCAGAGATCGAAAATACAGGAAAAAGGATGAAGATAGTAAAGAAATACCATAATATGTTGTTTTATGTCAAGTAAATTAGCAAATATGTAACATAAAACTTATGCAAAATCATGTCAGTTATATAATTCGTTGACATTTTCTGTTCAAGGTATGTATCTAGAAAGGAATAGAATATGTAATTACATACAAATAAGTCCACTTTTTGAACAGAAAGGCTAATCACAACTGAGCCTACAGTTTAAAGTGGGATCCAAACCACTATGTGTTTCCACCAAGTACCGACCCCGGGACTGAGCAATGTTGTGATCGTTCATAGAGCATGATGCTCGTTGAGTGGTTGACTTTCAATCTTGCGATAAAATTTCTAAGGTTCGAGTTTTGCTTCGAGCATGGGTGTTCATTGCCAGCGTTCCTTCATCAATTTCATCTATCATCACTCATTTTCATCGTCGTGACTAGCCAAAAATGACATACAGGGCTGCCATTAAGAAATGCGAGGTGTTGTGCGAAAAGGGAAAATATATACATATTCAATTCAATGTAAAATTCTACACTAAAACCAACATGGTTATTAATGCTGCATAATTATTAACCCCCCTAACACAAGGCTTTCGGATGAACCACAGACGACATTTGGCAGCATGTAGATCTCATCAATAAAAAAAAAAAACCTTTCTAAGTGCTAGGTACTTCAGGCCATCTTTCGGCTCTACCAGCTCTCGAAAAACATATTTTATCATGTGTGTATGTAGCCATGCAATGCAGAGTCATGCCTACATCTGTGGCAGAGTGGTTAGCATACCATGCTGTGAGGACATGGGTCCCGGGTTCAAATTCCTTCCTGGGCATGGATGTTCTTTATGAGTCCTTTCATCAATTTCATCATATAATCACTCATACTCATTGTCGCAGTTAGCCAGGAGTGGAAGAGAAGTGAAACAAAGAAGTAATTACTGTGCTCTATAGATGTCATATTTTTATATCTGGTAATGGAATATGTAGCATTCACCTTCTTTTTAATGCATTAGTGAGTTTCGTCCCTCAATATTGAACTAAGAGCAATCCGTATATGTCACGTTAGAGTTATGGTATTTCTTTAATATTTCGAACAATAGCCATTTGTTTGCTTACAGGCTGATTCCACATCAAATCGCCCAGAAAAAAATCAAAATGACACCCACTGATTCTGATTTTACTGAGACTTGGTGTATTTGTTAATACTACCAAGGTATGAACACATGCAAAATTTTTCTTCTGTAGAAGGTGCATTCAATAAATAACCGGAAAAATAGTATAAAAATGTAAAATATGACTGTGATTGTTATATGTTAGTTATTTTGTGAAGGCATCTGTAAGCTATTCACAGCTGGGGCTGGCATGCCTGTCTCGTGCACGGGATGCTGGAAAACAGTTACACAAGATGGCGGCACCCTTACAGGAGTGCTCCAAGCTGCAGCAGCATATTGTCGTGAGATATTTGTTGAGTGAAGGTGTGAAACTGATTGAAATTCATCACCACATGATACTTCAGTACGGTGACAATTGTATGAGGTGATCACAAGTGTACGAGTGGGGCTAAGAAGTTCAAACAGGGCATTTACCAGTGTTGAAGATTCTCTGCGTCCAGATCCCTCTGTCACTGCAGTCATGGAAAGGAGTGCCGGAAAGGTCATGTTAACTTTGTTTTGGGACCACAAGGGGCCAATTCTTGAACATTACATGCCAAGAGGTCAAAATGTAAACAGTACCACCTACTCCAAACTTTTGCATGAAAAACTGAAACCAGCCATTCTGCAGAGACAAACTGGTCTGGTGCAAGATCAGACACTGCCAGTGTCACATTGTCTACCGTCGAGG
Source organism: Lepisma saccharinum (assembly GCF_977018435.1). NCBI lineage: Eukaryota > Metazoa > Arthropoda > Insecta > Zygentoma > Lepismatidae > Lepisma > Lepisma saccharinum. Next base: position 45,681,542 of record NC_139230.1, read on the forward strand.
GCCTAAAGTTTGAGTGTTTACCCCACCTTCTATATTCACCTGATCTCACGCCTTCCCATTTCCACACCTTTGGCCCACTGAAAGATGGATTAAGTGGATGGAGGTTACAGAATAACGGAATTATCACGAAATCCAGTCAGTGGTGCTTGAGTGGTTACAAGCGTCCAAAATATTTTTTTTCCCCTTTAGAATCACTGCCCTTATCAAGCACTGGCATAGGTGCATTATACTGGGGGATTATGTTGAAACATAGTACTGTAGTTCTTTTGGTGCTTGTAATAAATATTTGTTACAACCATGTAAGCCGGGCTTACACTTTATTAGTTCTAGTAAAATGTATGTAATTATACTGCAAAATTCGTAAAAACTTCAAAGTTCATCTCGGCCCGATACCAGTCTTCGAGATCCTGTTTGTTAGATTGCAACACTTCAGCACCAGATGGCACATGAGAACTCCCGCCTTCTGCTTGGGGAAAGTTGTAAGCCATCTGAATGTTGCCTTACAAATTTCTGACCACAAAGGAGCAGTGCCTACCGTCGCCCACCATATCTGGATGGAGAAGAGCACGTCGAAACGCTAGGTGTATAAACCTATGGACAGAGGCTTACAGCAGCGTTGCAAACCTCATGTTTAGAAAAAGTGTTGTTCATGGACATCCGCAGTATTTCTTTCCACCAGGGAGGATTAAGCAAAGTTTTTTTTTTTTCAGGGGTTGGGTAAACTAGGTATATTTCCCTTCTCAAAATATACTAATTCAATTTGAACTTAACATTTTTCTGCAATGCCCTTACAATAATTAACAATTTGATGTGACTGAAATGAAATTATATGTGTGAAAATGGTTAACATTCATTTCTCAGGAAGTGTCTCCTCCCCTTGCCCCTTCTGGACATCCATGGTGTTGTTTAAACTCTGAAGTTATGCTACATACTACTAAATTGTTCTTGGATTTTCATATTATAAATATTAATTTATGACATAAACAAATATAAATTCGAATGGTTCAACCAACGGCATGGGTTCGACGTTATGTGAAAAGTTTGAGAAAATTCAACCACAACAAAAAGTGGCTCTGTTGTTTTATTTATATCTCCAACTTACAAACGACTTTTTAAACTTGTGCGAGATTTAGCACCATTATGCTTGGGTTGGCTTCACTGAATACGTGCCAGCGAGAGACAGGTCCTGCAAGAGGAGGGGCTCCAGCGTTGTTGGGTATGAATGGTTGACTGAAAATGAAATTTGAGCCGGTGGTGCTTCAAGGAGGTTTTTTCCATGAACAGAAAATTCTGAAGCAAAAAACTAAAAAGGAGAAACCTAAAAATGAGCGGGATACAGGAAAACTAGATACACATTGATGTGCTAAATTCTTGTTTTTGTTTTTTGCTTGTAGGAGACCATAAACATTATAAATATTAAGATCTCTGTTTTCCGTTTATGTATGAACTCAGCTGGTAATAATTGAGCTAAAAAGTGAAATAAATAAATAAATGTTAATGAAAACTGAAGATTGAACCAATTTTACAAATTTCATGTCAATCAATCAATCTCCCAGCTTTCTTGTTGAAGCCACAGTCCATGTGCAATTATTTTCAAATCACAATATTTATTGTCTTGTTGAAGTCACAGTCCATGTGCAACACTTCTTCTCCATGTGCTTCTTGTTTCTCAGTGTGGGCAAAGTTGGAAGGATGCACTCTAGCTGGCTTTTCCTCCGCCTCACCAGTTCCAGGTAGAAACAACTGCGAGAAGGGAAAGAGAAGATTTCTGCCTCTACCTCCCTCCCTCCTCACCACCTGCTTCAATTATTGAAAGCTCATGCTTTCAGGCCCTCCAGTCTTATCTCCTATAGGAACAGATAGGGGATTGGTTTCCCTTCGATTCCTTTGTAAATCCTCTTAAAGATCTCGGGGGGGGGGATTTCTGCAATACTTATATTCTCTGTATTTACAAAACAATTTTTTACACTTTTTACAATATGGGATGTAGTTTTATTATTTATGAAATGGAATGAATTATGTGCAGACAAAAATGCTGTTTTTTTTTCAAATATGGGATATATAATGATTAAATAACAAATATCTTCTCACGCTCTCTCTCGCTCTCATTTTAGTGTTTTATTTCCAACCTCTTGGCCTCCAATAAAAAAATGGGTAACCAAAACAGTCATAAATACAGATGTATTTGTTTGGGCAAGGGAACGTGCATTCTAATTGTTGTTGTTGGTTTGGTTTATTTTACTTTACTTTTCTGCCACATTTGGTTATCTTGAAAATGAGGATGAGTGATGATATGATGAAATTGATGATGGGACGGGACCTCACAAGGAACAATTCAGGCCGGGATTCAAACCCGTGACCAGCGTGCATTCTTGTTCCTATGTGTTGTACTCTGCAGTGAATAATGATATAATTTGGAATGAAAAATTTATCCCAGAACTCAAAAAGGCAAATTAATATTATCAAAGAGACTACAAAAAAGTCTGTTTTGTTACCTGTTTATCCACTTTAATATATTGAATTTTTGCTACCTCCCATCACTTTTTCTAGCTGTGTAGATTTATTTAATCATGATACATAGCTAATGAGCTTATGGAAGTCATGAGAGACAGAGAACTCTGGGACTCCTGATTTCACAGTGCCCTGCAGATGCACTGCGAGCAAATTATTATATCTATATATATTACTTTTTTAGCATTGCTTTTCCACCTAACACATAACTTCTGCCATGACAATCAATGTTGATTAAATTAAACGGGTGAAGAGTGGTTACAATGAAACACTCATGCACAGGTCAGGGCTTGAACCCGGATCCTTCAGTAACAAGATCCTGAGATGGAGAAATTAGAGAAATCAAGCAATGCAAAATTTTTTAAAAAAAATGTTAATCATATACGAAGATGGGGTTTCAAAAATCTAATTGAAAATTACCACTGAGGCAAAATGCAGTTTGCTTTACCAATACCCATGTATCCGAATGGTTAGCACTTTCCTCCAGACTTTGTTGTCACCCGACCTCCGTGGGTTAGTGCAAGGGGTCCCGGATCAGTACCCGGTGGAGAGACACAGTGGTCCAGTCCTGATTAGCCTTTCTGTGCATAAAGTGGACTTAAACACCAAATTAACCAACCCTGGGGGAGTGGTTATCACAGCATGCAATGACACCAGGAGTTCAGGGTTCAAACCCCGATCTGCGCATGGGTGTTCTTTGTGTTTGTCCCTTCATTAATTTTATTGTGTCATCTTCGTGATTAACCAAATGTGACAAAAGCGACACTAAGTAACAAAAATCAAATCAAATCAGTAGTTGTATTTGTGGTATTATAAACCCGAGAAATGAAGAGCCCCCCTCAGGCAGATTTGCTTACACTTAAAACTAGCTCAACATGCCCATATGAGCTTTTTGCTCAAGTGTGGAACCCTGCCTAATCCAAGATTTTTGTAAAAATGCCCTCGGGAATTTTCTGTGAAATGATGAGCCCCCTCAGATTGATTTGCCTATACTTAAAACAATGCCAAGAGGGGCTTATACCCCAATTCTTCAGGTGTGATATGCTCTGATTTTTTAGAAATTCTGGATTCTAGTGTAGAAAGGATGAAGCCTCTCAGACAGATTTGCCTATACTTAAAACAAAGCCAAGTTCCCATATGATCTTATTGTATACAGTGTGTTTTTCTGTCAAAATCCCAGGAATCTTGAATTGATATAAAGCTCATAGGTACTGGGTCTTAGAACCTAGTGGAGTGTGGTGCATGGTTTTTATTGTCTTGTAATCGGGAGGCTCGGGTTTGAATCCTGGTAAAATGTGAAGCCTCCCCTGATGGCAAAGTGTTAATATTGTTGCCTTGTAAACAAGGGGCTCGGGTTTGAGTCCTAATAAAATATGAAGCCTCCCCTGATTGCAAAGTGTTAATATTGTTGCCTTGCAAAATTATTTTATATTGGGAATCACCCAAGCCTAGTTATTGCTGTTGTTTGGGTATAAAAGCACCAGCTCAGCCATTAACTGCTGTTATATTTTTATGCAGGCAAAATTGCCCGATCAATACAATGGGAGTGGAGCGAACAAACATAATTAATTGCTTCCATGTTCTTTATAATTTTTTGATCAGTCCCATGTTTCGGCCAGCAATAAATTATTGCATGCCTGGGAGATTATATTTCTTGTATGCCAGCAGATATAATCTATATTGTGTCTTTTCAGAGAGAAATAACATATTATCCATCATCAAAGAGAAATTAGTAAAAAGAATATTGCCTTCTTTCTGTATGCCTGGGAGATTATATCTGTTGGCATAACCTGCACTGTGCCTTTTCTGAGGGAAATTACATGTCATTTGTCATGGGACTCAAAGAGAAATTCTTATCTACACTGTGCCCCTTTCAGGGAAAATTACTTGCCATCCATCATATTGAGGAAATTCCTAGTAATAATTATATTGGCTTCTTGGATATTGTCATGCAAACTGAATTGCATTTAGGTTTGGTCTTGTCGCAATAATATAAGCCCAAGTCTGTAACTTACAGAATAATTATTGCAATATTTCTGTATTTAAGCTTTCCTGCCACGAGCAGATGTGCTGTTAAATTTGGGTAGGTAATATATATAAAAGCTTTCCTGCCACGAGCAGAGGTGCTATAAAATTTGGGTAAGTAATATATAAAAATTTTCCTGACGGCAAAATGTTGGTATTATTGTTTTATAATCAAAGGGCTTCTATGTTTGAATCGGCCCTCTAGAATTGTTCCGTGACTCTCTCATTTCTTACATCATAAACATATGATTTTTCTCCTATGAGAATAACACTACATATGGTGTCATCAGGTAATGCCTCATGGAATTCACAGATAATTTTAATGTTTGTCCTGTCATTAACCACAACTTGTTTTCTTTTTGAAGTGTTAATTACAAACATGGGTCTCTGTGCTTTGAATTCATCTGGTGTGTAATACATGTCAGTATTGCCAGTAGTGACCCTTTTGAATGCCGAAAATGCCTCATATAATTTGAGGAAATCATCCTTGGACATGTCTAAATTGTAATTTTCTCTAGGAAAGACCTCATTTCTGCCATTTTTAAGATATATGTTCTTGATGTTGCAGTTATCAAATTTGCTTGAATTTTTTTCCTGATTGTTGTGTCTTCCAGTCTGAAACAGTACCACCACAAAATCAGGCATGTCATATTGTATGCTGGAGAATGAATTTGTAGCATCAAACTCATAATATGTACCAGTTGCGGGCTTCTGTACACATTGATATGTATAAAATTGTAAAAAAATTTGTGGATTTTTTATTATATCTGCTTTGTATTTAAGAGCATAACTGGCCTCATATTCAACAACCGGGATTCTTAACTCCATAGTCTGAATAATGCATTTGCCTGCATCTGGTAGGGTATTAGGCAAAGCTTCCCCTGTAGAGTTTAATGTGCTGTACCTCATCAAAGCATTATTATCATTGGCAGCTCTTCTAAATGTGATTCTTAAACCACCCTTCCACATAATATCTTTGTAATCCGAGAAGAATCCTGGCAATAGGCGCATGGGGAACAGCACTGTGTGGTTTTTAGATAATATTTTTTCACCAGCCTCAAATCCACCTATTTTGTAGTAAGAAGCCTCGGTTTTGGATAATTTTAATGTGGCCAAAGCTGTGGAGGTAATGCCGGGATAATCCACTCTGTTTATAACAACGCCATGCTTTCTGATCTCAATTTCAGAGAATAGATGTGGCACAAAATTGTCCACCAATCTTATATTTGAATTTGCCGGATAATCTGTACCATCGAGCTTTACAACATCAAATTTGATGTACAGATCTGCTCTGTGGGGGTGTATAAAGCCATCCCCTACATCAAGATCAACCTCAATCTCTGTGTTGGGTTGATTTAAATTTGCAAATGTCCTCCTGTTTGGGGGGAATGATTGTAGCTCATAACTCTCAATATTTTCCATTATTTTCTTGTATCTATTTTTATTTAAATATTAATCTCTATGATTGCAGTTGTTGTGGCTCCAGCAAAATCAACTAATTCTTCTTTTTCATTAGTGACCATCAATTCAATATTATCTATTCTATTATGACACACAGGAAAATATAATGTTGGGGATGGATTGTAGATGATGGGCTCCATGAATTCAGAATTAGATTTGAATGTTGCAATAATGCCAGTTTGTTTGTGAGTGCCTATGCCATTTGATTTGGTGATCATACCCTCAGCCACATTACAGTGAATATTCAGAGTCTCTATGGCCAAGAATTTAGGTATATTCATAGCAGTGTGTTTGATGCCTGGTTCAAGTTTTGTGTTGTTCTCAAAGCCTAACAGCTCTCCTATAGTACCCAGATCCACTGTTTCTGTAGCAGATACAATCTCTACTCTGTGAGTGACAGAATTTTGACTTAATACTACACCTCTGGGTAATTGAGCATTTAAAGTGGACAGATTATATTGGCCTGGAGTGATGACAATTTTTTCATCCCCTACTGCAATTGTGTTGTTGTGGTGTGTAATATTAGGGATCAAGTACATGCCATAAAATGCTCTGAGAGCTATTGTTTTGGGATACACTATGTCATCATGTAATTTGAGTTTCAATATTGAATTTTGGCTGGTGAGATGGAATACCCCCATGATGTTTTAAATACCACAAGGCTTTTTGAAAATCTTCAATTGATGGTTTATTTATTTGAGACATATATCTAAGAACAGATAAACACAAATGTCCGCAATTAACATCTTTGAAGTTTTGAACACGGGCATTATTGTAATAAAGATTAACTGATTTTAGATATTTTATTAAATTTTCAGGTGGAACACCTCCAAATGAATCAAACACAAATGCCTCATTTTTTAAATATTTAAGATAACAGATCCAGTGAGTGCCCTGATTTTTGTACTTATCCAAATTAACAATGCCACACTCTTTGTTGAGTGGTTGTTCTGGTAAAGAATCAGACATGTACACACCTCTAAAATGTTTGATGCCCAGTGGCTTGATTAAAGCTTCAATATCTTGGTTTGTAAGCGGCTCTTGTTTTTTTTAAACTTATTCATGGCTCTCTTAACACCTTTGCCCTGTTTCTCAATGGCCAGGTTATGGCGCTTCAATTCATCTAATTCTGCCCTATTTTTCTTGGCATCTATTACTGTTTTTGCTATTGCGGCTGATCCCCCGGCCAAGCTCCCCACAGCCCCGAGAGCAGCTAAGATGGCTGGGATGGTAAATATAAATCCCCCCACATGTGATTTTTTTCTTCATTGCTGTAATTTTTTTAATTGGGGGGTACTAAGTAACAATTTCATACCATGCCCCTTTGCAAGACAAGAATTTTTTTTCTTGCGCTGTTTTTTGGTCAAAAGACTGTCAATAGTTTTAAGAGATTTGAGACCTGCATAAGGTATTTGATACATAACACCCTTGGCCTTCATTGTAGGTTTATTATATACATATTCACAGCCCCCACCCCAATTTTTGTTTGGTGTTCATAGCTATGGTGGTTCCCAATGCTGCTATTTTTTCACTTAAAGAAGCATCTTTGCTTACAAATCTACCAAATGCAGCCTCTTCTAATTTCTTGTCTGCAACATGTCTCTTGTCAAGATCAGAATGTGTGTTGTATGCTATGTCATGGTCTCTACAAGCAGCATCTAGGGGATTAACACCAGGATCACCTCTGTTTAATCTATGGTCCAATTTTGTGCCTGGACCACAATACTGATAGCCTGGAATGTGTAGTTCAAATGGCAGCTTGTTTATAATGTCATTAACCAAGCCCCGACCCTCAGAAATATTCCAAAATTTAGGTGGTAGAGTATTAATAATTTTTATAAGATATCCAATCCCCTTAGTGTCATTCACTATAAAATTAGACAATTTGGTGCTTATCATGTCCATAATTCCAACTTTTTCATTGTAAAAATTGTGGTTGCCAGCATTTTCCTCCCCAGCTATCACCAATAACCTATCTACAAGTTTCCTGACATCATCAACCCACACAAATTCTTTAGGCAGGGTGTTGTATTGTTTGATTCCACTGCCAGTCTTGATTTGTGACCATATGGGCTTGATTAAATTATTGTATTTTGCTCCACTGCTAGACTTGACTCTTTTTTTGTGTGGGATCATTGTTCTGGTATAGAGCATCTGATTTTATTAATATTTCTTTGTAATATTCATAATCTTGATCTGTATAGCTGCCAGGCCTTTTCCTAGTCATCAGTTCCCACAATCCAGGTGTGCCGGGGTACTTAACAAAAGCACCTTTTTCTCCAAGACGAGATTCTGAATATACAATCAGATCATCCCCCATAAATGTTACTCTGAAATTGCCAATTCTATGTATGATGCTACCATCAAGCTCTGTGTCAGCATATAAGCCAAACACCTCATCTTTATTGTCTTTAGGTGTGGTTAAATATTTTTGAGCAAGAAGACCCAATTCAATAGGATCCTGAGTAGCTTCAATTCTTCTAGGAGCAATAGGACTAGGTGTATGAATACTGGAAAGTGGGGTGAATGGATAATCTAATATGTTTCTTGCAGCTACAGGTACAAGCTCTGTGATCAAATTTTGATTTTGCTCTGTAACAGTTTTGATATTTTTACCTAATTCACTAATAGCATCAATTACAGGCTGTTCTGTTTGTTTGTATTTTTCATAAATTCCTCGGTTCTCTGATTTCCATCCCTTAAATCTTTTTACAAGATAATCTCTTAATTTAAGATCATCAATAATTGGTCTTTTCATGTTTATTTATATATGTTTCAATGTCTAGAAAATTGTTGATTTTATTTCTGTATTTGCCAGTATTGGGTGTTCTTGTCATATCAATTGTGACAAACCCATAACTGTCCTGGTTCCAGCACTTACTCCAAATCTTGGAAAAATCATTGTAGCTCAAGTCCCCACCTACATATTCATCATGTATGTGTTTGAGGTTGGTATGATCTTGATGAAACACACATATAAAATTGCTGTTGTCTCGGATCAGTTGCTTGGGTATTTTTGAAAAAGTCTGTGCCAGGTAGAAGCAATCAATGTTTTTGTGCCGGCCCTGTGTAAAAAAATTTCTAACCTTGTTTTGATTATCCAGTATAATGTCATCAAACACAACAACAGAATTATCGAGACATTCATGAAGTGGCTTAACATCTGGTTCAAAAGTGGCAATATCCAATCCATCATATAGCTTCATCAGCTGCTGATATTTTAATTGTTCCAAGCTCTTAGAGAAGATATACAAGTGCCTGTTTTTCCAGTCTAACCAGTTGGGTGCCAATAAAAAATTATCAACCATTAGTGTAGTTTTACCACAAGCAGATGGCCCAACAATAAGACACCTAATATTATCAGGTAGCAATTTGCCATTTCTCTTATTCTGCTGTTCAGGTTCTGGGAGCCTTTTTATAACATCCCAGGTGTTCATATTATTATTTTGTTTGCATCGATCCAGCTGTGTTCTGGGAGTCCTAGCCATTTGACAAATAACTTGTTACCTTTTCTGCGGATGATTTTTTCTATGAGATATGTGTCAGGCTGTTTAGTTTTGCTGAGCTCTTGTTCATAGAGCCTGCCTTTGAGAATTTCTCCTCGGTGATCCTTTATTATATATGTGTTAAGGGTCCCGGGTTTAACTTGAACCACTGTAAATAATTCAGTGCTCCAGTTTCTTGTAAAGCCTCTTTTGAATAAGTGCTTATATTTGCTGATTCTTACTTGATCCCCCACCTTGTATTTGGCCTTTCTTATTGTTGGCTGGTATCTAGGATAATAAACAGTGCTGATCAATTTTTGCTCATCAGATGAAGTTACTTCAGAGGGTTTCATGTTGATTGTGGAATGGACCGAGTTGTTATATTTATGTAGAAGTTCTGGAAGAATATTAATCCATTTATAATTACCTTGGAGGGTAAATTGTTTATACATAAGATTTTTTAAGGTTCTGTTGAATCTCTCTACAATTGAGGCCTTGAGGTCACTGTAACTCGAATAATGTTGTATTGCCTGGCTTTTAATAAATTGTTGAAACACTGAATTATAAAATTCTTTGCCATTATCTGTTTGCAAATAGCGCGGGGATCTTCCACTCTGATTGATGATTGTCCTGATGGCTTCTGTAACACATTTTCCAGTCTTGGATATGAGTGGCACAGCCCAGGCAAATTTTGAAAATGTGTCTATTACAGTAAGTAGATACTTGTAGCCCTTGTTGATTTTGTCTAAGTTTTTCAACTGTCCACTTGCCATTTCAATCAAGTCGCTTTGCCATAAATCATCTATGCCCTTTGTGACTACTGGGAGTCTCTTAAAATCATGTCTGGCCTGTCTGTGTAATTCATCAACAATAATTTTTCTAGACATAATATGTAAACAAGAATATTGCAACTATGGGGTGTTCAGCAGCTGATGCTGCAGGATTTTCTAAATACAATTTGTCCCCTATTTGTATTTTAAATTCCAGAGAGCCATCATCTTCAGCCTAGGCTGTTTCTAATGTATTGGGATCTGTAAAATCCTCCAATTCTACACTGGTGATTTTCACTTTGTTATCAGCATTTGTTATTGATAAGGTAGGGTAGTGGTGTGCCTGTGGTTGAAGCCAATATTTGATCTTGATTGGTCTCCATGTGCCCCCAACAAAAAATTGGTAATAAAATTGTGCAGGGGACAGCATATATATTTTGCCACCTGGTGTAAATGGAGAATCATATTCTTTGTTGGGGATGCTGTACAATTCAAGAATTACAGAATGTTTTGGATTCTCGATTATGCCTGTTATTTCTTTTTCTGCTGTGAGCAATCTGCTTGTTACAGATTCAAGATGCTCATTGATGGTCCTAACAACATCATCATGGCCTGGCTTAATTTTTATGTCCACAGCAAGTTTCTTGTATTGTTGCACAATTTCTTGTAGCTGGGTGGCAAAAACAGACAGAGCATTTGCTTGATTGGATTCCATGGTCCCTAGCTGTTGCTTGATATTAGCTACAATTTGTTGCAAATTTTCAACAACTGCCAATTTTGAATTTTGAGCTGTAAGATCATGGACCTGTCTTCTGATATCCTCAAACAGGGCATGCAGTTCATTAATATGTTGATTGGTTGGAAGAGTGGCCATTGTCTGAGTGAGATGTTTGATCTCTGCTTGGATATTTTTGATATCTTCTGATTTCAATATGCGATTCACTGCTCTCTTAATATTTTTAAGTTCCTGTGATGTAGGCAGATTTGATACTGTATTTTGCAAAAATTCAAGTGCCAATTTCACATTGTTTAATTCAGAAGCATCAGCCACATTTTGCATAGCATTTTGGAGCAGGGCTATATCTGCCTGAGAGGGTGTGGATTGTTGTAAAATTTCAAGTTTTGTTTGGATATCATCAATCAAGTGATGAAAATGAGATAGTTCAGATTCAGTGTTGAGGTTTTCAAGCTTTGTGATTTGGTGCTGGACACTAACAAGAGTATCTACAATCCCAGGCAATCGGGATTCTAGTACATTTGCCAAATCACTTTGCACTGCTGCTATTGTACCTTCAAGATGGGTTATGGAACTTTGAATTTTTCCAAAATCTTCATATGTTTCAAGTTGCAGCTTAATATTTGCAACACTCCGAGTTATTGCATTCAAAGCATCAGAAGATGGCAAATTGTTCATAAAATTTTCAAGTGTCTCAATTTTTTCTTTAACCTCGGCTATGGCATTGTTCAGAGGGTCCAGATTAGGTATTTGGAGTGACTGAATCTGTTCTTTTAGAGTGGAAATCACTAGATCAAAATCTTCTTGTGATTTTATGCTTTTGACAATTGTTTGGAGCTGTGCCTGGACATTATTTATCTGCTCTTCTAATTGTTGTTTCAATTGCTCAGAGTTGTTAGCCTGGGTCTTAAATTTGGCTTGAAGAGCTGCTACAGCTTCTTCTAAACTTTGAAAATTATCTAATGTGGCCAGGTCAGTATATTTCTGAAGCAACAATTTGAGTTCAAAATCAATTTTAAGAAGAGGGTCCATGCATTGTGATTGCAAATTTGTAATTTCCAATTGAAAACTGGCATTGAGTGTAGTTTGTAAAGCTTGTAAATCACTTCTTAATTTCTTGACTCTGACATCAAGCATAAGAATCTCATCACTGTGATCTTCATGTCTTGTGTGGCCAAATATATCATTAGGCATTTTTGTTTTAGCGGTTATTTATTATTGAATATCTGATTCTTAATTCTATAAAAAAGGGTATAAGCTTGTCATATGATCCAGGGACCTCAATATATAAGCAGTCACCAGCAGAAACAGTATAAACAGTGCCGGAAATCATGTTTGAGTGCTTAATTCTATAAATATTTCTCCCTACTGAAATTTTAACATCACCCTCAGGGGTTGTAATAAATTGTAATTGCCCACCTACAGGTAATTGGTAATGATTTAAATTATTGTTAAATATGTACAATATTTTACCTGTTTCGTCATCAACATCTGTAAGTATGCTGTTCAGATGAATAATTAACAAGCCACTCAGTTTAGATATCATATCAGAAGAGGGTTGTGGTGTTGGCAGCTCCATAATAGCCCGTTTTTTGAACCCAAATAAGTTCATAAAGTAAAGTAAAGTGTTCCCCTGTGCTTAGCACCACGCCATGAAGGCGTATAGGGGGTGTGGGGGTAACGCCCCACACTTTCTTGATCCGGTCATGAGTGGGGGTGATGTGATCAGCACCACACCCCTGACTGCCTTTACCCCCCAGGTTTCCCCAGGTACCCATGTTATTCGACGCTGGGTGGGCGCCAGGGCCGCTTCCATCGTTAGAAAAGTTCCCGGATTTGAACCGGCTGGGGATCGAACCCGGGACCTTTAGCATGGTAGTCAGACGCGTTACCGACTGAGCTACCGCGGCCTAAGTTCATAGGCATGTTTATTTATTTCAAATCATGCTCTGTGTTTGGGCATTGATTCCCACTTTTCAAATCACAATAACCCCATGGTAGAGTATGTATTCCACATGACAAAATGCATCTCTTATCATCATGTGGGTCCAGAGCCACTTTTCTTACAATATTGCTAGTCAATAAGTGATCCACACTCTGAATTCTGGATTCTGATGTTTTGATTGTGCTACATGATTTGAGGCAATTTTTGTAATCTTCAAATTCAAGCTCTTTTTCCACAGTAACTCTGCCAATGCCCTTGGCTTTTTTGGCAACAACACCACTACATGTTTCAAAGCTATACATCTTGGCCCTTAACCCAGCAAATGCCACAATAACATCACCAAGTGTCTCATCTTTTAACTTGCCAGGCACCTTTTTGTTGTGGGGTTGAATCTTTGTATGTTCACTGGTATCAAAGTATTTAAACAATTCAGGCTGTGACATATCTTTATAAACATCTTCTGTTTTAATATCAAGAACAAAACTATCCATGTCCATGTACATCAATTTTACACAATCACCATAAAAAGGTTTCAACACATCATAATACAATTTTAACATTGCAATTCCAATATCACAGCCCCTACATAAATAGGTTTATCAAACTTAATATTTGTTTTTTCATGTTGAAAAGTGCCATATTTTCATCATAAATTCTTCTATAATTGAAATTAGGCTTTGCAACCAATTTTTTGCTCAGGCTGGGGTCAGTAATTATTTTAACATTGGTATGTTTTCTGACATTTTCAATAGTTTTGCCATACACAGAATTGACCATCAATTTAAACAAGACCTTATCAAATTGGCTTTTTGCAGATGTTCGAAGCTCTGTGTTTGTATTAATGTATGGCTTCAACCATTTTGAGTGCCTGAACCTCAAAACTTTTCCAACTTTGGTCACTTGAACACCATGATGCATCAGGAACTGGAGGTTTTTGTAATATATGACATAACCCTGTTTTGGCTCCAGAGTCATCATCAATTTCTTCTGTTTAGAGCCAGGTGAGCACTTAACCTCAGGAATTGGGGGCAGATCAGAAAATGTGTTGTGTAAATCATCAGGAATTGTCAGATCAACCTCTAAGAAGAGGCCATAGTTACTGTCATCAAAGTCCTGAAGATCTTCAATATTGAAATCTTCAACCCATTCAAGCCCTGCATGTGGCAGTTTTTGCATCATGGCATAACCATACAGGCTGTTTGCATCTACATACAGTATATAATTTGATGGCCGTGCTGGATTATAATCACGAATATATTTGTTATTTGCTCTGGCATATCTCTGAGAACATTGCACCATGCCTCCTCTTATACATTGCTCCATAAACAGATACATATCTTGATCTTGGATAAGATCCAATTGTATGTTAGTGTTTAAAAACATTGCAGCCCATGCTAGGCCTGGGCACTGTAAAAATACACTGGATCCAGTTCATAATTTTGCATGGAAGATTTTCTGAATGCCTGCAGTATATCAGCTAAGAGGGTCACATCAAGTTTTAAATATGCCATGTGATAATCACCAAATGTCTGGCATTTTAAATTGTTCCACATCAATTGGGCATGGTGATAATCATCATCAGTGATTCCAGATCCTCTGATTTTGCTGTAAAACTCTTCTTGTGGTGGCAGAGAACACTCATCAAATTTAGAAAAATCTGTAACATAATCATATGGATATACACCCTTCCGCCTAATTAATTTCAGGTCCTGATTTGGAAACAAAGCACATGTGATTTTGAATTGATCATCAGATAATTGAGTGGCCAGTGTGGCCAGGCTAGCAGATAAAATTCTGTATGAATCAAGAAATCTTATGTGAATAGGAACACCATTAACTTTAATTATTTTGCTAATAGCAATATATTTCTCATCATTTTCAGCTAAAATATTTAAATTCTGCTTCTCAAACCCCTCATATCTGATCAGATGATGAAAATCATAATTGGATGCTCCATGGCAAAATATTGGGACAAATTTTGGTCTCTTGATCTTAATATTACAGCTATTACACAGGGCCATTTTGAATTTACCATCTGTATGAGAATGGTGTTTCACCTTGATTTTTGTATCTGAAAATTCAGATTTACATACCGGGCATTTTTCTGCATTGTTGAAATCTTCAATCTGTTTCTCTGTTAAAAGCAACATAGGTTTTGATTTTAATAAGATATTAGATGCTATGTTATGGCACTCATTTTCTATTCTATGTGCAAATTTTTTGATGGCATCTGCTCCCAAGTATGAATCTTTTTTAGTAACAACACCATCCTGTACAATCACATAATAAAAACTAGAAGGTTCATGTAGCTGGTATGGTGTAATTGAAGATTCTTCAGGATCTGGATTGCAGAATGCAAGAGGTTTGAGGTTTGATTCAAAATCACAGACAATATATGCTGGGTGTTCCAACAAGGCTTCAAACTTTTTGAATTTTGCATTTTCTCTTGGATTGGGCATCACCATATGAACAGGTTTATAGTTGCCACAGTATTTCAGATGCTCAATTAACTTGTTTTTAGCAATTTCTGCATTCTCTTCACAAACCCCATTTACCATTTTCCTGCCATCAAATACACTTAAACATCTTCTGCACAACTTGAATATTGTATTGGATTTGTCTAGTTGTGTTCTCACTAAAGCTTCAAGATTATGTATCAGAGTGTAATGGTGTGTATCATCCCCTTCAATTAAGAGCAGATCAATCGGAACAGCAGAATCATCATCAAATGTACTGATTCTGAGAGGTGCTATCAAGCAATTACCATGGCCAGTGGAACAAATAAATACATTAATAGATAATTGTTTGCCATTGATATGCCTGGCCTTTTTTTTCAAATTTATCAATATTCTGAACAGACATTGGATATTCTAAACCCTCCATTGCCTCATCAAAATCGTGCTCATGTTGTTTGTAATAAGTTATTCTCTCAGGATGCCTTGAAACTGGAAACAAAGCAGCTAAAATACACCACAAAAAGCATTTCTGGTCGGTATTTTTTATATTAACCACAGCTGTTTTGTTTTTAATATTGGCAGGTAATGGCAGATATGTAGATCCTTGGAATGGGCTGAATTCAGAAATATTAACATATAACTTGTGTGGAGATCCGCATAGGCTCCATCCAGACTCTTTTGCCGCAAATTCAGAGTGTTTAATATTCAATTGATCTATCAACCTGCTTATTATTTTGTCTGAATTTGCATTTGAATATACCGGTACAGTTTCTGTTATGTGGGGCTGTGTAAATTTTGTGCCGTTTGGCTTCTTATATTGTGCAAACAATTTGAGGGAGAGCTTATAAGAGCCATTTTGTGCATTAAGAATTGCCTGCACATCAGGATTTACACTGTTCAAAAAATTCTTAATACCACATCTTGGCTCTGATACAAACCGATAATCTCTTAATTGGCCATTAAAACTGCTATGGATGGGTTCATAGCGTGGCTGTTTTGCCGGTCCAGCATTAACAGGTGCTTCGTGCTTCCTTTTCAGACCAGATGTAGATGGTTGTGGGGGCAATGTTGATGACTGTGCAGAGCAAGTATCTTTATGTTTATATGTAAAATATTCCATGCTATATTTTCTATGGCGTTTGGGGCATATTTTTGTGGGAGTTCTGTATTTGCCTGGGTCACAATTTTTTTTGTGTCTAGCCCAATTAGAGCTAAATATATTTTTATTGCATTGATTACAATGTTTTTGATTTGGCATTTTTATTATTAGTTTATTATATAAAATTTCTTGGGTTTCAAATCAAAATTTTATGCTTAATAAAAAATATCAGTTGGGTTCAGCACTGTGCTTTGTATATTTTGTATGTGTGTATGTGTGTTAATATTTTTGGCTTTGGTATTTATATAAAATTTCTTGGGTTTCAAATCAAAACTCTATACTTAATAAAAAATATCAGTTGGGTTCAGCAGTGTGATTTATGTGTGTGTGTGTGTGTGTGTGTGTGTGTGTGTGTGTGTGTGTGTGTGTGTGTTAATATTTTTGGCTTTGGTATTTATATAAAATTTCTTGGGGTTCAAATCAAAACTCTATACTTAATAAACCTATGACAGGTTGTCAAAAATTCTGTATATTAAATCAAATAGATTTGTAATTCAATTTATACAAATCTGCAATATTTTTGTGTTTAAAAAATATGAGCAGCACTGCAACAACACACCCTTTCTCTTCAACAGCTCTTACAATACTGGCTGATATGCAATGCAAAATCTCTTTATATACCCTAAGCACGGACCGCATTGAAAATATCTGAAACAATAAGCCAATCAGAATATAACACATCATCACATTATGTCATAACCAACCAATCAGAAAACAACACGTGTCTAATAATTTGTTGCACAGCATGATGCAATATAAATAAACCAGAAATAGGCCACAACTTGGCCACAAGTGGACCGGAAGTAGGCAAACCGGAAGTAGGCAAACCGGAAGTAGACCGGAAGTGGACCGGAAGTAAACCGGAAGTGGACCGGAAGTAAACCGGAAGTGGACCGGAAGTAAATATGTGTGGGTGGGTGTGTGGGTGGGTGTGGGTGGGTATGGGTGTAGGTTTTTGGCTTAATTTCAGGTGTATCCAAAAACAATATCAAGAAGAGCATATTTTTAACAAATTTATGGACAAAAATCTCACAGAAGTGCTTTTTATAAGTGTAGGCAAATCAATCTGAGGGGGCCCTTCATTTCACAGAAAATTCCCGAGGGCATTTTTACAAAAATCTTGGATTAGGCAGGGTTCCACACTTGAGCAAAAAGCTCATATGGGCATGTTGAGCTAGTTTTAAGTGTAAGCAAATCTGCCTGAGGGGGGCTCTTCATTTCTCGGGTTTATAATACCACAAATACAACTACTCAAATAGTTGATTGATTGTTTGACTTCATTTATTTTTACTTTGATTTTCCACAACTTTTGGCTAATCGCGATGATGATATGATAAATTTCATGAAGGAAGAGAGACAAGGAACATCCATGGCCAAGCCAAGAATTGAACCCAGGATCTCTGGCTTAGTAGTCAAATCAAATCGTTTTTTTTTATTTTGGAAAGGGGGTGGGAGTTTACATGTACTTTATTTAGTAGTCACTCCTCATTTTGAAATCTTTTCCTGTCTTTGACGGTTTTTTTTGGGGGGGGGAATACTGCCCTAAAGTTTGGGAGGTGTTATGACCCACACCAAACCCCCCCTCCCTCTTGGGCATGCCACTGATTGCTACCCCAACTGGTCGACATCACTGCACATCACTGACAATGATGCAAGCATTCATAGAATATATTTGTATACCATTCTTTATTCGAAAAACATAAGCTAAACTACTGCACATTCTGTGATCTTATTTGCTCATCACTTCTCAGGAACCTCTGGTGGTGCAGCACCATAAACACAGCTTCAACTAGTTTTATCCTTCAATGAACTGCAGGTTAGGATGTTAACAGATTTTTTCAAGACAATATCCAAAGAATGCTGCCACATGTGCAGAACATAAAATATTTTTATTTTCTTGTTTCTTCGACAAGCTTAGGGAAACTAATCACGCTTGGAATTTTACTATCTTTGATCCTTCTTTCAGTTCTTCATTGCTTACCTGGTTCATTCGGATGCAACAATTAATCATGTGTGAGCGAACATACATGCACACATACACAGTGAGAGAGAGGGGGGAGGGGGACATTAAATTCCTCCATTAAGAACCCAGTTAATGTCTGACAAACTCAAACAGAAAATTCTCAAGAAACAAGTATACATGCCTGCATTGCTCACTCCTCAGGCTCTGTGTTTCAGGGCACTGATGACCTTCCCTTCACACACTTATCAGAATACAGGAGTAATGAAGTGCTTCCAAGTCCATTCTGTAAGAAGAGGACTGTTTCTTTTGATCGAGACAATACAAGTTATTACTAAAATTAACCACCATAGGAAAGAGTTTAAAAACACATGGAATGTAAATTTTTAGTTATATTTGGGAGAGAAGTGTGCTAAAGTGAAAACTTGAATGATCACAGAAAAGTGAAAAAACTACCACTCTTTGAAAAAAAAAACACTCAAAAACAAGGTCCCTAGCCATTTCAGGATTCAAAGTAAATTATCAAAGAAGTGTAATCCCATCTGTGAGTTCAAGCTTTAAGATAGTGTCAAAGATTAGAAGTTAACTGCCTTCAAGCCCATTTGCATGTCTGCATGTGATAAAGCTTTTAAGTACCTGTTAACTAGTATGTTTGTGGAAATAATTTATCAATGTGAAAGAAAACACAATGCTGTTTTGTCATTCAGAATTCCTCTACGTGCATCCAAATAATGCATGTGTTGTGAAAATTACCTTGTTTTATTGATATTTTAATGTAGTATTTTTATGAATGCAATACTGTAACACAGTTATCATCACACATGAGGGACTCCAAATTAAATATACTGTGCAGTGACATAGCGGCAGCCCCTACAAACCCTGAAATGCCAGGGCCACAAAGTTTAGGTGCCTCACAATGTTCAATATAATCAATACTAAATTAGTATAAAATTGGACTTACTTAACGTGAGTGAGTATGAAGTTTTGAAAACAACATTTCGGGGTACAACTGCCACCTTCTTCAGGTTCTTATTTTCTCTAGGCACTAATCATTATGCCCATAGGCAGAGTTAAAACTTAAAAAATACTAAAAAAAATAACATGATTAAGTTCAGTTACTACATTTTTTGTTATGAAGCCATACCGTAAATCTTGACATGATGGCATGTGAGGTAATTGCGCCACAATAGGGGGTAGTTCTTACAAGTGGGATTGGAAACATCTGGCTCTGTTTGGCTGTCTGCACATTCTTTAGCCGGTGTTATTTGACAACATTTAGAGGAACTTAATATTCAAAGAAGTGCAAGAAGAGCTAAATATAATTAGCCCTGGAACTCATGAACTCCATAAGTTGAGCGACACTTGCTGGTCTTGCAGATCTATTTCAGTTTTAAGTGTCAAGAGAAATTATCCTGCCCTTGCTGCTGTACTCACTGCAACAGCGTCTGATTTAAGACATTCTAAAAACCCTGAAGCCAAAGGCCTGCTTTCAGCTATCAAATCGTCGGATTTCATTGTGTTTATCAGTATTTTTTGAGTATCTCCCCCTCATAAATGTTTTATCCCAGTCCCTTCAGAAAGCTGATACCTCAATAGCTCAAAGTTCCAGTGTAGCCAACGGAGTGATTAAGAATCTTGAGTCCCTGCAAAACGAAAACACTTGGGACAGAAAATGGAATGGAATAAAGGGGGTTGACAAAGAATTAGGTCTAAACAATTTTGAAGGTGGAGGTGAGATGAAAGAAGGTAAAATCCAAAACCGCCTAGACTGATATCAAACAAATTAGATGCTTATCTGGTTTGTTCTTCAGTTGGCCAGAGAACCAGAGAAGAGACATCTGCTGAAACACTTTCTGCATTTCTAAGTGAAGAAAACTGGAAGAAAAAATACAAGTGTAATTTTTTTTATTCATTGCTGGATATTTTGATTGGCGAACTAAAAAGAAGATTTAGTGGTGAAACTTTGGAAGTTGCTGAAGCCAGTGAAAGATATATTCGTCTGGATGAAGAAGGAGCTGCATGTTTCATTGAGATTTACTCCATTTCTGGTACAATGTTGAAGGCAGAAATTACCAGTTTAAGAAATGGAAAGTTGAGGTTTGAGTTTGATATGTGCGCCTTTGAAGAATGTTGTTCCAAAGATATTGAACAGTTTTGAGCAAACATACAGAAACATACAAAAAAATTAGCATTCTTCTGAAAATTGCTCTTAACCTTCTAGCGGGCACGTTCATAATCGTGTCACCAGCGGTCGCGTGATGCATTTTTTATGTCATTTAGTATAATTCATTATGAGCAAGGATTTTTATAATATAAACGTAATTTTTTTTGGGTCTACATTTATTTATATCATATCTGAGGTTAATATAAATGAAACATATTCAATACAAGTTATAATGCTGAAAAAAATAAAAAAAAATACAGTATGTAACTTATTACATATTTATAGTGCACCATGCTTTTCATCAGCAGGCGCGTTTCGTAGTTTTTACAACAGATATTCCTGCTGAAAACCTAAATGTTACAAGTATTTTTTTATTTTTTTCAGCATTCTAACTCGTATTTCAATACGTTTCATTTGTATTTACCTCACATATGATATAAATAAATGTAGACCCAAAACAATTTACGTTTATATTATAAAAATCCTTGCTCATAATGAATGATACTAAATGATTCACTGTCATATTGATTGACTTCTATATATGCGTCACTTAAGTCACTATCACTTTCATATTCATGTGATCCCTCTTCATCAGAAGAACCTTGGAGGATACGCTGAATTTCGCTCACGTCTACGTTTTGTCGACTCATTTTCAACAATGACCTGAATAAAAAATTATAGAACAGGAGCAGGCGCGCAGCTCAAACTTTACGACACGGTGTCCTGATCTGAAATAAACAACAATTGACAGAGTATAACATATGGATTAGTAACAATGACTGTTAATATGAAACACAAAATACCTCTTTGAGGAATACATAAGAAAATTTAAGAAAATTACTTTTGGCGTAAATTTTGCGCAGGCGCGCCCGCTCGAAGGTTAACCTGCCATCACATAGTGCCACTTGTGAGAGGACATTTTCTGCTATGAGGGAAATCCACAACTGGTTGCGTTGCACAATGGGCCAAGAGAGATTGAACAATTTAATGATCTTATACTCTGAATCAGATGTTGTTAAAAAAATAACTTAGATGATTTGATTGGTTTGAATTGGTGTTTTAACCTTATAGCGGGTGCATTCATAATCGTGTCACCAGCAGGCGCGTGACGCATTTTTTACGTCATTTAGTATTCATTATGAGCAAGGATTTTTATAATATAAACGTAAATGTTTTTGGGTCTACATTTATTTATATCATATCTGAGGTTAATATAAATGAAACATTGAAATACAAGTTAGAATGCTGAAAAAAAAAGAAAAAAAAACAGTACGTAACTTATTACATATTTATAGCGCACCACGCTTTTCATCAGCAGGCGCGTGTCGTACTTTTTACGACAGATATTCCTGCTGAAAACGTAAATATTACAAGTTTATGTACACACACTTTACATTCCAAGTTCAAGAGGGGCCGAGTCGAGTAAAAATTCTCTACGTCATATGAAAAATTATGGGCAGACTATGGCAATATCCTGTGTACACACTCCCGCCTCCTCCTTCCCTCACCGCATACACACACACACACACACACACACACACACACACACAAACACACACACTATATACTATATCTCGTATAAACTTAGTAAACTAAACCAAATAATAAGAAATTACTTTCACATTTTCGGATATGTCCGTAACCTCAAAACATCCTGGGAACGAGCCTAGCTACCAAAGTAGGTCAAGTCCCGATTAGCCTTTCTGTGCATGAAGCGGACTCACAAACAAAATCAATCAATATATTCTATTCGAGAAACTTGAAGGATACGCTGAATTTCTTTAACGTCTACTTTTTGTCGACTCATTTTCAACAATGACCTGACGAAATAATTACAGAACAGGAGCAGGCGCGCAGCGCAAACTTTACGACACGGTGTTCTCATCTGAAATAAACAACAATTGACAGAGTATAACATATGGATTAGTAACAATGACTGCTAATATGCAACACAAAATACCTCTTTGAGGAATACATAAAAAGCGTAGGTCGACGAATTCAAAGGAAACACAAGAAAATTAAAGAAAATTACTTTTGGCATAAATTTTGCGCAGGCGCGCCCGCTCGAAGGTTAAGTTCACTTTATGCACCGTAAGGCTAATCGGGACTGGGCCTACGGTTTAAAGTGGGATCCGAACCACTGTGCCATGTGCATCCACCGGGTATCGAACCCGGGACCCCTTGATTACAATGCGACGACGCTACCACTGCGCCATCGGGGAAGCCACGATTTGATTGATGTGTACAGTTTGAAGAAAGAAAAATGTTGAGTCAACAGTTACCATTGAGGCATCGAAAGAACTTTTCATTTTAATTTTTCTAAAATTTCTGAAGCTTACTATTGTACCATAGCTTTTTTAAAGTACAAAGTATTGTATCAATAAGAAATAATGAAATACAAAGTGCAATAATCATACTGTTTTGCTTCTTTAAAACTGACAACCAATATACTAATTAATATTTGTTTACTTAAGTGAGGAAATTTAACATTTTCAAATCTAAAAGACCTAAAACTCACTGTTTTTAAGTTGTTTTTGGGGTCCTAACCTCACATATCCTAAATGTGCCTTCATGGCTTGGTGCTATATGCACAGGGAACTTTAAGTCAACCTTTACCTGTATATATTGTATTCGTTTCTGTACCTCTGCGTAACTAAGTTTATTTTTTACATATGCGAACCCTCTGCTATGTCAATGGCTGAGGGCCCCCTAAAGGCTTACTTATCTCCAGGCCCCACCGCACTGCGGGGTTTTGCGGCTTGTAGATCCAGCACTGATCATATGCTTCTCCCAGAGTCTGGCTCCCCCAAAGCAAAAGCTCAAACTCTGCCCATGATTATGCTGCGTCACAAAGTGTTAAAAAAGGATTAGGTTAGAGGTTGAGTTAAAGAACTCTTAAAGTAATCACTGCCAACATTCCTGTCTAAAAGCCACCAGTTAAAAATCGCGTTTTAAGAAAGTTCCCCATTTCTCGTGAGACCTCTTAAAACCGGGGTCCTAAAAATCGTTAAAACACGTTCTGTTGCTCAGCCAGTACTGGCGATCAATGGGGTACTTTTTTAAAACAGGATTTTTAACTGGTGGTTTTTATACAGGAATGTTGGCAGTGATTATTTTAAAGTGTTCTTTAACCCAACCTCTAACCTAATCCTTTTTAATACTTTGTGACATGGTATAATGATTAGTGCCTAGAGAAAATAAGAACCTGAAGAAGGGGCCAGTTGTACCCTGAAACGTTGTTTTCAAAACTTCATACTCACTCACGTAAGTAAGTCCAATTTTATACTAATTTAGTATTGATTATATTATATAGTGAGTAACATGCACTACACGTAAATATGTATCTCACAATGTTCTCTCTCTCTGTGCTCCTGAAATGTTATATAATCCAATTAATTCAACAGATAGTGTTGGTTTTTTTTTTAAAAAAAATGGATTTACAAAACAGAAATTTGGTTCCCAATAACATATATGAAGACATCTGTGATAATAAGCAGCAGCGTACTGTCTCAGCTAGAGGGGTTCAAGCAACTTGATATATGGGTCTCCTCCAAAATGCAAAATTAACTTACTTGTTTTCAGATGGCCATAAATAAGAAAATATCCATCATCTCATACCTTTATAGTTACTTAGTTGTCGTAAACTTAGTGTAGTGAAATGTAGTACAGTTATGAATCCAGTAGAAAGATTCATTTGCTCAACCAGTCGATGCCTTATTGCTATACAATAAAGAATCAAACTTGATAATGCATGACCTTTTACCAGTAATATTAGTCTTACATGTGATATTTAATATGGCCGGCCCCCATGGCAGAGTGGTTAGGGCATCATGCTACGACACCTGGGGTCCCGGATCGAATCCTGGCCTGGGAATGGATGTTTCTGAGTGTCCATTCATCAAGTTCATCATCATCACTCAATCCTCATCTTCGCAAATTAGCCAAAATTGGCACAAGTAGCAAAGTACAATAAAGCAATTCAATCAATCAATCAAGATATTTAAAATGTAACTTCCCACCAAATATTTTCAAGAGGGCCGGGGGGGGGGGGGGGGGCAAGCCTCAATGTGAAATTGAAATAAGATCTGAGATAAGTTTTCCACATTGCCCACACCTGTTACGTTTTACTTCAAAGAGGCCCAAAAACTCAGTGGGAGGTGGAGTCGTCCAGGGGCAATTAGCCCTTCTGCCATGCAGGGTATACAGCGTATAGGAGTTAAATGTCACCATTATTTTGGAGGATTTTGTAAAGTCCATTTTTCTTATACATTGCAATTTTGTGGATATTTCTGTCGAAGCAGTTCTTCCTTTCCAAGCCGAAGTGAAAATTCCTAACTGCGAATTTTCCTGTGTGAGTTTGGGAATGGAAGGAACTAGGAAGGATATTTATGTGATATATGGATCAACTTGAGGACAATGTAGTAGGTGGAGCAGGATGCTTTGCAAATTATTCTATTTGGGGATATTTATTTATGTATTTTTCTTAGCTGGGGAGATAGCATTCCCGTGTGTCCCTTCCCCCCCCCCCTCACACAAACATTTCGAGCACCGATAATTTGTTAATGAAAGGATTCTTGTTTCATGAAGAAATCTTCAAGATATATCAGTGGTCTATTGGAAAGAAATGGCATCATTAAAATTATGAATAGTAATATTGAGGTCCACTAACACCAAAATTGAACACCGTATCTGTGTGGCAACCAGGGTTTCGGAGCAGAGCGGATCAACGCTCCGACTGTTGCCCACGCTCCGGAGCGAGGAGCGAGATTCTAAGAAATGGTTCGCTCCGCTCCGGAGCGGAGTAGCGGGAATCGGAAAATTTCTCGCTCCGCTCCGGAGTGAGGAGCGAAGTTTTAGAAAATGGTTCACTCCGCTCCGGTGCGGAGCGCTACCTTCACACGCTCTGCTCCGGATTGGAGCAGAGGAAGTTGGAAAATTTCTCGCTCCGCTCTGGAGCGAGGAGCGAAATTTTAGGAAACGGTACCTTGTGACGCTCCGCTCCGGAGCGAGGAGCAATATTCTAAGAACTTGCCCACTCCACTCCGGAGCGACTCGGGAGCGCTCCGAGGTTGGATAATAAGAGTGTATACAGAAAACTAACGATCAAAGGTTCCGAGTACATTAGTAATTTTTGTTTGTGGAATTTGTACGGCATTTGAAAATCGCCCGTTATTGTAGTTATAAAACTGATTATTACTAAAGCTAACGCCACGGAAACAGTCCAGAAAATATTACGTCACTCACCTACAGTGTTGCCAATAAGCAAGGAATAATCCTTACACAATACACCAGGGAAGGCACATTCAACCGCATACGTACAGTCAGGACACTGCCGGCTTGTAATGAATACATTGACTTTCAATGGAATCGTTACAAGCCGGAAGTGTCTGTGACTGTACAATGTGTCAACTGTGAAGCGTAGAAGAAGTATGGCAAACCTGGAGGGCCAGGGGTGTGGAGGAGGCAAGGGGAAGCTTCGATCTTCACTGGACTGTTTTCGTGAAGAGAGCGATATTATTATTATTATTATTATTATTATTATTATTATTATTATTACATTTTCATTATCACTTTTACTACTCTACTACTACTTCTGGGGACAATATATTTCAATAGCAGGTGTGCCACCTGTGGTTTTATAAGTTGAGAGAATGGAACCACTCTCTCATTTCCTGCCACCAGGGATCGCGACTGAAACTCATATCGATTCAACTTCTGGTTCGGGCTAAGCACTTCGGCATATCGGCCCGACGTTACAGTCCACGTCGCGGGAGAAGTGAGTTATTCCGGAATATTGGTTCGAGTAACACTGGCGAAACTACTGCAGAAAATCCATTCGACCTTTTAAAAGGCCAGGAGCGCGCAGAGGAAAGGCGAAGCAAATTGTACGGAGGAAGATAAAAGGCAGACAGGTGTTCATGCAAAACACTCGCTGGTGCATGATTGTCATATCTAACTTTCTTTTACGCTGGTTATGTATGATACTTTGAATGTATGAAAGGGAAAAGTTTAAAGTAATTGGAAATTCAGGTTGCTAATTTTAACTTTTCGATTTTTGAATGTATGAAGTTGAAAATCGGAATCATGCTTATTAATGTTACCGTCGGCCAATAAGGAAACGTTTTAATTTGAAATAGCTACAGAGTTTTCATATCTAACTTTTTAAAAATCCTGACACTAGAAAGTTGAAAACCGGCTTAACCAAAAATGTAAGTTGACACATTTGGTTTACTTTTATGAAGGTATAAAATCGAAAATCGGAATGCTGTTTTTATACAGCCGAACCGGGGAATTTAAATAGTATGAAATACAGGGTTGTCATATCGATTCTTTTTCCCAATTTTAAAGGCAGGAAGTTGAAATAGGTATTTAATGGTTACATACGTATACTACTTCAAAAATTACAAAATGTCTGATTGCCATATCTAACATTTCAAGTTTGTAAGCAGTAACCTGGAAATAGGCATGGTGGTTATAAGAAAATAGCAAAAATTTTGGAAAACGACGAATGGAATGTTGCTATATTTAACTTTCTGAGTCTAGAAAGCCAGAAAACGTATACGTATAAAATTAATATTTTTTGTATTGAGTATGTTGTACACAGCAAACTGAAAGCAAGTTTTCAGTAATGAACAATGTGTAGTCAGCAGATAAGTCGAAACAAGATGTATAAACCTTAATAACCGTGATAAACACAAAATGTAATATTATCTACTTGGATAGGGTCATGTCCTGAATTTTATGGTTTCATTTTGAAAAACAGGGCTGCGAGCAATACGTGCCTTCCTCACTAATGGCATTTGATTTTATTTTTGTTACTTAGCTTTGAATTTAGGCTAATCGCGACGATGATAATGAGAGAATTGATAAATGTGTACTGAAAAAAAAGTAGCGCGCTGTACCCCGACAACATAGTGGTAACAATGTCGCCTTGTAATGAAGGGGCACTGGGATCGATACCCGGTGGAGGGACATAGTGGCTCGAATCCCACATTAGGTAGGATTTAAACTGTAGGTCTATTCTCGATAGCGTATTGTTGAATCTTAAATCCACCAAAAGTCCATAACACAAGGCATTGTTTCAACGTATGTTGAATGTATAATTGCAATGTATATTGTGATAAATTAATCCTTAAGCAAATATACATTTATAATTCTGTTTAACAATAAGACACTTCACTTTCCTTTACATCTATTCACAAGAGCATAAAAATACAACTTGGAAATTAATTTCCAAATGAACAACCTCTTATTCATATCTTTTACGTATGTGTGTGTGTGTGTGTTTTCTGAAATCTGGCAAAGTCCTAATAATGTATCCACTTCTTTTTGTGAAAGTGAAGAGAAGAACAACACGCACAAGTAATACTTTTAAAAGAGAACAATCTAGCCAGTATTGGTGTAGCATAATTCTAATACAACTGGCAACACTGGAGCTGTCTGGCAAAGGCGATGTCTCTACCATGTACGGATAAGTCGAACACAACGTACAGCGCAGCGAACCAAGTTCTCAACCCCGAAAGCACACACAAACACCCTCCTCCCCTCTTGAAACGGGCACAAGAGCAAAGCGCTAGCCGATTGCACTGAGTCACCTGCAAGGAACACGGAATATGGTACAAAACGAAGCTGTCTGTTGTATGGGGGAGGTGGGTCGGACAAATCCGCAAAGCAGAAAAACTGATTGCTTGAAATTATTCGTAACCCATTCAACACATAACATTCAAACTTTTATATCTAAGAGTCACAATACAAAATAGTTCATCTCAATACAGAAATACTATTTACGTAATTCATATTTCAACTTATATCAAATGAACAATTTACGTACTATAGCTCTCTCTCTCTCTCTCTTTCTTTCTCTCTCTCTCTCTCTCTCTTTCTCTATTGAGCCAAAACAACATTCTTGTATTGTTTTACCAACGTTTAATGTGCATGATTGATTGATTGATTTAGTTCATTTTACTTCTCTTCTTTGTCACTTTTGGCTAATCGCGAAGATGGAGATGATTGATGTTATGATTAAATTGATTAACGATACACACAAAGATTGTACACTCGCCTTACTTAGTACTCCGGCAGTTTGTTTCTTTATACAGCATATTTGTAGAAGATACAATTCAACATACAAGTGTATAAAACAAACTTATTACTAACTTCGTTGACCATGTACAAGCCCATGCCGGATTTTGAACCACCCCACGGATCCCTGATGTCATAGGGTGCTGTGCTGTAGAGCGAACACAAACAAAAATGCTTTTACCAAAAGTCCCCGCGCACCTCCCCCTTCACCCGTTCGACTAGGGCCATAAGGAAACATGATCCACTCTGTCCCTCCCCTCCAAGTGGGGGCGATCATGCAGACCAAGAACTAGAGTACGTGGAAACAGGACTGCAGGCTCTTTTCCATGTGGTTCCACTATAACTACTCCGTCACGGAAGTCAGCTTTAATGTGACATTTCCCATTATTCTTAGTTGCAATACTGCATTCGTGTAAAAAAACAACTCCTAACCGGATCGGAGCGTGCTGTCAAAAACACCATGCTCCGGAGCGGAGTGCTGTTGTCTCACGCTCCGCTCCCGATCGGAGTGTGCGTCTAAAAAATCTGAACGGAGCGGAGTACTGCTGTATCATGCTCCGCTCCAGATCGGAGCGTGTGTCCCAGAAAGCCGAACCACTCCACTCCGGAGCAGAGTGCTGTTGTATCACGCTCCGCTCCGGATCGGAGAGTGCGACTCAAAAAGTCGAACCACTCAGCTCCGGAGCGGAGCGTGTCTCTCAAGAAATCGAACCACTCTGCTCTGGATCAGAGTGCTGTCGTACCACGCTCCGCTCCGGAGCGAGGAGCGGAGTAGAAATGATGCTTCGAAGTTGCTCTGGAGCGCTCCTTTAGTACGCTCCGCACTCCGCTCCGAAACCCTGGTGGCAACAGACTTTTTGGGGGTTAAGTCCTTTCAATTGGCATTTCATTGAGTGACACATTTTCAGTGAATAGAGTCTCATCGCTGCATTATTATCTCTCTCTCAAGACTTCTGCTGCTATTTCTTCCTAGCAGAATTAAATTGACCTCATGATGTTAGGTCACCACCGACAATCTAAGAAGTCCAGTTCAACCCCCATAACTGAAATAATAAGTTTTCTTGAGTATGTTACTCACTATTAGTAGTAGAAGCCTAATGCGAATAATTCTCATGTTGAATCTTGGCCTGGCACAGACAGGGGATTGCTTTTGGGGTTGAAGGTGCATCCATCTCAAAGTCCAAAAGAGGAGTGTTTAATAATTTATCCAAACAGTATTTTTTGATATATCTGTGTATTATATGAAAAGCTCGAGTGTAAAACATGGTAAGTGACATTAAGAAAAAAGTTATTAGAAGCTATACAGTAGATAAATTGTTTTTGTGTTAGGTTTACCAATTTCAGAAGGCTTCACTGAGTCCAATGCAAATTGTATTATATGGCAATTTCACTTGAAAAATGAAGGGATGGCACATTTTACTCAAAAATGACCAAAATGTCACCGTGTTTTATACCCGAGAAACCTTATTTTTTAAAAAAAATGTTTCAAGCAAGGAATACAAAGGATCAGGAACAAAATATTTGGCTGCCCCCTCCTCCAGAATCCTTTCTGTACTGCTACATTGGAGTAAGAGAAAATATTTCTAATTTCTTCTTCCAGTTATTTATCAGAGATTCAGACCATACTGATTTAGTTTCGAGCAGGAACATAGCTAGGTTGTTCAGTTTGGGGTGTCCCAAACGTAAGATTTTTCTATCAAAGTATTATAAATTAAGAAACTATTTATACACCATATATAGACCTATGCTGAATGCATACATAATATATGTATGTGTGTGTATATACCGGGTGAGTTTTTTAGCTTGACACAACGAAATATCTCGAAAAGTATGCATCTGATAAAAAAAAGTTCTGAATGAAATTTGTTCGTCACGAAGAGGCTCATCCAATGATGCCAAACTCCACCCCCACCCCCACCTCCTGGGGGTGGGTTGAGGGGCAACTTTAAAATCTCAAATGGGAACCCCCATTTTGTATTGCAGATTCGGATTCTCCAGAAAAAAATATGTAGGTTTTGTCTTAAACTTGTTTGTGGATTTGTGATAGATGACACTGTAATTGCAAAAATGAAAGATTGCGGAAATGGTAAAAAAATGCACTTTAAATCGCAAAATGATGTGAGGCATGTTGAATTTTTATAAGAAACTGCATTTAGCATAACCCAGGAACAACGACGTGGAAGTAGCAGTATTTTGTTCCCATCGAGGTGCTTTCTTAAGGTGAGTCCCCTCGCCTCTCACCATCGGGGTGCTTGTTTTAGGTGAGTCCCCTCGTCTCTTACAATTGGGGTGCTTGTTTTTAATAATCATCTTACAATAAGTGCTCGAAAATGTCACCACCCACTTCGATACACTGATTTATCTGCACTTGGAATGCTTGGACATAACTGAGAAGCATGTCCGGTGTAATTTTTCAACATGCATTGGTGAATCGCTTGATCATGTTCTCACGCGTAGTTGGTAGTTCATTATAAACTTCACTCTTCACATAGCCCCACAAACAAAAGTCAGGCAAAGTAAGATCTGGCGATCTTGCAGGCCAAGACACTGGACCATCTCTTCCGATCCACCGATGGTTGTACACGAGAATCTAATACTTCCCATGCTGTAACGGAATAATGTGCTGGACAATCGTCATGTTGAAACCACATTTTCTGTCGCACATCTAAGAGAAGGTCTGCAAGCAATACTGGAAGTTCGTTGTGCAAGAAGTTTTGATATTTCTCACCATTTAAGTTCCCATCGATAAAATATGGACCAATATGTTTATCGCCAATTCCACACCAAACATTTACATTCCAAGGGCGCTGATGTTCAACTTGGCGTAACCAAGACACTCCAATAATGCATGTTGTGTCGATTAATTGTACAGTGGTTTGTAAAAGTCGACTTGTCAGTGAACAAAGCTCGAGTAAAGAAATAGGGGTCTCCTTGTATTTGCTGAAGCGCCCATTGACAGAATGTCACTCGGTTCTGAAAATCATCGCCAAGAAGTTCTTGATGCAAAGAAACATGAAACAGATGATATTTTCTGCGCTTCAGTATTTGGCACACAGTAGTCTGCGAAATTCTCGATTCATGACTTATTTGTCGACTACTAATGTGCGGGTTATGAGCCACTGCAGCTAATACTGCAGTTTCATTATTTTCTCCAGCAATTGTTCTTTGGCGATTTTTTTTTTTTTTTTTTTTTTGGTTGTACAGTTCCCTCAGTGGAGAACTGTTGAACAACTCTGCGAAAAGGTGCATGCGATTGCACCCGGTCTGGAAAACGTTGAACATAAAGAAATACAGCATCATTGATATTCCTGCCACTTTCTCCATAAATGTACACCATTTCAATTTTCTTTTGCTCCATTATAGCCTGCATTGTAACCACTAATGGAGTCAAGGAAGAAAAACACTACTTCCGTCCTCTTCTTCAGGCTTTGTGGCAGATTATGCCATGTCTGTGTGACTAGGAAATAAGGTCAAATAGTCTTTAGGAGAAAACATGCGGTCTTGAAACATGCTCGGCAATCTGTTCAAAATATTGTTAACCACTTATAAAACTGTAAAACATTGAAAATTTCAAAGCTCCGTAAAAACCTTTGACCATGTGAAAATAAACAATCTCACTTCCACGAAATGGATCGTCGAGTTAGTCATCTTCACAGCTAATGTTGTGCCGCCGATGGCTGGTACTGACCCTGCCCACTTGCTTCCTCCCTCCCCCTCCTTTTCCACGCTCCTCCTGCATTATTACATCATCCCTCCACCTTGGAACTCCTCTATCATCATGAACGCTCATGTCATTTATTTCGTTACATTAAAGCCTATTTGTTTTTATCTTCTTCCATTTTTTTTAACATCTTTACCCATCTTTCCTCTACATTCACTTTCTTCAACGTTTTACAGTTTTATAATTGGTTAACCTCGTTTTTAACAGATTGTTGAGCATTTTTCAGTACCACATGTTTTATCTTACAAACCATTACACCTTGTTTCCTGGTCAAGCAGACACGGCATAATCTTCCACGAAGCCTGACGAAGAGGACAGTGTATTCTCGAGAATTGTGCCAAATCTTACTTCTTGCGATTACAGCGCCAGCTATCACAAATCCAAAAAAAACAGTTTCAGACAAAACCTATGTATTTTTGTCTGGAGAATCCGAATCTGCAATAACAAATGGGGGTTCCCATTTGAGATTTTACAGTTGCCCCTCAGTGAGTTTGGCATCATTGTATGAGCCCCTTTGAGATGAACAAATTTCATTCAGAACTTTTTTTTTCATCAGATGCATACTTATCAAGATATTTCGTTGTGTCAAGCTAAAAAACTCACCTGAGTCTTGGAAAGAAAAGGATCAAGGGCCTCCTCAGTGGCACATGGTAGCATCGTCGCCTTGTAATCAATGGGTTCCATGTTCGATACCTGGTGGATGCTTATAGTGGTTCGGATCCCACTTTACACTGTAGAACCAGTCCCGATTAGCCTTACTGTGTATAAAGTGGACTTAAAACATCAACTCAATCAATCAATAAATTGGAAAGGAACAAACATTTTCTTCTGTAGCCCCCAACTGTGTATGGATATACTCTCGCAAAATACACAGCTTTATTCAGGAAACTAAATGCCGAATGAACTCATTAGCTTAATGGCTGATACACCAAGAACAATGTTGTTAGTCTTTAGATTTGTAAATTTGCTGGAAAAAAATTGAGAAGTAGATAGAACCCTTTTCTGTGGTTTTAGATATAAAGTGCTGGAACCAGGTTTACATGTATTGGCAACAGTGAAAATATGAAATGTGTGCGTAATGAGTTCAATCTAGGCATCTCATGTATACAGTTCATACGGGAATCAAATCCGGTATCTCTTATTTTAAGGGCAGGCCCGAGTCTTCTATGGCATCCAATTGTTCACTTGCGAAATGATGACGATAAGAAATTACATGCACACGTCTAATTTCTTAAAATTAATCTTATTTGTGTGTGGAAAACTGAATATATGATGGCACTGGATAAAACAAAGTTCCCACACACTCAAATAAATATGCCCTCATCTTTGGTTCGGCTGGTTCAACAACCTGCCCAGGTTCGATTCCCGATGGAGGCACATAGCTGTTCGGATCTCACTTTAAACTGTAGATCCAGTCCCGATTAGCCTTACTGTGCATAAAGTGGACTGAAAACACCAGTTCAATTAATCAATCAATCGAAAGGTTCAAGCTTCAATCGCTGGTGGTCAGGCCGGTAGCCAGAATTTGATTTCGGAAGCTGCTTATCCCTTATCGGCAGCCGCTAGCTAAAGACGAGAAGGTTGTAAATGCGCTGAAGATAAATTTCTTGGTATATTGCAACTTACCATATACAAGATGTTTAATCCTGTTAATGAAGTAAATTTAATTACTACTACACATTATTAAAATCAGATATTTGTAGGATTTCGGGAAATGACTGCAGCCCCCGAGCCCCTTCCCTGGGTATGTGGCTGCTTATATTAGTTCCAAAATGTCTGTGCTGTTCCAACATCGTGAGGACAATTTGGGAAGTACTTGAAAGCGATGTGGAAGCAAATTCTGCTCTCAAAACTATGGGACTCGATGTGATGACCATGCGCAACCGAATGAAAGAACTCTTCACAGGCCTTGTCCCTCAATATTAATTTTACTGACTAATTGCAAGTTTTTCTCGGCCTCCTCGATGACGCAGCGGTAGCGTCGCTGCCTTGCAATCAAGGGGTCTTGGGTTCGATATCCGATGGAGGCACATAGTGGTTCGGATCCCCTATTAGCCTTACTGTGCGTACAGCGGACTTAAAACACGAACTCGATAATTGGAAGGTTTTAGATGAACTAAACATGGCTTTTTATGCATCATACATCTTTGCTTCTTTTCACCCTACTTTTACAGTTTTTCTTCCTAAGAATTCCACTGAGTATAACATGCTTCGAAACCAAAGGTCCAGGTTCGGACATTGGACAGGTATGGTTGTATCATGTCTGTCCCATCGCCATTCCTTCAGCTCATCATTCATCCTCATCGTCACATTTAACCCAAGAGGTAGAAAAGCGGTGTAATATAGAAATGTATAAATGATTGATCTGGTTTATTTTACTTTGCTTTTCTGACACATTTTGGCTAATCGTGAAGATGAAGATGACAATGAGTGATTTGAAATTGATGAGAGGACAATCATAAAGAACACACATGCCCAGTCCGGGATTCGAACCCAGGACTCCTGGCATCGTAATGCACCTTGTTAACCACTGCACAACAAATAGAAAAAGAAAATGCTTGATAAGTTATTTGCTTCTCCGTAACTCATGATTATATTATAAGTATTATTCGCTGTATGACTAGGGATTAATTATATTTGTATATCTAGCCAACCTAGCCACCTAAGAAGCAGCAGCTTCCACATTTGCAGGTGGAGGCTAAATGAAGAAAAATCACAGAAAGTCAGAAATATATACACATTTTGTAACATAATACTTATAGAGCATGCAGACGGCTGGAAAAACAATTGCTACATACCTGGTTTCCTTCCTTAATTGAAGCTTGGTTTATTCTTCATTATACATGAGATCAACCACCCTGGGAGTCTTGTGTGGTAGTCAGACTCTCTTTTAGAATGCCAATATGTTGGATATTTGGTCAATCAATCGATCCTGATCCATTGTTTCCAGAAGAAGACAATCTGGCAGCTTCCCATTCGACATTTTACTCACGATGTAGGAATACGAGATCACAAACACTTCGTGATGCTATCTTCTCGCGTTTATAGAAGTTTACACCGCTCGCACCACAAATCCTACTTCAAACTATCTCACAGATATCAAGTGTCCACCAAATCAAGAGATGAACCTATTGCTTTGACGTTTCTCCGAATTTTCAGAAAGTGGCCTTTCCCTCCTTTGCAGGGCAGGTCATTAGCAGGCGGGTTCAGTGCATGTGAGAAGAACAACTATTTCATTCATTCCCGCACCGAAAATGGGACAAGCAATAGAATTCTGTTCTTGGAATTTGAAACGCATGGGGATATCTTTTCTGAACCATAAAATAATTAACGCAGAAAGTTCTAGCCACCCATAGCTAAATCTTCCTGTTTGTCTCGTCCTTTCGGCGCCCATGGTGGAGCTAGTGCAGGGCCAGGTGAAGAGAAAGTGCGGGTTTTGGGGGAATCCTGGATCTGGTGTGCAGCAGGGAAGAAAAGTGCATTTTCAATAGGTCTCAGACTTCCCTGACCGGGGCGGACCACAAAACCATTAACTGCATCCCCTCCCAATACATTTGTTTGTGTTCAACAAGCAAGAAACGGGGAAATAAGAAAGAAATGCCTTGCTTGGGTTTGTGCTACTGAAAATTGAAGAAGTGTTTCAAACTGCAAGCAAAATTTACTGACGAATTATTTTGCAATATTTGTCATCAAAGTAAAATTTCCAGCAAATACAGAACCGTTTCCTGGGGCCACGTGGACGTTTGCTGGGGCCAGTGCTCCCCCGTGTCCCCTTCTAACGACGTCCCTGATTTCGAGAAGCTACTACACTGAAAAAATAGGAAAGCAAGTGCATTTGGGGTAAAAGTTAATATATTTTACATGGGAGGGGTGAGGGGAGGGACTAGCTAACTATTGTACGTCTGCCCCACTCTGCCATCATCTTGATAACTCTTTTTTTTTCAGTAAAAGGCCCCCAATATTTTACTTGCAGGGGGTCCCAAGAGAACTGTGCTATGTCGCTGATACTGTGTCATATAAAACTTCACAGTGGCAAAATAAATGTTTGTTAAATGATTAATTATACAGTGTGATTCTTTTGCTGCAAGACCCTGGAATATGTGTGTATCCCAGTTCATTGAGAACGTAAAGATATGAAACATATGGTAAAAAGAACCTCATAATTTGAGAAAGGAAGGAAATAAGTCAGGTAACAATGTGTGGCCATAACAGAGAGTAGCAATGTAGGGCCATGACAATGACCTGCCACTTTTTGCCACTTACGCTCTTCCTTTCGGCTCTAGTTTTTACTCACTAAAGTATTGTTGGCTTCTGTGGAGTGCACAGCTATTCCCATACAAGTAGGTTTCTTTTCAGCCTTTGTTCAGTGTGTGAGGTTAATGCAGAGGAATGGGTTACACAGTAGCAGAGCAGAGCATGTGCTCATTGCAAATATCCCGCATCAAGTTCGACTCTGGCTGTAGAGCGGTAATGGACATTTTCAATGCCTTGTGTAATATGAACATTTTTATCGAATCAATCTATGTATTTACACTGATTGATCATATTATTAGGAACACCTACCTAATAACAGGTTGGATCACCTTTGCATGCGACTGCAGCTTGTAGATGTCAGGGAACAGACTCCAAAAGGTGATGCATATCTTCCATGTTCAATTCAAGCCATACCCACTGCAGCATCTTGTTTAGTTCATACACATTTTGCGGAGGAGTGGGAGCAGCTCTCTCAGCTCTTTCCAGCATATCCCAGACATGTTCGATGGGGTTACAGTCCGGTGAGTTTGGAGGCCAAGGAAGAGTGGAGAATTCATTGTCTTGTTCCTCCAAACCATTCTGTAGTGACCCAAGCCTGTTGACACGGTGTGTTGCCCTGTTGCAATATGGCATTGTCGAGAAAGCCTGTCTGGAGATATGAATGCAGATTGTCAGCTAACAGTTTCCTGTAGCTTTCACCGCTCAAAGTTTGTGGTGCAATGACCAATTGCATTCCAGGAGAATGGTCCCCAGATCATGACACCACCACCAGCCTCTTAGACCCCCATGGTACAAACAGGGAATGCAGCCTCATGCTGTTTATGCCAGATGCAGACACAGCCATCAGCATGGTGCAACAGGAAACAAACTCGCCACTCCAGAAAACCTTTCTTCATGTGTCCAAGGTCCATTGGCTCAAGCTAGACATTGTTTGTGATGACATAGTGGCACCCTTGTTGGTCTACAGCCAGCCATGTCAAACGCAATTCGTTAGTAGGGCCGCATAACGTTAATGTCAAAACTCTCTGGGCTGCACATCTCGAACACCAACCCCTTGAATTCCAAAACTAATGGGTCACCCTTGGCACAGGGGATATCAGTGATTACTATTGCAGCATTGGTATATTATAAAAAAATATACACAGAGTTCCATTCTAAGTGCTATAAATTAGCAACCGCAGGGGATGCAAAAACCAGAATGCAGAATTTCCCCTCACTCCTCCCTTTCATGTAGCATCCTGCTTAGAACTGAATAATTACACGATTATGTGTGTGTGTGGGGATGGAGGTTAGTGTGTGTAATTGTAGTAAAATATTTTAATTACAATCCTTAACAGTTTTATTGAAATAAAATTAAACTGAAATACTTGTTCGTAGTCTGTGATACTATTTTATATTTATAAATTGATTGCAGTTGTGCAAACATTTTGGTAAGAATGGATAATTCCAATTTCCTTTCCCAGAGATTGGACAGATTATTTTAGAAACTAGCTTCTCAATGTCCACATTATGTTATTGTGAGAAATAAATTATTTGTGCAGACAACAAATGTTTGTCAGCAATTTTTTATTGTTGGACTATTTTATTAATCTTCATAATGGAGAACAGCTGTTCTCCAAGTTAAGTGCTACCAAAATCACTTAAATTTCAGCAGCAAAATGTCTAATCCGAGGTTACTGGTCTGGGAGATTTGAGAAAGATCTAGGAACAACCATCCCCGGATATTTATATTTCAATGTGAGTCACAATGTAATTCAATAAGTTCCATTTGGAGGTTGGGTCTTGCATTCGCAATATCAAAAGAAAAAGGAGCAGAGGAGTGAACAAGAAAGTTGCCTTTCGCACTCTTTGAAGTCTTGAAACCTCTTTTCAAATTCATCAAGTAGTATTTTTACTTTGGACAAGTATTGACTTAAACGAGGTTCATAGATTGACCACTGATATTCCTGTCAAGTTGAGAAATGACTGCAATTACAAATTATATATGTTACTAACTGAGATGAAGGAAGACTGTACCTTTGCAAAATGGCCTCCACTTTCTTAAAATATCTTCTCTTGTGATAGGGAGAGGAATTATGTCAAGCAGATCTACTGTCACACTGAGATGAGAATCACATCCACAAATAAATACAGTTAACTGAGCTACCCCACCGACATCCATATGCTTTCATCTAGTGCGAGAGAAAACGCAACAAAACCAGCAATTTTAGCTTTGAATTGTTCGTTACTATTGCCTGTTAACTCACCAATACTCTCCTCAACTGTATTTGATTCTTTTGCTTTCAATTTTGTTTTGGTTTGTGTTATTTAGAATCGCTTTTTTTTTTGCATATTTTAGCTAATAGCGACAATGAGGATGAGTGATAATATCCTGAAATTAATGGACACACACAAAGAACACCCATGACCAAACTGGGATTTGAATCTGACCTCTGGTGTCATAGCATGCTGTGTTAATCACTCCACCATGGAGGTTGGGAACTGCATTTAGTGAGAAAGAAATATTTCTGTATGAATTCACTTATTATCAGAGCACAAAGTTTGCACACTTTTCACTATTCACTTCACAACAAAAGTAGGTAATTTCCGTTTTTACTTTAGAAAGTCTACATTCCAGTTCTATAGGTTTTTCTTTTACTACCACAAGGCTTAAGAATCGCCATGGTTGTCTGAAACTTTTAAAAAAAATTTATGTTCCTTCAAGGCAAACACTTCACAATGAAGGAACTGGCTCATTGGCAACCTAAAGTATGCACGCTTCCCTCCCCTAGTCAGCAAGATATTCATGCACTTCAGAACTAAACTGTCAATCAACTTGCTTAGCTGATACCACACCTACAACTTAATGGATTGCAAGAATGTATCTGTGCAGGAAAAATAGGTGAATCTTGGGAAGTTCGGTTGAGTTGGCGGCTTGTTTTTAGAGATAAGAAAATGTGAGATAATTACAAATGTACAAATAATATTGTATGCAGGGCCAAGCCATTAAGGGATGGTGGGGGCCACAAGTTTGACATGGCTGGTCTGTGACTGTGGTACCTGTGAGTAGATGTGGAAATCTGACATACTTGACCACTGTTGTACTGGTGGGTCAAATGTTCTACTGTGGAGGGGCATTGCTGCAATATCAGTTGTGACACCAGTTGCTCACCTTGCTGATCAACCACTCTGAACCGGCAGCAGTTTAATCTTCTGCTTGGTGTCTGTCCATGATTCATCCACTCTTGGTACGCCCTTGATAACATGACATGGGAACAGACAACAAGAGCAGCTGCTGAGATACTGGCACGACACCTTTGAGCCCTAATTATCAGCCCATGATCAAAGTCACTTAAGTCACCACATTTACCCATAACTGCAGAATGTCACCATCTGCAATGCAGAGGAGAGGTCAACATGTGATCTGTGAGCCACTCGTAACATTGTTGCCACGTGGTATCATGTCATTGGTCATGAAATGTTACATGCCAGGTTTTCCTAATAAAATGATTGTTCAGTTTATATACCATATTTACGCATGTATAATGCACACCCTGAAAATTTGATGGGGAAAAGCGAAGCGACAATTATAACTCATATGTAATGCGCAGAACAATTCAGGTTCAAGAAATGGATTTCTTTGTTGTAGGTCATAAAGCTGTTGTTATGCTAATCAAGAGCAAATAACATCATACCTATTCAATGAGTCACCAACCCATGACACCTTCTCTCCCTTCTCCTTTCATTGTGTTTAGCATCCCAAAACTTTCACTTCTGTAACCACCTTGTTTATTCTCTAGAAGAAGAAAGTGAGATCAAGATTATGTTATAGATTTGCACTGCTCAGGAAGTTATTTTCTCTTATTTCTTGCCCAAAAAATACCTCTGATATGCATCCCATGTGAAGGTGCATTCTCAAATTCTGCCAAAATGGCAGTGCTATCTTGGTGTTGCAAAATGTTCCATTACAAGGCGATAAATCGTGGGAAATAGCCCCTAAACTTTTATACGCATATTTTTCCTGATGATATATATATACAGGGTTAGTCAAACATATCGGGACAGGCCAGTAATAACGAGATGCGTGGATGGAGCAAAATCACATGTTGCAAGTGGGTATTGGTGCGGAAACTGCATTGAATAGGGGTGTGGCCATCATGGCAGCCATCTTGGATTCCGCCATATTGGATATCACACAATATTTTCAAATCGAAAGGGTTATGTATGACACACCAATTTAGGCTAGAATTGTCCCACAAACGACAATCCGAACTCATTTTTGACTTATCGCCATTCCTGGAAGAGACAGGGTGTGCTACGTTTGACTGCAAAAAATTAGATTTGTCTGAGAGAGACGTTTGGACGGAGGACAATCACATGTTGCAAATTAATATTGGTGTGGAAACTGCAATGAATGGGGGTGTGGTCATCATGGCAGCCATCTTGAATTCCGCCATATTGGATATCACACAATATTTTCAAATGGAAAGGGGTATGTATGACACATCAATTTAGGCTAGAATCGTCCCACAAACGACAATCCGAACTCACTTTGGACCTATCGCCATTCGTGGAAGAGATAGGGTGTGCGACGTTTGACTGCAAAAAAATGAGATTGGTCTGAAATTATTGTTTACTGTATTCCTGTGGGTAACTGTACACTGGAAATTACAGAGAGCATGAACAAGAAAACATGACATTGAGTTACACAATGCATCAAAGCAAGTGCTCAAACTGCTTCCCGTCGGCTGTCTGACAATATGCCAACCGATCGTAAAAACTGCAAAGTGCATGTTGTAGCATATCCCAAGAAAGACCTCTTGTTTCGTCCACAATGCGATTCTGTAGATCATTCAGGGAGTGTGGTTTGGTGCGATACACTTTGCCCCCATAGAAAGTAATCCAGGGGTGATAGATCGGGAGATCGGTTTTCCTCAGTTCCCCCAGCCGAATGCCGGGATGGAACCTTACTTCAAGGCCGTGACTTCTACTTCTCTTCGTTTCTTCCATTTCTGCCTCTAATCCTTTCCCTGGCTTGTTTTGATAGTATGTTGAAAACAACATAATATTGCAAATAACCGAATAATGCCAGTCTAAACTATCCTTCCTTACAACAGCGTAACATACTCTTTTGTAGCTAACAATCCTATTCAACGAATTAAGAGCATCAGGTACGTGTTTGTTTTATTTTCCCTTCCACAGACAGCAATAACAGTGTTCGTCTGGATATGGACTCTACCTGCACACATCCCTTGTAGATTGTAGTCAACTTCCTTGAAGGTCAGTTGCATTTGTTATCGTCCTTGCGAACGTTCTGCATGTCACTCATGTTGGTGAGTGTTGTGCCAAAGGAAGGAGATTTGTGTCTGTGTCAGTGGTCAAAATGGAGCTCAGTGAATGAGAACGTATTACGTTATTAATGATGCATGGCTATGGAAATTGCAAGCGATCGTATACCGAGGTGCGACAGTTATTTAATGCTACATTCCCTGAACGTAACCCAATTTCAAAGTCAACCGTCGAAAGAACTATTCGACGTTTTGCAGCAAGTGGAAGTGTTAAGGACCGTGTGCGATCAGGAAGGTCGAAATCGTGTAGCAACAAGGCAGTTTCTTTAGATGTGTTACAATCTTTTGTGGAAAATCCGCATACATCGACAACCAGCGTTGCCAACAAGCTGAACATTTCCCAGAGTTCAGTGCAACGAATTTTAGTGCGCAGTAAGTTTAAACCCTACAAAGTGAGTTTAGTGCACGAACTGACAGAAGATGATTTTGATCGCCGTATTGAATTTTGCTAAGTAATGATGGGAAATGTAGATAACGATAGTATTCACCTCAATGACATTGTATTCTCTGATGAAGCGACATTTATGTTAAACGGGCAGGTGAACCGACATAACTGTCACTATTGGAGCGATGAAAACCCGCATTGGATGATGGAACATCATACGCAGTATCCACAGAAACTGAATGTATGGGTAGGAATGATGGGAGACATCATTCTTGGCCCTTTCTTCATTGATGGCAATCTGACAGGTGAGAAGTATTTGTCAATGCTTTGTGAACAGATTGTCCCTGCCATCCAAGTGTCCACACAGGACTTTAATCGTGTTTGGTTCCAACAGGACGGAGCGCAGCTTCACTATGGACAGGATGTTAAACAATACTTACATGAAACCTTTCCACAATGATGGATTGGAAGACGAGGTATGATTGAATGGCCTGCAAGATCTCCCGATCTATCACCCCTGGATTACTTTCTATGGGGGCACATGAAGGACAAAGTGTATCGCACCAAACCACACTCCCTGAATGATCTACGGAATCGCATTGTGGACGAAACAAGAGGACTTTCTTGGGATATGCTGCAACGTGCACTTTGCAGTTTTTACGATCGGTTGGCATATTGTCAGACAGTCGACGGGAAGCAGTTTGAGCACTTGCTTTGATGCATTGTGTAACTCAATGTCATGTTTTCTTGTTCATGCTCTCTGTAATTTCCAGTGTACAGTTACCCACTGGAATACAGTAAACAATAATTTCAGACCAATCTCATTTTTTTGCAGTCAAACGTCGCACACCCTATCTCTTCCACGAATGGCGATAGGTCCAAACTGAGTTTGGATTGTCGTTTGTGGGACGATTCTAGCCTAAATTGATGTGTCATACATACCCCTTTCCATTTAAAAATATTGTGTGATATCCAATATGGCGGAATCCAAGATGGCTGCCATGATGACCACACCCCCATTCATTGCAGTTTCCACACCAATATTAATTTGCAACATTTGATTGTCCTCCGTCCAAACGTCTCTCTCAGACAAATCTAATTTTTTGCAGTCAAACATAGCACACCCTGTCTCTTCCAGGAATGGCGATAAGTCAAAAATGAGTTCGGATTGTCGTTTGTGGGACAATTCTAGCCTAAATTGATGTGTCATACATAACCCTTTCCATTTGAAAATATTGTGTGATATCCAATATGGCGGAATCCAAGATGGCTGCCATGATAGCCACACCCCTATTCAATGCAGTTTCCGCACCAGTACCCACTTGCAACATGTGATTTTGCTCCGTCCACGCATCTCGTTATTACTGGCCTGTCCCGATACTTTTGACTAACCCTGTATATGTTATACACAGTGACATAGTCTGAATTATTCTTTGCATAATATACATAATTATGGGTCAAAAATTTTGGAAGAAGGTGTGCAATAAACATGAGTAAATACAGTATATATGTTCTAATAAAATACATAGCCTTTGAGATATTTGCATTTTCAAGGGTCTTGTAGTGAAGTGCACTAACTTGCACAATTTTGCAAATCCAATACACGTGTAAATATCTTAGAATTTCGTGCAATATTCTGCCATTTTGTAATAATTTTTATGGGTAAAAATATATAATCTTTTTACCTACTTTCTAAAAAATTAAATGTCTAAATTAAATATGAACCAGCTTTTGCTTTGCAGTCATCTTTTAACATACATTTATTAAAGAGGTCAATGAACCAATAACCATTTGAAATTTTGGATTGGATTGGCAGACAATTGGTAACACTAAATGTTATATCGGTACTTCAACCAAAATTTCATATCGGTCCATC
Source organism: Lepisma saccharinum (assembly GCF_977018435.1). NCBI lineage: Eukaryota > Metazoa > Arthropoda > Insecta > Zygentoma > Lepismatidae > Lepisma > Lepisma saccharinum. Next base: position 45,725,859 of record NC_139230.1, read on the forward strand.
TTTAATTTTAGTAGATACACCTGTAAATATTACCTAGTTTAGCTTGTAAGGAAAAAACTTTATGATGATTAGCGTAGTGTGCAAGAAAGGAGAAATTATTATAAGTGACTATTAATGGATGTAATGAGAGTGAGTTTTAGAGAAGACTTTGCAAGCTCATGGCTGTAACAGTCAACACAGAACAAGGCATTTCCAGATAACAATGCCAAAACAAAAAACCATAAAGATAAACAGGAAAGCTTATTTTAAGTATAAAAGCTGCTTGACCATGCTCCAACTTCTTTACCTCACCTACCCTAGGTTGAGATTCTAGTGCCTCCCTTATTCTTTCCTGGAGAGGAAATGACTCAGTTCATAATTTTGGCCAATGTAACTCAAGTTAACAATTAATTGTAAAAAAAAGTAAAGTGCTCCCCTGTGCTTAGCACCACGCCATGAAGGTGTATAGGGGGGGTGGGGGTAATGCCCCACACTTTCTTGATCCGGTCATGAGTTGGGGTGATGTGATCAGCATCATGCCCCTGACTGCCTTTACCCCCCAGGTACCCATGTTATTCTACGCTGGGTGGGCACTGGGACTGCTTCCAACGTTAGAAAAGTTCCCGGATTTGAATCAGCCAGGGATCGAACCCGGGACCTTTAGCATGGTAGTCAGATGCGTTACCAACTTTTTTTATATATAATTTACATTACACAATATCAATCATCAAGACTTTACACAAGTAATTAAGAGATATTACAAATTGGTACATAGTAGATTATACAATAAGTTTCAACCTGCATAGAATTTTACATAATGCTGGAAATATGGCCTTCAGGTCAGTAATTCAATATAATTTTGTAATTCTACTAAGTAAGTTATCCATCTTTCTTTGTCAGTATGTTCAGAGTTTACATAAGATATTACATTACATTATGAAGTATATTAATCAATTGTTATTAAGATACAATCGTACCAAAGTTACGCTATTTTTACATTAGTACATTTTGTAAAAAATTTGCATACAAACTTCTCTTATCATAATTGTTCAGTTGTAAGTATTCATTTTGTACATAATTCTGTAATGATTCTTCACATTTGGCTGGTCTCTTCTTTAAGGCAATACACATACTGAGCTATGATCCACTGCACAGCCTGTAATTTGGTTCTTGGATAAAAGTTAAAGTCTGGAAGTAGGATGTGGTCTACTGTAAGGTAGTTGGCAGGAAGTCGGCACATTTTTCCTAGTCTTTGGCAAAGGTATTGCCAATCATCACGTATTTCAGAGCACGTACTGAGTCTATGTTTCAAAGTATCACTTTGATTGCAAAATCTGCACCCTTCGTTCCCTTCCAATTGTAGCCGGAGCGCCATCTGGTTTGTCAAGACTTTGTCATGCACTGCTAAGTACCACATAGATCGCACAGGTGTAGGTATGTGTCATGCAGTTACATTACGCCATGCTTTTGACCATGGATAGTAGGGTGCACGGTTTGAATTCTTGGCATCACTTGTCGTCTTTGTAACTGCATTCGATATAAGAATTTGCCCGTATTTGTTTCACTTTGTAATTGCGGGCATGCTATGAGTAAATACGTAAATTCCACCATCGTCGTTTGAAAATAGTTGAGAGTACTGGCTAATTTAGGCACTGAGACAGGGGCTGTAAGTTCGACATTTCGTAAGTAAGAATGTAGCACATGCCCTGTCAGGTTCTGTGTTGTACTCAATAACTGATTTATGTTGCGCTGTATTAGAAGTGACTATGCTTTTATTTCCACATTCATTAGGTTAAGTCCTCCAACTCGTTCAGGTAAACACAGTGTCTCATACATGACCCGTAATACATGTGTTTGCCAAATAAACTGTGTTGCTATATGCCGTATTTCAACAGATTTTTGTTTGGGGATTTTTAAAAAGACTTGCGCTACATACCACACTTTAGAGAAGAGAAACACATTAACGTAGGTTACTCTGGCTATTATTGATAATTCCCATCTCCGATCTAGAAAAGTTGCATGTCGGAGATGTGTCACTACTTGATTATATGTTTTTACTTTGGTTTCTGTTAAGGTGGTACCGAAAACTATTCCTAATATTGTCATGTTCTTTACTATCTCATAGACAGAGGATCTAAACAATGTGCTGGGTCCTTTCCCAGTTGTAGAATTTTCGATTTTTTGTAATTCACTTTCAAGCCCGTTATTTCTTGTGTTGCTTCAAGTATTTTTTGTACTGATTTCAAATCATGTTCATCTTCAAGTATTATAGTCACATCGTCTGCATATGCCAAGATTTGATGTGTTTTAGAATATTGTTCAATTCCTTTTATCTAATCCTGTAACCAGTTTATGATAGGTGTTATCGCTAAACAAAAGGTGAGAAGTGAGAATGGACATCCCTGTTGGAGGCCTCAATGCAAAGGAAACTGTTTCGTCAGCGTTCCATTTAAATTAAGTTTTACTCTTGCTTCAAAATAGAGACCTTGGACAGCTTCAATAATTTTGGCTCCTAATCCAATTTTGTGTGGTGGAAGCGGCCCCGGCACCCACCCAGCATCGAATAACATGGGTACCTGGGGGAAACCCTGGGGGGTAAAGGCAGTCAGGGGCGTGATGCTGATCACATCACCCCCACTCACGACCGGATCAAGAAAGTGTGGGGCGTTACCCCCACACCCCCTATACGCCTTCATGGCATGGTGCTATGCACAGGGGAACACTTTACTTTTTACTTTACTTTAATCCAATTTTGTGTAAAAATGCAAATAGATAATCATGTTTTATGGAATCAAATCACTTGCAAAATCTAATGCTAAAATTGCTGTTGTAGATTCCTTTTCATCTTGTGTTAAGGCTACTATTTCTCTCAAGGTAGTTAATAATTCAAATATTCTTCCTTTGGTTCCAAATACATGTTGTTGTTTACCAATTATTTTATCTGTATATAGCTGCAAACAACTAGTAAGAAGACGTGCATAAATTTTATAGTCTACACATAACAACGTTATTGGTCGGTAATGTTGTGCAGATTGACAGCGGCCAGATTTCGGTACCAATACCATAACTCCTAACAAGCTTGAGGGACCCATTCGTTGATACCGAAAAACGTCGTTTACCCATCTTGTCATTAAGTCCTTCATCAGGGGCCAAAAAGTTTGAAATAGTTCCATGGGGAGACCATCAGTTCAACCCGCTTTATTCTTTTTTCCTGTCATTACCACTTGCTTTACTTCATCCATTGTAAAGTTTTGCTCCAGCATTTTGTTGTCTTCTTTTGTTATCTTCGGATTGTAATTGACGAGAATCGATAGATCTCGTGGTTCTGTGGTAGACTGGGCTCTAAATGTACTGGAAAAGTGATTGACGAGATATCGGTATATATCCGCTGAATTTGTATGTTTACATCCATTCTCATCTTCTATTTCTGTGATTAATTTCCGTTGTTCTCTTTGTCGCTCTTTTAACACGTGGGATAAGGTTGGTAGTTCCGTTGGATCGAACATAGGTAATTGACTACGATAGTTGTATCCCTGTAAGTTTTGGTTATACATCTTCAAGACAACAGCTTGCATTTTCTTGTATTCGGGCAATTGTGAGGAGTCACTTTCGATTTTATGGGCTAGTTCACGTAATACAGCATAATAAAAATTATATTTCTTGTAGAAGTCAGACATTCGTTGTTTACTGTATTGTTGACAAAAATATTTTTTGTACGGTTTGAAGAAAGAGTCCCACCACTGAATCAAATCTTTCTGATGCAAACTCATGGATTCTCATTTCTTCCACTGTTGTTCAAATTCCATACGGAATGTGGAATCTTGCAATAGTTGTATATTGAAACGCCAGTATCCTCGACCTTTCCTAACGTGAGCTATATTTAACTGAATGTCCACGTTTACTCCAAGGTGATCACTAAAACATGTTGTACAGTTATTCTACTAGTCTGTGAAAGTAAACTGCTGGTTTCGTAAAATCGGTCCAGTCTACTTGCCGAGTGGGTTCTTATATATGTGTAGCCTGGCTCGGGAGGGTGTTTATTCTCCCATACATCACTTAACTTAAACCCATTCACTAGAGCTTGCACACTGTGGCAGGGATTAAATCCGGGGTTTTGGTCTTCTTTTCACAAAGTACAATTAAAGTCGCCCACACATATCAAATGTTGTCGATTTCCCCCTAATGCTGTCGCTACAGGGGTATTAAAAAAAGTCTGTGCTCTCCTTCCTTGCTGCAGTACCCGAGGGTGCATCCACACCGATCCCACAAACACACATGTAATCCTCCCTGATGGGTGGTATAATACCTTAGAGACGAGGATAGTTTTCTTAACAATTATTGCCATTCCTGTGAATTGAGGGTTACTATTATTATAAACTACATAGTCTATTCCTACCTCAAGGTTTTCTATACTGACTTCCTGTATACATACGATGTCCAAATCATAAGTTTTTAAATAATATTTGAAAGCTTTAATTTTTCTGTCGAGGTAAATTTATTTATATTAATCGTGGCTAAATGAAATACTGTAACTTGCACCATATCGTTTATGGTATTGAAATCTAGGTTATTCGTGACAAGTAATAGAAATACACACCAAAAAGTACCCGTTACTAACATTTCTTATCATCTCTTAACTCAACCCATAAACAAAACCTTCTCTTACACTCAATACCAACAAAAGGGGGTGAGAGAAGGGAACATGAACACATCTAGTTAATAACACATCTTTTATGTCAAATGTTGGATAACAAAAGTACTTCCAGACTTTCTGTAGAGCCATTCTTCACCTGTTTATCATCAAGAGCAAGGGTTGTTTCCAGATTGTTGGGTACACTTTGGGACAGGTTATCCCTCACTTGCGAAGGGAAACGTTGTTCACTTGTTGGTTTTTTTTTTTTTTTTTGCTGGAGGCCCATTCATCGATTCGACGCGACGATTCCTCCTCTGTCTCTGCCTCACCACTGTAGGTGATGATGTGAACTGCACCGATGAACATGCTGGAGACTGGTCCCTGGTAGTCATCTGCAATGAACTTTCATCTGTTGTCGGTGAATCTTCAAGTGTTTCCCTGGGTTCTTTTTTCTTAAAAGTGTTGGTGATCGGCAAACTGGGATCCTCGTCTTTGGTTGACACTGAACTCTCCATAAATTCGTCACTACTTTCATCATTTAATGTGATTTGTTCTTTTCTGGTCGACATTTGTGGAACACCCTGTATTGTCTCATCACTGACACATGCAGGTGGTTCGTTTTGTTGCTTGGTCGTTACACCTGAGAGTATTGTAGGCTCACTGGATATCACTTCTTCTGTGCTGTTCAAGTTATACGGGATGGGTTGGGCTCTTCCTGCATACGAATTGTCACCCACTCTTGCTGATGATCGCTGTCATGTGGCATTGATTGAAGAAGTGTTCCTGGGAATCGCACGCCGAACAAGTCTTAGCTTGACCATTATGAGTGACCAATACCTCCCTCCACATATAGACAAGTAAGAAGGTATTGAACGTGTGAAGGTCATCTTTACATTTTTTCTGCACATATGTACTGGATATATATGATCTTTATTATACTTCTCTTCTACTAATGTATGTATGATTCCATATTGGTTTAAAACTACTCATATCGGGTCATCGTCTAATTCACTTGGGATCACATAAAGTTGAACTATTACTGTTGTACTGTCCGCCCATGTCATTAAAACCTCATGGGCACCTTCCGAATCATTATACACATAAGATCCATTTCGACTGAGCCACCTCGGCTATTAACAATTAATTGCCTTAAAAAAAAGAAAAAAAACAATACCCTGTTACGTTCCTAGTAACTTTCCTCACCCTTTACTCCTATAGCCGGGAGCATTGAGGCTCTAAGGGTCTACACTGAAACCTATCTTCAGGGTAGGTGCAGAACAAATCCAACCAACGTCGTGAAGTTTTAATGAAATGTTTATTTACTGCTTGAATACTTACAGCCAGTGGTTAGGTAATTCATAACTGGAACTTGGAGATCAATTGTTAATAGATAATTTCAAACTTACTGGAAAGGTCAAACTAGGGTGGCCCAAACCTAGGTTTTACAGAAGAGCGGCATACACCTATTCACTTCTTCCTAGACTTGGAGTTATCACCCGAGATTGCCAATTTAGGTTTTACAGAAGAGCGGCTTGCACCTATTCACTTCTTCCTAAATTGGAACTTATATCCCATTCGGCTAACCTAGGTTTTACAGAAGAGCGGCATACACCTATTCACTTCTTCCTAGATTAGACCGTTCCTATTTGGCCAGTCTGGGTTTTACAGAGGAGCGGCTTGCACCTATTCACTTCTTCCTAGACTGACACCAGAACAGACCCCCTTACGGACCAAACTCCTTCGTATTTATACCCAAAGTTCCAGCCTCGAACACCTGTCTTTAGGTAATTTCTTATTACAATACTCTAAATTACAACAGAAAGATATTTGAAAAATACATAGTTTGGCAATTAATAATTTACAAAGAAAGTTTACATATTCATTTGAGTTAACAATTATTTCTTTAACGTTGATAAAATCTTACATTTTGGAAATATACAAATTTAAATGTTCCGCCATTATTTAATTACAATTAGGTTAGTTCCTCAAACATGGATAATCTTTGATTGGCAAATCTATATTTACATCATAATAAATGCCCGTTGTCTTAAGCGAGCTGTCTTCATTAGATAGTTACAGAAAGGTGAATACATTAGTTCAACAACGCCTTGATTGGCACGTTCATATTTGCGTCACAACATGTAGTATCACGGACATTAACAACGACTTGAGGTAACACTATATCAATTTTTCTTTTAACACGGAATTGCAAAGTTACAAAATAAGTAAGGTCGTAACAGGTTCCCCCCTCTGTAGTTTAAAGGAAAATTTGAGAAACGAAAGTGAAACGAATTTTTCTTTCTCTAAACTCTTTGCCTTTCTTATACATTTATATATATATATATATATATATATATATATATATATATATATATATATACCAATTGCGTTTATTATTTCAAATTAAATGATTAGTTCAGTAGAACTAATAATCATATTGTTTCCCAAATATTAAAGCTTTATCAACATTTATAACAACACACTAGAAATCATAAGGTTAGATTTCAATTAAGTACAATTCTTAAATACAATGTTATATCCAAATTTTAAATATAACTATTAAATCAACATATCATATAATTCTCAAACGTTATTACATGAAAGACAAATATTTGATCACAACCTTTTAAACTCCTTTCTTCTTTTTTTTTCAAATAAACGTTTGTTAGTAACCCATATCTGAAATCGTTAACACACTTGGGTTAATTATAAAATTAGTTTTTGATTCAACACAACAGTTTTAATGATTTATCAAACAAATCCAACATCACAAATCTTTCGAATTATTGAATATAACACAGAAATTTATGTTAACTTATTCAGTCATATCAGTTACAGATGAATCATCTTTGTTATGAGAAGTTTACAGTAAACAATAAAGGTTCTTTGTTACACGTTCAACTTCTTAATACAAAATTAGGACAAATATTTCCTTTGATTATCTAATCTTGTTATGTAATAAGCCTATTCAAAAACAATGTGGCTTTAAATATCATATTTTTCAGTTTATCCACATAATAATTAACAAATTATTTGATTCGTCATAATTATGAATCATTCTTTTCCAAACCTTTGATCTGGTAATCATCTCAAACTTTATATTTTACATAATAGGAAATTCTAATTCTCTCACTAGTTCTTATTCCTTTCTCAAGACTTAGCCCTTATAACATTTTTGATCTTTTTTTTTTTTTTTTTTTGCGTAGCACACAAGTAACATCAAATATATACTCATTCTTAGAGGCTAGACCATTCAGTATTAGTTAATGACCCTTTAATGTCACTGTACAACAGTAATTTTAGAGATTCTCGCATTTCTTGAACATTAAACCATTGTTTATCAAATCTGACCTTTCTTATAAACGTTTACAATTTAAGCCATTTTTGCTAACGCTATGAGGACTCAGCCTCTTAAATAACAATTTCTTCCTTTAAATTGTTACAACAATTTCTCTTCTATCCTCGAAGAGTAAGGGAATCAACCTTTTCCCCTGGTAGCCTTTCCTTGGCTTACCAAGCAATAACTCTTACTCGGCTTATGGAAACATCCTCAGTTCCCTGGGATCTGTTTGTCTTTCTCTTCTCTTAGGTCCTCTTCTACTAACTGCCCATCTTTTATTATGTAAAATCTCTGTCTTCCTGCTTCTAAGCTCGCCATGTGCCCTTGTCATGAACGGCTTTCCCAATACTAGGTCCTTATCCAAATCTCGGACTATATATACTGAGTCTTCAAATACACATTCTCATATTTTAAAATGGATCTGCCTATATCCCATTATCCTAGAATTTCCCTTTCTAGTAAAATTCAATAACAGTTCTTCAGAACTTCTTTTAAGTTTAAGTCCTGGTAATCTGTCTCGCAACTTAAGCCAGACTTTATATTTCATTATAGTGCATTCACTCCCTGTATCTATAGTGCACTTAATGTTTAATCCTAAAATTTGGGCGATAATTTCTGGTTTCCTGGACAACAATATTCCCCTATGTTCAGGTTCTTCTATATTTTTCCATTCTTCATTTTCGACTTCTAATTCTAGATGCAATACTTCTAAAAAATCTTTGGTGAGGAAATTGTCGGTACTCTCATTTTTCTCCGATGCAGTTTTCCCTTCCGTTGTAAATGAGAGAGCTTCATTTACAACGAGGGTTGGTTTAAATTTTGATTTGGGAGCATTGAACCTTCCCAAGCTGGAGCGACAGGATTTAACTCAGTCGGGACTTCTTCAGTTTGGCAGGAGATTTCCTTTGTATTGGAATTTCTATTGAAGTGGTTGTTGCGAAAACGGGATTGATTCGATAGTTGTCTATATGGTTGACTTCTATTGCCGTTGCTATAGAAATTCCGCCCTTGGTAACCCCTTTGGTTTCTATTATTGTTCCTATTAGGATTCTGAGGTGTTCTGGCCGCTCCTTCACTTTCGTTGTTAAATCTAGACGAAACTATTTGAGTCTGCCTAACTCCGGGTTGAAACTGCCTTCGGTCTTCTATCTTGGGGTTATCCCCCCTACTTATCTCCAGTTGTTCGGAGGCTTCATATCGACTAAGATAATTTGCTAGTTGTTCCATGGTTTTTGGATCTCGAGTCAATACCAGTTGTCGAACTTTCACCGGAAGTTGGCTGATTATCAAATGCAAGACTTCACCTTGATTTACTACTTCCACCAGATTGCAGTAGTTTCCATAGACTTCCCAGCAGTATTCTTCTAACGTTAATCCAAGGGACCTCTGAAATTTCTTATTCCTCAACAGCTGCATTTCTCGTTGTTTAGCCTCTAAAGAAGCATACTGCTTTCGAAATGCATAACTGAACTGATCAAAACTCTTCCACTTCCTTTCATTTGCTATAAACCAGGATTTGGCCTTTCCTGTCATTAAAGAAGGTAAAATTTTCAACCTGTAAAATTCTGAAACTTCCATTATATCTAGATAGGTCTTTAAACTTTCGATGTATCGTTCGGCCGAGACTGAATTTATTTCTCCATAAAACTTCTCTAAGGCTTTTATATCTGCCAGTCTAAAATTCTGACACTTGGATTTCCTAACTCTGTTGTTAGTCTCTTCTTCCGAAGGGTGATTGAAGAATTCTTGTGACTTCTTCACTTTCTTCGAGCGTCGGCTTCTATTCCACTCCGAACCTTCGTCTTACGTAGCACTAGATGATGAGAGGTTACTTCTTTCAGTATACCTCCTCTTACATACACTAGCGATAGGAGTGGTCAAATTGGCAGAGTGAATCCTTGACTTTGGTCTACTGAATTAGCACTCAAAGGTAGGCGTTCTAATTTCATCGCTAAAGAATCTATTTCACTAGAAGTTTTGTGAAATTGCCATTGGACTTCCTTTATTTCGTCTTCCATTTCCTTTCTTCTTTGCTGTTTTTCTTCCATCAAGCTCTTGGTAGTTTCAAGCCTTAAACTTTCAAATAAGCTTGTTAATTCAGTTTCTTTTGTTTTCCTCTGACTTTTTTCTTCATCTATTTCTTCCAATAAGGCTTTCTGGGTTGCTTCTATCTGATCTTTCACTTCTTGACTCGTCACTTGTTTAAATTCTTCCATTTCGGCCCTCATTCCCTTTTGGCATTCTTCTACAGTTTTTTGTAACTCATTCTTATTGATCTTACACTCTAATCTTATTTCCTCTATTAATTCTCTCATCTTTTTACTATCTTCTTATCTTTCTTTCCATCTCTTTTCTTCATCCTTCTGTCTTTTCTCTTCATCTTCTTGTCTTTCTTTCTGTCTCTTCTCTTCATCTTTCTGTCTTTTATCTTCATCTTCTTGTCTTTGTTTCTGTCTTTTCTCTTCATCTTCTTGTCTTTCTTTCTGTCTCTTTTCTTCATCTTCTTGTCTCCACGTTTTCAAAAAATCTATCATTTGGTTCATAGATTCAGATTTGTTTTGACAACCTTGGCATTTAAAAATAGTTCTATCAGCATCTTCATTCGTGGCATCCATATCCAAACAAATCAAGTGGAACAAACACTCGCATCCTTGACATTTGACTGTTCCTTCTTCGGACTTGGAGTCATCAGAGCAGCACTTGAAGGTCACCATGGTTAATTTTCTTTGTTCCCCCCTTAAATACCTTTTTGACATGACTAAATACTAATATTTGAGTTTTCACACTTTTAAAATGTAAGTCCTTTTTCTTGAAGAATCTTTTCAAACTAATGAAGTCTTTAAGTTATTGCTTATTATAGAAATCTTCTACTCGTCGTTGGTCATCTTCTTCGACTGGAGTGGTCAGGATTCTTCAGCTTCTACGGCGCAACTGCAACTTCGATTCTAACGAGGACCTCTTCCGTAATAGTCGTCTGGCTGGATTCTTCAATTGTCGAGCCTCTACGTTGTATTCCAAGAAGAATCTGTTAGGTGTCCAACGTCGGTGGTTGAAGTTCTATACTGTCGTGGCCCTCACGATGGGCGCCAAAAAGGATCTGTTACGTTCCTAGTAAGTTTCCTCACCCTTTACTCCTATAGCCGGGAGCATTGAGGCTCTAAGGGTCTACACTGAAACCTATCTTCAGGGTAGGTGCAGAACAAATCCAACCAACGTCGTGAAGTTTTAATGAAATGTTTATTTACTGCTTGAATACTTACAGCCAGTGGTTAGGTAATTCATAACTGGAACTTGGAGATCAATTGTTAATAGATAATTTCAAACTTACTGGAAAGGTCAAACTAGGGTGGCCCAAACCTAGGTTTTACAGAAGAGCGGCATACACCTATTCACTTCTTCCTAGACTTGGAGTTATCACCCGAGATTGCCAATTTAGGTTTTACAGAAGAGCAGCTTGCACCTATTCACTTCTTCCTAAATTGGAACTTATATCCCATTCGGCTAACCTAGGTTTTACAGAAGAGCGGCATACACCTATTCACTTCTTCCTAGATTAGACCGTTCCTATTTGGTCAGTCTAGGTTTTACAGAGGAGCGGCTTGCACCTATTCACTTCTTCCTAGACTGACACCAGAACAGACCCCCTTACGGACCAAACTCCTTCGTATTTATACCCAAAGTTCCAGTCTCGAACACCTGTCTTTAGGTAATTTCTTATTACAATACTCTAAATTACAACAGAAAGATATTTGAAAAATACATAGTTTGGCAATTAATAATTTACAAAGAAAGTTTACATATTCATTTGAGTTAACAATTATTTCTTTAACGTTGATAAAATCTTACATTTTGGAAATATACAAATTTAAATGTTCCGCCATTATTTAATTACAATTAGGTTAGTTCCTCAAACATGGATAATCTTTGATTGGCAAATCTATATTTACATCATAATAAATGCCCGTTGTCTTAAGCGAGCTGTCTTCATTAGATAGTTACAGAAAGGTGAATACATTAGTTCAACAACGCCTTGATTGGCGCGTTCATATTTGCGTCACAACATGTAGTATCACGGACATTAACAATGACTTGAGGTAACACTATATCAATTTTTCTTTTAACACGGAATTGCAAAGTTACAAAATAAGTAAGGTCGTAACAACCCTTATAAATACTTAATTTCAGTTGTGGTAAAGCCTTGCATTGACTCTGAGCTCAGAATGTCTATTCCACTCTCAGATTCCATCATGTGTTGGCAGTATCTAGAGTTCAACCAAGATGAGAAGATTCGGCTGGTGCTGTTGCTGAATTTTCGACTGAACTTGAGCAGAGAAATGTGGACAATGCATTCAGCTGCTTACCATGTAATGCTGCTCTTGTGTTGCCAAAATGTGCAGGATTCTTCAATACATCATCACCTTTATTCACTGCAAAATGTTTGTGTAATCATGACGGGGAAAATGGCACACACTCCAGTAGCAGACAGGTTTGATTGATTGAATTAGTTTATTTTACTTCGCGTTTTGTGCCTCTTGGCTAATTAGTAGCAGACAGGTAATACAGTGATCTCTTATTAATTTGAACTCCAGAGTGCACGAAAAACGTTTGAGTTAACAAAAACATCATGCCATTAAAAATGGTTTGAAAGGGAATAAACTTGTCTTCGAATTATCCAAGTACAAATTAAAGAGCTCGCCCCTCGTAAAGTTTTTGGTAATAAAGCCATGAAGGAAGCTGTACACATGGCAACATGAAGACACTTGTGCACAAGCAAAGGGTAATGTGAGAAGAGAAGAAATGATTATTGACTTTAGTTCAAGGGTTTGCCATGGTTCTTCTCATCTTGCTTGAGCAATAGCCTTTTAATTTGTTATTGGTAGATATTCCATGTAACAATTTTTGGTACATAATTCCTTCTCCTGGTTCCCAATTATTGGTAACAACCAGTCACAAAATAGAAGTGAGTCAAGATGGCAGATGGTAGATGGAACACGTTTCCTCATTTCTCAAGTTTAGCCTGTGTTCTTGTAGTGTTTTGTGCCATTTGTGTCTTTCAACATCACAAAACTGTGAAGTTACACCCTGGCTTGCCATTGTGGGCTAGGGATCCTGTGATCACCAACTGGATACTAGGTTATAGAAGTTACTATGAATCCCAGGCCCCTCCAATGGAATGCTACCTCCCTCTCAGTTTATTACCAAAATGCTCAAAGCATAAAAAATAAACTCACCAACTGTACTACTCATCTGACAGAGCTGCTGAACTACGATTTCTTGGTATTTACAGAGATCAGGCTGAATGGCATTATTCCAGACAATGAATTGCCTCTTGCGAATCACTTCAATATTTTTCGAAATGATCGTCCTGTGCAAAGGGGAGGAGGAGTGATGATGGTGTGTGTAAATGTAAAGTGAAAAAGCAAAATTCGCAAGGATCTAAACCATGCTTGTGAAATCGTCTGGGTTGATATAAATATCAAAAATGGCAGGAAATTTAAATTGGTTCATATTATCTATCACCCAAATAAAAACTCTCCATTGCATATTCTACTGTTGGATTAAAAATTTTAGATAGGGGAAGGTGGGGTAAGATCGGGTAGTGGGGTGAAACTGGGTACCTTGGTTCTGGCGTCACTAGTTCTCCTCTCTAGTGGACAGATTGTGAACTACACTCCACTAGTCAAGAAGAAGCAGTGGCCATATTGGTGTGTTCTTGCTGTTGAATTCACAGCATCCGTGTAGGTGAGTTTGTTTTACAATGTCATCTCTCTAATGTTCTTTTGTTTTTAAACCATCCTTATTTAATAGTCATTACAGTTATAAAACGCTCTTTAGTCCAGCTTATTATATGTTTACTAAGGATTTATACCCTAACAAACAATACGGATTTAGTCCAATAGTAGTGTGATTCTGTTTAGTTTTTATAACCTCTGCACTAGGGGTAAGACAGGGTACGCCGAGCGGGGCAAGACCGGGCACTACCCATCATTGCCCCATCATTTAAGACTAAATTATATTTTTTGTGACGATGCATTTTCTAACTCAGGACAAGGAGAAGGGTGGATCCAATGCGGAAAGTGTCTTGGCTTGGCCCACGAAAGCTGCAGTGGAGCGGAGGAAGAAGACAACTACTTTACTTGTGATTTCTGTAACTAATATTCTTGAATTGTTCAGCTAATCATGAACCAACTTGTCTTAGGCATAAAATAAAAATTTCTGCTACTTTTCCACAGAAAATCTCATTTTTCTAATTTCCCATAAAGTTAACGTATGATTTGACTTTTTTCAGAAGCAATCATTGATAAAAAAGTTGGGCAACTGTGACTTTTCAGGAATGATACATAGTATACTCAGTTAAACAATGCATATTTTACTTAAATCTGACAAACTCTAGGTCAAATAGTTTAGCTCCAGCAAGCCTTCGAGTGTTTGCTACCTGGTCTTACCCCACTTACCCCTAATCGAGTTTGGACTCCAATTAAAAATTAACCAGCAGACCTACATAAAAACGAGTTACATCAAAATTTAGCTTATTCAATTCTGCATCAGTCTATGCTAACCATTTATTTTTGAGTATGCCATCTATTTTTTATCGTCGTGGGGAAAAAAAGGCTGGGCTTTTTGAATTTTGTAAACGATCGCAATCTTTGAAATTCTGTAAATCAAAAACAGCTTGTCCAATCATTATGAAATTTTAGTAGGGTGCAGGCAGAAATCTGATAAATACAATTATTAATTTACAGGTTTTCAAGATTTCTAAAAAATGGGCACGGCGGCTCAGTCGGTAAATATAGACCATGCTAAAGGTCCTGGGTTAGATCCCTGGCTGGTTCAAATCTGGGAACTTTTCTAACATTGGAAGCGGCCCTGGCACCCACCCAGCATGGAATAACATGGGTACCTGGGGGAAACGCTTTGGGGTAAAGGCGGTCAGGGGCATGATGCTGATCACATCACCCCCACTCATGACCGGATCAAGAAAGTGTGGGGCGTTACCCCCACACCCCCTATATACCTTCATGGCATGGTGCTATGCACAGGGGAGCACTTTACTTTTTTTTTTTAAGAAAAAAACAGTTCTTAACAATTTTACGAAACAACGTTTTCTTCTTCAATCTACAATCTACAACATTTTCTTAGTATTGGGTAGTCTTTCACATTGCGAAACCGATTTTATACAGATTTTTATTCAGCAGAGCAAAGCTGTTAGCAGAATGTGCCAACATGGTACACAGTGATGTTCGTTGAACCAGAGAGCCCTGATAGACAATGCTTGCGGTGTTGCCACGTTTCACGTACAGATTTACTGAACTTTTCCAATGAAGCTTGGAATCTGTGGAAACAAAGCCCCAGTGTGCACACACACCAAACGTTCTCTGACATCAGACGTCACTTTAAACATTTACTTAGGAAAAAGTAAAATGACTATGTAGACAATGTAACAACACAGTGCCTCACTAATCCAAAGAAATTCTTTACATTGTTAAATTCAAGAAAGCAAAAACCACATGTCCCCATTTAAATCATGAACAAATCGAAAACATCCTGTGGAGAAGAAAAGAGTGCATTTATTCAATAATTTCTTTCATGAAAAATTCCCAACCTGCTCATCAACATGCAGTCTGTTTGTTCACACTCTCTCCCCACCATCAAAACCACTTCTCGAAAAGTTAAATCTGTGCTTGCCTCATTGCCCATACACTACTCTTTAAGTCCAGATGGAATTCCCAAAATTTTACTCCGGAGCACTGCTGACACATTGGCTCATCTTCTCTCTCTCTCTTGCAAAATGTGTGCTTCTCTGAAGGGACATTTCCTCAGATGTTCAAGAAAGCCAACGTTCCACCCATTTACAAATCTGGTGATAAAAATAGTGCTACATCACATAGACCAATCTCACTCCTATCACCACTGTCTATAATCTGTGAGAAAATCATTAAGGACAGATTATTATTCAGATTTTCATCTCTGCATATCAAGTGCTGCCCAACATATTTTTCTTCCAGGTAGCTCTTGCTTCATAGACTTACTGTGCATAAAGTGGACTTAAAACACAAACTCAATCAATCAATCAAACGCTCTTGCCTGATCAATCTTTCAGTTCTCCTTTCACATGACACTAAGCCTAATTTCCAAAATTCTCAGCTAGATTTGGACATTTCAAAAGCTTTTGACAAAATAAATCATGCTCTTATTATTCACAAATTACAAAACCACACTTAACATACATGGCAAATTTCTCTCCTTAATCCAGGATTACATACAGTCGTGAACTCAGCATGTCACTCTTTCAGGCGTCTCTTCTGATTTTCTTCCTGTCTTGTCTAGGGTGCCACAAGGGAGTGTCTTGGGCCCTCCCTTGTTCATCCTATACATGGAAGATCTTCCTCAAAGACTTTCCTCACTTCCTGTCAATATACTCATGTTTGCTGATGACTGTAAGCTTTTCAAAGAAATCTCAACTAAACGAGATAAGGTGATCCTCCAGAACGCACTTTCTGAACTAGTTACATGGTGTACTCAGTGGAATCTACAACTCAACCCACAGAAATGTTCCTCCCTAACAAAATACACTCACATTATGTTCTTGAAAACAATTGTATTACTACAGTTTGACCTAAAAAGAACTAGGTGTTATCGTAGATGAAAAACTGAAATTCAAAGAACACATCACAGCTACAACTATAAGCGCAATGTGCCTCATAGGCCAATTCAGAAATTCACTGAAACTGATACTCCATCTTCCTTTAGCCTATTTTTCAAATCATTCATTTCACCGATTCTTGAATACTGCTCTCCAGTCTGGACCATGGCTTCTAATGCTAATCTTTCTAGCATGGATTCCGTCCTCAGCTTCTTTACCTCCATTGTTCATCATAGAATTCCTTCTCTAAGGCATCTTCAGAAACCTCATACCCTGACAACTTTAAACATTCAGTTACTGCAGACCCAACATCACTTGGCTGACATTATCTTTCTCTACAAAATCATCAATGAATAATTAAGATCAGAATTTATACTCACAGAATTCAACTTCAGAGTATCCTCTCGATTGACCCAAAATGCTCAATTTTTCGACAAGCCTAAAACTAGGCTTTCTCTTATACAGCATTCTCTGTTCAACATTTTTCTAGTTCTATAATAAACTGCCTGCAAATATTGACGTTTTCTCCCCGAAAAGTACATTCCATTCGTCACTTACAATTCATCTGTAGATCTTTTGATTGTTTATATCATTTGTAGATCTTGTATGCATATGTTTACTTTCTTGTATACTTTTTTCTTTTACCTAAAACTATCTTGACTTATTTTTGTTTATCTATTAGAGTTTCAGTGTAAACTGGCTATTACAAATGCTGTATCTGAAACTTGGAATAAATAAATAAATAAAATAAATACATATACATGATCAAAATCATGTGTAATGGCATGCGAACTTTCTCCCTAGACATCAGTATGATCTCGATTCATTACTGATGCAATAGAGCCATTTTAATGCTTTTTTCTGAAACCTCAAATTGGTACAATAATTCATTCATAACTTTTTACTGGTTAAAGACGCATGGAAATAACCTCCATCACAGCATTTCTCATCAAATTCTAGCCTATTTTAGATATCATATCACCCTATTCCCATTTTAAACTTTTTCAAGATGGAAGCTGTCATCGTCATATGCCCTATAACATTTCCCCCACTCCTATTACAAACCTGCAGTGTTAGTTTTGCAGAACAGTATGTCATTGAACTTTTATTTGGCTGTCTCCATACTTTTGGGCCACCCTGTACAATAGAAATGTATATGGCAAATTTACTTTTGTCATGCTGAAAATAACATTCCATTTCTTTTGAATAATCTTGTGTATCGGAATAGATTAAATATCGGCATCGGTATCAGTTCCAAAAATTATCGATGAGTACATCGGCATTGGCAAATTTTCAGTTTCGTCACATCACAAGTTGGCTCACAAGATAGATTAAATTATAGCCTTGCATTTAATTTACAAATAGAGTTTCAGGGGCACTTTGGCATGGAATGCCCCGAATCGAATGATAAGATGTACATAATACGCGGTACAGGGGAGAAGAGAGGAAATGCAGCTTTTGAGATCGTAATTGTTCGTGAGAATTTTCACGAAAAACTGATTTGGTTGGAATCTGATCACAATTGTCCACTGTTGCAAATATCCGACCCCCCACAAACACACTTGCACACAAGTTAGTAGGGTGAAATCAGCTCAACTTTTGCTCCAACCCAGAATTAAATACTACAGAAAAAAATGTTTGTATGAATGTTCCTTTATGTTAGGACAACTCAAATCCAAAATGCCAAGAAATGGAAGCTTGGGGAAATTATTCTACATATGAGGGTCAGTCAATAAGTATCTACACTTTTGTTGTAATTTTCATTAGACTGATCACACTGATTTCTGAGCAAAAATTTCAATGGAATGTTCATTTGTCATCATTGATTTAGTGTATTTTTGACCTTCACAATCTTGTTTTTTCTTTTCTTTTTGTGTATACAAGGTAAAAATGGTCCGTGCCGTCTTCCATTTATACCAAACAAGAACAGCAATCACTAAACTTTTGTGCCAACTCAGAATAAAATAGGGCCTACCCAATGGCACAGTGGTAGCATTGTCGCCTTGTAATCAAGGGGTCCCAGGGTCCCAGGTTCAATACCTGCTGGAGGCACATGGCACAGTGGATCGGATCCCACTTTAAACTGTAGGTCCAGTCTCAATTAACCTTACTGTGCCTAAAGTAGACTTAAAACACCAACTCAAACTCAGAATTAATTACTAAAGAAAATGTTTTATGTAGGAATGTTCCACAATGTTAGGATAACTGAAATTCAAAATGCCAAATGACGGAAGCTTGGCAGAATTATTATACATTGAGGGTTGGCCAATAATTATCTGCACTCTTGCCGTAATTTTATTTAGGTTGGCTACACTGATTTCTGCACAGGCATGTAATGGATTGTGCATTTGTCACTGATTTAGTGTATTTGTGAGTTTCAAAATTTTGTTTCCTATTCTTGTAGTGTTTACAGGATAAAAATGGCTGTGCAACCCACGATTTATACAAAAGAAGAACAGCGATCTGTAATCCCTCCTTTGAGGTCTGAAGATGTATGAGAGACCAAAATATACTGAAGAGTTGCATCACAATACAGGGGACTAATGTGCAGATAACTTGCCACTTCATTCATAGATACTCGTGGGTCAGAAGCATGGTACAGACTTGCTCAATGTTGTTGTCAGTAGTGGATGTGAATAGTCATTCTACTGCTCCTTCATGCTCAACACTTGTCCGATTGTTTTTGAACTTCTCAATCAATTTGAACACACTTTGAACACACTTTGTCATTATAAGGGTGGAATTAGCTAAAATTTTGCTCCAACCTGGAATTAAATACTAAAGAAAAATATTTTTTCCATGAATGTTCCCCAATGTTAGGACAACTCAAATCCAAATGCTAAAAGACGGAAGCTTGGACAAATTATTTTATACAAAGATCCGTCCATAATTGGTGGAATTAGCAAAAATTTTGCTCCAAGCTGGAATTAATTACTATGGAGAAAATTTTTTATAGGAATGTTCCCCAATGTTATTAAAACTCAAATCTAAAATGCCAAATAATGGAAGCTTGGAAAAATCATTTTATACAAGGATCAGTCAATAATTAGTGAAATTAGCGCAAATTTTGCTCCAAGCCGAAATTAAATACTACACAGTAGAATTTATATAGGAATGTTCCCCAATGTTATTAAAACTCAAATCCGAAATGCCAAAAGATGGAAGCTTGGAGAAATCTTTCTACATATGAGAGTCGGCCAATAAGTATCTGCCCTTTGCTGCAATTTTGTTTGGGTTGATCATGGGCATGTCAATGGACATGTGTTTAGTGCAGTGGTGGCAAACCTTTTTTGGATTGAGGGCTAATATACATTTCAAGAATCACTTGCTGTCTACTTATCTTATTAGACCTAACAACGAGAGCCTTGAAGCAAATGGCCGATACCATAAAATTGACATTGATTATTTTATTTTATTTTATTTTATGTATGTATGTATTTATTTATTTATTAAATAAGTTTTGGCTTCAGTACTGTGGGCTTGGCACCTGTTTTAGGCTGTCTATTCCCAGTTCATCATTAGCATATTTTTATCCTTTTAATGAGAAGGTATTTTATTTTTTACATAAACATAATTACTACAATTTTATTCTTTCATAAACACTCATTTTTTTTAAAAAAAAGTATTTTACTTGTTGCTGAGCATCAGTAAAGAAATTACACAACTATTTTGTACTTTCCAGCAGTCATTTCACTTGTTTCCAGACACTTAACACTGCATTCCGCCAATGAGTTTATCTTTCAATAATGAATTGTTGGTTACTCCGAACGGAGAAGGCAAAGAATATTTACATTTTTTTATGGTTAATTATTATGTGATTCAACAAAGAAATAAATTAACTGTTACAACAAAGCTCTGTTGCTGACACAACAGTTGAAAATACAGAGATATGATAGGACAGGCTACCTCTCATGGCTTGCAGGTCGACTGGTAGACCGTGGTCGACACGTTGGCCACCCCTGGTTTACTGTATAGTTCACCTTCACAACATTTTTTTTTTTTTTAATGCTCGCACCCTCCATTTGTACCAAAGAAGAACAGTGATCAGTAATATCTCATTTGTGGTCTGAAGGTGTATCAAGAACCGAAACCTAATGAAGGCTTGCATCACAATATAGAGGATTAATGTGCAGATGGTTGGCCATTTCTTCATTAATTACTCATGGGTTAGAATCATGGTATGGGCCTGATCCATATGAGTAGTGGATGTGAATGGCCATTCTGCTCCTCCTTCAAGCTTGATACTTGTCCGGCCATTTTTGAACTTCTCAACCCATTCGAAAACACTTCATCGTGATTACTACTTCTCCAATATTCTGATGCAAGCAAGTGTATTTTGTTCCCTTTTAATCTCATGTCTGCCAGCTGAAGTAATCTTATCTAAAAGTTGACAACCTTGTTGCTGTTAGATTTTAAATTAGCAACTAGTACAAATATATAATTTGTTTTAAGAAATAAAATACAGAAACCAACTTACGAGTTCGTGTATTGCACTATATCCCATAATACATAATTAGAACAGTAACAGTGATAATGAAATGTCTTTCTTCTTATCAAAGATTTTTATCATTAATACAACTTAATTGTAAATGTTATAAAAAGATGACAGTCACAATAACCTCCCCTCCTGCGGGGAAGAAAATATAGCCATCATATTTGGTGGCTTAACTTCATAGATACAAGATCTTAATTATACACATCAAACAGTAACATAACATTTAAATATTCGACATTCAAATCAACTTTTAATACTGTATACAAATCTTTTAAAATCAATTCTAAACTACGTTTTTACCCTTCCACATTCTTGATCAGCATGGCGCAACAGTTCGATATTTTGCAAATTATGTCTACATTTTATATTTGGTCCATCTAAAGACACCAAGTTTATAAAATTTCATATTTTCATTTAAGCAAAACAATATTTGCAACTAACTCAAATATTTAATGACACATTTTCATATTTGAGCAATAAATTAAACAAGTTATCAACACCCAGTCAACAAGGTAATGTTACCACAACGTTGTGGCAACGTTAGCCCCTAACATACCTAACGTTGTTACAACGTTGAATATATGTTGATACAACGTTGTGAAAACGTTGTGTCAACGTTTAAGGGTCATTTATTTCAACGTTGCTGCAACGTTGGTTGACAACGTTGTCGCAACATATACTGAACATTATGTAGGAACATTAAGTATGTAAGGGGTTAACATTACCTTGCTGCCTGTGTAATTTTAGAATATAACAATGCACATTTAAAATTTATTTCACATGGTAAGCTATTATCAATCTTGCCAAGCCATTTTTGTATATAATACATATGTGTAACAGGAAAAACTCATGTTTGCAACATCACAGTTTCTCTTTACATATTATAGAAACTTTTCCACCAAAATAGACAATTGCTAGTCTGGAGATTTTCATGAATTAACAAATCTCTAACTACACCTGGTAGTAAGTTTCTTTTCACAACACTTAGCCCCTGATTATATAGTCTGGGATAAAAATATTTATCATGGGAGTTTCACTTGTATTCAACATATTTCATTTTCTGATCTTCCTTACAACTTCAATATTCACACATCTTTCGAAGGATAATAAAACACATTTTTTCACTAATTACAATTGAAGTTATCCTTACTTGTGTTACTAAAAGTTACGTTTGTTTTGCATTTGAGTCGCACTGCCATCTAGTGTACGCTGTAGGAAATATAGGGTTTGGTGGTGAGTGCACATACAAATTCAGATTAAACAAAACACTCCGATCTGACGCTTGTGGCGCTCATGGTGGTGACCATCCAAACTAAAGCGTATTCAGTGGAATGTTTTTTTTGTAACGTTGATGCAACGTTATCACAACGTTGTTCCCCTACATACAACATTCATCATAAATACAACATACATACAACGTTGTGGCAACGTTATCACAACGTTGTTCCCCTACATACAACATTCATCATAAATACAACATACATACAATGTTGTGGCAACGTTAGTGTGTTGACTGGGCAACTTGAGCTTCACAATATTCATTGCCATGAACTTCCTTATGAATATCTTCTTTAGAAGCTACATAAACAGAATCATTCACATGAGAAAATTCAAATGTCAAAGTTTTACAAGATCCAGCTACAGAATTTAACAGCGAATATTATTTGTGGAACTAGGAACAAAATGAGCTGATACTTCCTTACCACTAGAATTAACGAGTTCAACAGTAGACATACGATAATTAATTATAGCATTATACTGCCACAAAAATGGTGCTCCTAAGATCAAATCAGCATTCAATTGTTTAACTACATATAAACCCATGTGGAAAAATTCATCTCCTAACTGCATAATGACATATTTAAAACCTACAACTTTGATGTGTTGCTCACCAGCGAAGCAAGCCAACTGAATTCCATCTATTGTTTCCAGCTTTATACTTGACAATAAGGAACTTAGAGTGATCCAAACCTTATAATCCAACAAATTACATGGACTACCAGTGTCAATTAAACATTTAAGAAACAAGTCACAAATTCTTCCCTGTATTTCTGGTGCTTCAAGTAAAGGTGCAGGAGTTCCTTTATCTGTAACAGTCCACTCAGGCTCTGAATCAAACCACTCCAGCAAAAATGCAACAGGTAAAACTTCACCTTTATCAACGCCTAAATATTTAACTCTATTAAAGTCACTGAGACAAGACTTAACATGCAAAAGGTAAGGATCATAATTACAAGTAAGCTCCATATGGTAATCCTTTGGCAGGGCGAATTTGAGCGTATTTCCCTGCCTTAGTTGTTTAATGTTCTCACAGTAACATTATTTACTAAAGAATATTCTTGGTTTCAACTAATGTCATTGCAGTTCATTTCATTTCGGAAATTTCTATTGTTCCTTGCTGAAATATCTGAGTTAGTGTTAATGGAGTTATCTCGCAATTCTGTACTGGCTGGACTTTGAAATCTTCTATTTCTGTTGTATCT
Source organism: Lepisma saccharinum (assembly GCF_977018435.1). Taxonomy (NCBI): domain Eukaryota; kingdom Metazoa; phylum Arthropoda; class Insecta; order Zygentoma; family Lepismatidae; genus Lepisma; species Lepisma saccharinum. The sequence goes on from NC_139230.1 coordinate 45,749,433, forward strand.
AGGTGTATCTGTATTATTGCCATTATTAGCGTTCCTTTGAGTGATTGTTCTTCGATTGTTATTATCAAAGTACAAACTTCGATTGTTACCTTGTTGCTGATAGCTCTCTTGGTTAGCTCCAGATTGCCTATAGTTGTTTCTGAGATTCCTAGCAGCTGGTTGGCCCACAAATCTCTCTGAAGCTACAGTTTGGGTAGATGAATCACTGCATGACTTATTTTCCACAGACACTTGCCTCACAAAATGCCTAGATTTTCCGAAATTATTCAAGTTGTACTCCTCGCTTATATAATCACCAGGTAGTGACAAAGATTTGGTTTTATCACTAGAATATAAGTCTATTGTCCTGAGTTTTTGTATTAATTGTTTAAGGTTGGAAATTTAGTGACAACCCACATTCTTAAAAACTGTTTCTGGCAATTGCTTTAGAATTACTCTTTTTATTTCAGCTTGGTTAGGCTTCTCAACAAGGTTACAATAAGAGGAATATACTTTCGGTACATATACTTCTAATGATAAACCAGAAGATGTATTGTATTTACAAGAACGCAAAACTGCCAGTTGGCTTTCTAACAAATCATTCGAAGCAAATTGTTCAAGAAACTTGCACACAAAACATCATATGATGAGAAATTCCACCTTTCTCTATTGAACCAATATGCTGCAGTACTGTAGAAAAATTTGTGAAAAATTTGCAGGCGATATTTAGAAGATACACCAATCAAATTTAACATTGTTGTCAGCTGGTCTATAAACTCCCTAGCTGATTGATTCGAGACGTCACCTCCAAAAACGTGGTAATTGGCTTAGTTCATTTACACGAATAACTTTACCCATGCATTCTCCAAATGGGTTTCCTGCAGAAATATTTGTATTAAATTCTGCACATGCAGGATTACAAAACTTTGTTTGATACAAAATTTGGAGACTCAGAATTCCTAGAAGCATTGTTAACTTTTTTTTATTGTCAATGAAATGACAAGACTTTATTTCCAATATACATGGCCTCTACAATAATATATAAATATATCTCAATAATAAAGAATTGATAAGGGGGAACCTCCACCCACATACATTCAAGGGTATATGCTTATTCTGGTGCCTTTAAATAAACCAGAATGTCAGTTGCTCTGAATTTTCCTTTCTTTAAATTCTTTATTGATAATATACATTTACATATATACTACAAAGAAAAGAAATAAAACAATGTTACACACATAATTTGGTTATGATATGTTTTATGTTATAATAGTTAAATGTGTGTTAATATTAAGATTTATTTTGGTATCCAGAACAAGTCGTTTCTGTTAGCATATGGATAGTTTGGAATTTGGTTAATTATTGTATGTAAGTTATTTTATGTTCTCATATTTTATTCTTGGGGGTTGTGAGTAAGTAAGTGAAATAAACCATTCAGGGATCCAGAACAGTTGTAAAATATGTTGTGAATTAATATATAGGTACTAGGTCTGGTGATGAAGTAATTGTTTATTAGTTGGGTTGTGTGAATAGAAATTTGTTGTATTATATTTGGTTAGTTTATTTACTAATTTTGCCTGGGTCGAATCCTGTTTACATAATCTTCGTGTGCCTCTCCTGGCATGCGTGGACGTATCTTTCGTCGGGCAGTCGCCTTCCGTCTCCCAGTCGACACCAAGCAGTTCTGTGGTCTCGATGCTCCCTCCTCTTCCGATCCTTGTTCTTGCGGGGTTGGAGATCAGTCCTGGGGAAGGATCTGGCTCCTACGTCTTGTTGATCTTCTGGGTATATGTACTTGATGTGGAGGGGTGGCGGCATCTGTTGGATCCTTGGCTCCCATCTGTATCATTGTAGTTCCGCTTCGGAAACCAAGTCAGCAAGTTCGTTTAACTTTTGTTATGCTGTCTATCTCTTCTTGACATGTGGGACATCTATCTGCCTCCCGTTTACCAAACTTCCTTAAATAGGTGCCATAGGGGCTGTGTCCCATGAGGAAGTGCACCAGGCCTCTTGATGGTAGAAAGTCTTTCTGGATCACTTTTTCCCATGTACTGCCCCTGTCCAACAAATCCCATTCCCTTTGCCATTCTTGGTTGACCTGATTTTCTATTTCTTGGAATGTAGGATAAAAGTTACCCATTAAGTCAATTATGTCCCTTTCATGTCCTCTTTTGTCAGATCCTGTGGCTGAGTGGTTAGCACATCGCGCTGTGACGCCAAGGGTCCGAGGTTCGAATCCTGCTCGGGCATGGTTGTTTGTGAATGTCCATTCATCAATTTCATCATTTCATCACTCATCTCCATCGCCCATAATAATAAATAAGGCCTCTGTTGGGGTGGTTTTGAAGGCGCCAGTTAGTCTGAGGATCACCTTCCTCTGTGAGGATCTTAGCTTCTGTACGTATGTTGATTTACTAAGTGATGTGGCCCATGTGGATGCTCCATATGACTGAGTTATATATGGAAATTAGGTATGTTCTAATTGTTGAGGGGGGAAGTTTGTAATTGTTTGAAGCTAATGTTGCAATTTTGTTCATTATCGCTTCCCCTTTTGTAGTAACGCTTTCAATGTGTTTTTTGAAAAACATCCCCTCTTCTAAGGTTACCCCCAAGTATCTGGTTTCTCATACTTTTTTTAGTGTACTGCCATGAAGCTTTATTTGGGGGTTGCAATTTGTACTAAGTTTTCCCTTCAAGTTTATGTAATTTGATTTTGCTTCCGACAGCTTAAGTTTTGCGTTTCCACACCAAGTATCCAATTTCTCCATTGCAGTAGTTGTTTTATCTTCTATTTCTCTCCTGGAGTTGCTTGTTGTTACGATTATTAGGTCATCCATATAGGCTATTGCTTTATGGATTTCATGTAACATACCTAAAATTTTTAGTCAAGGCTCGATGTTGATGTTCCATAAATGTGGACCCATGACCGAACCCTGCAGGAATCCTTTCGTTAATGTTTTGGAAGTTTTTTGGTCCAGCAAGTTTATGGTTGCCTTTCTATTTTCGAAATAGTTCTCCAGAATTCTTTATAAAGTGCCCTGACAATCCAGCTCTCTGAGGGTGGCAAAGAGGTGGGGCCACCACAAGTTTTGGAATGCTCCTGAAACATCTGCTATGGTGGCTACTATGTACTTATTGGTGCTATTTCTTATTTACTCTAATAAACTATGCGTCACGTCCTCAGTGGATCTCCCCTTTGTAAAGCCATACTGATTTCTGGTTCTGTTTTTAAGGGCTAGTAATTCAAGTAACCTTTTGGTAATAATTTTTTCTAGGATTTTGCCCAAGACATAAATTAGGTAAATTGGACAGTATGATTTTACTAATGTCTTGTCACGGTGGATTTGTTTTTTATAATTATGACAGTTGATTCCTTCCAGGTGTTGGGACAAGTTTTTGTTGCAAGGCAGAGTTTAAAAAGGGAAGTTAGGAGTGGTACTGTTTTTTGCATAGCTAGTTGTAATATTTCAGCCGGAATATTGTCGGGCCCTGGCAATTTCTTCTTTTTAAGTAATTTTATCTCTATTGCAACTTCCTCCTCTGTAAAAGGTAAAATGGGCATAGTATTGTATTCTTTCTGGTTTTTATCCCTGGTGTTTTTATGGAATTCGTTATTTGTTTCCTCCATGTCCTCCGGAAGGAGTTCCTGTAACAGAAGTTCGGCCGTTTCTTGTAAGTTCTTTGTGTATCTTCCATCTTCTCTTTTAAGCGTAGAGAAGCTTTTCCCTAGCTTTATTTTTCCTGCCGCTATCCTGTATGGAAGGCCCCATTTGTCCATTTCCATTCTGAGTTTTACTTAGTTGGTCCAATGTGTCGTTTTAAAGTTTCTTAATTCTTGTTCATATTTTATTTTGGATAGCCTGTAGAGTTCTAAATTCTTTTGCAGTAATGAGTTTATTCTAGTTTTCTGGTATAATTTTCTCGCCTTGCGGATGGTACTTCTGAATGTGGATAGTTTTTTGCCCAAGGTTTGTTTTGCATTTTTATTTTTTTGCTTTGGGTGGCCATGTCGATAGTATTTTTCAATGATTTTCTGATTTCCACAGCCCATTCTTCAGTAGTTTTGGATGGATCTGCTTGTAAGGGGAGATCAATCAAGTTTATTAAGAGTTGTTTGTTAGTTTTATTCCAGTCGTACACTATTTCAGGATGCATCTCATCTTCTACAACATTCTGAGCTATTTTAAATGCAATTATATTATGATTACTGGTGATCTTCATGTCATGCACCTTCCAATCATATATCTTCAAAGATAATTTGCTATTTGTTAGGGTAACATTGATGTTGCTTGAGGCTACAGCTCTACTTCTATACGTCGGTGGGTTATCCTGTAGATTTTCTGTAAAAAGGTTTATCTCAACAATGAAGTCTTCCAGCAATTCTCCGTTTTTGTTTGTCCTGTCTCCATGCCACCACGGGGAGGAAGAGTTAACGTCCATTGTTATTACCAACTTTTTATTTTTGTAAGCGTTGCAAGCTTAGTTGACTTTATCCAAAAATATTTCTATATTTTGGCTAAATTGAAAATAACTATTAACTAGGATACAGGAGTAAGTTCCTAGTGAGATTTGAACACAGTTTGTGTGACTGTCTGTGTATTATGTAATTTTTGTTGGAAATATGTTTTGATTTAAAATTAATATCACTGCTGCAGAATTTTCATTGCCTTGTATTGTTTTTGCGCATAATGGTGCAAATGGTATTTTGTTTTTATAAGTGTATGGTTCCTGCAATGCTAATATGTCTATATTATGTAGTTTTGCAAAATCGAAAATCTCTCGTTTATGGGTGCCTCGCCAATTGATAGCAATACGGCAATGGTAGATTTGCAATGAACACGACTCTCCCGTGTGCTTATGCAAAGTCAGCGTAAATATCATCGAGTGTGAAAGTCTCACCCCAGTGAGCAAATACCAATTCCAGTAGCTCAGAGAGTTCATTCGTATCTGTTGGAATGTTATTTGATTTTAGCATAATTTTATCCATCGCTTCGGGATAGGGGAATGTGATTGTTCTTCCTTTCGGGTGTTTTTCCCTAATTAGTAACCACAGGGCAGACACTAGAGTTTCCCTTTCTTCCAATCGGCTAAGTCTGAGTGTTTTTTTCTAAATCATTGTGTGTGTATATATATACTGGACTGACGACCCTCACACTGGAGATGGTATCCTCACTTTCCGGCTCAGAGTTCGAATCCGTGTTTGGGTTAGAGTTATCAAATTCTAGGTGCTGACGGAGGTTGCTATTAGTTGTGAATTTTGGAGGGGAAAGGTTCGGGTTAAGCAAGGTTGGAGGGCAGAAATTTTTACTGTAAGGATGTGTCGGCTGAAAGACCGGGTCATAAGGGTTCAGTTCCTTGATATGATAGGGGCTCCTATTCAGTCCAGAATGTTTGGTCTCAACAGGGTAGGAAATAGTTTCATGTGGAGGGGTTTCTGGAGGGGTTATGAGGGGGCTCATTGGAATGGTCGGCTCAGGGGGATGTAGAAATACACTGAAAGGAAGGGTTGGTAGTCAGGGACTAAATAAGGGTAAATTTAAGTTCTCGTCCTCTTCAAAAGGGTGGTTGTGTATTGACAGGTGTGAGTTTTTATTTAGGGTAAAATTTATGTTAGATTGGGTCGAGACAATAGGGAAATCAAGGGTTTCAACGTATATTTTGATGCTATTTTGGCCGTTTAGTGGAATCGTGTCTAATAAAGACTTAATTTCTTCCATTTTCTTTCTTCTATATGCAGCTGCTCTTTTGGTGTTGCGACTCAAATGACTGCGGGTGTGTAGCTTTTTCTTATGTTTTTCCTTGTGTATATCCATAGTTAATCCTATCAATGAGTCATTGCAGTTGCAATTGATGGATTTGGCATTCTTTTCCGCTGCACGATTTTTTCCTTCTCTTGCACAGGATGCAAGTCTTCGGTTTCTCTTTTATTTGAACAGAGCTCCTTTGAATGACTCTTCTCCCCGCAGAGCATGCATACTTCCTTGTTCTTAGAAAATCTACCGATGTGTCCATAGTCACAACAGTTATTACACTTGGCGGAAGTGAAAGAAATGGTAGATATAGCTTCCCAGTTTTCAAGAGTATTTTTCTTAGGCTAGGATCTACTTCAAATACCCAATGACATGTTGCTTTGTTCCTTGGACCTGTTTTAAATTTTAGGTTGAATTGTTGTACATAGTCCTCCCATGTGATTTTGTCTTCAAGATTTAGCATGTACAAGGCGTATTTTTAAAGTAAGTACTGTTTTGAAATTCCGCCGCTCCAGCGCTGCGGTCGGTGACCTGTGCATGCGCACTGTGTACCTACATCTGTTCGCAAGCCACAGACGCCATTGTGGCAACAATCGATCACGTATACATTTGCTTTTGCGTATTTAAAATGCCTCCGCTGATTGAGAATCCCACCGACTGTGAAATACGTGCTGTTATTCGTTTTCTTCTTTCTTCACCGTCAGATTTGTGAAGTGTACGGACAAAACATTATGAGTGATGGAATGGTACACAAATGGGTAAGAGCTTTCAAAAATGGCCGAAAGAATGTTCATGACGAGGAACGGAGTGTGCGACCCTCAGTGATCACTGTCGATTTGGTGCAGAAAGTCGACGAAAAAGTGAAAGAGAACAGACGCTTCACGATTTCTTCGTTATCAGAGGAGTTCCCTGAAGTTTCAAGAAGTGTTATCTACGAAATTGTTACCGAACGATTAAACTATCGAAAATTGTGCTCACGATGAGTACCAAAAATGTTAACTGAGCCGCACAAAAGCAAACGCTTAGGTAGCATCTTGACTTTTCTTGTCAAGATCTCATCGCATGATTTGGCTGGGAACAATTTGATCATCCTCTATACAGCCCCGGTCTAGCACCCAGTGACTACCAAGTGTTTCTACCACGATGACGATGATAGCCATGTTGCAGTGGCTGTCAACTCAGGCGGCAAACTTCTATGACGACGGAATCCAAAAGCTTGTTGTTCGATATGATAAGTGCCTTAATATTGGTGGCAATTATGTGGAAAAGTAGATAAAAGTGTGGTCTTTCATGTAACAATAAAATTGTTACAAAAAGTTTACTTGTTTTTTGTACATATCAAAACGGTATTTACTTAAAAAATACGCCTTGTAGATCTCTTCGTACACACTCGTTTCCTCTTTATTTGCAGGATCAATAATGGATTGCGGTTCCTAGGGAGCTCCACTTTGATGTTTTGTTTTGTCATTCTTGATTTTTTAGGATTTTTTCCATCTCTTCTTGGGACATGGTTTCAACTATTAGCATTTTATTGGTTGATTTGAGTTTATTTGGTGTTTTAAGTCCACTTTATGCACAGTAAGGCTAATCAGAACTGGACCTACAGTTTAAAGTGGGATCCGAACCACTTTTGCCTCCACCGGGTTTTGAACCCGGGACCCCTTGATTGCAAGGCGACGATGCTACCTCTTCACCATCGGGAGGGCCCCAGCATTTTATTAGTGGTACGCAAGTTGTTGATCCTTATACCTTCCCTAACAGGGTTGATGGTCTTCGTGAAGGTTTGTTGAATCTGTTTCGCGTCCTTATTTTTGTTCATGTCTGAAATGAACCCATGTGTATTTAGTGCTTGCTGCTGCTTTTTGAATTTGAGCTGTTTTGCCAGTATTCGCATTTTGAGGTGTTGCCGCCGTTTGTGCGTAAGTTGGTTTGGATGTGTGGGTGGCTGTCTCCTGTAATATTTTGCAGGCAGTTTTTAGTGATTTAATTTCACTGAGTACTTCCTGATGGACCTGGCTCATCTTCGCTACAATTTTGTGAATGATGGTATGCTTGTCCACGGTAATGTTTTTGTCCTTGGATATTAATGTATTCACCTCTAGGGTCGTCAGCTTTTCAAACAGTACCAGGTGAAATTCACTTGTCCCTTGTACGTTTTCTAGGTTAATATTCACAACAGAGTTCTCCAGGTTTTCTGATTTATTTAGAGGGGGGGGGGTTGGTTTGGTGCAGTCTCCCCTGGGCTAATTCTTCTCTTTCCTGGGATCTTCAGTCATTTCTGTAGATCTTTTTCTTTTATCTTTGGGCATCAGTAAGTCTGGTGAGTTCCATGTGTTCACAGAGACAGGGCCCCCAATATGAAAATATGGGGAGTCATTCTGTTTTCTAGTTTTCAAACTTTGGGGTGTAGTTTTGTTGGAACCCCTTTCTTGGGGCATGAAATTATTTTCGTCACTCACTTTAAGGCCGCAGTTGATATTCACTGTTTTATTTTTCCTTTCAAGGATAAGTGACCCATTCCCGCATGGCGATCGAATGGAAGGAAGGAGCTCACTTAAGACAGAATGCTTTCATCAAGAGCAGTAAAATAGTACTTACCACTTATGTCCAAAACTCTACGGTCCGGGTACCCATCATCAATCATTCACGCATGTCGTAACACACTTCACACGCACATATATTCACGTATATCGGTATGAATCGACACTAATCACTAGGGAGACAAATTTATGGTAAATAAAAACTGAGGAGAGCGGTGAATAAAATGTTAGATCAGCGGTATATACCAGCGGTGGAAAAAAAAATGGCTCACACTTTTTCATTATGAAAGGAAACAACATACAAAAGAGCTATAAATTGATAAACTACTTCATTTTTATATACTGTACACATACACAAGTTAGCTGTCCAACCAAAAAGAAAACATCAACACAAAATCACTTCATTTCTAAATTGCAAGTCTCAAGTAATTTATTCATTGTATGTACTTAAAGGATATCCTTGCTGTCCAACAAATAAAATAATCACTACTGCACATACACAAACATGTTGAAAATCACATGAAAACAAAATTCATTCATGACTGAACACAAATGACACCATTGGTTCCCTTGATGTGCGGGAACAGACTAATCCAGCTAGCAAGATCAATGAAACTGGAAGTTGAGTAGACATTCGGGGGAAGAAAGGAATGCAGCTTGACAGGGAGCGAAGTTTTCGAACTGAGATTATGTGCATGGGAAATCCCAATTAGGAAACTTTAGGCAAACGTTTTGTTACAAATCGACAGTTTGCGCGCACAACCTCGATTGCCGGTTTTTGCATGTTTTCTACTTAATTTGATGATATTTCACAGTTATTTCACGAAAAAGCGTTCATTTCATGGAAAAGCACACATTTCACATTACTTCGCGAATACAACTCATGCATATTTCATCAATGGGGGTGTAGTTACGTGCAGTATGTTCAAAATTGCATCTTTTTTTCACATTTCGGGCATCACGAAAATTCAATGTCCCTGCTAATCACAGAGCTCACTCGCGCATGACTGGTTCCTATTGAATCTCTGCAGTACCTCAAAATGTTAATTGGATCATTCAGAATGTCATTTCTGGGAATGTAATTTTGGTCACAAAACATCAGACTCATTGAAGTTGTAGCAATTGTATTACCATCCACAGTATATTGGTTACTCACATGAATGTGTATGCTGAAGATACATTTGTGAAATTGGATTATTTGAATGAGCTTTCATTGTACAACATTGAGCTTCATTATGAAAACCGGCATTCAGAGGACATCCATAAACATAATGGTTAGTAGAAAAGGGTTCATTGTAAGGCACTCTACCTGTATTCTTCGAAAGTGTGAAGTCCTTATTGGTCAACAGATGTGTAGTGAAATGAACAGGTGATTCGTCATGTGATGGAGGATCCCACAAATAAGATGTATTGGAAAGACTATAGGTAAAATCAGTTCCTAAACAAGTAGCATTCTGACCTGATTTACATTTAATAATTGCAGGTACATCATTATCAGATTAATCATAACCGGAAGAACCAACACCACTTTTGTCACTTCGAGAACAAGCCCAAAATTTAACATTTCGTTATCTTCGATTTGAATTTGCTTTATTAGTTTTACAAGCCACATGCTCAGTTTGTTTACTATTTCCATCCTCTTCGCTCAGTTCTCGTCTTATATTCGAAGTTTCATTAGCAACACTGTTGCTGATGGCATTGCCTTGCTCCAGAGAAATAACCCTATCTCTAGGGTTATTTACCAAGGTTTCAGAGCTACATGTAGCAGTCTGAACTACCTTCATTCTATCTAATTCTGCATTTAATGTTTCAAACCTAACCTCATGTTGAGTAAATTTCTACATAATTTCCTCATTGTAGACTTCCAACCTAGCCAACCTTCCATCGTGACTCTTCAGTTGATCTTGAATATCTGAAAGTTCGACATGCATTGTACTAATACCTTCATCCAATTTACACCTCCATTCACTGCTAACATTTTGACAAGTTTGGTTGATTGATTGATTGATTTGGTGTTTGAAGTCCACTTTATGCACAGTAAGGCTAATCTGGACTGGACCTACAGTTTAAAGTGGAACCCGAACCACTGTGTGCCTCCACTGGGAATCGAACCCAGGACCCCTTGATTTTGACAAGTTTGGGCAACATCTTGTAACGAATGTTCAATATGATCAAGCCGTCCGTTAAACCTAACATTATGCTGCTGTAATTCGTTTTGAATGACTTGAAACTTCTCTTCCAGATTTTCATTACTTTGTTGCATATTCTTTTGCAACATTTCATTATTTTGTTGCAATTCGCAGCTAATGTTCGGTTGCAACTTTTCTTGAAGATTTTCATTATTTTGCTGCAAACTTTGGGTAACCATAACTTGAAATGCAGCAATAATCTTGTCCAAGTTTTGATTCACTGTACTTATATAAGATTTTAACAAAAATGGATCAAAATCTGGTTTACAAGATATGCAGAAATAACTTTCATTAGAAGAACTAAATATTACCGCTACACTCCAAATGTTCCCATTTATTGCAGTCATTGCACTTCACAAGAGGAGAATCTGCTTCAATATTATTGCAACAAATAATATTCTTTATTGAGTGGGCATTTTCATCATTAGTTTAATTTTCCCTGAAACTATCGACGACATCAGATCTTAAGAAAACTCCAGTTCTTAGATTGTAAGAATGTTGCTTCTGATCCATGTCTTATTTAGATTATTCAAAAGATAACTTCCACACTATATATTCACAAATCCTGGCTAAAGGTCACTATAATTGTTGCTGTTAGATTTTAAATTAGCAACTAGTACAAATATATAATTTGTTTTAAGAAATAAAATGCAGAAACCAACTTACAAGTTCGTATATTGCACTATATCCCATAATACATAATTAGAACAGTAACAGTGAAAATGAAACCTCTTTCTTCTTATCAAAGATTTTTATCATTAATACAACTTAATTGTGAATGTTATAAAAAGACAGTCACAATCTTTTCTCTACGTGTTATGTCATACATCTTGGGATGAAGATGTTCTCTTTAGAATTTATTGTTCTCTCATTAGGTTGAAATTCGATTGGGATGTGCTATGCATTCCTCTTCTCGTCATTCTCAACTTTACATCCTCAATGCTGTTCATTATGCTGGTATTCGTCTGTCTGTATCCCATTGTACTTCATACTGGTCCAATATCTAACTTGTTTATGGATGTATTGGGTCCTCATCATCTCTACGAAGGCAACTTATTCTTCATTAGTGTCAACACTCTATGCCATCCCATCTATCTCACCACAGTCTCTGACAAGAGAAGGCTGACTGAGTACAATCTTCATCCTCATGCCACAAGGCCATTCTGTGTTCGTGCAAATGAAATCCTCAGTACGTGGTGTTGATAATGATCTGCTTGGAACTCTCTGTTTTTTTCAGTCTCTCCTTGCTTAGGAATTACCTGCATGACCCATTAACCTGTGTCTAACTTTTCTCCCAAAGCCAGAGACACCTATGTTTATTTATTATTGGTTTTGATATGGATGGGTTGAATCAGTTGAATCAATGGGTAGCACCTTGTTCTAAACTGACACAGTCACAACTTTAATTTACTTTATTTACATTGTCCTTGTTCCATCTACGTACATGGAAGAACTTTAGGCAGTACTAAAGGAGATGTACTTTGGTCAAATTCACACTTTGCAGAGCTTCCATTTATTCTGATTCCTTCAGTGTGCTCCAGAGTCTCGAACCACTCGCTACCGGACACCCTATAGGCCAGTGAATTTTTCGATGGTGAGCATCCTTCTCTGTAAGTGTGGTTGGGCATTAAAGGCAACGAAGTAGCTGCAGCTGTTGCCAAAGTGCTATCCACCTTACATGGGTCAGGGATCTTCACAACCTGTTCCTCTCTTTTGTCCTTGAGATTTCGCAGGATGGGGTAAAAGGGAACAAGCTCCACACTGTCAATCCCATTATTGGTGTATGGCATGCTCACACCCTTCCTACCACAGAGAAGGGATAATACTAAGTCAGTGTTTCATTGGACATGGCCGTCTCACCCATAATTCTCATCTGCAAAAGTTGGACCCTCCACTCTGCAGTGTATTTAATGTTATTTTGAACGTTCGGCACATTCTTATGGAATGCACTGTTTTTAATGTCCTTATTTTTCTCTTCTTTCCCACACCTTATCATACATGTTGGAAGGAGATGACAATGTTTAACCAACTATTTTAGATTTCTGTGAAGTATGGATCTTCTACACTGTTTCTAGGTAATATTTTAGTGCCTCCATATCTTTTATATGGCAATATTCTCATGACTTTCTTTTTGTAATTTTCATAGACATAGGTAGCTAACTATGGGGAGCAAAATCGAACAGGCAAGGGGGCAGAACTAAAAAGTTTTCAAGCCCATAAAAATATCATCCAGGACTATTTTGATAAATAACGGTTACATTTGCAAAATCATAACAATCTTGTTACTATACTCTCTAAGGTTTCAGGAGGTTAACAAAAGGACCCTTTACTTGTAACTTTTCAAAACCTGCCACATTAGGCCTATGCTCATAGACTTAAAACATTTCAGAGAATTCGTGTTACAAAGTGAGAGTATATAAGTTTCCACTACATGTTTCACTATAATACAGGGTGGCACAAAATTCAGTTCCCCAAAACAGTCACAACCACACTACATTTGTCAGTTGTATACCATCTCCTAAACCATTCCTCACAAAGTAAAATTACAAGGCAACCCCAACCTATCAGTGATCACGAAATATCACTATCTGTAAACTACGAGGCGTGGGACTGGGTTATCTTCCCAGAGGCAGAGCTGTATGCCACCAGGCACATCCCCTGGTTGCTGATAGGGGAGCAGCCAGCAGATATGTTGGCTAGCTAGAAACAGTCATGGACAAGCAGCATCAGGATTGGAGGAGGCAAAGAGATGTGGAGTGGTGACTGCATCTCTGTAAATACTGCAACGCTCGAAAGAAAAACCGGTGATGTGGCGAGGAGAGCCATCACTAAATAAGCTCAGCCCCTGCTGCCTTGCAGGTAGGGGAGGGATCCCCAAAGGCTAAGGGAAGGATACTCTTGACAGAAAACAAAGGGTGAGGCAGACTCGTAAGTCATAGTGAAGCCAGCTGACCTAGGGGAGTAAACCCTAAACAAATCCTGGTCCTCCAAGAATGGCGGTTGGGAGTGGGGCCGACAACCCCATTCCACAAAAAGAATGACATTACAAGACCTCAAGAAAATGTACCTGGACAGATCTACCGACAAGAGACTGGCGTGAATAATGGATGAGCAAATTATGGAAAGGGAAGAGATCTATATGTAGGGAGCTGGAATGTGCTATCTTTGTATAGGGCAGGTGCATTGAGGATATTGCTGGATCAACTAAATAATTATAAGCCTGCAATAGTGGAATTGCAAGAAGTACGTTGGATTGGAAAAGGTGTTTTGTAAAAGAGAGAAGCTTCTATAGCTGTGATGAAAGGCTGCATATGCTTGGAACTGGGTTTATAATACATAAACAACTAAAACATTTAGTGATAGGATTTAAAGCTATAAGTTCAAGATTATTCACATTAAGAGTTAAAGTAGAGTTCTTGAATTACAGAATAATCAATGCCCATGCACCAATGGAAGTATCCACAGATGATGTAAATGAAGATTTCTATGGTGCGTTAGAGAAAGCATTTGATGATTGCCCCAAAAATGACATAAAAGTAGTAATTGGCGACTTCAATGCCCTTAGGCATTGAAGACGTGTATCAACCAACAATTTGTAAACAAATTATGCATAAAGTAAGAAATAACAATGGTATGAGGCTAATAATGTTTGCAGCATCTCGGAATCAAGTAATAGCAACAACTCTATTCCAGCACAAAGATATTCATAAAATGGCATTTAGAGCCCTGGATGGAAAAACGTACAATCAAATTGACCACATGCTGATAGATTGTAGACATATGTTAGATCGTACAGAGAGGCTAATATTAATTCCGACCATTATTTGCTTATGGGAAGGATTAGAGCAAGAATATCTAATAATCGAAAAATGAAGGCGGCTAGACTGATGAAATTTAATGTCACACACTTAAGAAATCCAATGGTGGTTGAGAGGTACAGAAGTAAAATTACAAGAGGGACCTTTCGGGATGAAACTGGCAGAAGTGGAAAATGTAGATGAGAGGTGGGACAGATATAAGCTTAGGATTAGTAAAGTAGCAAAGGAAATACTTGAAACACAAAAGCTAGCAAAGAAAGAAACATGGTTCGATGAAGAATGTCAAAATGTAACCAAAGAAATTAATGATATATAAAGGAGAATGCAGCAAAGAAGTGCAACAAGGAGAGTTAGGGATGAATATCAAGGGAAAAGAAGGATTGAGAAGAGAGTCCATAGGAAAGAGAAAAGGGAATGGACAAAGAAGGAGATGAAGCAGTTGGAAAGCCTGCATGAGCAGAAGAGCATAAGGCAGATGTATAAGCTGGTAAATAATACCAAAGATGTTTTTAAGCCAAGAACAACAGACTGTAGAAATGAAACAGGCGATATAATTTTAGAAAGGTGAAGAAGGCATTTTAATGATTTATTGAATGGTAGTGCAGATGTAGTAAGCATGCTGGAAGAAGGATTAAATGAAGAAGAGCAAGAAGAAGAGGGCATAGAAAGTTCAATGTTAGATGAAGTATGGGAGGCAGTCAAGATATTGAAAAATAATATAGCACTTGCAAGCAGAGCTGCTCAAGCATGGAGGCGAGAGTGTCATTAGAGGCTTGAATGAAATAATAAACATAATTTGGAAAAAGAGACAGATGCCAAGTGATTGGGAGAATGGGTATCATAGTACCTATCCACAAGAAAGGTGACAAGATGGAGTGTGTAAACTATTGTGGAATTACATTGCTGAACGTTGCCTATAAACTAATTGCAAGAATCATATATAAGAGACTACTACCATATGTAGAAAAGTGCAATGGACCATATCAATGTGGACTCAGGTCAGGAATATCTACAATTAATCAGATATTCACCTTAACCTGCGATCCGTTGCTGGTGAGTGCCACACTCACTTTAAATTTTAATGAAGTGCCATTTTAACAGTATTTAAAATATTGGCCTCTGGTGCTCTCTAGCTGACTTTTAGAGTTTCACAAGCGAACTGATCACATTTTTATGAGATGACGTAAACGGCATTATTAGAGAGACCATTGATGTGGAAATAGTGTTGTCAGACTGAGCGCAGAGCTCTAACGCAACCAATTACGTTTATCACCACACTGCACAGAAAGCCCATATGTTGAACAACAGATTTATTTCACAAAAGGAAGTAAAGAAAACATAGTACACAAACACTACAGCTTTAGGAGTAAAAACACCCAGCCCACTTCGAAACACGGATTGCACACAAACATCGTGCACCCCTCACAGTCTGTACAGCAAGTGTCTGACATGAATCACTCAACCCCACCGGTCAGCTGTTGCCACTTGGCAGTGTTGCCCTCACACAATGGCGGAATTTACAGGAACTACACACCTTATGGTCATATCTCCCCCTCCCTGGAGAGAATAATTTTTGACAAAGGAAAAAAATATTTACAATACACAAAATATACAAGAAAATATAACAAGTTTAGTCCAAAGTTCAATATAAATATTTGAATAAAGAAAAATCATCTTAAATTTTTATCCAGTTCCACACTTCAGGATATTTGTTCATAAATTCATTCAAATAAAGTTTCCTTGTTTCTATACTACAATTCCATTTTTTCAAGTTTTCTACATGATGGTTTTCCTTTACTTAATTCAATTAAACTAAATACACCTTTTCTGAGTTCCTTAAAAACATAATAGGGACCTTCATATACATTACAATATTCTCTTGTCAACAAAGACTACTGAGATAATGTGTTTTGAGAAATACCAAATCATGAATTTTTATCTCATGTCTTTTCTGTTGTGTTACATTGTGTCTCAAGTTTCTCATTTTTCTCTTATTTATATCCTCCATAGTGGCTGAAAAAAGTTTTTCATCCCAATTCTTTTCTTCTGTCTGGAAAATATTAAAATAATTTACTACACTGGCATCTAACTTACAATTGAACATTAATTCCACTGGTGGATATCCTAAATTGGAGTGGATACTATGGTTGATTAAATGAACAATAATATATATATATTTTGGCCAGTCTTCTTGATTTTCTGAACAAGACATATGCATCATTCTATTCAATTCTGCACGTACTCTTTCTACTAAATTAGAACTTGCATGATAATTTGGAGTATACATTACTTTAACACCTAGAGAACTTAATGTATCCACATATTTCTTTGAATGGAATGTTTTAGCATTATCAGAAACAATACCGTCTGCAATACCCATATGACTGATGTATCCTTCTTTCAAACATCTTAAAATACTATCTGTATTACAATTACGAATAGGATAAACAAAGAGATATCTTGTTTTTAAATCTTGAATTGCCAACAAATATTTCTTGCCACACTTGCTTCTGACAAGTGGCCCTTGTATGTCAAGAAACAAAATAACACCATTAGAAGAAGAATCATGAAATGAAAATAAATTTTTAGCTTTGGTTCTTTGACATATCTCACAATTCTTAACATATTTCTGCACATCTTTCTCATTGCGGACCAATAAAATATTTTATTCATTCTTCTGAGCATTTTGACTGCTCCAAAATGACCCATGTTGTCATGATATGAGCTTAAAAGTATTGGAACTAAAGATATAGGTATACACAACTTATAATTATTAATGAAATGAAAATCACGATACAACAAAATTCCATCTTGTAACTTAAAATACTTTTTCCAGTTTCTTGATCTAGGCTCAAATAAATAATCAATGATTGGTTTAAAAATCAAATCTTTCTTTTGTTAATCCATAACAACTTCTTTTGGTATATTAAAAACATCATTCCTTAATAAATCTACTACATTTACATGCAAATATTGAGTACTTTGATCTGGAAAATTTCTAGAAAGAAAATCCGCTAACAAATTATCTTTTTCTCTGCAGTACTCCACTTGAAAGTCATAATTTTGGAGTTGTAAAGACCATAGCAAGAGACGTGAATTCCAATTTTGCATGTCGAAGCCAGATTTGGCAACGATGATCACATACAATAGTAAATTTGTTACCTAGGAGATATTCCTTGCATTTATCAATACAAATACTAAGGCATTCTAATTCATTAATTGTATAGCGTGATTCATAATCCTTAAGAGTTTTACTCATGTATGATATTACATGTTTTTCACCATTAATAATTTGGTATAAGTAACCACCAAGACCAACAGAAAATGAATCGGTTTGAATGTAAAATCTGTTTTCAAAGTCTGGATGATAAAGTTTGACATCCTGTACAATTGCTTCCTTTAACAAATCGAAACTAGATTGTTCTTTGTCTCCCCAGTACCATTTTTTCCCTTTTTTCAGCAACTCATACAAGGGTGAACATAAATTCGAAAAATTTGGAATAAACTTCCTTAACCAAGTAAAACATCCAATGATTTTTTGAAGATTTTTAACATCTTTAGGAGGTTGGAATTCAGCTATTGCCTTAACTCTATCAGGGTTCATACTGATACCATCTTTATCTATAATATGTCCTAAATACAATAGTTTTTCTTTGCAGAAAAATGTCTTTCTCAACTTTATGGTCATTCCAGCCTTCCTAAGTTTTTCAAATACTTCTCTGAGATCTTGCAAATGTTTTTCAAAACTTTCACTACGTATACACAAATCATCGACATATATGATAAGAGAGTCACTTAAAGTGTTACCTAGAACTTTAGACATAGCCATTGTAAAAGCTTGGACATCGTTACATGTACCAAAAACCAATCTCTTGAATTGAAATTGTTTTCCTTCAAAAGCAAATGCCGTGTAAGGTCTAGACTTTTCTGTAAGAAGTACCTGATGAAATCCAGTGGACATGTCTATGACTGAAACATCAGGTTTATTCTTAAATCTTCTTAAAGCAAGTTCAATATTTATTGGATGCAATTGGCTGGTTTCTGATGTAAGTTATAAGCCTAAAGTCTGTACACACTGTTATACCTCCAGAAGATTTAGGTACTACAACTAATTGATTAAAATATGGAGATTCACAAATTTCAATTATATCCCATTCTAACAATTTTTCAATATAATCTCTCACATCCTTTCTATATTGGTAAGGAATAGGGTAAGGCTTACTTACTAATGGTTCTTGAGTGTCTAGTTCAATGTTATGTTCATATACATTACACACACCTGGTTTTTCATCAAATAAATCTTGAAACTCTACAACCAAATTAAACAATTGCTCTTTTTCTTCTATTGATAAGATTTCTGCCTGATCTACGTTGTTTCTCAAATCTGTAGTATTGGCAACCATTTCTGATACATTTTTATTTTATCCAACATTCAAACATTCTTGAAATATACCACCTACTTCTTCAGATACACATGGTATAAGCTTAATCAACTTATTACCTTGAACCGTCTTGAATACGAATTCATTACATGAAAAATCAATATGGGCTCCTATATTGTATAAGAAGTCTAAACCTAATAAAATTCCAACATTTAGGTTTTTTACCACTACAAATTCTATTAAAATATCTTGTCCATCAAAACTTATATTGACAATGATCTTGCCTAATACCTATTGTTGTTTCTTGCCAGAATAATCTACAAGTATTATGTCTGTTACTGGTTATAAAATTGGTCGAGTAACTTCTTGAGTAATCTCTTTCCATTTACCTTCAGAGAGTAATGAGAATTCACTACCCGAGTCTACGAGGCATTTGTAATCTAAACCATTAATTTCACAATTAATAAAGCTTGTACCTTTTATTCTTTTATTTTTTGTCTAACATTAATACAGTAGGTAAATTCATGTTTTTTTGTACTGAATTTCTCTTCTTCTATCATCAAGTCATTATAAAAGTCAACATCTGCTTGGCAAATATGTACGTAAGTGTTAAGCTTAGTTCTATACTCTGAATTTATGTTAGTGGTTTTCAATAAAGTTTCATCACTACCATGTATCGCCATACTAATAGGTTCACAATTCAGTTTAAACTTTCATGAGGCAAATATGTAGAAGCTTCAGCTCTAAAAGAAGAATTTTCTCTTATACCACTACTATTATTCCTATTTGGAAAATTTACTGCATGTACTACACCTGTATTTTCTTCAAATTCAGTATTAGTACTACTTGTTCGCATCAGAGGCTTCCTCTGATTAAACCTATTGTATGGATTATATCTATTTCTATCATTAAATCTACTGTACTTTCCATTTCCGTAACCTCCTTGGTAATCATTGAAATTATTCAGAGATGTATTGCTTACAGTATTATTTCTAGATTGATAATCTGTATTGTTGTTATACCTTCTATAGGAATTAAATCTATCGCGATTGTTGTTACCAACATTTCTTGCACTATTATTTACATTTCTGGATGTATTTGGTTCAACATTACCATCAAACTTTCTTACATTTACTTGCCTAACAAACCTACTGGATGGCTTTAAATCTACATCATAGGAATTATAAAGAGCTTCATGTCTTGAAACCAAATCTTCTGCAATTCCCAATGAGATATTGGGCTGATTAAATATAGAGTCTTTCACTTTCATTGGCATCTGATGAGCAATGAGAATGAGAATAAGTTTTTGCTGACCACTCATTTCAGGTTGAATTACATTCAACATATTTACCTGTGACCAAAAATAACCTAACAAACTTTGTTTACTCTCCTTGGAAAATTTCTTACATAGTAAGAAATTCCATGATGGACTTTCAAACACATTTAGAAACAATGCTTTAAAAGTTTCATAATCATCTATCTAGTCTTTCTTTTGATCAAACCAATGTTTTGCCACACCCTTAAGATCCATGGGTAAGTACTTCATGTAATGTTTAATTGGAATGTCTGACATTACAAAACTATCTTCAATTTCTGTTAAAAACTGAGACGTTAAGTAATCTGTCCTTGTGCCATTGAAATTTGGCAACTTTCCTATATCAGAGTATCTTAATACACCATGCCTTTTCTTGAACCTTCTATTAATTTTAGATTCAGTTTCACTAGATACATAACGTTTTCTATCTTCATTAAAACTAGATTTTCTTTTGTTAACACCATTTCCACTTGTTCTTAAAGAATTACTAAGTCTATTTTTCTCTTTCTTATACTCTATTGAGCTTTCAGTATCAGACTTTGTACTAGTAGTTTTCTTTCTAAATGTAACATTGGAACATTTTTTTACTGGATATCTCTCATTTATTTGACTAGATCTTGAAAAACGTACATGACTAGCAATACTACTAGAATTTTTATTTAAATCACTAAGTTTACTGGTTCTTTGCACTTGACGTTTGTTAGTTTGTTGCTGAGCAATGACCTGCAATGCTCTTAAGTCTTTCGAAATATCTCTTAACTGATAATCAAAGTCAACAAATTTATTTTCTACTATTTCTACTTTTGACGCAATGTCAGTTACTTGTTGAATACAACCCTTATATGTAATTTCACATATACTGAATGAATGCTTTGACTCAGGTCCTGTATTGTTTGACCAGTCTTCGTTGAAAGTTCTGAGAATTCTTCTTGTAACTGAGTAATACTAGCATTCTGTTCACCTATTTTAGTAACTACAGTTTCATACCTAGATTGGTCAGTACCGATAATGGACTTTATTTCTCGAAGTTCAAGATCATTCTGTTTAACAAGTTCATTCAACTTTTCTTGTAACTTGTTAGTTTGATCAGAGCAGTTTTTTGCAACCTCGTCAATTTTTGTTTCTAACTGATTACGAAATGACTCAAAATTATTCTTCACATCAGTTAAAGACTCACGAGTTTGAACACACAAATCAGTAACTCCTTTTTCATCCTTCGCTTCAAGGCGAACAAATTTGTCATTAAAGTTAGATTCAAATTGATCTAGTTTTCTAGACACGTTTTTGTCAACATGCGAAATACTAGTTTCTACATTGGCAATTTTCTCCTTCACATTAGCAACACAGTCTTCTACTAACCTTAATTTTCTTGTAACATTTTTTTCTACTTCAGCAAACTTCGAACCCAACGACGACAGCTGAGATTCCATCTCTTCATCCCTCGCCGCGACATTCTCTTGCATGGAAGCAACATTTTCTTGATCTGGGATCCAAACTTAGACAACTGCTGTTGCAATACGTCTTCTAGTTGAGATTCCAACTGCTTGCTGGCATTTTGCTGTAACAAGTGACTGTAACTTATCCTTTCCACTAAACGCACGTAGCTGGTAGTCAAGGACCTTCCTCAACATTCGCGATCATTACAGTACATGGTGCAGAATAGCTGCTTACCTTTGTTATCAAATCAACTTCTCCCTTCGCAGCACAATTCGTAACGTAACGGTCAAAACCTTTGTGTTTCGTTGTTCGGTCCATTGTTCATGTGCCACTTATCACCACACTGCACAGAAAGCCCATATGTTGAACAACAGATTTATTTCACAAACGGAAATAAAGAAAACATCGTACATGAATACTACAGCTTTACAAGTACGAACAGCCAGCCCACTTCGAAACACGGATTGCACACAAACATCGTGCACTGCTCACAGTCTGTACAGCAAATGTCTCACGTGAATCACTCGACCCCACCCGTCAGCTGTTGCCACTAATACTAAGACTTCATTTAAAATCACTGCTCCAAGACATAATAATTATTTATTGTTCTAAATCTTAACATCATAGTACCTAAGTACTAATTACTAACTTCATGGGCAATCTTTTAACTATTAACTACAAAGCAAGTTCCAAGTGGAAAGTCCACTTAGATAAAATGGGTCTTACCCTCTAAGACAGCAGCTGTGTTAGTCAGGGTGGCCTCTTGTAATCTCACCAGTTCCCAGGACACACACACACACACACACACACACACACGGTTGTGTGCAAGAAGTATATATTCACAATACGACCTTGTCTTCATCCTCAACCTAGCTCTTAGTGCTACCAACCTTGTAGCTATTTTAGTAATCTGTCCATTTGGCCTTGCTGGCCCTGACAGAGGTTTTCGTGTTTAGGAGACCTTGTGGTCTATCGTCAGGTCCAAGGTCTTGGCCTTGTTTATTGTATTTACTAAGCCAATTCAACGTCTCAACGTCCTGTTGGTCGCCTTGTCGGTAACCTTGCCCTTGACTAAGAGGGGGAAGGGCCTTGTCTCAATCACATGCGTTTAGGATGAGACAAGTGCATGTGACGTAAGTCCTTACTTCCTGTTAGTGTGTTAATACTTCCTTGCAGGCTACACCCTTTTTTGCAACACAATGAGCTGTGCGTTACATAACGCCCCTCCTCATCTTAGATGGCCCCCTTCTAAGCTAATTATTGATATGCCCTTTATATAAAATGTATGTGGCAGTCAGAGTTAAAATTAAAATTAAGAATATATATATATATATATATATATATCTATATATATATATATATATATATATCTATCTATATATATATATATATATATATATATATATATATATATATATATATATATATATATATATATATAGTTAGTTTCATGGATATGGCCTTTGAAGTACTAGTTTACATGTTTACATACAATATAACTACACTAATAAATTTGGCCTATTATCTGGCTATTATTGTCTTTTATGTAGGCATCACTTTTCACTTATGGAAGTTCTTGCACGTAGGGTCTCTTGGTGATGTACACAGGACACAGCCGATGTTACCAGTTGAATTGAAGAAGTGCCTCACTGAAATTGATTCCATTAAGTTTGAGGATTCTTGGAGAGTCAGGAGAGTATTCTCAAGGATGACTTGTCCTAGACCCTGGTCATCTTGCAAAATAAAGATGTCCTTACTCTGAAACCAGTGTGTCATTAGTAAAGTGAAGTTTATTCGAGAATACATTCATAAATGGGACTTTTCGGTGCTTCATAAGATGGAGCTCTCAGGGTATTTGTTTTCACGCCCACCGGAACGGAAGTAGTTCTCGATGGCTTCGATTTTCTGCAATGAACTTTGTATAGTAACCATACTAGGATAAGGAAGACTAAGCCTGTCACAATGCTCAACCAGGCATGAGTAGGGACTATTGATATTGGTTCCTCATTCAAGTGTTGTATCTGATGGCCGAACAAAGTGCAAGCAGTTTCTTCTATTAATTCGGTTGTGCATTCGTAGTTAGTAATGTTTGTAGATTGATAATTTAAACAATGGAAAGGAATAATATAAGAGATTTGGGCCCTGTCTGATTGGGCAATATGCAAGGAAATTGTGCTTGATAACACTTAGAAAGAATGCAGAGTGTACCGTATCATGCCCAAGGCATGACTCGAATCCGGGACCCCGGGCGCCATAGTCCGATAGCCTAATCATTTCATAAAAAGGGCCCGAGTATGAAAGAAGCTGGAAAGAGCTTCTTTCAAGCAAATGCCACCTGCGATCTTCAGCGGATGTAAAAATCCGCTGATACGAATTCTTCCGGAATCGCAGGGAAGATACTGCAAACACAGCTTTACGCTGAAAGCACCGTTATTGAGAGACGCGTTCTCTCAACGGTCGAAGTTCGAATTTCGTTTAAATAGCTCGGGAGAATATTTCTCTCCCCAGTCGGTATCTGAAATCTATCGCGTGCACAGTTAGTGCCTCGGAATTATACAAGTTGTTGAACTAAGAAAGTTATGGCGTGAATAGTTGTTACCGAACGTTACAAAAGGAGTTACAGCGAGGAGGAGTACGCTATCGGAAAGGAGTTTTATTTCAGGAGAGTTCATCAGAGTTTCATCAACGAACCAGCGAGTCGATCGTCACTTCCAGATCTACAGGTAACGAACGTTCCTCTATCCTTGTCTTTCATTCTCTCACACCCCTGCCAGACCAGTCAATTGTAGTGTTTAAAGTTAATCGTGAGTGTTCTTATTTCACGGGGCTAGCCCCCTTGCTTGGTTAAGTGTAGACGTAGCTTTTCAGAGATTATACCCCCTCTTACGATACACCTCTCGCAGCCAAATAACTTCGAATATCAGGCTTCACATAGCCTATCTACGATCCCTTAATTTAAAAACATTCGGGTCTTTGTACGTGGTGTAGGTTTTGCGCGGCTTTTTTTTTTTTCCATACATTTCCCCTCGCGAAATGTATGTCCAATTTTTCGTGGTTATTTTTGCCCCCTGAGCTTTAATACGTTCACTCCGTTTACGCCTTTACCTTCTATAATTTTTCCCGCTCCCCGTTAACTTTCCATTTTTATTTACATTTTTGTGTCTTTTTTAACCCCCCCCCCCCTTGTGTTTTTATTGGCTTTCAACACGCGTTAATTTTGACGACACGGTCCCCTAGCGAAGTGTCGCCACCTGTTCGAAGCCCGAACGCTCCCCGCTGTAACTCCTAGTCCTTTGGTTCGCGCCCCCAGCCCGTCCGTAATGGCTTTTTCCTGTTTTATGAACCCCCTTATGCTCGAAGGCCTCCAGTTCAATGGAACGGCCGGGGAGGATGTCACGCGCTTTCTTGACCGCGTAGACAGCTTCGCAACGCTTAATGAATGGGATTCTGGAAAAAAGTTGCGAATGGTTTCTGCTTTTCTGGCAGGTTCAGCGCTTCGTTGGTTCGAAGGCTGGAAAGCTGTACAGGTAGACGAAGCAGTGACCTACGATTATTTTAAGACCCAGTTGCTTGACGAGTTTACAGACTCGGCCGATAAATTGCAGCTGAAAGAGAAAATCAAAATGTCGCCTCCACACGGACGTCGAATCTGTCACGGAGTATATTCGCGACAAGATACAAATGTTGCACCGTCTCGATCCCAACATGCCCACGGCCAAAGTTATCAAACACTTGACCAGGGGCCTCCAACCGGAATTTATGCGCGAGACGTACAGGCGAGAATACGCTTCCGTACCGGACTTTTTACGCGATTTAAAAGAAGTCGAGAAGCTTCAGTTCCTTATAAGAAAACGTAAGGCTCAGGAGCTTTTGTCCGATGCTAATAAAGATTCGCTGCTGCGCCAGATGGGCGACCTTACCGCGCAGAGTCCCAGGAATCTCGCGTTTCAAGACACCGCGGCGCCGGCTCAGGATCTCCCACGGACCCGTGAAACCCCGGACCTTGAACAGAAAGTCGCAGCCCTTGAAGCTGAGCTTGACTCGCTCAAGTATAAATACGAAGGGAAGTCGAACCCGAGACCTCCGTCTAATGAGACCGGTCTCGCAGAACAGTTAAAGAACTTGTCTCGGAGGATGGATGCACTTTCCAGTGCTTCTCCCAACCAGCAGCCGCCTGATGTAAGGAGGCGCGATGATTTTTATCGCGCCCCCCATAACTCCTGCGCCCAGTGCTCTAAAGGTTCTTTATATAACCAAGACCAGTTTCGCCCACAGTGCAACGATTGTAACAGATCTTCCCGACATGAACAAAGCCAGCAGTGGCCGGGCGAAAATTCCCGTTTCCAGCCCCCACGTTTTCAATCCCCATCGCCGCGAGTGGAGCAAGGGGAACGCCGAGACGGAATTCCGTGTTCTCGAGGTTCTTACCCCCATCGCACAGCCGATGTTTGCCAGGCCAGGGAAAATAATTTAAAACGGCCACTAGCGACCGGGGGAAAAGACGTGCCAACGCCCCCAGTTGTTAACTGTCTATCCGTTCAGATGTTCCCAAACGCAGAGTTGGTATCTATTAGCGTATTGCAGGCAGGTAAACCGTATAATTTCATTCTTGATACGGGTTCTATGATTTCGGTAATTGGTGCCAAGGACGTTCCAGCAAGTGCACCACGTTTTCAGATTCCCACTCTCATACAGGGTGTGACAAGCACGCCCCTTGCGGTAAAGGAGATCGCGCTTTTAACGTTTTCCGTAGATGGCTTTACATTCCGCCACCCCTTTCGCGTTCTTCCGACGTTTGAACAGGGTGCAATTCTGGGGAACGACTTTTTAAGTAATCAGCGGGCTACTTTGGACTTCCGCACAAATCGTCTCACCCTATATCGTTTTGGATCTCCAGTAAAATCTACTCTTAGGGCCACTACCCACAGGGCGTTCGACGTGTCTATCAAGCTCGCGCACATGATAAAGGCTAATCTCACTTCCGAATTTGTCGCGGCGAGGAAGATAATAGTGAAACCTCGCTCTCACCTTTGTATTCCCGTGCGCTTGGTGAATGGTATGGCCGATTCCGACACGTTATTGGAACCTGACGTGCCGTTTCAACAGAAATCTGGTTTATTAATACCCCGGGCTGTGTAATATTTCATTAGATTAGTAGTAGGTATAGCTAACTGATATCCATTTATGGCTATGGCAAATTTTTGTTGTTTCAGGTCTCGTTTTAATGTTTGAGGTCTGATTAAATATAATGGAATTTTGTTTGCGAAACATGATGATGTTCTTAATTCTTGTATCTTGGAATTAGTAATAGTGCTTAACAAGAGTTGATGCAATAATAGAGATCTTAAAGCCATTATATTCAAATTTTGAGTTGTCTTATTGGTGATTTTGGCCAATTCTGAAAGTTTGGTACCAAAACTAGTTTTTAGTAAATTTACTTGAGTTTTAAAGGGTAACTAGCGTATCGTTAGTCTGTTGAATTAAATCATGAATTTGTGTTTTCAGTAGGTGTACTTTCTGATGTTCATTTTTAAGACTAGACGTGACTTTATGTATTTCGGCGTTAAGAGTGTGTTCAATCACTAGAAGTTCATGGAACTGGTTCTCACTCATAATACCGCAGCACCAGTTAGCAAAATTTCCAATGAAGTTTAGTCCAAGTCCACGTTTAGCTCTGGCATACTCCTCAGGAGGTGTGGGAAATTCAACGTGTGTATTATTCAAATGAACACTAAATAAGTGTTGAAATTCACTTACCATTTTGTCCAAGGTATGAAATATTTCTACGTCGTGGTTCGTTTCCACGTAATATACCTTATCCTTTTTAGCGAAGTTCATCATAGAATAGTCGATAACATCTTGGTCGGAAGAGTCTCCATGTAGGTAAGGGGTATGCTTCCTTCATAGAGAAAAAGACCTTGGGTAGTTGACGCCAGTAAGCTCCAGGCATGAGCCTAATAGTCGGGATTGTCCAAACATCATCCAAAAATAAAATTAGGTATACCAAAAGCATCTTGAATATCCGAAACTAGAGATAGCATAAGTGCCTATACTATACACATATTTTTCCTCCCAGGAATATTGCTTTGAATCAAAGCAAGTAAAAGACTAAATAGAAATTGTGACCCAAATCATAGCCAGACATGGATTGTTGAACGATAGTAAAGGAAAAATGATACTAAAAGTCGTAAATTAATGCGAAACTACACTTAGTTGCAAAACAAAGAAAACTAAAAAAAATAATGCTCACAAGTATATATGATGACATTGGTACAATACATTACAACATTGGCAAAGGGTAAATACTCACAGTAATAACTTGCCAAGAAAAAACAATAAGAAATTAATAATAGAGAGTACGTAAGCCAGGTCGAATATAGAGTTGGTATAAAAATACATATACTACAGTACATACAAGCCCACTCTAGCCTCAAGAAAAACAGGCCAGTAGTGTAATGACCCATTGTCAGTATCCAGGCAGGTATGAAGAGTCCATAGATCCCCTGCTTCCTGAACGATTGACCCAATGAAATTTCGTAGCTCTGTAGCTCGCTCTTCGAGCCAGGTTGTGCGTGACTCAGAAGTCACCAGTCTACGTAGACCCTCACGTAGAAATGTGGTAAGATCATGAATAATATAAAGAAAAGCCACAGAGTCCTGTGGAAGGACTGCAGGCAGGATGTCAATGCCCGCATCTACGTGTACATTTTCCTCTGTTACAAAAGCCTGTACAAAATCAACCTGCACAAAGGTAAAAATTAATAATTCAATTTCCTCATCGTGGATTGTCAGGATAAATGCATCTTGAATATCCATCATGGTTGGTGAATGTAAATACAAAGGTAAATTGGGAACTTCGGGAAGTATGATCCGTTCAAATTCAAAGTCACCCACAATAATTGGTATATCATCAGGAAAGTTATGTACAAGAACAGTTGAAAGGCTAGAAATAGAATCTTGACTGATGTCGTCAATGTGAATGGGGACGGTATCAGAACTCATATTAGTATGCATATAAATCCAGTGTTTGCAAGAAAACGTTTAACTCACAATCAAAGTGAAATTCCAATTGATAAAGTTGGTAACACCTATAAATGAATGTTTGAATCCGTGATAAGGAATCCTCAAGGAAGGCGTCCTTTCTCTCAACTTGAACTGCGCAAGTGTTTACAAAATTTACAAATAACAATAATTCTGAAAAAAACTACTTGCTCACACACATAGTCCCTAACATTTCCTATACTTGGAATTTCGAAAATTTCCGTGCTCAATCTAAATAACCAACGCTCAAAATTAATTGCCATGCTGCATCATGAACACAAAAGAAAACTGATAATGTGATTAATTCTTTGTACCAAAAAATGATGTTCTTTTAACTATAGGTACGAAAATAATATATACTACCAGTATAACTAAACATAGACGACGATTTATTTGTATTATGTAATAAGAACTGTTATATATTAACAAGCAGTTGTTAAAATGTCTTATATATCTTTACTTGTATGAATGTCTAGGTAATTTCCTAGAGAGGCGGTTATCCCACAGGGGGAAGGTCCTTTGGCGCCTCTGTATCAAAGAGTGTATCAAACTGCTGCAAAAGTTGCAACACTTCTTGGTTATTTTTATCACCAATGTTAAGAGGAAAATTGCTATAAATACCAGCTCTCATATGAATGTATAAAGGATGTACCAATTACCATTTACCATTACCATCGGTCTTTCTACGCATTTCCCCCAAGATTTCATTTTTCTGCTCTCTGAGAAAAGGACGGCCATCTTAATAAACTAGCATTCTTTCCCATGAAGCCCTGCATATATCACCGCACCTACTTCCAGAGAAAGAAGCCAGTGTGTTCCCGCAATAAACTTTGGTATCCATACAGTCCACATTCGGCTCACGTCACCATCAATTCAAGTTCAGCGTGATGGTGAAATTTAGAGATGCAGCTAATCACGGAACTTCAGGCTTTTTAAAATTTAAAACCCCCAACGAGACTCTCGCCCTCATCCTGAACAAGGGCCTCTGTTCTCAAGTTAGTGCGCAGCCGGTCAGGCCCAGAATCAAAACAATCGTCCGACACATAACAGGCTCTACCTGATGGACATAATTTCTGCAAGCTCGCGGACCAGTCTGGCTCAGTGACAGTGAAGTGACAAGGGTAAATAGTACGGAAACTTGAACTACAACCCTGCCCGAAAATATCTCTTCGCCTCAGTGAAGTTTAGACAGCCACAGAATGCATAACTTTAATGAACTGTCTGCATAACTTTAATGAAGTGTCGATCTGTGAGCAGTGAAAATTAATTAGAGGGAGATACTTTTCGTCCTCGAAATCAGCTCTCAAACAAGGTGTTATTGTGTTTTTCTGCTACGCGATTATCACCCTTCAGTGTAAACATGACCACGTGTGGAAGGAGTTAAAAGTTAGACAGGCCAATAACGAAGGACAATTCCCCCCGGAAGACAGTATTCGAAGGAATCAAGGAGGAAGAAAGATTTTGAGAAAACACTCTCGCTTCAGCACCTTTACATATCAGGGGAGGAAAATATTTTCTCCTCTCTTGACAAAGTCTAGACTCTTAGCTTTGAACTTTGAACTTTAACTTTTTTAACTTGTTAGGAAATGGTGCACAAGTAAAGACTAGTGTTTGTATGTAACGCTGGCCATCAGCCGCCTCCGCTGCTAACTTGTTTTTACCCAGAGACTTATGGGTCAGTGATAGTGTTTTGTCTGCATGGTGTGTGTGTGGAGATGGGTGGCGAGGTGTTGTAAGTATTTTGAACACAGTCTATTAAATACTATGTCATAATTTGTTTCAGTGTTCTGATTTCTGATATCTTCTTGCAATAATATGTTTTGCATGAATTTGGCTCGTGAAAGAAGACCAACATATTAGGAACGTATGTGCCCTAATCCGTTGGCCGAGCTCTGGACCGTCTACACGATGTACCATCCCGTGTCTTAATTATTTTGGTACATTTATTTATTTTATTTTTATTCAACCACAACATAAGTGAACATTCATGCCATGATGATAAACAGATTCGAACTTAAACACCCCATCCTTCCATTATAAATGGAATTGGGACCCAGCAGGAGTAATTACTAATTCAAACCGTTCTATGACAATTTTTCCCAGGTAACCGCTAGACATATATAATTATAATTAAAGGAATAATTGAAAAGCGGTGTAGTTAAAAAAATAGTAACAATAATGTTAGGGGTAAAAAAAATAAGAAGAAGAAGACAGCGTAAGCTTGATGATTAGCGAACTGGCGTGCTCATGTGCCTTTTTAAGGCGAAGCGTATACACGAGTAGCGTAAAGGCAAAAATTGCACGCACAAAATAGAACTGTTTTCCTACCTTTCTAAGAAAGTATTTTAACTATGGCAACTGAAAAAAAAGAAGGAAAAACACATTTATTTTTGTTACTATAATGCATGTGGCATTGATTATAAAATGCATTTGGCTGTTATAACCGAATAAAGCACATGGCTAATGAAACAATTTCATGGTAATTTATTCGGGAAGGAAATTGACTTGTTTTGATCTTTCTGACAGAGATAAAATAAGAAGCAGACCACAACTCGGTTGATAGATAACACACGGAGCCTACGATAAGAGCCTACCGCCGCAGAACGGGGAAGTTGTCAGGAGGCGATTTGCATGCATATGTTATTTGTCTAGACAATTGGGATCGCTCATACCTTCTTTCTTCTCCTGGGCGACGATAGCCCTAGAAATACCCTCTGTAGACATAGAAAGGGAAAAAAAATGAACCAGGTAACACCGTTGTTTCTCCTAAGCAAAATAACAAATATAAAATGCCCTTTGTAATAGATCTCTCCTGAATGCGATAAGGAGTAGGAACTACTTGTCTGGCCACCAGGTTCGAAACTAAACCTTTTTATATATGTGTGTCTACTATATCCATATCTGTTTCTTGTAATCGGCATCCCGATTACCCACGGTGCATAAACTAACTTTCCTTACTGGGAAAGGCCTGATCGTGGCCAGTTTCGATTTAAGCGAGAAATGTTTACACGTAGTGTTTTCTTTCCTTTCACTTGTTCAACATCGTAAACATTCTTTCCTCTAACATTTGTAATTGAAAAGGGACCATCATATTTACATCTTAGTTTATCGGAAAAGTCCTTTTCGTTTTGCAGGCATGTAAACCATAGCAAGGTCACCAACAACAAATGATGGTTCTTGACGGTAACTGTCGTACCGATTTTTTGAGTTCTGGTGCCGTTTACTGTGCAGTTCCTTGGCTATATCACGATTGGTTCGTGCATGTTTCCGAAAATTTTCAGAGAATGGGTGTACAGGGTTTGAGTTTAATGCTATCTCTAATGGAAAATTGGGTTTACGACCATACATTATTTCGTAGGGAGATAATCCAGATAATCCTTCTAAGGGACTACAGTTATAAGCATATAAGGCAAGATTCAGATAAGATGCCCAGTCCTTCTGATGTTTAGCAGTATATTTACTAAGTATATTAGCAATGCTTCTATTTACGCATTCTGCTTTTCCGTTACACTGAGGGTGATAGCCACTGGTATTCAGATGTTTTATTTTAAGTTCGTTCAAAATATTTTCCACCAAGGCAGCTTGGTGAACAGAACCATGTTCTGTGAGTATAGTAGAAACTGGATCGAGGAATGTAAAAATTTTCTGGATAAAATCTACAGCAAACAAAATATACTTGTAACCATTGGATGGCGTTACTGGCCTGAATACATCTGAACTCCAATATTCACAAATATTTCCCATTGGGAGAGGGTGAAGGTAACCCTGTTTTATTCCTGCTGGTGCGTTTTTCTCTTGACATATCTGGCACGAGCGTAAGTAATGTATAACGTCATTTCGCGATGTTCTCCAGTAATATCTTTGATTTGACTTCTGCAAACATTTAGTTTGACCTAAGTGTCCTCCGGTGTACGGTGAGTCATGTACTTCTGTTAGCACATCATGTATCATGTTATCGGGAATTACCAGGAGTTCTCTGTCTTTATTGCGTCTATACAGCACTCCGTTATCTAGTTCGTAATAACGAACTGAAAGATGGGATGGTTCGCGTTCCTTTAATTTTATTAGTACCCTGACTTCTGGATCCTGCATCTGGCGATTCGTATCATGGTGGCGCGGTCAGTTGACCCAAGATCGACCTGTTGATCTATAGTCTCTACCATGTCTCCATGATCTATGAAATCGCGTTCTTCGTCTATTAAATGGGCTGATGCACTGCGAGATAAACAATCCAGCACGCAATTAAGACGTCCTGGACGGTGTCTTATTGAAAAAGGAAATTCTGAGAGTCTTATACTCCATTGTGCTAATCGATTCGTTAAATCCTTTGCGGTTATTAACCAACAAGCTCCTGCACTGTCCACTACAGCAGTGAAAAAGGTATCTGTCAAGTATTGGCGAAAATGAAGCACGGAAAACACAAGACAATACACTTCCTTTTTGAAAATACTATAGTTGACCTGTGGTCCGGTGAATAATCGTGAACAAAATGAAACTAGCTGGGTGATAGTTTTCTTTTTATTATTTGGATCTCATGTCACGTGACAAAGCATTGAACCAAAGCCCATTTGCGAAGAATCCTAATGCAATTCGATTGGTAATGTGGGGTCGAATTGTCGTAGCCCAGGGGCAGACGACAAACGTTCTTTCAGTTGGTTAAATGCTGCGATTTGACTTTCACCCATATGAAATGGTACACCCTTCTATGTAAGATTGGTAAGAGGTTTGGCAATTAATGAAAAGCCTTCTATAAACCGACGAAAAAAATTGCACAGCCAATAAATGATCTAGCCTGTTTTAGGTTGGAATATTCTTAATAGCTGCTATTTTCTTCGAATCAGTGGCGACTCCGTTTCTTCCTATTACATGACCTAATATTTCTGTTTCCGCATAGGCAAAGTGACATTTACTAGGCTTAGCTTGTAAGTTTGCTCGGTCCAGATCAAGAAACATTTTTTCCAGCCTCTCCAAATGGTGTTTCCAAGTTTCGCTATAAATACTATTATGTCATCCAGGAAGATACATAAACTGTTAAATTTAAGACCTGCAAAAACTTTATCTACACACCTTTGAAATGCTGCAGGGGCGTTTGCCAAGCCAAAAGGTAGCCGAGTATACTCAAATGTTCCAAGAGGGGTCACTAAGGCTGTTTAGTGCCTATCTTTCTCTGCAATTTTTAGCTGATGGTACGCGGAAAATAGGTTTAACGTAGATATATATTTTACTCCACTTAGATAGTGAATTATATCTGAAATAACTGGTAAACAATAATGAGGAACCTTCATCTTCGAATTAATCCCGCGAAAATCTACTACCATACGACAAGAACCGTCTTTTTTTGCTACAAGGATAATTGGGGCTCTATATTCAGACTCAGATTCCTGGATAATACCTAAAGAAAGTATTTTCTTCAATTCCGACTCGATAAAGTCACGTTGTTTTGGGGAAACCCTGTATGGCGTGCGTTTAACTGGAATATCATCTGTGAGTGGAATTGTAACTTCATAGGCATTTGTAACACCAAATTGTTCCAGAGATGACGCAAAACAGTGCTTATGTTTCTCCAAAATAGTCAGTAATTCGCGTTTCTGCTCGTCCATGATATCAGATGAAATATCTAAGTCGCTCTCTCAACTTTGAATTCTTTGTCTTCAAATTTGAAATAATTTTTCAGGTTTTTATCTTTTATTACATTCACATGATGATGTATTTCATCCTGACGAGGAGAACAAAGGGTCGGGAAAATTATTTCTGGCTTGCATAAAATTCCAATTACATAATTCTGTGGAAAAGTAACCTGAGAATGATTCATGTTTATGATAGGGATATGAGTCGTTGTGTACGAATTTATTAAAAAGTGAGGGACTAAGCAACGATACTGGTCATAAAGACCATAATTCATTTCTAGGATAAAATCCTGATTCGTGGGAACAGCTATAGCAAAAGTTATAGTTAATTCCGTATATTCATATGGCTCCAATACCACGTAATGCGAAAATAATTATAATTGGTTGTGGCAGACGCGTATTTCTTGTTTTCCTCCTTGTCTATGTGCGGAAGTTCCTCGAATAGAGCGTTATCTGCTACGTCACTGGAATGTGTCATAATAGTGCTCTTCCTTCCTGTAGGGAGGTTATCGTTAGGTGTTCTCAGTGCTTCTTCCGGTTTCATTTCCAGTTGTGTTCTGATGAAAATTTCGATCACAATTTATGTCGGGAACAAATGCGCCGAATTTCTTAGGAGGCATGAATGTGTTTGGAACCTGTATAGATTCCGTGTCGAAGCGTGTAGAGCCTTTTTCGGGTGACGATCGAATAGTCGTGCGTCTGATTTGGTCGTCCTGCCGTTCTAGGGCTTGGATCTTGTTACTCACAATAGGTGTCTACCTTTCCTGAATATAAGGTACAAATGAAGGTCCGGGTTTACGTAACACTACTCCGGCTGAGTTTAAATATCTGACAAACAATTAAAGAAGTCTGTGCCTAAAATGATGCGGTCTCGCAACGAAGGATTAGCACAAACTGATAATGGCATATTAAAGTTGTGTGGTCCAATAGAAAAATTAA
The DNA here is from genome assembly GCF_977018435.1 of Lepisma saccharinum. Classification (NCBI taxonomy): domain Eukaryota; kingdom Metazoa; phylum Arthropoda; class Insecta; order Zygentoma; family Lepismatidae; genus Lepisma; species Lepisma saccharinum. The sequence goes on from NC_139230.1 coordinate 45,784,450, forward strand.
AGTTACAGACTGGAGTGTTCCTTGATGCAACTCCCGATAAAGTAGACAAAGTTACTGAACCTGTTTTTCTAGCAGAAATCTTAAGATGGCAAGGTAGCATACCAAAGTGTAATAGGCTACAAGTACTACCAGTGTCTATAAGTGCTGGAATCATTTTCCTAAAAATATTTTCATGTATCATCGGTCTTTTGTTGTAATTTTTGTCATCTAATGAGAAAGAAGAACAAATTTCTGCATGATATGATCGCTTTCTCAGCAGTTTTTGCTTGTTTGGGCAAAAGCGACCCCTGTGGCGCATTCCCCTTATGCGTTTGGGTTTCCCGAGCTTCTTGGAAAAGGGGAAGGGGTTCGAGACCCTCTGTTAGGGTTTCGTTTGAAATTCCTATGATTATTTAATCTAGAATCACGCCCTTGGATTGAAAAAGATCCCCGTCCTCGATTGGTCGAATATCTTTCATTTGAAGGGTATGAACCTTTGTTTGGAAAGAATCGCGCAAAGTGAAACTTAGATCCACACGAGTAGCAAACTCGATCACTGTTCCTACTGTTATTGCCGTTATTAGGTCTACCTCGGAAGGACGTGGAAAAACCTCTGCCTCTATTGGTACCTTTATGCTTGTTTGAAACTGAAGGGTTGTTTCGTCTCTCATGGCCAGCGTTTCGAGATTCATCCATCGTGTGCGCATATCGCGTTTCATTTCCCGATCCTCCGTTAAATTCCTTCTGTCTGTCATTTGATCCTTTGACAACTTGCGCGTAAGATTGCGAAGCAATATCTGCTTGCCGTTTTGCATGTTCCAGAAGTCGCAAATTAGCTAGCAATTCATCTAGTGTTTGTGCTGGCAAGCCATTACAAACATAGTTTATTTTCCCATCATCATTCATATTAGGATCTGCTCGCTTGTACATTTTTAGCACATCGTAAAAATAATTCTCTATCGACTCGTTGATTTGTTTCTTTCTTGCAGCTAAATCTAGATAAGCTTGTCCGACTGGTAAAAGTGGTTGAAAAGCTTTAGTCAATGATTCTTCGATATGAGAAAACCCTTCTAGACTTTCTAACGTGGCGCGGTTCAAATCCCAGAAAACAAACAAGCTTTTCTTTAAGTATGCAGGCAGAAATGTGACCTTTTGCGCATCAGTCCAACCTGAAATGAAGAAACTCTCTTATATGTGTTGAAAAATTATGTTATACTTTCTCCAGGGTGAGCGTTAAAAATATCCTGTTGGATCGACAGAACCCTAGCGTAAGAACACATAGTGGGGTTTGACGTACCTGGTGTTAAAGGATCCAGCATTTCAAATATATCACTTTCAGCAGGTAGCGGTGTATGTATTGCTTCCTGCGAGCAAGCAGGGAGAGGACACGTACCGGTTGCAGTAAGCAGGGGTTTGCGTTCACCAGACGTCTGTTGACGTGTAAGAACCATTAACACCACATAATTCCTGACAACGAACAAGGTGGATACCTCAATAAAGCATAATAATCAAGTTTCGAACCAGCGGAACAAAGACAACAGAAACCAACAAAGCGAGCCAACACTTTCAAACAAAAGATCACCAAGAAAACACAAGAGACAATATTCAACCTACAATTAAAGTATCCAGACAACCAATTTCTGGGGGAGGGGGAACTGGGATTGGCCCTCCGCTGTATAAAGCAGAGATCGCACCTCCACCAAGTGTAACGCTATTGCGTAAGGTACTATTTATGATATACTTAATACTAAGACTTCATTTAAAAGCACTGTTCCAAGACATAATAACTATTTATTGTTCTAAATCTTAACATCATAGTACCTAAGTACTAATTACTAACTTCATGGGCAATCTTTTAACTATTAACTACAAAGCAAGTTCCAAGTGAAAAGTCCACTTAGATAAAATGGATCTTACCCTCTAAGACAGCAGCGGCGTTAGTCAGAGCGGTCTCTCGTCATCTCACCAGTTCGCAGGACCCACCCACACACGTTTCTGTGCAAGTAGCATATATTCACAATACGACCTTGTCTTCATCCTCAACCCAGCTCTTAGTGCTACCAACCTTGTGGCTATTTTAGTAATCTGTCCATTTGGCCTTGCTGGCCCTGACGGAGGATTTTGTGGTTAGCTTGTGGCCTATTGTCAGGGCCAAGGTCTTGGCCTTGTATATATTTACTAAGCCACCTTAACAACCTGTTGGTCGCCTTGTCGGTAACCTTGCCCTTGACTAAGAAGGGGGAGGGAAGAGCCTTATCTCAATCACACGCGTTGAGGAGACAAGTGTATGTGACGTAAGTCTTTACATCCTGTTAGTGTGTTAATACTTCCTTGGAAGCTACACCCTTTTTATGCAACACAATGAGCTGTGCGTTACAAAGGGAACTGGTTATGTGTCAATTACAAAGGTTGTGGTGCCATTTCGCAAGTGAAACTGGTGGTTCGTTTCGGCCTTTGACGCTGTTATAGATTTGCGAGCTTCGAAAACGTTTTGCAGGTATGTTTTAACTCAACGTTTTCTGAATTCTCATCTGCTTTGTATAGGTTATGATATTAGCGGTGCATAAAATAAATGTGGGCTTTTATAATGCCATGATTTGTTTGTGAAATATGTACCACAGAGAGCAAAAATAAATTGAAGAAGAAAATGGCATGATGGTCTAAATATGGGATATAGCATAAGGTCTAAATATGAGCTATCAGCCCATATTTAAACCACATATTAGTAATACTTAAATATAGAACTAATAAATGTGTATTTTTGTTTTAGAATGCCCAGCACAAAGCCATGCTACGAAAGGAAGGGAAAACGAAAGATATGGAATCAAGATGATATGGCGAGTGCCATAGCAGACGTAAGATCGAAAAAATGAGTTGTGATAAAGTGGCCGTTGTTCATAAAGTTCCTTGTTCTAAGTTGCAAAGATAGCAAGAATAATTCATTGACGCCGGCTGAAGCATCAAAAATAAAGTTAGGAAGAAAGACAATCTTAGGGGAGGAACTGGAGAAGTTGCTTGTGTCATATTTGCTTCTCACGGAACAAAATTTTTTTTGTTTTACAATTGGCGGTCTGAAGAGAATTGGCTATCAAGTTGCAGAAAAGAACAACATACCCCATCCTTTCCGGTCAGCTGAGGCAGGAAGAACATGGGCAGATTTCTTTCTTCGTCGTCACAGTGATGTCTTGTCTATGCGAAAACTGAGTGGCACCTCATTTTCCAGAGCTCTAGGATATAACAAAGAAAACGTCTAGAATTTTTTTCAACTTCTGATGAAGCTTCCCGCCAGAATTTTTAATGTCGACGAGACAGGTCTCACGATAGTGCAAAGTAAAGTACCCTACGTCATCGGAAGGAGAGGAAAGAGGCAAATCGCTCCACTCACAGCAGCAGAAAGGGGGGCTACAGTCACAATCATTGTTTGCTCATGCAAAACTAGTGGAGTTTTCGTCCCCCCAACAACCGTGTCTTTTAGGAAGAACATGTCCAAACAGCTCATGCAAGGTGCTCCACCAGGATCTATTGGTTTCGCACATCCATCTGGGTGGATTCAAGCCAACATTTTTATGAAATGGCTTAACCATTTCATCGAAAAAGTAGTCCCTACAGCAAACTCCTTTGTGCTCCTTATCTTGGATGGACACTACACCCTTGTTAGGAATATGGAATATGACATTGACAGAGCTAACCACATAACCATAATTTCTCTGCCTCCGCACTCAACGCACAAGCTTCAACCGCTAGATAAAACTTTCATGGGACCCTTGAAGGTGTTCTATAGCGAGGAAGTGCGGATGTGGATACGTCACAATCAGAAACCTGTCACTCCCTACAACAATGGAGCTTTTTGGAAAAGCTTATTTGAAGGTCCAAGCCAGTGAAGTTGCAGTAAATGGATTTAGAACAACAGGAATCTACCCTATGAATAAAAATATCTTCTCCGAGGTGGACTTCATTGAAACTCAAACGGAATCTGACAAGACGTGCTCATCAGCTGAGATGTCACCCGATGCAATCCCTGGACCAAGTGGATCAACCCAGCGAGGTCGAACACCGCCAGAAGGCTGGCTAGATTCTGTGCCACATTGCATGCAGGATGAGACCAATCACCAAGGAATGTCAAGAGATCTCATTAGCCCATTCGATATCTAGCCTGTTCCATCAATCACAAAGAAAGCGAGTAATCGAGGTCCGAAGGTTGCGATGGCTTCTGTTGTTACGGGATCTCCCTACAAGGTTGCTCTTTCTGCATAGATGGAGAGGTCGGCAAGTAAACCACTAAAGGGAAAGAGGAACTTGGATTTTGGAGAAGGGAAACGAAAGTCATTGGTAGAAGACCAAGAAAAGAACAAAGCAAAAGGAATCCTCTGTAAACAGGGTTCATCAAACCTTGCAGCACGAAAGACGAAACTCAAGGAAGATGCAGAGAGCAGCGATTCATTTGAATATGAAGAAGAGGCCGTCACTAGGATGCAGTTGATTGAAAGTGACGAAAGTGATATTGAAGTTCCTTTCGGAGAAATACAGCGACAAGATAATGATGCCGAGTGCATGTTTTGCAGTGAAAAATTTTCTGAAGACCATCCTAATGAATTGTGGGTGATGTGTCAATCCTGTTCTTTGTGGGCACACAACGAGTGCGCAGGGGTGGACAAAGATCTGTATATTTGCGATTTCTGCAAATTATAGACTGTCATCTACATAGAACATTTTCCATCTTGCTCCATGAGAAATGAATATATTTCATTGTTTACTTTTGATCTTTTATGTTATTTCAATTGTTCGTCCATGTTGAGATCACATTTTCAACAAATATTTGGATATTTTTCTTAATTTCGATTTTTTCCCATTCTGCGTGATTTCCAAAACAATATATTATTCATAAATGTGAATTTTATAAGGTTTTATTCATAAATGACTGTTTCTTTAAATTTTAATTGTTTTTTGTGATATTTCCAATGGTAGTCCATATTTAGACCACCATTTTGAAATACATCATTTTACCATTTTCTGGTAATTCCTTTTTTTTAAAAAAAAATGGAGACCTTCTATGCTTTTAGCATGCTATTTCATTTAAGTATATATTTCATAGATATGTATTTTAAAGGCAGGTGCTTGATATATTACATTTTTTCCTCCGAAAATGACAAAATAGAAAGGGGGCCCATATTTAGACCTTTTCCTCTATAAAATAACATTTATATCTTTTAGCAAATTATATGTAAATATTTTACACCTTAAATGCACCAAATTTAATCCATTAGATGAAGAATAGTATGTTTAAGGGTATTATCGAAGGTGGTGGTGGTAGGGGGGGGGGGAGATAACCAACTTTTACATATTTTGACATATGGGTTCTGGGGGGATTGTGAATTAGATTTTGGGTGGGACAGCATCCAACTCTAGGTCTCAGATTATGGCGGGTATTTTAGTTAGAGGGGGATTGAGCATTAAATTGAGGGGCTATCCAATTCTTGTGTATTGCTATTTTCTTAGACTGTTACGGAAATTCTGGTGTGGAGACTGAGAATTAATTTTTTTGGAGGAGGCAATATCCACTCTTCAATATCAACAGTAGAGTCTAAAATTGATTGAGTATTAAATTTAAAGGGGGAGAGTTAAAGCTCTTGATAAAGTGTTAAATCTTAGGTTGTCAAGGGATTTGTGAAGTGTAGAGAGTTCGAACATTACATTTTGGAGACTGTATTTAGCGATATGGTATCCACACGTTTTCGACCCCGAAAGTGCCAAAGCAGAAGCTGGAAGAGACTAAGAAATTTTTGACATCCTATTAAATTAATATTCTTGAAAGCCTGCAAAGAAATGGATGTAAAAATTTTCTTGCTCGCTTTGCTCGCAATTTTATATTGTTAGGATGCGTGTTTGCCACTTTAATGAGGTGAATGTGAAGCTTTTATACTATAGCTGCATTACAAGACAACCGATATTCTTGATTATGATGAACGATTTCAGGGGTGGTTTTGAGTGATGGGCCCCCTTTTTAGGAAGGTGGGGTAGATCAAGTATAGTGTTCACTCAGTAAAGATAAGAAAAAAAGTTACTTTTGGTAGACATGCTGTCGTAATTAAATAATTTATAAACTAAATATGCTGACCAAGACAGAAATTTATTTAATTATAAAACATAAACTAAACGTAACGTTTCAACCTTCTAGCAAGGTCTTCTTCAGACTCTTTTCCAAGTACAAATGTAACCAGGTACACAACAGGACGATATATATACACAAAAAAAAACTCGCCTCCAGACTATTAGAAAGTAGTTCTGGAACAATATAGCAGGTGGCTTTCCCTTGTCAACTGTAAAGGACAAGAGAGAAAGAGGAGAGAAGAAGGAAGAAGAATGAAGGAAATAGAGCGTGAGATAAAGAGTCCAGCGACATTCTCTTTCAGGTGAAAGTACAGTTGACAAGTGAAAGCCACCTGCTAGATTGTTACGGAACTACTTTCTAATAGTCTGGAGGAGAGTTTTTTTTTTGTGTAGAAACTAGAAACAAGGCTTAATGGTGTTATAATTAAATAATTTGTGCGGATTATGATATGGTTTGAGGGCGCGAATGATATGATTTGGGGGTACGCATGACATGATTTTGGGGGGATGCGCCATTGGCCTTAGAGGGGATGGGCACCCCTGACCAGAATAGCCTATCCATGTTTCTTTTGGTAAATTCACAACACACTCATATGTTCGTAAGCATGTGTTCATCCTACAACTCATTTCGAAAAGCTCTGAAACTAACAGAATAGTGATTTGCACAAATTATTGTTCACGGTAGAGTAAATTAATTAAATTTAAAGATTAAGCTTTGGAATCATAGGTCATTACAACAAGAGAAAATACACCTATTCATTTTCCAACACTTCTTGAGCACACTGTTTGCATAATAATGCATCATAATAGCATTTCGACTTTGCCGGCACTTGGGACTTGGTTTTGTCCTGTTGGTTGCAGATCTCCGAAGAGAGTTTCATTGTGTTATCACCTCCAAGTTCTATCCAAAATTTACTACTTCATTTAATTTGTTTGTCTAACAACTCACTGTAAATATTGTGTAAATAATTTAGTAGCTGTCAACACTCTCGTTGTAATTTGAGATGGAAGAGGCAGAGGCAGGAGATGCCCAGCTATTCTGCGAATTCCAACGCTCCAGATTCTGGGGACAGTAACCTTGTTTTAACACCTGGCGTGTTTTCAAATCGTGAAATAGGGCCTCCCCGATGTCGTAGTGTAGCGTCGTTGCCTTGTAATCAAAGGTTCCCGGGTTTGATACCCAGTGAAGGCACATAGTCGTTCACTATTTGGATCCCACTTTAAACTGTAGGTCCAGTCCCAATTAGCTTTACTGTGCATAAAATGGACTTAAAACACCAACTCATCAATCAATCAATCAAATCGTGAACCTTAAAGCAATTGCATTAAAGTTTGTCTACATGGAATTTAGAATGGTTATAATATTTATTTCGATCTCCGGCCGGTTAAAATCCAGGAACTTTTGTAACGTTGGAAGCGGTCCTGGCAGACACACAGCGTCGAATAACATGGGTAGGGTAGATCGGGGCAAGTTGAGATGGAGGCAAGTTGATACATTGCCATTTACGAGGGAACACACATGCGCTAGGTAATGTTTATTAAACAGAAGACGCCGTTCACCAGTCCCTATTGTCTGAGCATGTGCATGACTAACGAACAATTTTGTGGGCAAAGTTATCTGACCAAGTGTATTTTTCAAGGTGTAATTTAACTTTTTTGGATGTTGTTTGAAGTCTCCTGGTGGGCTTTCATGAACTGTGAATTATTTTGTCTTGGTGGATGTGTGTTGTGCCACTAAAAGGTAAGAAAACTCGGGTATTGTTGTTTGTTTTTCTGTTTTCTGTAGTACGTTATAGTTCGTTAATCGAAATGGCGCTGGTTGGGGAAAGTTGATACGGCTGAATTGGGGTGGGTTGATACGGTGTTTCAACTTACCCCAGCTGCTTCTATTTTTTGTTTGTTTGTTTGTTTGTTTACAGAAAATGGTCCGGCATTCGAGGAGAAATACCAATTGAAATATTTAAGAAAGCTTACGCCGATGTCAAGAATGGTAGGCTACCTTGTCACTGAAGGAAGTCGCAAAGACATATGGGACTGACAAAATTACTCTTATGAGGTAAACCAAAGTGAGGATACCAAAATACAGATCGGTTACTCCAAACATCGTCAGGTCTTCATTGAAGATTTAGAACTTCAACTAAAGGAATGCATTGTCCACTGTTCAAGGATCTACTATGGTTTGACGACTAAAAACATCAGAGAGTTCGCATGTGAATTAGCAGTAGCTAACAAGGTAAAAATTCCTGACACTTGGATAAATAATAAAATTGCCTCGAAAGAATGGTTTACTGCATACATGAAAAGGCATCCTAGACTGTCTCTTAGAGAGCCTGAAGGCATGAGTCTAATCCATGGTACTAGCTTTAACCGACACAACGTAACATATTTTTCAATAACTTAAAAGCTGTTCTCATGGACGTCCGCAGGATTTTTTCCAGGGAGGGGCAAGAAAGGTATTTTTTCCAGGGGGGGCAACATGGCATATTTTCCCCAATAATAGTATTCATCCCTCAAAAAACATTGCTTAAATTTGAATTTATCATGTTTGTGCAATAATTAACACACATTATTGAGGCTGAAATTAAATTATATGTGTGCAATTGACAGTTGGATGACCAGCAATCCAGGGAAGACCTTTACTATATACGACATACCAGGAGTCGTTAGTAGTTCACTATCCAATGCTCTAACACCAAAAAATATTACATCAGGCTTTCAAGCAACGGGAATCATGCCATTCAATCCAGGTATTTTTACTGCACAAGATTATTTACCATGCTCCGTAACTGATCGACCAACGACCGACGAACATGAGCAAGATCGTTTACCTGATGGAAGTAGAATCTCTGAAACCAACGTCTTGGGATTGAAAGCCACCCCTTCCACCAGCAGTGACAATCAAGAATTGCATCGTGTGTGTGTGTCAGTAAGCCCAGAAGAGTTATGTCTGTACACTAAGGCTGGAGAACGAAACGCAAGTCGAAAAGGGAAACAACGAATGATATCGTCAATTCTTACAGACACACCAGTGAAGAACAGATTAGAAAATTAAGCTTGTACAAGAGTTAACAATAAATTATTGAAATCAAAAAGAGTTGAAAAAAGATTGTGCCATTCTTTGAAAAAAGGAAAAAGGAGTCAGCAAATAATAGTAAGAAAATAAATAATGGACTGACCGAAAGAGAAACTCAAGGTAAAAAGAAGAAAATACCAAACAGGAAATATCTGGAGAAGAATAATTCAGTCAGAGTCAGAGTCAGAAGATGAAGACAGCTTGTGTCTAATGTGCCTCGAACCATTTTCAGCTTCTAAGCCTGGTCAAAAATGGATACAATGCATTTCCTGCAGTAGATAGGCTAACTTAAAATGCGGATAAGATAGTTCTATGTACACCTGTGTTCACTGTAAATCAGATATGTGCATAAAAGAAAGTGATAGTGACTGACTGCATGTAGGCTATCCATCATGATATGATATTTTGTTCATGTATGTATGCTTTTCCTAAATACTAAACTTTGATTCAAAATTACTTTCTTGTATTTTGTCTTATTTAATCCAACTATGTCACATCGTTATCAATCTACTTCAAATTCGTATCAACTTGCCCCATGCCAGTATCAACTTGCCCCACGACAGGGCTGGTTGAGACGTTGCGTCTTGTGTTACTAATTAGGTTCTCGTCAGCTTACAAATTATATATGTGAAATTTTTGTGCTTTTTATAAACGTAAAGAGTTAAGCTATCGAGTATTAACATGTTTTATTTTCTTGCTAGCAACATAAAAAAGAAAAAAATCAAACTCTCAAATTGTATCAACTTGCCCCGCTCTCCCCTACCTTGGGGAAACCCTGGGGGGTAAAGGCAGTCAGGGGCGTGATGCTGATCACATCGCCCCCACTCACGACCGGATCAAGAAAGTGTGGGGCGTTACCCCCACACCCCTACACGCCTTTATGGCATGGTGCTAAGCACAAGGGAGCACTTTATCTGTTTTTTAATATAATATTTATTTGAAACATTCTGTTTGTATTTTTAAAAAAAGCAATAATTAATTTTCGTGATCGCTAAGCAGACCATAAAATTCATTTCTCCGTCTGCTTTCGACTGAGTTGAAACTATTCGAGCAGCTGAAAAGCTCTACCGGGCTCATTGATTTATTACGAAAGTTTACACTATTTGCAGCATTTCTGATATACCCTGATGTTGATATGTGCCACTATTCCTGAGATATATCAAATCAAAAAGTATCCGATATGGCAGACTCATTTCAAGATGGCGGTCGTCAGAAGGCTGATGGCGATTGGCTACCCGACTGAAAATTTCTTAAATGGTATAACAATTAATTCTACGGAAATGATACCGGACTTAACTGCCGGACTGTGATAAAGACACACATTCACAATTACCTCCCCGATTGTGCAGTGGTAGTGTCGTGGCCTTGTAATCAAGGGGTCCTAGGCTCGATACCCGGTGGAGGCACATAGTGATTCGGATTCCACTTTGAATTGTAGGTCCAGTCCCGATTAGCCTTACTGTGTGTAAATTGGATTTAAAACACCAACTCAACACTTTCACAATTTTTTTTGCGCAGGAGAGGGGGGGTACTATCCTCCATTTGGAGACTCATTTTACGGTATATCTTTCATTAAAATACATTGACACTAATATAGTTTTAAAGCTTATGAATTATACTACAACTTTTATTCCAAACAATTTCCTGTCATTTACTTTGTTCAAAAGTTACAAGGCAGAAACTTTTAAAAATGCTAAAAAAAAAATAACTTTTTACAGATGATTTTTAAAATTACCGCAAAACCACTGACATTATTGAAACAATGTAGATAACTGTTTGGTAGGCCAACTAACGAGGATTAAACTAAAAAAGGTTATCTGCCTGTGACCATTCGTTATGGAGATACAAGGCAGAAACCACAGATAAAGATATATATCTGAGCAGAAACTGAGAGTCTGCGAAATTTATGTTTTTTTTTTTTTGGAGGGGCGCTGAGGAAAGTACCGTGGGGAGAGGTGGGGAATTTTGGGACTTTTCACTGCTAGTACCGTTCTAACAACTGGCCAAAATTCAGTTTTTACGCAATTATTCCCGACATGAAATCTTTATTGACCGAGCTAATTGGCTTTGTGGTTCCACCGCTTATGAGACCAACATTGTAAATAAAATGCTTGTTCTTTCACTATATCTTTGACTTTTGTTTAAAAATCCGATTTATGGACAGAAAGGCTAACTAGGTCTGGACCTACAGTTTGAAGTGGGTTCCGAACTACTATATGCCTCCACCGGGTATCAAACCCGGGACCCCTTGATTAGAAGTCGATTACGTTACCACTATGCCATCGAGGAGGCCCAACAAAAACCAGGTGACCAAGTATTATTTGACACCCCATTGCTATGTTCGTGAAAGTTTCTTCTGCTGCTTCTTTTTAATAATGGGGGTTAGTTCTTCTCTACTAATACGATTTGGCAATGTTGTGTTGGCAACGCTGTGTTCGTCATTCCTAGAAATGGTCCAAAGCCCGCGACGCAGGATGCATAGCTTCTAAAAATGAATGTATCGCATTTCTAGAGCCTTTGCTCTACGCGGTATGCAAACATGAAAAGGATGTCACATTGTTCTCACCTACAATACAATACCAAATTATATCTACTCTGAACATCCATTGCTCACAATCTGGTCGCAAACTAGCTTGGTCCATAGCTAGAGGTGTGCAGGTGGGGCAACTGCCCCCCTGTGAAAAATATAGAACACAATCCTACCCGGAATTCTCTCTAATCTTTACAATTATATCCTGTATTGATCTAGCAACTCAACAAAGGCAATTATTACTTTGGTGATTTATTAAGGTGTGTTGGATTCCGTATAATGTATCAGGATTGGTGGAAAAAATTCCCTTCCAGATTCAGACTTTGGGAAATGATTTCGTAATTTTCAATATCTAGAACAGTTGTGGAATTTTGAGTAGTCTTGTATTAAAGGTGCCTAATGTGTTAGGATGTTTTTCTTGGATGTGTTGCTATGAACTTGGAATTGCTTAAATTTTTGTTTCCCAAGTCTACCTTTTGATAATAGTGATTCATGAGTAGAGAGAGCATAGGCATCCAGAAGTTGGGTAAGGGGGGCCGTGCCCCTCTGGAAAATGAAAGTCAACAAAAAAAAAATATGTATTTCACACATATAATTTCATTTTAGCCACAATAATATGTGTTAATTATTGCATGAACACAATAAATTCAAATTTAAGCAATGTTTTTTAGGGAACAACACTATTTTTGGGGAAAATTTGTCTTCGTTTGCCCCTCCCCCTGGAAAAAAATACCATCCTTGCCCCTCCCTGGAAAAAATCCTGCAGACGTCCATGAGAGAGAGGGAGTGAATGTTTGATTTTTGTTACTTAGCGTTGCTTTTCTGCCACTTCTAGCTAATCACAACAATGAGCGATGACACGAAATTGATGAAGAGACACTCACAAATAGTGCCGCAACAACAGGGGGGCAGGGGGCCTTGCCCTCCTCCCTCCCCCGACCTTGGACGGAAGTCCATTCTAGGGGAAACAAACATTGAAGTAAAGAAACAAGACTAGGAGAATCTACGAATAGCAGGGGAAATGGATACTCAAGATGGAATTAGTTTTCACGTATTCCTTGCATTCTTCTTCCAGACGGCCAAGGGCACTTGCAGGGAGCATAGAGGGACAATTACCCCCATGATTTCAAAGTTTCATAAAATTTTCTTGTTCGTTTCGCTCGCAATCTCTGATATTCTTATAATCCAAGTTCAGAGCCATAGCTATGTGGTGGCGCGAGTTGGTCCTGGGAGCCAAACGATCTATATGGGAAAGACATGTTAAAGAGAATGCCATGGCACCACGTAAAATTATTTGCGCCCTATTAAAGCAATTTCTCTCTGTGAAACATAATATGAAATATTACTGAAGGCACTGTAATCCAAGAAGCCATTGATCAATCTAAGGATTCCTATTTGTTCGTCAGGTGTCAAACACATGCATGTCACCTACAACACTGGTCAACAAGATTTTGCTTATCATTGTTTTGTGATGAATTCTTATAGATTTCGACCCACTAAACACGAATCCGGCAACGATTTTGTCGAAATATTAACATTTTGAAAGATATTAGCATGTTTTGTTCTCTCGCACTGCTGGTTTAGCCACAGAAATATGGGTGTATTTACTCTTACATAGCCAGATGGAAGCACAGTTTCTGTTGATTTTAACTCGTGTAAAGGTTTGAAACTCCCCCTTCATGTCTACCCCGTCTGTGTGGTTTATATATTTTTTGTGTGTGTTTTTATCGGTGCGTAGTAAATTTGAAGAGTACAAGCGCTCACCTGAATTCCTACTTTGGCCTAGTGGTTGTGTGTTTCAAGGTTGTTTCTTTGCCACCATGTCTACTACTTCAGTCTGGGTGTGTGTTAATCTGCGTTAAGTTCATTTGCTTTGTTATGGAACAGCATGTCAGCAGGTCGGAAGTGCAAATTACATGCAGTCTCGTTCTGTTATGTATGTGGATATTATATTGGGCCAAGAAAGTTAAACATGTCATTGTACCAGGGACAAAATTTTGTGAAGCCTATAAAGAGTACTTTGGAATGGCTGTTGGTGATCTGGACAAACCATGAGCTCCACATGTTACGTGTGGTAACTGCAGGTGTACGATGGAACATTGGTTGCGTGGTAGCAGGAAAGGCATGCCATTTGCGATTCTGCGAGTGTGGAGGGAACCTACAAATCATCATGATGATTGTTACTTTTGCATGATCGACCTGCCACATTTCAAGAGGGGGAAGAACATGCGTCAGCTACAGTACCTTGACATACCATCCTCCCGAACACCTCATCCTGACAGTGAAGATCTTCCTATACCATCGCCTCCAATCCAAACCACGTTTCCAGAAGAAGGTAGTGATTTGGACAGTTCTGGTGACCATGTTACTGATGATGAGGATAGCGAGAAACCTCATTTACTGAACCAGAAAGAGCTAGATGACCTTATTCGAGACCTGAATTTACCAAAAAGTAAGTCTGATCTTTTAGCTTCACGGTTGAAGGAATGGAACTTGCTACTTCCTTCCTGTAGAATAACAAAATTCAGAAAGAGACACCAGGTGTTTTCGTGTTTAGTGCAATTGGCTTTCAGTACGAACCAATTCTAGTCATGTACTCCATCCACTTGAAGGAAAGTTACTGAAGTGTGAAGTTGATGTTGGAGAAAATTCAATATGATGATAACACCAGTGGGACATAGACTATTTGGTGATTTCAAAAGAATTGGTTTTCTTCTTGGGTTACAAAGTGGATATAGTAAGTATTCTTGTTTTCTCTGTCTCTGGGACAGTACGAGCAAACTGTGTGGCCTGAAAGAACAGAGCTAATTCCAGGAAAACACATAAGCGCAGCTTAAGTGCCCAGAGAGGAAATTCTCCTACCAACGCTACACATTAAACGGAGGTTGGCAAAACAATTTGTGACAGCATTGGATAGTGAGTCAGCTGCTCTACAGTACATAAAAAAAATCCTAATCTCCCAGAGGCAAAAATTGTGAGTGGCATTTTTACAGGACCACAGATTTGTTTCATGCTAAATAGTAACAAACTTAAAATATGACGGAGCTGGAAAGAAATGCTTGGAAGGCCTTCCACAACTTAGTGAAGGGATTTCTTGTCCACAACAGAACTGAAGCTCTTGACGATCAGGTTAAGACACTAATTGATAAATATAGAGCACTGGGCTGTAGAATATCTGTAAAATTACACATGCTTCATTTGCATCTTGATTTCTTTGGCAGAATTTGGGAGAGATAAACGAAGAATACGACGAACACTTTCAAGAGGACATTCAATTCATGGAAGGCAGATACCAGGGAAGATGGGACTGTGCCATGATGGGTGATTACATTTGGGGATTAGTTCGTGACGAAGGGGAAGGGAGTGTTTCCCAAAAAAGACAACGAACAACAAATATTCACTCTTGAGCATGTTGTCACATAAGATGAACTAAAGGAAGGGACTGATGAGTAATATTGTTGTATTCTGTTCATTTCATTGTATTGCTTTAGCTATTTTTCATTGTTATACTGTTCATTATATTAATTTACTGGTCACTGACTGTACTGTGTTTGTAATTTTATTTTTTTCTACATAATACATATGACATATAGGCTACATGTTGCACTTTCAATAAGAAATAATAAACGACCCATATTATCCGAAAAACTGACATTACAGCAAAACCAATGTCATATTCGTGTTCAGCGGGTCCAAATTATGAAAATAAGACTGAAATATATACATAAGCAGAAAGTTCATGAAAATTTGTAGACCAGTGTAATATAATACAATTCACACAATATTTTGCAAAATGGTTCGTAACCAGTAGGCAAACATTGTCTGTAGCAGTGGTGGCCGGCGGAAAATATGATGGGTAATGCCAACGTGATCAAGAAATCGAAAAAAAAAAACCCTCCGCAATGCCCTCGCCCCATCCTTGAGGTTGCCCCAATTGCCAAGATGTTTATCCTCGTTTGGTAACATGGAAAAGAGTGTGTGTTTAAATAATAACACACTAATACGATTCATCTTCACCTATCTTTATACACTACAGGACACTTCACTAAAAAACACAATTACAAGAGGAAGAAAAAACAAATCTTCTCACCTTCTCCTCCCCATGCACACGTATTCCAACTGGATGTTGAAAATATTCTAGACATTTGATGTAAAAAGAAATTGTCGAAATGCCAAAGGAAACTCGCATCACCATAGGATTTTTACATTTATATTTTTAAAAAGTCTGGATGGCCCTCTAGGCGCATCTGTCTATTATCAAAATGTTCATTTAACTATGGAAAAATAGTAGGTTTGTTTCTCCAAAGGTTGGCAGAAAAGTAGATAGTACCTTTTTCTCGAATTACTTCCCCAACGGGTCTTACAAATCCGTCGTATTTAGCGACTTATCTCTGAAGATGGCAACTGTGTCAACACTGCGAAAGTTCCCTTGCTGTGCCAAGTGAAAACGGGCACGGCTGGTGTCTGATGGGCTTACCCCATTGGCTAACACCACCCCCTGCCACCTTCTTTCCGGCTCATGGTGGAAATGTTACTCGCTGAGACTTCTCCAACCCCCCTGCACGTGTTTCAACTTGGTTAGGCCAGCTCTTGGGTGGCGCAGACCGCTGCCTCACCGAGGGTACGAAACAGCTGGCGACACAGTGAAGAGGTTGGGGCGGTTCATATCTAGACTGTGGTTGGGGCGGTCGTCACGTCAGCTTGACCGATTGAAAGATTCGAATCTCCTTGTCTGTAAACTATCAATGTTTTAATTTAACAATACTTGGGCTAGGTAAGCATTTCTTCTGAGGGTAGTGCCATGGCACTGTGGCTCTCCCCCTTGAGCTGCCGCTGGTCTGTAGTGATGCAAGAGTCTCCCCTTTTAAGTAGGGTGGACTAAGAGACCCATGTTTTAGCAAGTACAAAAAAATGTATTACAAATTTTACACAATTCATCAAAGTGTAGATAATTATTTAATTAACTCGATTTTTCTTCCATAACACAACACAAAGGTGGTGTTGGATTCTTGTTAGATTCCTTTGTGAGTAAAAATCTTGCATACTGGAAACTAGAGGGAAACATTATGATGCATGGTTTATGAAGGGCTCTCCCTTAATCAGTTCTGCAGAGAGGCCCAAAGCTGTTGGTACATATTAATCGTCTATTGATATTATCGACCTGTAAATATCAAGTAGATACAGACCCAATTAGCCTAATTATGTTAAACTTTGTCTTTATATTCTTTGGCAATCCGAGAAGGTTATTATCGAAATATTGTTATTTGATGTTGCTCGAAGTTTCATTTGTTCGTTGGAGTTTCAAGATACCATCCCTTTTCTGTTACTTATCTCTTTTGGGGGACGGGGCAAGTGCCTCTGTGTACCCTGCTATATCTGCCAATGCGACACAATATTGTATTAAAAATTTGCCCTCTCTAGGATTGACTTCGCCCCCCCCCTCCCCCTACAAAGAATTCCTGGCTACGGGCCTGAAATAGCTGGTATGTTATGACTAGACCTCGGATTTTAGGTTTTTAACCTATTTTTTCCTTTGCAGGTAAATAAGAAATAGCAAGTTATATCGGCGTTTCATAAAGAAACGAAACAACTTACTAAGTTTTATAGTGCCTAAAATAACCTATTTTGCTTGTTATAACCTATTTTAGGTTTATGTGCCTAAATTAAACTTTTTTTAAAATTTATTTATTTACTAGGTTTGGTGGCGAAATAATTCAATGACTGGCGTGTTTGAAACATGTTTTCTGTCGATTTCCCTCCCTCCAAGTGTATGATATTTATCAAAGCTTTAAACAATACAAAAATGTCTGACGTCACTGTTACCTGCAGACAGTGGTGACGAAAGAGGACAGTTCCCCCCTACTTTTTACCCCTGCACTATAGACTCTTAGTGCTCAGCCTTGCCTACTAAGATAAAGTAAACTGTCCTTGCCCCCCTCCCCCATTCTCAGTTTTGGCACCCAATCGTCTCTACTGACTGCACAGTCCCAAGTACAAACTTCTGATCTGTGTGGTATTGCTTTTTCGCGTCAGTTTGGTCCTTTTTGGCATTCACGCCTTGCGGAGTAATATTTCAGCATTCAAATTAGCACTACTGACTATGTATCTGTTGAGAGATAATTTTCAGCACATGAAATGATCCTCACAGACAAAAGGTGGAGTTTGAGTGTGGGTAACGCAAAAAGATTTATGGTGGTCACTAGGACCATGATAAAATTCAAGTATAATTCCTGGTTTTCAAGGTGAACTTTCCAAAATTTGAATTTTACAAGCAGATGTTTTCTCTATTCCAACCTTATGTATTACCGACTCTCACCCTCCCTTCCACACAAAAATATTGGCAATATAAAGGGTTTGTATGATTCCAATGCAACAAAAAATTTGCCTAATCAACTTCAAGATATATTATTTTGTAATAATCTTCCATTTGTCAGATAGATTGTTCTGTAAAAGACACTAACAAAGTAAACGGACTGAGAAAATTTTGTTATATTTTCTGTGTAGCTTTCCTTTTCATCCTCAAAAAAATGAATGAAATAAAATCTAAACTGAGAGAAACTTGCCTCAGGGCATTTATAAACATGTATAAATTTAATTAATAAAAGTTGCAATTTTTCCTGTCTACGGAGAAAAAAAATGGAATAGAGAAAACATCCGCTTGTACCTTATTTCTGGTCTTGCCAAAATTCATGAATAATTTTGAGAGCCAATAATCCACGTATAATTCCCGGAATTCCAGGAATTTCAAGTGAGTAGCCACTTTGATATTGTGCAGCAAATTATACATACGTAATTCATTTTTCATATCAACATGTAACTTTTTCTAACAGCACAAGTGCAGTATTATAATAATTTGTAGATAATTTTAGTAGTATGATTTGTGATATAACCAGGACGAGAAAGTATGAACCCCCCTCAGGCAGATTTGGCTACACTTAAAACTAGCTCAACATGCCCATATGAGTTTTTTGCTCAAGTGTGGAACTCTGTCTAATCCAAGATTTTTGTAAAAATGCCCTCGGGAATTTCCCGTGAAAGTATGACTCCCCTCAGATTGATTTGCCTACACTTATAAAAGGCACTTCTGTGAGATTGTTGTCCATAATCCTGTCAAAAATATGCCCCTCTTGATATTTTTTTTGGCCACACTTAAAACTAAGCCACCCTCACCCACACCCACCCACACCCACCCACACACACACACACACACACACACACACACACATATTTACTTCCGGTTTAAGTTTAATTATACACCAGGCCCAACTTGTGCAATATGCAGAGGCCTTCTAGAATTGCTCTGTGACTCTTTCATTTCTTACATCATAAACATATGATTTTTCACCTATATGAATAACACTACATATGGTGTCATCGGGGAGTGTATCGTGGAATTCACAGATAATTTTAATGTTTGTCCTGTCATTAACCACAACTTGTTTCCTTTTTGAAGTGTTGATGACAAACATGGGTCTCTGTGCTTTGAATTCATCTGGTGTGTAATACATGTCAGTATTGCCAGTAGTGACCCTTTTGTATGCTGTGAATGCCTCATATAATTTGAGGAAATCATCCTTGGACATGTTTAAATTATAATTTTCTCTAGGAAATACCTCATTTCTGCCATTTTTAAGATATATGTTCTTGATGTTGCAGCTATCAAATTTACTTGAATTTTTTTCCTGATTATTGTGTCTTCCAGTCTGAAACAGTACCACCACAAAATCCGGCATGTCATATTGTATACTGGAGAATGAATTTGTAGCATCAAACTCATAATAAGTACCAGTGGCAGGCTTCTGTACACATTGATATGTATAAAATTGTAAAGGAATCTGTGGATTTTTATTATATCTGCTTTGTATTTAAGAGCATAACTGGCTTCATATTCAACAACTGCGATTCTTAGCTCCATAGTCTGAATAAGGCACTTGCCCTCATCAGGTAGGGTATTAGGCATAGCTTCCCCTGTAGAGTTTAATGTACTGTACCTCATCAAAGCATTATTATCATTGGCAGCTCTTCTAAATGTAATTCTTAAACCACCCTTCCACATAATATCTTTGTAATCTGAGAAGAATCCTGGCAACAGGCGCATGGGGAACAGCACTGTGTGGCTCTTAGATAATATCTTATCACCAGCCTCAAATCCACCTATTTTGTAGTAAGAAGCCTCGGTTTTGGATAATTTTAGTGTAGCCAAAACTGTGGAGGTAATGCCGGGATAATCTACTCTGTTTATAACAACACCATGTTTTCTGATCTCAATTTCAGAGAACAGATGTGGCACAAAATTGTCCACCAATCTTATATTTGAATTTGCCGGATAATCTGTACCATCGAGCTTTACAACATCAAATTTGATGTATAGATCTGCTCTGTGGGGGTGTATAAAGCCATCCCCTACATCAAGATCAACCTCAATCTCTGTGTTGGGTTGATTTAAATTTGCAAATGTCCTCCTGTTTGGGGGGAATGATTGTAGCTCATAACTCTCAATATTTTCCATTTTTTTCTTGTATGTATTTTTATTTAAATATTAATCTCTATGATAGCAGTTGTTGTGGCTCCAGCAAAATCAACTAATTCTTCTTTTTCATTAGTGACCATCAATTCAATGTTATCTATTCTATTATGGCACACAGGAAAATATAATGTTGGGGATGGAGTGTAGATGATGGGCTCCATAAATTCAGAGTTAGGTTTGAATGTTGCAATGATGCCAGTTTGTTTGTGAGTGCCTATGCCATTTGATTTGGTGATCATACCCTCAGCCACATTACAGTGAATATTCAGAGTTTCTATGGCTAAGAATTTAGGTATATTAATAGCAGTGTGTTTAATGGCTGGTTCAAGTTTTGTGTTGTTCTCAAAGCCTAACAGCTCTCCTATAGTACCCAGATCCACTGTCTCTGTAGCAGATACAATTTCTACTCTGTGAGTGACAGAATTTTGAGTTAATACTATACCTCTGGGTAATTGAGCATTTAGAGTAGATAGATTATATTGCCCTGGAGTGATGACAATTTTTTGATCCCCAACTGCAATTGTGTTGTTGTGGTGTGTAATATTAGGGATCAAGTACATGCCATAAAATGCTCTGAGAGCTATTGTTTTGGGATACACTATATCATCATGTAATCTAAGTTTCAATATTGAATTTTGGCTGGTGAGATGGAATACCCCCATGATGTTTCAGATACCACAAGGTTTTTTGAAAATTTTCAATTAATGGTTTATTTATTTGAGACAGATATTTAAGAACAGATAAACACAAATGTCCACAATTAACATCTTTGAAGTTTTGAACACGGACATTATTGTAATAAAGATTAGCTGATTTTAGATATTTTACTAAATTCTCAGGTGGAACACCTCCAAATGAATCAAACACAAATGCCTCATTTTTTTAAAATATTTAACATAACAGATCCAGTGAGTGCCCTGATTTTTGTACTTATCCAAATTAACAATGCCACACTCTTTGTTGAGTGGTTGTTCTGGCAAAGAATCAGACATGTACACACCTCTAAAATTTTTGATGCCCAGTGGCTTGATTAAAGCTTCAATATCTTGGTTTGTAAGCGGCTCTTGTTTTTTTTAAACTTATTCATGGCTCTCTTAACACCTTTGCCTTGTTTCTCCATGGCCAGGTTATGGCGCTTCAATTCATCTAATTCTGCCCTATTCTTCTTGGCATCTATTACTATTTTTGCTATAGCAGCTGATCCCCCAGCCAAGCTCCCAACAGCCCCAAGTGCTGCTAAGATGGCCGGGATAGTAAATATGAAGCCACCCACATGTGATTTTTTTCTAGATTGCTGTAATTTTTTTAATTGAGGGGTACTAAGTAACAATTTCATACCATGGCCCTTGGCAATACAATAATTTTTTTTCTTGCGCTGCTTTTTGGTTAAAAAAACTATCAATAGTTTTAAGAGATTTAAGACCTGCATAAGGTATCTGATACATAACACCCTTGGCCTTCATTCTAGGTTTATTATATACATATTCACAGCCCCCACTCCAGTTTTTGTTTGGTGTTCATAGCTATGGTGGTTCCCAATGCTGCTATTCTCTCACTCAAAGAAGCATCTTTGCTTACAAATCTACCAAATGCAGCCTCTTCTAATTTCTTGTCTGCAACATGTCTCTTGTCAAGATCAGAATGTGTGTTGTATGCTATGTCATGGTCTCTGCAAGCAGCATCTAGGGGATTAACACCAGGGTCCCCTCTGTTTAATCTATGGTCCAATTTTGTGCCTGGACCACAATACTGATAGCCTGGAATGTGTAGTTCAAATGGCAGCTTGTTTATAATGTCATTAACCAGCCCCCGACCCTCAGAAATATTCCAAAATTTAGGTGGTAGAGTATTAATAATTTTTGTAAGATATCCAATCCCCTTAGTGTCATTCACTATAAAATTAGACCATTTTGTGCTTATCATGTCCATAATTCCAACCTTTTCATTGTAAAAATTGTGGTTGCCAGCATTTTCCTCCCCAGCTATCTCCAACAACCTATCTACAAGTTTCCTGACATCATCAACCCACACAAATTCTTTAGGCAGGGTGTTGTATTGTTTTATCCCACTGCCTGTCTTGATCTGTGACCATATGGGCTTGATTAAATTGTTGTATTTTGCTCCACTGCTAGACTTGACTCTTTTTTGTGTAGGATCATTGTTCTGGTATAGAGCATCTGATTTTATTAATATTTCTTTGTAATGCTCATAATCTTGATCTGTATAGCTGCCAGGCCTTTTCCTAGTTATCAGTTCCCACAATCCAGGTGTGCCGGGATATTTAACAAAACCACCTTTTTCTCCAAGACGAGATTCTGAATATACAATTAGATCATCTCCCATAAATGTTACTCTGAAATTGCCAATTCTATGTATGATGCTACCATCAAGCTCTGTGTCAGCATATAAGCCAAAGACCTCATCTTTGTTGTCTTTAGGTGTGCTTAAATATTTTTGAGCAAGAAGACCCAATTCAATAGGATCCTGACTAGCTTCAATTCTTCTAGGAGCAACAGGACTAGGTGTATGAATACTAGAAAGTGGGGTGATTGGATAATCTAATATGTTTCTTGCAGCTACAGGTACAAGCTCTGTGATCAAATTTTGATTTTGCTCTGTAACAGTTTTGATATTTTTACCTAATTCACTAATAGCATCAATAATAGGCTGTTCTGTTTGTTTGTGTTGTTCATAAATTCCTCGGTTCTCTGATTTCCATCCCTTAAATCTTTTTACAAGGTAATCTTTTAATTTAAGATCATCAATGATTAGCCTTTTCATGGTTATTTATATATGTTTCAATGTCTAGAAAATTGTTGATTTTATTTCTGTATTTGCCACTATTGGGTTTTCTTGTCATATCAATTGTGACAAACCCATAACTGTCCTGGTTCCAGCACCTACTGCAAAACTTGGAAAAATCATTGTAGCTCAAGTCCCCACCTACATATTCATCATGTATGTGTTTGAGGTTGGTATGATCTTGATGAAACACACATATAAAATTGCTGTTGTCTCGGATCAGCTGCTTCGGAATTTTAGAAAAAGTCTGTGCCAGGTAGAAGCAATCAATATTTTTGTGTCGGCCCTGTGTAAAGAAATTTCTAACCTTGTTTTGATTATCCAGTATAATGTCATCAAACACAACAACAGAATTATCGAGACATTCATGGAGTGGCTTAACATCTGTTTCAAAAGTGACTATATCCAGTCCATCGTATAGCTTCATCAGCTGCTGATATTTTAATTGTTCCAAGCTCTTAGAGAAGACATACAAGTGCCTGTTTTTCCAGTCTAACCAGTTGGGTGCCAATAAAACATTATCAATCATTAGTGTAGTTTTACCACAAGCCGATTGGCCAACAATAAGATATCTAATATTATCAGGCAACAACTTGCCATTTCTCTTAATCTGCTGTTCAGGTTCTGGCAGCCTCTTTATAACATCCCAGGTGTTCATATTATCACTTTGTCTGCATCGATCCAGCTGTATTCTGGAAGTCCTAGCCATTTGACAAATAACTTGTTGCCTTTTCTGCGGATGATTTTTTCTATGAGATATGTGTCAGGCTGTTTAGTTTTGCTGAGTTCTTCTTCATAGAACCTGCCTTTGAGAATTTCTCCTCGGTGGTCTTTTATTATATATGTGTTAAGGGTCCCAGGTTTAACTTGAACCACTGTAAATAATTCAGTGCTCCAGTTTCTTGTAAAGACTCTTTTGAATAAGTGCTTATATTTGCTGATTCTTACTTGATCACCCACCTTGTATTTGGCTTTTCTTGTTGTTGGCTGATATTTAGGATAATAAACAGTACTGATCAATTTTTGCTCATCAGATGAAGTTACTTCAGAGGGTTTCATGTTGATTGTGGAATGGACCGAGTTGTTATATTTATGTAGAAGTTCTGGAAGAATATTAAGCCATTTATAATTACCTTGAAGTGTAAATTGTTTATACATATGATTTTTTAGGGTTTTGTTGAATCTTTCTACAATTGAGGCCTTGAGATCACTGTAACTCGAGTAATGTTGTATTGACTGGCTTTTAATAAATTGTTGGAACACAGAATTATAGAATTCTTTGCCATTATCTGTTTGCAAATAGCGCGGTGATCTTCCACTCTGATTGATGATTGTCCTGAAGGCTTCTGTAACACATTTTCCAGTCTTAGATTTGAGTGGCACAGCCCAGGCAAATTTTGAAAATGTGTCTATTACAGTGAGTAGATACTTGTAGCCCTTGTTGATTTTGTCTAAGTTTTTCAGCTGTCCACTTGCCATTTCCACCAAGTCGCACTGCCATAAATCATCTATGCCTTTTGTGACTACTGGGAGTCTCTTATAATTATGTCTGGCTTGTCTGTGTAATTCATCAACAATAATTTGTCTAGACATAATATGAAAACAAGAATATTGAAACTATAGGGTGTTCAGCAGCTGATACTACAGGATTTTCTAAATATAATTTGTCTCCTATTTGTATATTAAATTCCAGAGAGCCATCATCTTCAGCATAAGATGTTTCTAATGTATTGGGGTCTGTAAAATCCTCTAACTCTACACTGGTGATTTTTGCTTTGTTATCAGCATTTGTTATTGATAAGGTAGGGTAGTGGTGTGCCTGTGGTTGTAGCCAATATTTGATCTTGATTGGTCTAAGTGTGCCCCCAACAAAAAACTGGTAATAAAATTGTGCAGGGGACAGCATATATATTTTGCCACCTGGTGTAAATGGTGAATCATATTCTTTGTTGGGGATGCTGTACAATTCAAGAATTACTGTATGTTTAGGATTCTCGATTATGCCGGTTATTTCTTTTTCTGCTGTAAGCAATCTACTTGTTACAGATTCAAGGTGCTCATTGATAGTCCTAACAACATCATCATGGCCTGGCTTGATTTTTATGTCCACAACAAGTTTCTTGTATTGTTGCACAATTTCTTGTAGCTGGGTGGCAAAAACAGACAGAGCATTTGCTTGATTGGATTCCATGGTCCCTAGCTGTTGCTTGATATTAGCTACAATTTGCTTTAAATTTTCAACAACTGCCAATTTTGAATTTTGAGCAGTAAGATCATGGACCTGTCTTCTGATATCCTCAAACAGGGCATGCAGTTCATTAATATGTTGATTAGTTGGTAGAGTGGCCACTGTCTGAGTAAGTTGTTTGATCTCTGTCTGGATATTCTTGATATCTTCTGATTTCAATATGCGATTCACAGCTCTCTTAATATTTTTAAGTTCCTGTGATGTAGGCAGATTTGATACAGTATTCTGCAAAGATTCAAGTGCCAATTTCACATCATTTAATTCAGAAGCATCAACCACACCACGCATAGCATCTTGGAGCAGGGTTATATCTGCCTGAGTTGGTGTTGATTGTTGTAAAATTTCAAGCTTTGTTTGAATATCATCGATCAAGTGATGAAAATGAGATAGTTCAGATTCAGTGTTGAGGTTTTCAAGTTTTGTGATCTGTTGCTGGACACTGGCAAGGGTGTCTACAATACCAGGCAGGTGAGATTCTAGAGATTCTTGTACATTTGTCAAATCACTTTGCACTGCTGCTATTGTACCCTCAAGATGGGTTATGGTACTTTGAATTTTTCCAAAATCTTCATATGTTTCAAGTTGCAACTTAATGTTGGCAACACTCCGAGTTATTGCACTCAAAGCATCAGAAGATGGCAAGTTGTTCATAAAATTTTCAAGTGTCTCAATTTTTTCTTTAACCTCGGCTATGGCATTGTTTAGAGGGCCCAGATTAGGAATCTCCAGTGATTGCATCTGTTCTTTTAGAGTTGAAATCACTAGATCAAAATCTTCTTGTGATTTTATGCTTTTGACAATTGTTTGGAGCTGTGTCTGGACATTATTTATCTGTTCTTCCAATTGTTGTTTCAATTGCTCAGAGTTGGTGGCCTGGGTCTTAAATTTGGCTTGAAGAGCTGCTACAGCTTCTTCTAAATTTTAAAAATTATCTAATGTGGCCAAGTCAGTATATTTTTGAAGCAGCAATTTGAGTTCAGAATCAATTTTAAGAAGAGGGTCCATGCATTGTGATTGTAAATTTGTAATTTCTAGTTGAGGACTGGCATTGAGTGTGGTTTGTAAAGCTTGTAAATCACTTCTTAATTTCTTGACTCTGACATCAAGCATCAGAATCTCATCACTGTGATCTTCATGTCTTGTATGGCCAAATATATCATTAGGCATTTTGTTTTAGTGGTTATTTATTATTGAATATCTGATTCTTAATTCTATAAAAAAAGGTATAAGCTTGTCATATGATCCCGGGACCTCAATATATAAGTAGTCACCAGCAGAAACAGTATATACAGTGCCAGAAACCATGTTTGAGTGCTTAATTCTATAAATATTTCTCCCTATTGAAATCTTGACATTACCCTCAGGGGTTGTAATAAATTGCAATTGACCACCTACAAGTAATTGGTAATGATTTAAATTATTGTTAAATATGTACAATATTTTACCTGTTTCATCATCAACATCTGCAAGTATGCTGTTCAGATGAATAATTAACAAAGCACTTAGTTTAGATATTATATCAGAAGAGGGTTGTGGTGTTGGCAGGTCCATAACAGCCTGTTTTTTGAACCCAAATAAGTTCATAGGCATGTTTATTTATTTCAAATCATGCTCTGTAATTGGGCATTGATTGCCACTTCTCAAGTCACAATGACCCCATGGTAGAGTATGTATGCCACATGATAAAATACATCTCTTATCATCATGTGGGTCCAGAGCCACTTTTCTTACAATATTTGTAGTCATCAAGTGATCCACACTCTGAATTCTGGATTCTGATGTTCTGATTGTACTACATGATTTTGAGGCAATTTTTGTAATCTTCAAATTCAAGCTCTTTGTCTACAGTCACTCTGCCAATGCCCTTGGCTTTTTTGGCAACAACACCACTACATGTTTCAAAGCTGTACATCTTAGCCCTTAACCCAGCAAATGCCACAATAACATCACCAAGTGTCTCATCTTTTAACTTGCCAGGCACCTTTTTGTTGTGGGATCGAATCTCTGTATGTTCACTGGTATCAAAATATTTAAACAATTCAGGCTGTGTTATATCTTGATAAACATCTTCTGTTTGAATATCAAGAACAAAACTATCTGTGTCCATGTACATCAGTTTTACACGATCCTTATAAAAAGGCTTCAACACATCATAATACAATTTTAACATGTGTAATTTGGCCAATTCCAATATCACAGCCCCTACATAAATAGGTTTATCAAACTTAATCTTTGTTTTTTTCATGTTGAAGAGTGCCATATTTTCATCATAAATTCTTCTATAATTGAAATTAGGCTTTGCAATCAATTTTTTGCTCCGGCTGGGGTCAGTAATTATTTTAACATCAATATGTTTTCTGACATTTTCAATTGTTTTGCCATACACTGAATTGACCATCAATTTAAACAAGGTCTTATCAAATTGGCTCATTGCAGATGTTCGAAGCTCTGTGTTTGTATCAATATATGGTTTCAACCATCTTGAGTGCCTGATCCTCAAAACTTTGCCAACTTTGCTCACTTGAACACCATGATTCATCAGGAACTGGAGGTTTTTGTAATATATGACATAATCCTGTTTTGGCTCCAGAGTCATCATCAATTTCTTTTGTTTAGAGCCAGGTGAGCACTTAACCTCAGGAATTGGGGGCAGATCAGAAAATGTGTTGTGTAAATTATCTGGAATTGTCAGATCAACCTCTAAGAAGAGGCCATAGTCACTGTCATCAAAATCCTTAAGATCTTCAATATTGAAATCTTCAACCCACTCAAGCCCTGCATATGGCAGTTTTTTCATCATAGCATAACCATAGAGGCTGTTTGCATCTACATACAGTATATAATTTGATGGCAGTGCTGGATCATAATCAGGAATATATTTGTTATTTGCTCTGGCATATCTCTGAGAACATTGCACCATGCCTCCTCTTATACATTGTTCCATAAACAGATACATATCTTGATCCTGGATCAGATCCAATTGCATTTTAGTGTTTAAAAACATTGCAGACCATGCTAGGCCCGGAGCACTGTAAAAATACATTGGATCCAGCTTATAATTTTGCATGGAAGATTTTCTAAATGCCTGAAGTATATCAGCTAAGAGGGTCACATCAAGTTTTAAATATGCCTTGTGATAATCACCAAATTTCTGGCATTTTAAATTGTTCCACATCAACTGGGCATGGTGATAATCTTCATCAGTGATTCCAGATGCTCTGATTTTGCTGTAAAACTCTTGTTGTGGTGGCAGAGAACACTCATCAAATTTAGAAAAATCTGTAACATAATCATATGGATATACACCCTTCCGCCTAATTAATTTCAGGTCCTGATTTGGAAACAAAGCACATGTGATTTTGAATTGATCATCAGATAATTGAGTGGCCAGTGTAGCCAGGCTAGCAGACAGAATTCTGTATGAATCAAGAAATCTTAAGTGAATAGGAACACCATTAACTTAACTTTAATTATCTTGCTAATGGCAATATATTTCTCATTATTTTCAGCTAAAATATTTAAATTCTGCTTGTCAAACCCCTCGTACCTGATCAAATGATGAAAATCATAATTGGATGCACCATGGCAAAATATAGGGACAAATTTTGGTCTCTGGATCTTAATATTACAGCTATTACACAGGGCCATTAAGAATTTACCATCTGTATGAGAATGGTGATGTACCTTGATATTTGTATCTGAAAATTCAGAATCACATACCGGGCATTTTTCTGCATTGTTGAAATCTTCAATCTGTTTCTCTGTTAAAGGCAACATGGGTTTTGATTTTAATAAGACATTAGATGCTATGTCATGGCACTCATTTTCTATTTTATGTGCAAATTCTTTGATGGCATCTGCTCCCATGTATAAATATTCTTTACTAACAACACCATCCTGTACAACCACATAATAAAAACTAGAAGGTTCATGTAGCTGGTATGATGTAATTGAAGATTCATCAGGATCTGGACTGCAGAATGCAAGGGGTTTGAGGTTTGATTCAAAATCACAGACTATATATGCTGGGTGTTCCAACAAGGCTTCAAATTTTTTAAAATTGGCTTTTTCACTTGGATTAGGCATCACCATATGAACAGGTTTATGGTTGCCACAGTATTTCAGATGCTCAATTAACTTGTTTTTAGCAATTTCTGCATTCTGTTCACAAACACCATTCACCATTTTTCTACCATCAAATACAATTAAACATCTTCTACACAACTTGAATATTGTATTGGATTTGTCTAGTTGTGTTCTCACTAAAGCTTCAAGATTATGTATCAGAGTATAATGGTGTGTATCATCCCCTTCAATTAAGAGCAAATCAATCGGAACAGCAGAATCATCATCAAATGTACTGATTCTGAGAGGTGCTATCAAGCAATTGCCATGGCCAGTAGAACAAATAAATACATTAATAGATAATTGTTTACCATTGATATTCCTGGCCTTTTTTTCAAATTTATCAATATTCTGAACAGACATTGGATATTCTAAACCCTCCATTGCTTCATCAAAATCATTTTCATGTTGTTTATAATAACTTATTCGCTCAGGATGCCTTGAAACTGGATACAAAGCAGCTAAAATACACCACAAAAAGCATTTCTCATCATTATTTTTTATATTAACCACGGCTTGTTTGTTTTTAATATTGGCAGGTAATGGCAAATATGTAGATCCTTGTAATGGGCTGAATTCAGAAATATTAACATAGAGCTTGTGTGGAGATCTGCATAGGCTCCATCCAGACTCTTTTCCAGCAAATTCAGAGTGTTTAATATTCAATTGATCTATCAAACTGCTTATTATTTTGTCTGAATTTGCATTTGAATATACAGCTACAGTTTCTGTTATGTGGGGCTGTGTAAATTTTGTGCCATTTGGTTTCTTATATTGTGTAAACAATTTGAGGGACAGCTTATAAGAGCCATTTTGTGCATTTAGAATTGCCTGCACATCAGGATTTATACTGTTAAAAAAATTCTTAATGTCACATTTTGGCTCTGATACAAACCGGTGATCCCTAAGTTGGCCATTAAAACTGCTATGGATGGGTTCATAGCGTGGCTGCTTTGTTGCTCTAGCATTAACAGGTGCTTCATGCTTTCTTTTCAGACCAGATGTAGATGGTTGTGGGGGCAATGTTGATGACTGTGCAGAACAAGTACCTTTATGTTTATATGTGAAATATTCCAGACTATATTTTCTATGGCATTTAGGGCATATTTTTGTGGGAGTTCTGCATTTGTCTGGATTACAATTCTTTTGATGCTTAGCCCAATTGGGGCTGGATATATTCTTTTTGCATTGATTACAATATTTTTGATTTGGCATTTTTGTTGTTGTTTATTATATAAGATTTCCTGGGGTCCAAATCAAAATTCTATGCTTAATAAAAAATATCAATTGGGTTCAGTAGTGTGATTTTTTTTTTTTTTTTTGT
This sequence comes from Lepisma saccharinum, assembly GCF_977018435.1. NCBI lineage: Eukaryota > Metazoa > Arthropoda > Insecta > Zygentoma > Lepismatidae > Lepisma > Lepisma saccharinum. Next base: position 45,815,166 of record NC_139230.1, read on the forward strand.
GTGTGTGTGTGTGTGTGTGTGTGTGTGTGTATGTGTGTTAATATTTTTGGCTTTGGTATTTATATAAAATTTCTTGGGGTTCAAATCAAAACTCTATACTTAATAAACCTATGACAGGTTGTCAAAAATTCTGTATATTAAATCAAATAGATTTGTAATTCATTTTATACAAATCTGCAATATTTTTGTGTTTAAAAAATATGAGCAGCACTGCAACAACACACCCTTACTCTTCAACAACTCTCACAATACTGGCTGATATGCAATGCAAAATCTCTTTATATAGCCTAAGCACAGACCGCATTGAAAACATCTGAAACAATAAGCCAATCAGAATATAACACATCATCACATTATGTCATAACCAACCAATCAGAAAACAACACATGTCTAATAATTTATTGCATAATATTAGGTAATAATTTGTTGCAAAACATGATGCAATAGAAATAAGCCAGAAATAGGCCACAAGTAGACCGGAAGTGGCCAGAAATGGCCGGAAATGGACCGGAAGTGGGCAGAAATGGCTGGAAATGGACCGGAAGTGGACCGGAAGTGGCAGAAATGGCTGGAAATGGACCGGAAGTGAACCGGAAGTGGGCAGAGATGGCCAGAAATGGCCGGAAATAGACCGGAAGTGGACCGAAGTGGGCAGAAATGGCCGGAAATGGACCGGAAGTGGTCAGAAATGGCCAGAAATGGCCGGAAATGGACCGGAAGTGGGCAGAAATGGCCGGAAATGGACCGGAAGTGGGCAGAAATGGCCAGAAATGGCTGGAAATGGACCGAAAGTGGACCGGAAGTGGGCAGAAATGGCCAGAAATGGCCGGAAATGGACCGGAAGTAAATATGTGTTTGTGTGGGTGGGTGTGGGTGGGTGTGGGTGGGTGTGTGTGAGGGGTGTGTGTGGGTGTGTATGTGGGTGGGTGTGGGTGGCTTAGTTTTAAGTGTGGCCAAAAAAATATCAAGAGGGGCATATTTTTGACAGGATTATGGACAACAATCTCACAGAAGTGCCTTTTATAAGTGTAGGCAAATCAATCTGAGGGGAGTCATACTTTCACGGGAAATTCCCGAGGGCATTTTTACAAAAATCTTGGATTAGACAGAGTTCCACACTTGAGCAAAAAACTCATATGGGCATGTTGAGCTAGTTTTAAGTGTAGCCAAATCTGCCTGAGGGGGGTTCATACTTTCTCGTCCTGGTTATATCACAAATCATACTACTAATTTTGAAAATGATATATAGAAATGAAAATTTGTTTAGAAAATTAATATTTTGGTTATTACGATTCTTGTGATATTTTGTTTTTAACGATTCTATCTAATCTGTATTTTTCAGGAATTTTGTACCAAATTAAGTCTTTTTGCAACCTATTTCAGGATTTTTCGAGCCTAATTTAAGCATTTTAGAACCAAATTTAAGGTTTTTAGAACCTATTTTAGGATTTTGGAACCTATTTTAGGATTTTTAGAGCCTATTTTAGGAACCTAAAAGCACACTTTTTTAGATTGATTGATTTAGTTTATTTTACTTCGCGTTTTGTGCCTCTTGGCTAATTTGCGAAGATGGGGATGAGTGATGAAATGATGAAATTGATGAATGGACATTCACAAACAACCAAGCCCGACCGGGATTCGAACCCAAGACCCTTGGCGTCGCAGCACGATGTGCTAACCACTCGGCCACAGGGTCGGGCACACTTTTTTAGAATCTAAAAATCCGAGGTCTAGTAATGACCGTACACAGTGGCAAAATCAGATATGTCCAACGATAGGTGTGCGCATAGCAGGAAGGCAAAGGGGCAGTTGCTCCTCCTAATACTCTCACTTAGAAATTTAGTGTTACACTTATGTGCTCGCAGAATAAATTGGTCGCACATTGGAAATGATTAAGTTATGAATCTGCTGTACGAAATCATGTTTATATGTAAATTAGTCTGAATGACAGAGAAGGAAAATAAAGGGGGAGGGAAACAGATAACGTTTGTACCACGGGATTATTTTAATAGTTCTTTTTGGTGGGTCCGGTCAGACACTATTTACGCCCCTGTTTAATACCTATACAATAAAACAGTGAGATTGAATGAGGTTTTTCTTTCTCCAAATGAACTTTCATCAAGAGTTTTGCCCCTGCTAATCAGAATGTCTGCGCACGCCTATGATCTGTCCACAGGAGTGACAGGAGCACATCTCGCCAATAATCTGGAATATGTAAAGTAAGATATTGGCGTATTATACGGCAGCATATCCATAAATAACTCATAGAGAACGATGCCGACCGAGCTGAGGACATTGAGGAAACTCTGGAGACTGCAACCTGATGGGGTCTTTGCGCAATTAGAATGAAATAAGGCATTGCATTTTGCGACACACACACCGCAAGGCCTTGTCACTCACGCTGAAAAGAGGAGGGCAATGAAAGATAGGGATGCCAAAAATAGAGAGCAACGAAAGATAGGAGGCGACGAGAGATAAGGAAATAACGAAGCATGGGAGTGACAAAAGATAAAGAGGCAACGAAAGATAGGGAGCAAGAAATAGGGGCGACGAAAGATAAGAGGTGACCAGATATGGGGGCGTTAAAATATAAGAAAGCGATGAAAGATAGGGGTGATGTAAGATAGGAGTGACGATAAACACGGGCAAGGAAGGAGCAATATAGGGCAACGCAGGATGGGGAGCGCAAAAAGAACCTTGGGGATTAAAGGATTTGAGAGGTGACTGCCCTCCACAGAGGACCTGAAGAGTTGCATGAGGGCGACTTCCGAGGGCCTTATTTCTCTCCCCGGATATTGATAAACAATTCAACTAAAATACAACGAATATTGTGACATTTTCAACATCCTACGTTTCCCAGGGAACACGAAAACTACATAGGCAATTTATACAGTATTTAGGACTGTATTAAATGTGACTGTCATCCCTGAAAATATTCCGGCCACCACATCGTAGTATATTTTTGAGGATTAAGTTTCAAATTCCATATTTTTCTCTACTCTATTTGAGAATTTGAATTCTTTTTCAGAAGTGTCATGTCACTGAAATTTGAGATTTTACATCAGCAAACAAATGGCTTCTATACGAGCCGGAAAAAATAATCTTGAAAATCATCAAGATACAGGATAAAGAGAAGAGGGCCAAGAACATTGCCTTGGGATCATGGGCACCTAAACCGAGGCGCTTTGGATTCTACTCTGAAATGGGCACGTCAACAATATGGAACTATCACTCAGCCGAGTCTTGGCAGCGCCCGGCATGTCAGTGCCTTTTCTCGATTTCAGCATTTCTCGTTTCGAACATGGAGTGAATTTAGAAAAGCACATGGTATATTATGACACTGTGAGAGAATGGAGAAAGAAGCGTAGAAATACTCAGTGCTCAAAGTGAGGGAGGATGCGGGGAGATGGTATCCTCCCAGCTAGTAAACTTTTTGCAAGCTGTTTCATTGCTATCATGTTAAAACATAGGAGCATCCCCGCAGCTAGACCGAAGCCTCGCCAAAATATACTCCCAGCTAGCAATTTCCACTTCATGGGCTAGGAATACTCTAGTTCTCATGTTCTGAGTGAGTGTGAGTCAGTCCATCAAGAAATAGACTGACTCACACTCACTCAGAACATGAGAACTAGAGTATTCCTAGCCCCTGAAGTGAAAATTGCTAGCTGGGATAGGCTACATGCTGTAAGGTACTTTTAACATTGTCGATTCTCCTCACTTTATGAACTTCGGAGGTTCCAACATTTGGAATATTTTGGCTGTCACTTGCATTTGAAAGAGACAAAATAAAGTAGTGTGAAAAGAACTGATCCCAGTGATTTGTGGGTAAGTGGATGTCGTTGAGCTCACCGTTTGAAAAGGAGAGTGGAGAAAAGCAAAAATTGGAAAATTCTTTAACTCAAGAAGAATTACAAAAATTTAAGCAGTAACTTTGTTTACAGAACTCTTATATAACATTTATTTATTCATCTTACATACTAGGTGTTTATCCTTTCACCTCTTTCACATGGTTTGTGCGTTTACCTAGCCGGGTGTTGCCTTTACACGACAAACAACATTATTTTGATCGTTTTAAGGGTGGGGGATATCTGTTGGTTTAATAAAAGAACATCTAAAGTTTATTCTGAGAAGTTTATTGTGCTTCTCACTCGGATTAACTCAAGTGCTACAAAAAAAAATATATATTCAAGAACCAAAACAGTTGAACATCGATAGTGCAGCTTTGCACAGACTACAACCTATGTAGTATATTAACTCTTGATCTCTCGTTTATACACTTTACATGTTTATTGACATATAACCCTGCTTTTTTCAATGAATAATAAAGTGTATATCATAATAATTACTCACTCATCATATTCATTAAGTTACAATTCCTTCTTAACTTTATACCTGTTTGTGGTTTTGTTAATGTATCTGCAATCATGTCGTCTGAAGCACAGTACTTAAATGTTACTTCACCTTTATAATACAGATCACGTACAAAATGATATTTTACATCAATATGTTTAGTTCTCAAACTAACCCTTTCATTTTTAATTAGTTTGATACAACTTTGATTATCTTCATTTATGATAATTGGATAATCACATTTTTTATCCATATCATTTAACACATATTTTATCCATTTTGCTTCCTTACAAGTAGTGTAAACTTGTTGTTTCAAAATAGCACTTTGTAGGTATCCTCTTTTTTTATCAATTGAATATCACTTTTTGACATATTTTGACAATTTTTTGTCAATGTTTTAGCGTTTAGCGATGTTTTAGTACAATTTTCAATGCACCACTTTTTTTTCCAACCTCGCACTTGTAGGTATATCACGATCTTACGTGATATAACTTAACCTATTCATTTTTTTTTTGCTAAACTACACGAGAGCCTCTACGTGCTTTGACCTACTTTAGAGTAGTACGCAACGGTAGGGGCTGGCACCTTCCTTTGACCTACTTTTTATTTTACGACGTTTTACGCACTAAGCTAACCTACAATGAGAGAAAAATTGACAGAAAAGGCTCTGGCATCACTTTTCAAGCTATTTTTTACCTCCTGCAAATTTTGCTCTTATGCTAACACGCCCTTTGACCTACTACTTTTTTTTTATTTTACGACGTTTTACGGACTAAACTAACCTACAATGAGAGAAAAATGGACAGAAGAAGCTCTGGCATCACTTTTTTAAGCTATTTTTTACCTCCTGCAAATTTTGCTCTTATGCTAACTCGTTCTTTGACCTACTTTTGAAATGACTTACGACATTTTCCTATAAGTCTGCTGTCTCCTCTTACTGTAAGGTCCCTCAGTGTAATCTACTGGGACCTGCTCTCAGCGTAATCTGCCACGACCTAATACGATGTTTTTTAAAACTCATGTGTGATCTTCTACAATGTGGCCCCCTGCTACGACCTAACGGGACCTCTCCTACGATGGTTTTGCCCCCCCTCCCTGCTACGATGTTTATCTCCTCATGATGCAAAAAAAATGGTATTGTAGCGGTATTTGCAATTTAACGCTGGACTTGGAAATTTTTCGATTGATGAAAAAAATTGGTTCCATGACGACCTATGTTCATTTTGGTATGGGAGGACAGAGGACACCGAGACTCGACCGACGCACTAAACCCGACCTTTCTACGAATATTTTTTCAAAAGTTACGAGTGATCAAAGTTTTTTGGGCGGGTGGGCTAACTTCTTACCCCTTGACCCCAGGACCACCAAAACTTGGTACACGTATTCTACACCTCCAAAATCGACAGGGGGTATCTAACGATACCGTATGGGGGTGTTTTTCGATATATTTTTTCGATAACTCTTACCATTTTCGAGATATTTGCAATTTAAGATTTTTTTAACGCTGGACTTAGAAAATTTTCCGAAAATTTTTGGTTCCATGACGACCTATGTTTATTTTGGTATGGGAGGACAGAGGACACCTAGACGATGCTAACGCAAGAAATCCCAGCTCTCTCTATGATCATCCTTTCGAAAGTTACGAGCGATGAAAAAAAAATATTTTGGCAATTGGCCCACCCTTGACCCAGGACCTCTAAAAAAAAACTCTGTACATGTACTCTGCATCACCAATATCGACAAAAGGGTCAACGAGGAGGATTTTTGCGCTATCTCTCTCTCACTGTTTTTTCGAGACATTTGCAATTTAACGCTGGACTTGGAAAATTTTCCATTGATGAAAAATTGGTTCCATGACGACCTATGTTTATTTTGGTATGGGAGGACAGAGGACACCGAGACTCGACCGACGTACTAAACCCGACCTCTCTACGCGAACTCTACGTCACCAAAAAAAAAAATCGACAAGGGGAGATTTTTCGATAACTCTCACTGTTTCCAAGGTACTTATAGGTTTTTTGATAGACGACAACGACGGAGTCATCAATGAGTAAACATCTGAACTCGGTGAACACAAGTCTACTTTTTTCAGTACGTCAATATTTTTTTTTCTTATTTCTTAGTGAATGGGTTAGGTGACTTGCAACGACGAAGGCCTTCTAGCAACACGTACTTAGCTTATGCCGGCGTAATTCGCTAAAATATGTCTTTAACTATTGTCATTTAGGAACCGCCTCAGTCCTGTTGTTAATTTGGAAAAGGTAATTGATCCAAAAATAACAAGGGGGGGGGGCAATTAAAGGTTCCAAATGACAATAGTTAGAGTTTCACCAATCTAGTAAAGTGGATTGGTTGAAATATCCAAGGCGTATTTTGCATTTTTTTTTTCAAATATGAACACGTTAAAACTGAACTGAAAATAACATACCTGAAAATTCTATTCACAGTAGATTGAATTCTTGAGTTTCTTGTATTCGCACTCAAGAAATTCTATATAAAATAACATACCTGAAAATTTGTATCGCTATATACTAGATTTTTTGATTTCTGTGATTTTTGGAGAAAGCAATGGCATCCACCACCAGTTTCAATCGAAAAAATGATAAAACTGAATGTGTTACTTGTGGGAAGCTAACTCAAGGAACAATTTATCGGTACACAGGGCAAGATGTAGCGAAACAGGTTCGAGAATTAATCGTTCGTTACCTTCTAAGTCTTGTGCTCGATGCGGAAAAATGATCAGCATTACACATTTAAGTAAACACCTGAAAATTTGCAAGCCATCGACCGAACGAGGAACATTGAAAAGAAAAATCGATGATCCAGGAACCGAAGCTTCCACTTCCAAACAAGTTAAATTATCCGATGAACGCAAACCAATTAGATCTGCATTTAACCGTCATATTCAGGATTTCTCTTTTACTTCGGAACCAGGCTGCGACATTCTTAGTTTCTTGCGTGAAACGAAAACATCCGTGATAAATATTCTAAAAAATAAATTGGAAAATAATTCCATAAAAGTATACGTTGATCTATTTTCCGAATACGAAAAAAGTCGATGGTACAACAAGAGTCTTTTATCATCGAACAAAAAACCAGGCTCTTCATTTGGCGGACGTCGATAATTTGGACGAATTTTATTCTGATCTTTCAAATGAACTGGTTAAGAAACACGACGATTTCGAGGCTAAAGGGTCGGGATGGTCTCTGTGTGGAAGTCCTCACACGTTAACTGTTTACGTGAACCGATTCTCGCCTCTTCGCGCTTCCAGCTACGTTCCTCTTCCACCGAACATTCAACACAAGAGGGCTGTGTTAAATATACAGAACAGCGATAACAAGTGTTTCCTTTGGTGTATATTGGCTGCACTGCATCCTGTTTATTGCAAAAATAATCCACAGTGGGTTGGACATTACAAACAATACGAGTCCGAGTTTGAAAGTGTAATGTCTGGCATCGAATACCCGGTGACATTGTCGGATATAACAAAGTTTGAAAATCGTGCAGGAAAACGCATCGCTATTAATGTGTATTCCTTCACGTCAGATAAATATCTCGTGCATCCCGTCAGGATAAGCGATGTCGACGATGACGATGCTTGTGTCATAAATCTTCTTCTTATTTCCAACGAGGATGTTCATCACTACACGCTAATTCGTTCACTATCACGTTTGGTCAGAAGTCAATCAACCAAGCATGCAAACAACATCGAAGTTTGCCCGAGATGCCTAACCACATTCAACGATATAAAACAAGTCGATTATCGAAAATACACCGGACGTCAGATTGCTATCGATAAACTTGCCGAACATAAAATATATTGCGGCAACAACAGACCGGTTCGAATGTTGATGCCCGAAAAGAACGAAGTGGAAGAATTCAAAATGCACAAGGCATTGTTGGAACATCCGGCCATCATCGTTGCTGATTTCGAGGCGTTCCTCAAACCACTCTCATACTGCGATCCGGATTCCGAAGTTTCTTCCACCACACCTTACCAGCTTCACGAACCAAACAGTTTCGGTTACGTTGTCGTGCGACAGGATAAAATAGATGAACCGTACGTATACCGAGGACCCGATGCAATCGAACGCTTCTTCGAAAAGATGGTCGAGGAGGTTGGGAAAATTGGATGCATGCTGCAAACATCGAAACCGATGCTTCCGTTATCTGCTATCGAACTTCAAAATTACTATGACACTGTCAAGTGTCCTGTGTGTGATAACCACTTCACAGACGACAATCGTAAAGTGTTTCACCATTCGCATACGGACGGTCGCTTCATAAGCGGAATCTGTAATGCATGCAACCTCAAAATCCAAAAACCAAAATTCGTCCCCATATTCTTTCACAATGGTTCTAATTACGACTTTCATCCCTTAATTAGGAAACTCGGATACGACACTCAAAAAATAGATATTCTTGCTCAAAACGAAGAACGATACATCTCTATAAGTAAGAAAGTTATGATTCCTGAGACTAAAAATACCATCGAGATGAGGTTTCTGGATTCATACAGATTTCTCTCTGCCAGCCTGGACGCTCTTGCCAGCAAAAATTTAAACGAACAATTCAAAATTACAAAAGCTTGTTTTCCCAACGTAGACATAGAACTCGTTAGACGTAAAGGGATTTATCCTTACGAATATGTTAGTGATAATTATAAATTTAATGACGACGCTCTCCCACTTCCAAGAGAATTTTACAGCAGACTCAGAGAGAAAGGACTTACGGACGAAGAATACCAACACGCGCAACTCATGTGGGAGAAATTAGAATGTAGAACACTGGGAGACTACCACGATGCCTACTTAAAATTAGACGTAACGATACTCGCGGATGTTTTTCAAGCGTTCAGGAAAACGGCAACGAATATTTATAAATTAGATCCAGCGTATTTCTACAGCCTACCGGGATTAGCGTGGTCGGCAATGTTATTCCAGACAAAGGTCAAGCTGGAACTGATATCGGACGTGGACATGTTACTTTTCATCGAGAGGGGGATTCGGGGCGGGATGGTACAATGTGTACAGAGATATGCAAAAGCCAACAACGTGCACATGAAAGAAGATTATGATTCAAATCGAGCATCGAATTACATCTTCTACGCCGACGTTAATAATCTCTACGGACATGCCATGGTACAGAAACTTCCTTACGGGGGATTCGAATGGGCATCAATAGACATAGAAAATTTCGACGATAGTGAGTATGGATTCTTCGCAGAGGTGGATATCGAATTCCCCGACCATTTACACGATCTGTTCAGCGATTTACCACCGGCATCCGAGTTCAAATCTTCGCCTCATTCTAATCAATGCAAGCTTTTATTGACTCTAGAGGGGAAAAAGGGATACGTTGTTCATTACTCGAATCTCCGATTCTTGATCGGGAAGGGTGCTAAGGTAGCGAATGTTAGAAGAGTCCTCAGGTTTAAACATTCCGAGTGGCTCAAACCGTACATTGAAACAAACACGCAACATAGGACGGTTGCCACTTCCGATTTAGACAAAGATTTTTTTAAATTGATGAATAACGCGGTGTACGGCAAGACGATGGAAAACGTGCGGAATCATGTAGACGTGAAATTGGTTTCAGATAAAAATAAATGCATGAAGTGGGTGGCCGATCCTAGATTCAAGTCGAGAAAAATTTACAATGAGAATTTGGCACTTTTCAATCTAGATATAAAATTGATCAAATTCAGAAAACCAATTTACGTTGGCGCAACGGTTCTCGACTTGTCGAAACTTTACATGTTCGAATTTCATTATGACGTGATGAAACCCTTCTTCAATGATAAGATATCACTTTTGTACACGGACACCGACAGCTTCATTTACAGCATACAAACACCTAACCTCTATGAAGACATAAAAAATCCTTCCATGCTTGAGTATTTCGATACTTCTGCATATCCTCAACCCAACAGATTTGGGATTCCTTCCCTCAACAAAAAAGTTCTAGGTAAACTGAAAGATGAATGTAACGGTGATATTATTGTCGAGTTCGCGGGTTTGCGCTCGAAAATGTATGCCATGAGAACAGAAAGTAGCGTCACGAAGAAAGCAAAAGGTGTGTGCAAGAATACGGTGGAGAACAAACACACCTTCCACGATTACATCGATTGCCTTTACTCACAATCGACGATACTAAGTATAGAACAAAGAATCCAAAGTGTAGACCATGTGATTACAACAAACAAAGTTAGGAAAGTAGCATTAGATCCGCATGACGATAAAAGATGTATTTTGTCTTGTGGAATCCACACGTTGCCTTGGGGACACTATCGTTTAGAAATTAGTAAAAATTGCAGGCAATGCAAATGAAAAAAATAAACTTAAATAACTATAACTTAAATAAAAAAAAACTTTAACTGTCTCAAATTATCACATACACAATAAATAACTAGCAAGGACAATGAATCTCTTTGGTTTCCGAAAGCAAGCAATGGAGACTGTACACCGCACGGCAGATCATGAATTTCTACCTTCCATGTTATCTAAACTCAACGGCCTGTTGAAATTAGAGAAACGTTTCTCACAAAGTTGCAACGTTTAGAAAGTCGTTGATTTTCTTTCTGTATTTTCCGTCGTTGGGTTTCCTCGTCATGTCGATCGTCGCGAATCCGAAATCGTCACTGTTCCAGCAAGAAGAGCAACGTTACGAAAATTGATTGATAGTAGACCCAGTGCACGGGTTCACAAACCTCATTTGGGGCTCGAATCATCATGTGGGGCTCAGTGTTGCCAACTCACCCCACGAAAATTTCACCAACTGATATTTTGAAGCCTTTTATGATGTATTTGAGGACAGAGTTGGCAACACTGTGGGCCCACTGTAGCTTTTTATGATGTATTTGAGGGCAGAGTTCGCAACACTGTGGGCCCTTACTGTAGCCTTTTATGATGTATTTGAGGACAGAGTTGGCAACACTGTGGGCCCACTGTAGCCTTTTATGAGGGGGGTCTATTGCCCTCTGTTTACATCTGGCAACACTGCCGTAGATCCTCTGATGATGTATATTTTGAGGGCAGAGTTGGCAACACTGTGGGCCCACTGTAGCCTTTTATGAGGGGGGTCCATTGCCCTCTGTTTACATCTGGCAATATTGCCGTAGATTTTCTGACAGTGTTGTTGGGTTCACTGTAAACTTTTATCAAAGGACCTGAGGGGCCCATGTACCTATGTTTGGCAACACTGTTGGGGGCCTAGTGTTGGCCTGTGGGCCCACTGTAGCTTTTTATGAGGGGGGTCCATTGCCCTCTGTTTATGTCTGGCAATATTGCCGTAGATTTTCTGACAGTGTTGTCAACCGGGTTTTTCACTGTAAATTTTCATAAAAGGACCTGAGGGGCCCATGTACCTTTTATGTCTGGCAACACTGTTGGGGGCACAGAGTTGGCGACACTGTGGGCCCTTACTGTAGCCTTTTATGAGGGGGGTCTATTGTCCCCTTTTTATGTCTGGCAACTCTATTGGATGTTCCTTTTTGAGGCTTGGGTTGGCAAAACCCATCCGAAGAAAATTCCACTATATGATCTTTCACAGGCTAAGCTAACCTACAAATAGGAGTTGGCAGCACTGACGAGGCTCGAATTATTATTTCAGGCTCGAATCATTATTTGACGCTCGAATTATTATTTGAGGCTCGAAATCGAATCGCTAAATATAAAATAAAATAACAATGCCTATGAACCTGTTTGGCTTCAGGAGGCATCTGCCCAAAGCGCACCATCGCCACCTGGAAGCTGGGACCTGTTACCCTCCCTATTATCTAAACTGAACGGTTTGTTGATTATACACTTGAATAGCATCCTGACCCAGTACGAGGAGGATGTGGGCAAGACTTTCTACATATTCAACAACAACTTGAATTATTACCAATTCCCCATCTCCGGCAAACTACAGTTTGACATGAATCCCGAGAATAAAGGAGAGGCCAAAATTTCCTCCGGTAAGAACATCTATCGCATCAAACACGATAGGATGAACAGTACCACCACGTACGATGTATCTGCTGGCGATCGCCTGTACATAGAGCTCTTGGACGACTACGACAAACTCATCCCTCTTTTCATAGAAATGAAAATTAGCTATCCTATAATAAATAACAATAATGCCTAACGATATTTTTGGCCATACGAAACGCGACGACCATGGCGACGAGCTTCTCATGCGCGACGTCAGGGTCAAGAAGCTGCGAAGTGATCTGCAGGCCCTCCAGTCCACGCTCAACTCCAGCCTCCAGTCCGAGATAGCTAGCTTGCAGTCTCAGTGCTTGGACCCTGTACTCAAGATTGATGCAGAGCTAAAATCGCTGCTGCAAAAATACACCGACCTCGCGTCGATAGACAATCTCGACAAGCTGGCACTGAGTGTGGGCAATCTGCAGAACGAACTTCTGAAGCTGCAACAAACGCAAACCTCAGACGTTGAACAGCTGAAACAACGCTTGCAGGATCAAACAAGCAACATCCAGACCGAACTGCAAACTATCATCCAAAGCATTAAAACACAAGACGACTACGATCGCGTGAACGCTAGTATTGCTAAATTGCGCGAACAGTTTCAATCTTTCGAAATCCCTACGTTGGAAAGCATCAAGGCTGAGCTTCAAACGGATGCTTTGCATGCGGCCATCAACGAAGTAAAAACTAAACTCCAAACGCTGGAGGATTTTATCAACAATCTACCGTCGTCCAGCGAACTGAACGCGATTGCCCGTAGCGTGGCCAACATCAAACTCCAACTTGAGACCTACGAGGATTTCGGGAAGCTGCAAGGCACCATAACCCATATTGAGGATGCTCTTGCTGTCATTAGAAATGATCTGGCGAACGTTCACGATGAGCTGGAAACCAAACTGCCGGGCATCAGGGATACACTGGCCAACGTCCAACAGCAAATCGCCAAACTGGAAAATCTGAATGCAGAATCCGAGTTGTCTCATTTCCATCACTTGATCGACGACATACAGACTAAATTGGAAACCCTGCAGCAATCTACCCCCACCCAGGATGACATAACGCAACTGCAAGAAGGCATACGTGCTGCTGCCGATGCCTCCGAGTTGGACGCGGTGAAAAAAGCTTTGGTATCGCTCCAAAACACGGTGGCCACCCTGCCTACCTCTCAGGAACTGAAAAGCGTGAAGAGAACTCTCAACCGAATACTCAAATCCGACGACATCAAAAACATCCAATCCGAAATTGAATCGATACGGGGGTCTGTCGCAACTTTACCTACCAACCAGAACATCACCGAGCTGCATGAATTGTTTGCGGAAATTAGAACCCAGGTCCACGACCTTGTAATACAGAGCTCCAAGTTGACGCTTGTAGAAAGCCTGCAGCAGATTATTGCCAGCGTGAAAGAGCAAATTGGGAGTATCGAGGCAAGTCAGGAATCGACTATAGCTAATTTCAGCACCCAACTACATGACTTAAATGAAAAATTCAAGAGCCTTATTGTCGATGTAAAGATCAAACCAAACTACGACACTGTTGTTCATGCTATCGAGGAACACCTGGAATCGGTGAATGGCAGATTGGAGGATGTGGAGACTGAGGTTCGAACCAACGTAAACACTCTAAATGCCAGCATCGACAATCTCAAGTCTACGATTGTCATCGAACTGTACAGCATACCAAACAGAGAGTTCTCCTCCCCTTTCAATCCAGGTTACAAACTCTACATGTTGACTCCTGCAAAAGCCTATCATCAATTTTTCCTCGCTGGCACACTTCAGTTCGTCAAGGTTTCCTACTGGTCTTTGCCTCACGCAACCCACTACCCAATCATGACCGTGACGAACATTGGCGATGAGCCTAAAATAAGAGGAGTTGAGCTGGTCGATTTCACACACCCCGAAAGTCGCGAGACTGCCTATGCCGAAGATACCACTCAAATTATCGACATAGAAATAGGTGACAAGCTGTATATAGAAAACCCAGCATTGTCTGCAGCCAGAAATCCCATCCAGGCTATATTCTTATTTTCGCGCCATGTCTAGGCAGGGTATCGTGAACGAGCTGCATAAACCTGCACGACGAAACTACAAACGACTGGCGGTGGTGACCAAAGGCGTGGATGACCTTTGGCAGGCTGACCTTGTGGAAATGAGTAGCGGCAACCTAAAAAATTTACATAAAATCAACAAAGGATACAAGTATCTTCTTACTGTTATAGATACATTTTCAAAATTTGCGTGGGCTTTGCCCCTCAAGGCTAAAACAGGTGTGTGCGTAATGGAAGCATTCAAAACTATTTTCAATGAAAGTGGCAGGCGACCTCGATTTCTTCAAACGGATAACGGAAAGGAATTTTACAACTCGATATTTCAACAGTTTGTTCAGAAGCAAAATATTCAACATTACTCGACTTTCAGTCACATCAAAGCCAGCATAGTGGAACGTTTTAACCGTACTCTCAAAACACGCATGTGGAAACGATTCACGCTTCAAGGTAACCACAAGTGGGTCAATGTGCTTCCGGAACTCGTAAACGACTATAATCACAGTTTGCATAGCACGATACGCATGAAGCCTGCCGATGTCAGCAAGTCTGATGAGGCACAATTGATCTCTACTGTTTATTGCCCCAAGTACCGGCCCACTAACAAAAAACCGAAATTCAAAATTGGAGACCAAGTAAGAATTAGTAAATTTAAGCGCATGTTTGAAAAAGGCTTTACCAAAAACTGGAGTACGGAACTTTTCACTGTTGCTCGATTGTTACCAGGTAACCGTCACACGTATATAATAAAAGATAATCGCGACGAAATTTTGAAAGGGCGATTCTACGAGGAGGAACTCTCTAAAACAAAATACCCCAATACGTATCTTATCGAAAAAGTATTACGTAGAAAAGGTGACAAACTGTTGGTGAAATGGTTGGGACTCGAGGAAAAAAGTTGGATCGACGCAAACGAGGTGATTGTGTAACGGGTGCTTGGGATGTGGTGAGGCGACTGCCAGATTTTCCCCCGGAGCGTCAGGCTAGGAAAAACGGCGAACTGTTGCCGGACAACATTCGCTGCCTTATTGTCGGACCTTCAGGGTGTGGGAAAACAACTTTACTTATTGATAATTTTCTTCTTGCTCCCGACTGGTTAGATTGGAAGAACAGGCACTTGTATGTTTTTTCCAAAAGTTTGGAGCAAGCAAAATATCAACAGCTGACAAAACTGTACGAAGGGCTGAGCATAGCTACTTTTGCCTCCGAAGTAATGCCACTAGACTGCTGCCATGAAAATTCGGTGGTGGTCTTCGACGATGTCATCCTGGAGAACCATAACGAAATTCGCAATTTTTTTACACAGGGGCGGCACAGAGGCATGGACTGCTTCTACCTTGCTCAGACTTTTTCTAAAATTCCCAAGCAGCTTCTCCGAGACAACGCTAATTTTATTTGCTTGTTTCGTCAAGACCACACCAATTTAAAACATGCTTACGATGATTATGTAGGCGGGGACATGAACTACAATCAGTTTTCCAAATTTTGCTCTTCATGCTGGAATCAAGATGATTTCGGATTCGCCACGATAGACATGACGAGGAAACCCAATGACGGAAAATACAGAAACAAAATAAACAACTTTCTAAACGTTGCGACGTTACAAGAAACGTCTTGACGTATTATAAATAACAAATAATGAAACGCAAACTCGCAGACGACAACTTGAAGCTGCGCGACTACCTGGCCAAACGCTTCAGGGGTTGGAAATCAGAGAATCGCGGAATTTACGAAGAGAAAAAGCGACAGGACCAACCTATTATTGATGCTATAAGTGGACTAGGTAAAGACATCAAAAATGTTACCGAGCAAAATAAAGATTTAATCAACGAGCTCGTGCCACTTGCTGCTCGAAATTATGCTGTGCCTACACCGATATCCAGTATTCACACTACCCCGTTCGAACTTGGAGCTGCACCTCTGAGACGTCAGGTTCTAGGCAGTACCTCTTCGGACAAGGTAGTTGAATTAGGTCCGTTGGCGAGAGATTACCTGAGCACCGGGAAATTTGAAAAGGACGAGGTGTTTGGATTGTACCCCTCTGTGGAACTTAACGAGGGTGTGGTTTGGAAAATTGGAAAGTCAAAAGTTACGTTCGAAGGTGACGACGTGAAAATTAATTTGGGCGAGAAGAACAGCTGGACTAGGTATCGTGGCACTGTGGGCCTGTGGGAACTTATCACCAAAAAGCAACCTAAAGATTACACAGACGAGGATTACCAAAGTTACACAGAAATTTTAATCATGACGGATGCCCTGTACCAAAACAACGATGCAACACAGAATCGCGTAAAATCAAGCAGTGGTGAAAAATACAGGAACCTCATCAAGCCAATATGGAACCAGCTCAAGACTGGCAGCGGTGTCAAACTCTACAATACCCTACCTAAAGAGTTTGTTTGGGTAGACGACGTAAGGAAGCTTGTAGATCGATTGCTGGTTATCGCAGGCGAAGAAAATGCAGGCAATCGCAACTTCCACAACGAGAAGGTGGGCATCATGGACATGATTAGCACCAAGCTTAGCAACTTTATTGTCAACGACAACAAAGGTATAGGTTACCTTATCAAAATCATCAACACCCTGCCTCCCAAATTCTGGAATGTGGCCGTGGGTCGAGGTCTCGTGAACGACATCATCAACAAGCTACCCTTCGAGATGCACCTACCAGGTTACCAGTACTGCGGACCGGGTACTAAACTGGAACGGCGACTGGAGAGAGGAGACAAGGGGGTAAATCTGCTGGATGCTGCATGCAAGGATCACGACATTGCTTACAACACATATACAAATTTAGATGCGCGTCACGATGCTGATAGAAAATTGGAGCATGCCGCGTTCGGGAGACTCGTCAGCAGAGACGCCTCGCTGGGTGAACGGGTTGCAGCATTGGGCACGACCATTGCCATGAATACAAAACGAAAATTGGGGTGGGGGCTGTAATTAAATAACATACAGTAAAAAAATGTCTACGCATATAACAGACTTACCAACAGAAGTGTTATACAAAATATTTACATTTATTTTCGACGATAGTCACGAGGATGTTAAAAAGCTTATTGATTTAGTTAAAATAACACCACAATTTTGCTTGCCCTGTGAAATGCTACTTCTGGATCATCTGAGAAAAATAAGCGGTGTAAAATCTTCTTCTTCTCCCTATGCTTTTTTTTCGGGCTGCTGATGAAAAATTGGCTGATAAGATGGACGAACTTCACGAGTGGAGACAGGAGAGGAGACGATATACAGACGACTGGTATGCTTCAAATGCTGAAACCAGCAGGATTATCGATCACTTGATCGCATTAGGCAATGCCGAAATTTTTTTCTATAAATAACATACTGTAAAAAATCTACGAGACAAAAAAAATATTTTTTCTATATGAGTGAAAAAATTAGTGACGTCCAGGCATTAAAACAAATGCTAAATTTGTCAATCGAATATATAAAAATTCAGGAATTGGAAGTGGACAAACCTTATGCAATAACTTCTGGTTCAATTGTTGCAACCCAGTTTGGTCCTAAAGTACGTCTGTTGCTCAACGGACAATACAGTCTATTTTTACCAGATCGATACGCTGGCATGTTATCCGACGAGAAGCTATCCATTTTAATCGAGAACACAACTCGAATCGTGTACAAGGGGACAAAAGAACTTATTGGTAAGAAAACAAAGCACATAATCGAATTTGTTTAATAGCTGCAAAGTATATATAAATAACATACCGTAAAAAAATTATACGGGAGAGAAAACAAAAAATCTCTGAACATATATAAAATAACATACCGTAAAAAAAATTACATCATGAAGGCCAAGGGCGTCGTGTACCAGATACCATATTCGAATCTGAAAACGCTGGGTGCCCTCGATGGGTTACTCACCAAGAAACAACTCAAGAAGAAACGTTCATGCTTGTCCAAAGGACACGGAATGAAATTGCTGCTCAGCACTCCACAATTGAAAAAGTTGCAGCATTCGCGGAAGCAGCAGAAGATTGGAGGTTTCATATTCAGCATTCCGGCCATCTTGGCAGCTTTGGGTGCAGTGGGCAGCTTGGCTGGAGGCAGTGCCGCTATCGCCAAAACCGTCATCGATGCAAAAAAGAACAAGGCCGAGCTGGAAGAACAGAAACGTCACAACCTGGCTATGGAAAAGAAGGGGAAAGGTGTGACCAAAAAGCGAAAAAACAACCTCGATGCTTTGAACAAATATAAAAAAAAGAAGAAGCCCTGTCCAACTTCGATATTGAATCTCTGATCGAACCGTTGGGAATAAGGAACTTCAGGGGTGTTTTCATGTCCGATTCTCTACCCTCTGCTGTGAAGAAAAAGGAGTATGGCGTGGTCAACCTAGACAGTTACAAAAATCCTGGTACACATTGGATATGCTACCTCAAAATTGACGATGACAAAGCATTTGTTTTCGATTCGTTCGGTGGCACACCGCCTGCCAGGTTGGTGAAGTATCTCAGTGTTGCCAACCTCTACTACAATGACAAACGCATCCAGGGTTTCACCGATGTTAACTGCGGCCACCTATGCCTTTCCGTTCTCGCATACATGTCTAAAATAAATAACCCCTCAGTGGAGCATTTTCAGAAAGCATTGTGGTACCTAAAACACCATGGGAGTGTTCCATCTCACCAGCGAGACTTCGGTCTTGAAACTCGCGTTGCATGACGACATCATCTATCCTAAATCTATTGCTCTTCGTGCATTCTACGGCATGTACCTGATACCCAATGTCACGGAGCACAATAACAAAATTACTGTTGGAAATGAAAAAATAGTTATCACGCCAGGACAGTACAATCTGTCTACCTTGCAAGCCCAATTGCCAAGAAATATACTGCTATCTCAAAATTCTGTAACTCACAGAGTTGAAATTGTGTCTGCTACAGAAACAGTAGACCTAGGCACTGTTGGAGAGCTTCTGGGATTCGAGAACAACACAAAGCTCGAACCTGGCATCAAGCACATCGGTGCCAACATTCCTAAATTTCTAGCCATCGAGACTCTGAACATACATTGCAATGTGGCAGAAGGCATGATCACCAAATCCTCGGATGGCATCCCAGGCAGCCACAAGCAAACAGGTATCATCGCTACGTTCAAACCAAACTCTGAATTCATGGAACCGATTATCTACACACCCTCACCACCGATATACTTCCCCATATCTCGTAATCGCATAGACAACATAAAATTGGCAGTGACAAACGAAAAAGATGAGGTGGTGAATTTTGCCGGAGCTACTACTACCGCCGTCGTAGAGATTAACGTATAATAAATAACAATCATGGAGCAAATCGAAAGTTACGAGTTGCAGTCCTTCCCACCCAATCGTCGCACGTTTGCCAATTTGAACGAGCCGAACAGGGAGATCGAATACGATGTGGACGTCGGGGATGGGTTTATTCACCCTCACAGAGCTGATTTGTATATCAAGTTTGATGTGGTGAAGAGAGACAACGGCGAAGCATTTAACGCCAATGCAAATTTAAGACTTGTGGACAATTTTGTGCCGCATCTGTTCTCGCAAGTGGAAGTTAGAAAGCATGGCACCGTCATCGATAGGGTTGACTACCCTGGGATTACTTCTACAGCTGTGGGAACACTGAAGCTCTCCAAGACGGATGCAGCATACTACCAGGCAGGGGGATTCGAAGCAGATACAAAAATCAAAACTCAAAGCCACACAGTACTGTTTCCCATGCGCTTGCTTCCAGGCTTTTTCTCCGACTACACGGAGATTATGTGGAAGGGTGGTTTACGCGTCACTTTTCGCAGAAGCGCCAACGACAACGATGTGCTGATGCGTTACAGCACCTTGGGTGCAGACGGTGCAGCACTTGCCAACACACTACCCGACGCTGCCAAGTGCGTCATCCAGTCCATGGAGCTGCGCATGCCTGTGGTAGAATACGAATCTAATTACGGTCTCAAGTACAAAGCCGACATCTTGAAGAACCCCCAAGTACCCATCCAATTTTACGGCTACCAGTGCGTGCAGAAACCTGCTTCCGGCAGCCATTTTGAATTTGATGTTACTACGCAGTTCAACAGCATCCGGTACGATATGCCAGAGTTTACCGTTGTGCTCTTCCAGACAGGGAAAGATAATAACCAAGAGAAAGATTCTAGCCAGTTCGATAATTGCAAAATTAAGAATGTTTACCTCAAAAATGGTAGGAATGAAGTTTTCCCACGCGAGAACTACAATCTAAACATTACGAACAACGATTACCTGAAACTTTACGAGGCGTACACAGCTTACAAGAGAGTGACCTCCAGCAATGTGGACGTGTACTACAACCCCAACGAGTTCATAGCTCGCAGACCCATGTTCGTCATCAACACATCTAAGAGGAAGCAGGTGGTTGTCAACGATCGTACCAACATCAAGATCGTATGCGAGTTCCACGACGCCTTGCCTGCAGATACTCTGTGCAGCGTCATTCTTATTGCAGAGAAAACATTTGTGTATGACGTCAAGAATGAAAGAGTAACTGAACAGTTTTAGATACAAAAAAAAAAATTAAAAAAAATAGCACACAATAAGAAATGTGGAATTTTATATACACAAGTACAAATTGCAATTAGCAGTTTCCAGAAGTTTAATTTTGCTGTGCCATGCATGTAATCGAGGAAGTGGAAGTAAATTAAAATTGTTTTTTTTTCTTTTCGCATTGCCTATTACTTTTTGTTACATTCTGGGCAGGCCTTACTAGTTTGGAGGCGATAGTGGCCCCACGGAAGTGTATGGACCCCACATTCAAGAATACATCTCTTGTCGTCGTGTGCATCCAGAGCAACTTTCCTGACAATATTAGTTGTAAGCACATTATCGACGCTTTGGATACGATGCTCTTTTTGTAGAATGGGCGATTTTGTTCTGAGGCACTCGAGGTAATCCTCAAACTTGAGGTGCTCCCGAACCACTTGCCTGCTTACACCCTTTGCCTTTTTTGTTACAGAACCCTCAGCCCGGATCGCATAGGCTTTGGCACGAAGTCCAGCAAACTCCACAATCACATCCCCGTCTTTCTCGTCCTTGAGTTTGCCGGGTATTTTTTTGTTCCGGGGCAGAATTCCATACCGGTTTAGCTGGGGATAGCCCGATGTGTCGAAGAGCTCTTCAAGAGCTGGAACTTTGGCTATATCACCATACGCATCGGCCGTGCGAACATGGTACACCAAGCTGTCTGTGTCTGTGTAGAGGAGCGAGATATTGTGCTTGTAGTGTGCACGTAGTATGTCGTAATATGTCTCGAACATGCACAACTTGCTCAGATCCAAAACTGCAGCTCCGACATAGATGGGCTTGTTGAGTAGCACCTCGCCCCGGTTCATGTGAATCAGAGACATCTGTTCGTTGTAAATTGTTCGAGACCTGAACAGTGGGCTTGCAACAAGTCGACGACACAGTGTTTTCTTCGTCACCAACCTCACATCAACGCGATTTCGCACATTCTCCATGGTCTTCCCAAATACCGCATTGTTCATTAATTTGAAAAAATCGCGTTTAAGTTCCGAAGTGGCATCAGTGCGATAGTTAGTGTTCAGTTCGATGTACGGCTTCAACCATGGAGACTGCCTGAACAAGAGCACGTGGTAAACTGCTTTGACCGAGACCCCTTGCTGCATTAACCACTGGAGGTTCCGGTAGTGTAGCACATAACGCTTTTTGGGCTCCAAGTCCATGACGAGCTTCGGTTGATCCGAGCCAGGTGGACACTTGAATTCCGGAGCAGGCGAAAGGTCACAGAATGTATCCTGCAGCTCCTCGGGGAAGTCAAGGTCCACCTCGGCAAAAAACCCATGTTCCGAATCGTCAAAACCTTTAACGTTGAAGTTGGAAGGATCAACCCACTCAAACTGTCCTGTTGGGAGTGGCTGCATCATGGAGTGCCCGTAAAGATTATTCACATCAGTGTACATGATGTAGCTTGATGGTTGGGAGGGGTCGTAACCAGTGGCCATGTGGTGATTGTTGGCGTGTGCGAAGCGTTGCGACACTTGGACCATGCCGCCCGGATAGCTCTCTCGATGAAAAGCATGATATCAACATCGAAGATAAGTGAAAGTTTAACTTTAGTCAGCAGAAGCATGGCCGACCATGCCAGTCCAGGAAGGCTGTAAAAATATACAGGGTCCAGGTTGTAAATGTTTATCACAGTCGCCCGAAACGCCTGGAACACATCAGCAAGAAGCGTCACATCAAGCTTCAGGTATGCATCGTGGTAATCACCGAAAGTTCGGCAACCCAACTCGACCCACATAGACTGAGCATGCTTGTACTCCTCGTCGGTAATACCTGAACCTCTCAGCTGGCTGTAGAACTTATCCTGGGGAGGCAGCAACTCTTCTTCGAACTTGGAAGGGTCTGTGACGTATTCGTAGGGGTAGACCCCTTTACGTCTGATGAGTGTGACATCTAAGTTCGGGAAACTTGATGTGGTAATGGCTAGTTGGTCGTCTTTGAGCTTCCCAGCAAGAGCATCCAGGCTTGCCTGGAGGAACCTCAGAGAGTCGAGGAACCGAAGCTCGATGCTGCTGCTTGAGTCGGGGATCGGCACCCACTTGCTGATGCTAATATAACGCTCCTCGTTCTGTGCCAGGACATTGATTCTCGCATTGTCGTACCCTAGATGTGTGACCAAGTGATGGAAATCATATCCCGAGCCATTGTGAAAAAAGACCGGTATGAAGCGCGGGTCCCTGGCTCTCAAGTTACATCTGTTGCACCACGGGCCAATGTAGCTTCCGGTCCCATAATGGTCATGGTGGTGGACCTTTTTGTTATCGTCAGTGAAGACCGAGTTGCAAACAGGGCAATTTAGAGCTATTTCGTGCTGATGCTTGTCTTCCGGAGACAGAGGCAGCATGGGCTTGGGGGCCAACAGCACCTTCGCTATCTTGATGGCTTCCTGCTGCATTCTCTGCAGGAAGTGTTTGACCGGGTCGGGATCGCGATACACATAGGGCTCGGAGGCAATATGTTGGTCTCGCCACACCACAACATAGGAGTAACTCGAGGCCTCGTGGATTTGGAAAGGAATGGTAGAGGATGTTTCGGGGTTGGGCTCGCAGTTAGACAGAGGTTGAAGAAAGGCCTCGAAGTCTGCTACAATATAGGCTGGATGCTTCACCATAGCACTGTGCATGCGAAAGCACTCTACTGCACCAGGTTCGGGCAGGATAGTTCGTGCAGGCTTGTTGGTACCACAGTAGAGCATGTGGCGAGCTAGCTTCTCAGCAGCAATATTGGGACCTCTGATGCGCCGGTAATCCTGCTGTTTTTGATTATGAAATGTAGACAAGCACCTGCGACACACCTCGACGTTGGTTTTGTCTTTGCTCCGTTGGCTCGAAACAAGCCGAGAGAGCGAGCGAATGAGGGTGTAGTGGTGTTGTGTCTCGTTCTTGATGAGCAGAAGGTGAATTTCCTGCGCACCATCGTCGTCTACGTCACTCACCCGGATGGGGTGGACCTCATTTTTGTTCTCGGTGAGACCGTAAACATTGATGGCTAATTGCAGGCCAAACAAGTCACGAGCACGAACCTCAAACTTGCGAATATGCGAGACTTCTACAGGGTAGGCAATCCCGGCCATTGCATCCTCCAGTTCCGACTCATACTGCGTGTAGTGTGCAACACGGCGTGGACCGTTTTCCCAAGATACAGGGTGCAATGCTGCCAGCACCGACCAGAGGAAGCATTTGGTGTCTTTGTTCTGAATATTGAGAACAGCTTTCCTTGCTTCAACCTCGGGTGGCAGGGCAATATAGCTAGACCCTGCCAGTGGTAGGAATTTGTTAAGTTTCAGACGAAGTTTGTGGGTCTCGCCACACAGCGAACCGCCCGAGCCTTCAGCCTGATGCTCCTCGTGCTTTGCCACAAGCTCCTCGACAAACTTGTCGTAGATGCTGTCGAGGTCAGTGACATCTGCCTGATGCAGTGTTTTTGCTTTTGTGGCATGGAAGAATTTATATATTTCATCAGACGGTTTCTTATACTTGCAGCGTAGCACAGCATAGAATTTAGTGGAGTGTGTAGCCAATGCATCGTTGAGGATGGATATTATCTTAGCTCGCTCGCTCTCCAGAAAACTACGCACATCGCAGAAGCTGTCTGATGTTATGTTAAAGTCTTCTAATAAATGCTCAAATGCAAATCGGTCTGCTTTTTTCGCCAGCTTGACGCGTTTGGCAGGTGGCGATGCATCGAGGGAGGTTACTTCTACCTTTCGCTTGGAAGGTTGCGGTAGAGATGTTCCAGTGCTCTTGCAAGTAAGCTGGTGTCGCTTGAAGTTGGCAATAGTAATATTTTTTTCACACTTAGAGCACAGTTTGGTCGCACATATTTGTTTTCCCGGCACACAAGTACGACAGTGTCTTTGAAAATGTTTACTTGACACAGCAGTTTGGCACGTAGGGCAATTTTTTACAGAACGCATAATGCAGAGATTTTTTGGGGGTATGTTATTTAATATCCAATGCTGTGCAATGCAAAATATAATTGTTCACTTTTTTTAACTATTCTCTATGACCTTACTTGGGTTTTTTTTTTCGCCAAATTATATGCTTCTAGTCTCCTATACAATACAATATACGTACAATATTGTCAACAGTATCATATTTGAGCAAGTCGCTTGTCACCTAAACACTACAGCTGACAGGTTGGTAAAATCTGACATGAAAGCAGGTAATACACTTAAGTCTTATTTATATATAATTTTCACGGGCGTTCAATATTGTTAAGAGCGTCATATTTGAGCAAATCGCTTGTCACCTAAACACTACAGCTGACAGGTTGGTAAAATCTGACATGAAAGCAGATAATACACTTAAGTCTTATTTATATATAATTTTCACGGGCGTACAATATTGTTAAGAGCGTCATATTTGAGCAAATCGCTTGTCACCTAAACACTACAGCTGACAGGTTGGTAAAATCTGACATGAAAGCAGATAATACACTTAAGTCTTATTTATATATAATTTTCACGGGCGTACAATATTGTCAAAAGCGTCATATTTGAGCAAGTCGCTTGTCACCTAAACACTACAGCTGACAGGTTGGTAAAATCTGAAATGAAAGCAGATAATACACTTAAGTCTTATTTATATATAATTTTCACGGGCGTACAATATTGTTAAGAGCGTCATATTTGAGCAAGTCGCTTGTCACCTAAACACTACAGCTGACAGGTTGGTAAAATCTGAAATGAAAGGAGATAATACACTTAAGTCTTATTTATATATAATTTTCACGGGCGTACAATATTGTTAAGAGCGTCAGTTTCCGTAGAGCTCTCTTTTTCCATCTTCCCTCTATACAGTAAAGCTGTAGAAGACACAATTAGCTAATCTAGCATACAACATATTTTCCTAATTAACCCATCCGCTTACCTAGTTGTCAAATCGACAGCTTCCCGATTTTTTCATCACGTAGTTTCTTTTTCATTCAATAGATGGCACAGGTTGTATGATCTTTCAAATCTATGACGCGTATGTTTGCGCTGCTAAGTTTTTCATACCATTTCAAGCGTGTTTTGTTCAGTAATTTCTCATGTAAACAAACCTTCATTTGTTACGTCTTGCAAACATGTTGCATAAAAATGTTGTAGAAGATTCTGCAATATGGATATTGTCACACATTCCTCTTATTTTATACTGTTGTAAATGGAAAGAATTATGTACGGTAAATGTTTTGTACATTATAGGGGGGGAAAAATGCAAAATATCCCCCCAATTTTAAATCGATCCACCTCTGAATCGATTTTTTACATATTCTCACGCCGGCACATATGTTGTTCTATTTTGCTTCTTTTACTTGCCTTGCTTAATTAACTCTCGCTAATTAGCATTTTTTTGGAAGAAGTCAACTAGAACAACATATGGCGGTATGAGAAATATGCAAATTAAAGAATATTTTAGTAATATAAGGGCCCTAGCAATTAACTTCGTCGACTAAGAGTACTCTTTTAAACGTCTTCAGCTAGATCGTATTACTACGCGAGGACGTTTAAAATATTTGGGTGTTGAAAAAGTTTGACCTACTTTTTATTTCTATTGTTTGCTAATAGATGGCGCTAATAGTACCTCCTTTCTCTCCCCCCCCCCTTTTCTCCTCTGCTGTATGACAAATAGCACAAACATAAAATTAAGATTTTGGAGAGCAAAACATAAAATTTGCATCCATCTGATGTCGAACTAGGAATTTTATCTTTCGGGGAGTCAACATTATTTTTTACTCAGTCGTCATATAACATAAACACACGCAAACATTCACATGTGCTTTTATTATTTTGTGTTCGGTAAGTACAAGTATATTCTTACATAAATTATTGTTTAATTTAATAAATTGTAAACTCGGAGCCTGCTATACTAACACTCTTTCTGTATTTCAATATACTATTGAAAGCGAATGTTGCGTGCATACGGAAATAACACAGGAAAAAAAAAGCGGATGGAAGCAATTTAAAATCAGTGGAGCAAGGTTAGTATTACGAGAACGTAAAAACATGTGCTTTCATTGTT
The DNA here is from genome assembly GCF_977018435.1 of Lepisma saccharinum. NCBI lineage: Eukaryota > Metazoa > Arthropoda > Insecta > Zygentoma > Lepismatidae > Lepisma > Lepisma saccharinum. Next base: position 45,842,080 of record NC_139230.1, read on the forward strand.
GTCCGAATTCGCGGCAAACGTGGAGTTGGAGGGGAGAGCAGAGAGGCGCAACTGATGCACGCTTGAACTCGCCGTGACCCTGCGCTTGGCAGCCATATTCTTACTTTCACTTTGTACAGACAACATTTACTGATTAGACGATGTAAAACTCAGTGATACTTTAACAGTTTATCGATAATACTGAATGTAGAAAAATTGTAAATGATGAAGTAGCACGTTACATTTTTAATATAACTAGTAAATAGGTGAAAATCATTGTGACGTTTGTTTGGCGTCTACCTTCTGCTTCCGCACTGTGCGCCTGCGCCCCAGGGCGCGGTGGGTGAAGTTCGGGCTGACACCTGGGGACATGCAGATTCGGACGACTTGGACGTGACTTCGACGGCACGCGAGAACAACAGGAGAGAACAGTACGGAGCGCTTGCCAATCCGGACACGGCCTAAGTTGTACAATTAGGTACAAGTATTGTACAATTAGGTACAAATTGTTGTACAATTATTTCCCCCAGTGTATTTTGTTTAATATTTTATTTCAAATTCACTGTCAGAAACTAGTGTTGCCAGTTCCTGGATGTAGGTTTACCTACTCTGTTGGTTGTCACTGTCAAGCTTCCAGTATTCGTACAGCATAAAAAGCCATAACCCCCCCTCTCAAAATATATATATTGTATACGCCAAGATGCTCAATAGCCTAGCAACACATCATGAAAAAACATGCCAAGAGAACCCAGTGGGTTTATAAGTCAGTGCTGCCAATTCCTATTTGTAGGTTAGCTTAGCCTGTGAAAAATCATATAGTGGAATTTTCTTCGGATGAGTTGGCAAATATAAAAAGAGGACAATAGACCCCCCTCATAAAAAGCTACAGTAAGAGCCCACAGTGTCGCCAACTGTGCCCCCAACAGTGTTGCCAGACATAGGTACATAGGCCCCTCAGGTCCTTTTATGAAAATTTACAGTGAAAAACCCGGTTGACAACACTGTCAGAAAATCTACGGCAGTGTTGCCAGATGTAAACAGAGGGCAATGGACCCCCCTCATAAAAAGCTACAGTAGCCCACAGGCCAACACTAGGCCCCCAACAGTGTTGCCAAACATAGGTACATGGGCCCCTCAGGTCCTTTGATAAAAGTTTACAGTGAACCCAACAACACTGTCACACAGCAATATTGCCAGATGTAAACAGAGAGCAATAGACCCCCTCATAAAAAGCTACAGTGGGCCAAAGTGTTGCCAACTCTGTCCTCAAAATATACATCATCAGAGAATCTACGGCAGTGTTGCCAGATGTAAACAGGGCAATAGACCCCCCTCATAAAAAGCTACAGTGGGCCCACAGTGTTGCCAACTCTGCCCTCAAATACATCATAAAAGGCTACAGTGGGCCCACAGTGTTGCCAACTCTGTCCTCAAATACATCATAAAAGGCTTCAAAATATCAGTTGGTGAAATTTTCGTGGGGTGAGTTGGCAACACTGAGCCCCACATGATGATTCGAGCCCCAAATGAGGTTTGTGAACCCGTGCACTGGGTCTACTATCAATCAATTTTCGTAACGTTGCTCTTCTTGCTGGAACAGTGACGATTTCGGATTCGCGACGATCGACATGACGAGGAAACCCAACGACGGAAAATACAGAAAGAAAATCAACGACTTTCTAAACGTTGCAACTTTGTGAGAAACGTTTCTCTAATTTCTAAACGATAGTGTCCCCAAGGCAACGTGTGGATTCCACAAGACAAAATACATCTTTTATCGTCATGCGGATCTAATGCTACTTTCCTAACTTTGTTTGTTGTAATCACATGGTCTACACTTTGGATTCTTTGTTCTATACTTAGTATCGTCGATTGTGAGTAAAGGCAATCGATGTAATCGTGGAAGGTGAGTTTGTTCTCCACCGTATTCTTGCACACACCTTTTGCTTTCTTCGTGACGCTACTTTCTGTTCTCATGGCATACATTTTCGAGCGCAAACCCGCGAACTCGACAATAATATCACCGTTACATTCATCTTTCAGTTTACCTAGGACTTTTTTGTTGAGGGAAGGAATCCCAAATCTGTTGGGTTGAGGATATGCAGAAGTATCGAAATACTCAAGCATGGAAGGATTTTTTATGTCTTCATAGAGGTTAGGTGTTTGTATGCTGTAAATGAAGCTGTCGGTGTCCGTGTACAAAAGTGATATCTTATCATTGAAGAAGGGTTTCATCACGTCATAATGAAATTCGAACATGTAAAGTTTCGACAAGTCGAGAACCGTTGCGCCAACGTAAATTGGTTTTCTGAATTTGATCAATTTTATATCTAGATTGAAAAGTGCCAAATTCTCATTGTAAATTTTTCTCGACTTGAATCTAGGATCGGCCACCCACTTCATGCATTTATTTTTATCTGAAACCAATTTCACGACTACATGATTCCGCACGTTTTCCATCGTCTTGCCGTACACCGCGTTATTCATCAATTTAAAAAAAATCTTTGTCTAAATCGGAAGTGGCAACCGTCCTATGTTGCGTGTTTGTTTCAATGTACGGTTTGAGCCACTCGGAATGTTTAAACCTGAGGACTCTTCTAACATTCGCTACCTTAGCACCCTTCCCGATCAAGAATCGGAGATTCGAGTAATGAACAACGTATCCCTTTTTCCCCTCTAGAGTCAATAAAAGCTTGCATTGATTAGAATGAGGCGAAGATTTGAACTCGGATGCCGGTGGTAAATCGCTGAACAGATCGTGTAAATGGTCGGGGAATTCGATATCCACCTCTGCGAAGAATCCATACTCACTATCGTCGAAATTTTCTATGTCTATTGATGCCCATTCGAATCCCCCGTAAGGAAGTTTCTGTACCATGGCATGTCCGTAGAGATTATTAACGTCGGCGTAGAAGATGTAATTCGATGCTCGATTTGAATCATAATCTTCTTTCATGTGCACGTTGTTGGCTTTTGCATATCTCTGTACACATTGTACCATCCCGCCCCGAATCCCCCTCTTGATGAAAAGTAACATGTCCACGTCCGATATCAGTTCCAGCTTGACCTTTGTCTGGAATAACATTGCCGACCACGCTAATCCCGGTAGGCTGTAGAAATACGCTGGATCTAATTTATAAATATTCGTTGCCGTTTTCCTGAACGCTTGAAAAACATCCGCGAGTATCGTTACGTCTAATTTTAAGTAGGCATCGTGGTAGTCTCCCAGTGTTCTACATTCTAATTTCTCCCACATGAGTTGCGCGTGTTGGTATTCTTCGTCCGTAAGTCCTTTCTCTCTGAGTCTGCTGTAAAATTCTCTTGGAAGTGGGAGAGCGTCGTCATTAAATTTATAATTATCACTAACATATTCGTAAGGATAAATCCCTTTACGTCTAACGAGTTCTATGTCTACGTTGGGAAAACAAGCTTTTGTAATTTTGAATTGTTCGTTTAAATTTTTGCTGGCAAGAGCGTCCAGGCTGGCAGAGAGAAATCTGTATGAATCCAGAAACCTCATCTCGATGGTATTTTTAGTCTCAGGAATCATAACTTTCTTACTTATAGAGATGTATCGTTCTTCGTTTTGAGCAAGAATATCTATTTTTTGAGTGTCGTATCCGAGTTTCCTAATTAAGGGATGAAAGTCGTAATTAGAACCATTGTGAAAGAATATGGGGACGAATTTTGGTTTTTGGATTTTGAGGTTGCATGCATTACAGATTCCGCTTATGAAGCGACCGTCCGTATGCGAATGGTGAAACACTTTACGATTGTCGTCTGTGAAGTGGTTATCACACACAGGACACTTGACAGTGTCATAGTAATTTTGAAGTTCGATAGCAGATAACGGAAGCATCGGTTTCGATGTTTGCAGCATGCATCCAATTTTCCCAACCTCCTCGACCATCTTTTCGAAGAAGCGTTCGATTGCATCGGGTCCTCGGTATACGTACGGTTCATCTATTTTATCCTGTCGCACGACAACGTAACCGAAACTGTTTGGTTCGTGAAGCTGGTAAGGTGTGGTGGAAGAAACTTCGGAATCCGGATCGCAGTATGAGAGTGGTTTGAGGAACGCCTCGAAATCAGCAACGATGATGGCCGGATGTTCCAACAATGCCTTGTGCATTTTGAATTCTTCCACTTCGTTCTTTTCGGGCATCAACATTCGAACCGGTCTGTTGTTGCCGCAATATATTTTATGTTCGGCAAGTTTATCGATAGCAATCTGACGTCCGGTGTATTTTCGATAATCGACTTGTTTTATATCGTTGAATGTGGTTAGGCATCTCGGGCAAACTTCGATGTTGTTTGCATGCTTGGTTGATTGACTTCTGACCAAACGTGATAGTGAACGAATTAGCGTGTAGTGATGAACATCCTCGTTGGAAATAAGAAGAAGATTTATGACACAAGCATCGTCATCGTCGACATCGCTTATCCTGACGGGATGCACGAGATATTTATCTGACGTGAAGGAATACACATTAATAGCGATGCGTTTTCCTGCACGATTTTCAAACTTTGTTATATCCGACAATGTCACCGGGTATTCGATGCCAGACATTACACTTTCAAACTCGGACTCGTATTGTTTGTAATGTCCAACCCACTGTGGATTATTTTTGCAATAAACAGGATGCAGTGCAGCCAATATACACCAAAGGAAACACTTGTTATCGCTGTTCTGTATATTTAACACAGCCCTCTTGTGTTGAATGTTCGGTGGAAGAGGAACGTAGCTGGAAGCGCGAAGAGGCGAGAATCGGTTCACGTAAACAGTTAACGTGTGAGGACTTCCACACAGAGACCATCCCGACCCTTTAGCCTCGAAATCGTCGTGTTTCTTAACCAGTTCATTTGAAAGATCAGAATAAAATTCGTCCAAATTATCGACGTCCGCCAAATGAAGAGCCTGGTTTTTTGTTCGATGATAAAAGACTCTTGTTGTACCATCGACTTTTTTCGTATTCGGAAAATAGATCAACGTATACTTTTATGGAATTATTTTCCAATTTATTTTTTAGAATATTTATCACGGATGTTTTCGTTTCACGCAAGAAACTAAGAATTTCGCAGCCTGGTTCCGAAGTAAAAGAGAAATCCTGAATATGACGGTTAAATGCAGATCTAATTGGTTTGCGTTCATCGGATAATTTAACTTGTTTGGAAGTGGAAGCTTCGGTTCCTGGATCATCGATTTTTCTTTTCAATGTTCCTCGTTCGGTCGATGGCTTGCAAATTTTCAGGTGTTTACTTAAATGTGTAATGCTGATCATTTTTCCGCATCGAGCACAAGACTTAGAAGGTAACGAACGATTAATTCTCGAACCTGTTTCGCTACATCTTGCCCTGTGTACCGATAAATTGTTCCTTGAGTTAGCTTCCCACAAGTAACACATTCAGTTTTATCATTTTTTCGATTGAAACTGGTGGTGGATGCCATTGCTTTCTCCAAAAATCACAGAAATCAAAAAATCTAGTATATAGCGATACAAATTTTCAGGTATGTTATTTTATATAGAATTTCTTGAGTGCGAATACAAGAAACTCAAGAATTCAATCTACTGTGAATAGAATTTTCAGGTATGTTATTTTCAGTTCAGTTTTAACGTGTTCATATTTGAAAAAAAAAATGCAAAATACGCCTTGGATATTTCAACCAATCCACTTTACTAGATTGGTGAAACTCTAACTATTGTCATTTGGAACCTTTAATTGCCCCCCCCCTTGTTATTTTTGGATCAATTACCTTTTCCAAATTAACAACAGGACTGAGGCGGTTCCTAAATGACAATAGTTAAAGACATATTTTAGCGAATTACGCCGGCATAAGCTAAGTACGTGTTGCTAGAAGGCCTTCGTCGTTGCAAGTCACCTAACCCATTCACTAAGAAATAAGAAAAAAAAATATTGACGTACTGAAAAAAGTTGACTTGTGTTCACCGAGTTCAGATGTTTACTCATTGATGACTCCGTCGTTGTCGTCTATCAAAAAACCTATAAGTACCTTGGAAACAGTGAGAGTTATCGAAAAATCTCCCCTTGTCGATTTTTTTTTTTTGGTGACGTAGAGTTCGCGTAGAGAGGTCGGGTTTAGTACGTCGGTCGAGTCTCGGTGTCCTCTGTCCTCCCATACCAAAATAAACATAGGTCGTCATGGAACCAATTTTTCATCAATGGAAAATTTTCCAAGTCCAGCGTTAAATTGCAAATGTCTCGAAAAAACAGTGAGAGAGAGATAGCGCAAAAATCCTCCTCGTTGACCCTTTTGTCGATATTGGTGATGCAGAGTACATGTACAGAGTTTTTTTTTAGAGGTCCTGGGTCAAGGGTGGGCCAATTGCCAAAATATTTTTTTTTCATCGCTCGTAACTTTCGAAAGGATGATCATAGAGAGAGCTGGGATTTCTTGCGTTAGCATCGTCTAGGTGTCCTCTGTCCTCCCATACCAAAATAAACATAGGTCGTCATGGAACCAAAAATTTTCGGAAAATTTTCTAAGTCCAGCGTTAAAAAAATCTTAAATTGCAAATATCTCGAAAATGGTAAGAGTTATCGAAAAGATATATCGAAAAACACCCCCATACGGTATCGTTAGATACCCCCTGTCGATTTTGGAGGTGTAGAATACGTGTACCAAGTTTTGGTGGTCCTGGGGTCAAGGGGTAAGAAGTTAGCCCACCCGCCCAAAAAACTTTGATCACTCGTAACTTTTGAAAAAATATTCGTAGAAAGGTCGGGTTTAGTGCGTCGGTCGAGTCTCGGTGTCCTCTGTCCTCCCATACCAAAATGAACATAGGTCGTCATGGAACCAATTTTTTTCATCAATCGAAAAATTTCCAAGTCCAGCGTTAAATTGCAAATACCGCTACAATACCATTTTTTTTGCATCATGAGGAGATAAACATCGTAGCAGGGAGGGGGGGCAAAACCATCGTAGGAGAGGTCCCGTTAGGTCGTAGCAGGGGGCCACATTGTAGAAGATCACACATGAGTTTTAAAAAACATCGTATTAGGTCGTGGCAGATTACGCTGAGAGCAGGTCCCAGTAGATTACACTGAGGGACCTTACAGTAAGAGGAGACAGCAGACTTATAGGAAAATGTCGTAAGTCATTTCAAAAGTAGGTCAAAGAACGAGTTAGCATAAGAGCAAAATTTGCAGGAGGTAAAAAATAGCTTAAAAAGTGATACCAGAGCTTCTTCTGTCCATTTTTCTCTCATTGTAGGTTACTTTAGTCCGTAAAACGTCGTAAAATAAAAAAAAAGTAGTAGGTCAAAGGGCGTGTTAGCATAAGAGCAAAATTTGCAGGAGGTAAAAAATAGCTTGAAAAGTGATGCCAGAGCCTTTTCTGTCAATTTTTCTCTCATTGTAGGTTAGCTTAGTGCGTAAAACGTCGTAAAATAAAAAGTAGGTCAAAGGAAGGTGCCAGCCCCTAAAGTTGCGTACTACTCTAAAATAGGTCAAAGCACGTAGAGGCTCTCGTGTAGTTTAACAAAAAAAATGAATAGGTTAAGTTATATCACGTAAGATCGTGATATACCTACAAGTGCGAGGTTGGAAAAAAAAGTGGTGCATTGAAAATTGTACTAAAACATCGCTAAACGCTAAAACATTGACAAAAAATTGTCAAAATATGTCAAAAAGTGATATTCAATTGATAAAAAAAAAGAGGATACCTACAAAGTGCTATTTTGAAACAACAAGTTTACACTACTCTTACATGCTTCTGCAATTGCCACATACTCAGCTTCAGTGGAAGATAATGAAACATAAGATTGTTTTCTACAAGCCCAGCTTATCATACCTCCCTTATACATAAATACATAACCACTGTTTGATTTTCTAGTTGATACATCCCCAGCCCAATCAGCATCTGCGTAACCTAACAAATAATCATTTTCAAATTCAAATTTGTTTCCTAATTTTAACTTATATGATTGAGTTCCCTTTAAATAATGAAAAATTATTTTTACTTCAATCCAATCAGCTTTAGTAGGACAACTGACCTTCTGACTCAAAATTGACACACTTGCTGATATGTCTGGTCTAGTATTTATACTTATGTACAATAATGCTCCAATAGCTTGTCTGTATTGCTCATTACTTGGTAATGGTTCAGAAGTTTCTGCATATTTAATGTATTCAGGATCCATTGGAATTTTTGATGATTTTGCATCTTCCAATCCAAATTGTTTGATTAACTTCCCTATATAATTACTTTGATGAAGACCAAAAATTCCATCCTTACTTCTCTCAACTTGAATTCCCAGATAACAACTAATATCACCAAGACAATTAATCTGAAATTTCTTTGACATTAACATTGATACATCATTAATCAAATCAACATTTGTACATGCAACCACAAGATCATCTACATACATTAGAATATAGATCATATTCCCATCAACTAATTTTGTATAAAGACAGGGATCTGCCTCACCTCTTTTGAAATCATTGTTAACCAAAAATTCATCAATTTTATTATACCATGATCTTGTGGCTTGTTTTAGCCCATATATGCTATTCTTCAATCTGCATACATATTCTTCTTTCCCAGGTTGATAATATCCCTCAGGTTGTTTCATGTATATTTCTTCATCTAAATCACCATACAAAAATGCTGTCTTTACATCAAAATGCTTGACTGCAATATTCATTTGTCCTGCAACTGTCAAAATAACTCTGAATGTTGGTTGTTTTCCAACTGGTGCAAACACTTGATCATAATCATCACCAAAGATTTGTGAATATCCTTGAGCAACTAGTCTGGCTTTGTAACAAGTAACTTTTCCTTGTGCATCTTCTTTAATGGTATACACCCATTTACTACCAATTACATTTCTTCCATTTACTGGTTGAACTTGTTCCCAAGTTCTATTTTCTTTTAATGAGTTCATTTCTTCATTCATTGCCATCTCCCATTTATCATTATCAGGTCCTGTAACTGCCTCTTCAAAAGATGTTGGTAACTTTCTTTCCACAATGACCTTTTGTAGATATCTAGCTGGTAATTGTCCTTTTGTTGTACGAGCAGTAACAAGTAACTTTTCCTTGTGCATCTTCTTTAATGGTATACACCCATTTACTACCAATTACATTTCTTCCATTTACTGGTTGAACTAGTTCCCAAGTTCTATTTTCTTTTAATGAGTTCATTTCTTCATTCATTGCCATCTCCCATTTATCATTATCAGGTCCTGTAACTGCCTCTTCAAAAGATGTTGGTAACTTTCTTTCCACAATGACCTTTTATAGATAACTAGCTGGTAATTGTCCTTTTGTTGTAGGAGCAGATTTTCTGATAACAACTGGTGTCCTTTTATTTACTTTGATATCTGTATGTTCATCAGTTTCTGAATCATAAATTAGTTCTGAATCACTCTTCACTTCCTTTTTACCAAAATGTGAATGCATTTCTGGTTCCTCTTCAAGAATGTCCATGGATAATTCACAATCAGTATTATGATTAGAATCAGATTTTTGAATAGGTTTTCAAAGTTGAAATTACATGACTTGAGTTTTCAATAAATTTACAGTCTCTGCTTACGTAAGGCGCCTCCCCAATGGCGCAGTGGTAGCGTCGTCGCCTTGTAATCAAGGGGTCCCGGTGGAGGCACAAGTGGTTCGGATCCCACTTTAAACTGTAGGTCTAGTCCCGATTAGCCTTACTGTGTATAAAGTGGACTTAAAACACCAATTCAATCCAATCTGCTTACGTAAATCTTATCTGATGTCATATCTAGTAACCTCTATTCTTTATATCCTTCATATCCAACTAAGACAAGTTTTGTTCCTTTAACGTCCATCTTGTGTCGATGACTTAGAATCATAGCATATCCAACACTGCCAAACACTTTCACATGACCCATGTATGGTTGCTATCCATACCATTTTTCATATGGAGTAGTCTCCAATATCTTTGTGGGTAACCTGTTCTGTAAGTAATTTGCTGTATTTATAGCTTCACCCCAGTACTTCTTATGTATGCCAGCATCAATTATCATGCAATGAGCCATTTCAACTAAACTTCTGTTTTTCCTTTCCACAATGCCGTTCTGTTGTGGGGTATATGGTACTGTAGTTTGATGTTCTATTCCTTCCCTCTTGAAAAAATCTTTCAATTGTAATGACATGTACTCTCCTCCATTATCAGTCCTGATTACTTTAGGTTTTCTTTTACATTTGTTTTTCACATACTGTACAAATTCCTGTAACTTATCTTCAACTTCACTCTTTTTCTTCATTAGGTATACCATAGTAAACCTACTAAAATCATCTATAAATGTAAGTATATATTTGTTCCCACTAGGAGTTTCAATGTCCATCGGACCACATACATCTGAATGCACTATATCTAATAATTCCTTTGATTTTTCAGTTTTCAATTTTGGAACTGATTTACGAGAAATTTTACCTTCAATACATTCCTCACAAATTTTAGTTACATTACATGCATTAATATCAACACCTTTAACTAAATTTCCTTTACCAAGATTTTTAACAATTGTTGCATCTCTGTGTCCTAATCTACAATGCCAAAGATGAATACATTTCCTGTCATTTTCATGACTTACCTCGTGCAATTGATTTACAGATTCTACATTTGAAATAGTATTCAACTTATATAAATTATTTGTCAGATCTGCTGATGCAACAGCTTTTCCATCTTTACTAATGATACATGTGTTATTGTGAAATTCAACATTTAAACCTTTTTCAGTAAGACATTTCACCGATAGTAAACTACCATACATACAACACAGATTTTACTAATATATCTTGTGATTTTAAACTACTTCCATCTGCAAGGTATATTTCATTTGTTATACTTGGATTAAATGTGGCAAAAAATTCCTTGTCACTGGTCATATGACATGTGGCTGCTGAATCAATGTACCATTTGTCTTTACCTGTACCTTTTTCACTTGCTTCAAAACACAGAAAATGAACATTATCACAATCAGAACCACTTTCGTCATCTCTTTTTTCACTTTCTTCAATGTTACTCACCTGCTTTGCTTTATACACGTTTTTCCTTTTATGTGCCTTGTACTTAAAACAATCACATTTAAAGTGACCTGGCTTTTTACAAAAATAACAGACACTTTTCACATTATCGGATTTCACTTTAAGAGCACTCTCTGAATAAACATCACTGTCAGTTTTGGCTTCCTTTCTTCTCTTATATTCATGTATGAGCTTCCCTTTCACCATTTCTAAAGTTAGGTCTTCTTCCGGTCTCGTCTCCAGTGCAGTAATTAGCATCTCGTAACTGTCCGGCAGGCTACACAACAACATTGCTACTTGCAAATGTTCCGCTAAAGTTTCACCAAAAGCTGCAAGTTGATCCACAATATCCAACATTGCATTATTGTGCTGCTCCATGTCACCATTTTCACTAAGCTGTAAGCGGTAGACTTTCTTCAATAAGTACACTTTAGTTGTGAGACTTGATTTTTGATGATACCGTTGCAAGGAATCCCAATATCCTTTTGCTGTTTCCTGCTTTCCTACATGAACTAGAGTCGTTTTCACGTTCAGAAGACACAATGGGCTCTTATGGGCAATGCTTTTCTTATGGGAAATACGAGCGCGCTGTTGTGAAATTTCTGGATTTACAAATTTAGCTTAAGTAAAATCGGTACCTGCAGTTTTGCAGGAAATTTTGTAGAGAATACGATGGTGAACACAAAAAACTGGTAACTTGCTTACATAATTTTAGATAAATTAAAAACGCACATTTTCCGTGAAAACACAATTTTTACATTGTTTTCATTCCTAACGTTGAAACATGCCGTAAAATTGAAGCATTCATTATTAAAAAAATTGACACTGTTTTTTAATTGTCATAGGTGATGGTGGTACTCAGAATTTATCAATACTTTAAAGCATATTCGCATTAAAAAATATTCAAATAAAGTATGTGGAGATTTTTTATATTCGTGCAGTAGGAAATGTCGTCGCTGGCCATTTTTTGTTCTGTAATTCCAAGTAAAAACTTCCAGCGACAAAGTTGTGGAGAAAATAATGAAATTATTTTTTATAACCACTCAAAGGTTCCCAGAAATATTACTTCCATGCATTTGGAGTTTCTTTTTAACCCGAACCGCGCACGAAGTAAGGAGACGTTGTCTGGCCATCTTGAGCCGACTCACCGCAGCATTCCGGCTATCACCACCAAGTTTTCCAGTTGTTATTTTATTTCCATTCAGTAAAAATATGAACTTCATGCAGTTTGTTATAATAGAATTGAAATTACTTAAATTTAATAATTGACAATTATTTCCAATGCTGCTGTTGTGAGCAACATTAGTGCTGTCGCAAATACACGTTGTTTTCATTTACATTACTGTCGACATTAATACTGAAATGAAGATTACCTTTCAGTTTCCAACGTACACATAAATTCATAGACACCATATTAACCTTTGAAAGGCTTTCCAACACGTGACAAAATATGGGGCTTCAAGAAAGAAATATGACATGCCTTGCTTGAGTCATTCACGTCTTATCAGTTCACGTGGGCCATAACTCATTTGTTTGTTTGGGTTGCAACTTGAATTTAACCCATGTGCCAGGTTCCCCTTACTTGAGTGAGAGATCTACTTTGGTCTGTTTAGACTTTTTCCCTCTCCCGAAAAAGTGTTTTCAGTTGTGTGAGCTCTCAGTGATTTTTACTTTTTTAAGTGATTTCTGAAGTGTCATATTCGTGCATTACACTCGCGTGTGTAGTGATCGCAATGGATCATAGTAAAAAGGGTAACTGTAACGTTCACAGTATAATATTAATATTAATAATTACATATAATTATCATTATATATACAAAATATGTAACACCTTCATTGTGACCAAAGGTCATCATTTCCCGGCGACATGAGCTAGCACTGTATTGGCAACACTGTGCGGTTTCTCCATAAGTGCCGTTGTGTCTTCTGAACGTGAAAACGACTTTAGTTGATCGTCTTCCAGCAAAAGTCCAATGGTGGCCCTAGCTTTTCCGTCTTTTTTCTTCCATTCCTATTCCGGTTCTTTTGGCTGCACACCCGTCACTACATCCAACAATTCTTCCTTTAGAAGTAGTAACTCCAATTTGTACTTCCACGTTTGATAGTTCCTGTTATTTAACTTCTGTATAGTCGATTTCACCGACTCCAATTTCACAGTCCGTATTCAAACATGAACAGCCACACTTCCTCGTTTTCCTTATTACAACTGCATTAGACGTGTTCTCAGTGTTCTGGGTGTTCTGGGCCCACAACCTATGTTGGTTTAATAAAAGAACATCTACAGTTTATTCTGAGAAGTTGATTGTGCTTCTCACTCGGATTAACTCAAGTGCTACAAAAAAAAATATTCAAGAACCAAAACAGTTGAACATCGATAGTGCAGCTTTGCACAGACTACAACCTATGTAGTATATTAACTCTTGATCTCTCGTTTATACACTTTATATGTTTATTGACAAAAACACCCTACAATATCTAGAAACAATAAAAGGGGACTGTGGGCGCCAGGCTGAGTCTTTGCACCGGGTGGCAAGGAGCATAGTATTGTGTCTCAAATGGAATTAAAATGGCCTATTCTGAAATATTTTTTTTTTCCTTTTTGTGGAAATACCAATCAGGTAACATTACTTTTCTGACTTGAACTATTTATCGAACTAGGAAGAAAAAACTGACAACGAAACATACATATAAATTTTATTTATTATGATTTTGAGCACATCTTTCATGCAACTGAGAATCTTATTGAAGAACAACATCAGATGTCATCTCCTAGAGGAAATGATCTGCAAAGCGATGTACAGGAGTGTGTCAAGTGTTTCTTTCAGGGGATGGCCCTAAATACTACTTTAGAATTCAGTATTTTGAAATGTTGGACTCAGAAACTAGTGACAGCAACCCAAATATCAAAAGAAATCGACGCCTATGCTTGGGATACATCAGAAGATAGAGCTTGATAAGAAACAGAAGTTCCGTTTTATTGTCTGTTTTGGAAATAGTGTTTGAGCAGAGAAATAAATTTATCGTATTGAATCTGTTAGATAATTTATGTAGCAGCTAATTGAAGTTTATAGAGTCAAAAGCTTTTGAAAAATCAAGATATATATTACATTCAGTTGGGAGTTTTCGGATATGGACGTGATAGCATCAGATAATAAAATGCTCAAGTTGGTTAAGCAGGTGCTCCATGGCAAGAGGCTGTGCTGTGTTGTATTTATGCTAGGAGAGATAAATTCTAAAGGCGGTTCTTAATTATTTTTTCACAGGCGATAGAAAGTAGTGTTAAATGGGAAATGGGTCTACAAGAAGCAACAGCGTATATAACAGCACCACATTATATTTTTAATGGATCCGGGAATATACCCTAATTGAAGCACCTGTTTAATAAAAGGGACAAAGGGATGGCGAGGGAAGAACCAGCATTATTGAGGAAAATGATTCATAAGGACTATTTGCACGATTTTCTGGCATTGACGATAGGATACACTGAACTTTTTCATGAGACGTGGTGAGAAATGTTAGAGAGTGACAGCATTCTGGAGTGAGATTGGGAAGAGAATAAGCTGGTGGAGAGAGAGAGTGGGGGGAAGAGGGGGGTGTATTTGAGGCCCTATCTTTGGAGAAAAAATAATCTACAAATAGAAGCTCTGTAAGGCCCTCTGCATGTAGTGAGTCATGTTTTACATTGAAAGATTATGTTACAATTTTGCCTCTGAGTTATTAAGAGATCAAAAACGTTTAGGATTTTTTTTATTTCGTTAATAGTACCACCGATGTATTCTCTGTATTTTATGATCTTCAGTTGTTTAGAGCGGTAAATTGAGTTTTCATTAGGGATTTTTTTTACAGATAATTCCATCCTCCTTTTGGTTCCTAAGGGCAAGTAAAAGTTCAGAGGCGAACCAAGCAGGGGAATCACACGTTTTAGTTTTCCTGAGTGGCACATAGTCTTTAATCAATCTTAGACGTTCGTCATCGCAAAGAATGCAGCCTCCCTAGTTCCTAGCTAGTGCTAGGCTGAAAAGCAAACATCCTTTGCGATCTTCTTTTGTCCTTCCCTATTTTAACCATTCATGTAACAGCTTCGTAAGTGTCGTCAAAGGTTCTGCCCCGTAGACACGTCTCTGTCGTCAATGCTGACTTCCTGTCACTTGCTGCAAGCAGTCCGTGTGCTGGAAGCGTTGTGTGCACAGGGTAGCCTGAAGCAGGAAGGGAATCGAAACTGGAGCAATTTTGAAAATTGTCATCTGTTATAATTAGTGTGGCGCTACCACCAAAATTGACGATTAAAGTGACAGTTAGTGAGTTTAAAACGTCATTGTCCACCGAAATCATTGAGATTATGGAAGTTGTAACTTTGAACACCAAATATAGCATCGAGAAACACTACCATCTAGAAACTTCGAATTTGTTCTGCAAGAAATAGGCTGACTAGTTGAACTGGTTCATCGGAGATTTACTACAAAGGGAGGGAGAGTGAGGTAGGTCATTGTTATGGCAGTTGTGTACAAGAAATCCGACGGCCTGGACCATACACCACCATAGTGGGATTATGGGAGTCAGAACCCCTACTTTGGACTTAATTTTCGTGAAACAAAATACTACCTAATGGCGTGTAAGGTGTAAAACTTGGCCCGAACTGAATCTGAAGCTGCATATTAACAAAGAAATTTATTGTATTTCTCGTATCGTATTTTCTCATGAATATTAAGTCTAAAGTATGGGTTCTGACACCCATAATCCCACTATGGTGGTGTATGGTCCAGGCCGTTTGATTTCTTGTACACAACTGCCATAACAACTGAATCTGAAGCTGCATATTAACATTTTTTTTAAAATGTTAGTTTTAACAATAGCAGATTGTCAACATCGAACTTTAGTTGGCAGAGAAACATTATTGTTACATTCGAGGTGGTATTTCTAAGAAGGATGAGGGATATACCCAGCGGGGGTGATAACCCCCTTTTTTGGAAATCTCCATTCCTAAAAACAGAGCGCCAAATGCCCATTCCCCTATTGTAAAAAACGTGAGTACATCAATGAGAATATCCCCGTCTGGTTGCAATTGTTTTTCATCTTGGATAATACACACATAGCGCTCTCTTTTTTTCTGGGGGGGGGGGGATGTTTCAATGCTCCTCAACTTAGTTTGTTGTTGTTTTCATCATAAGAACTACTCAAAATATTGTGGTATGTTCATAAATGATCACCTGTAAAAAGGCGTCTGTACGGAGTACCATTGTGCACCATCAGAAAAAAATCACTATACGAGGGTCACTATTTATATTTTGAGCCTTGGCAACACTGATTGAAGTTAGGCGCGATTTGACGTTTGCACGGAATCATCTGGCATTATTGACCATAACGTACTTCAAATGTTTTGTCAATAGCTTCATTTGTGTTGTTTATGTTGCCTTGGAGATTGCGCGACAACAATAAAATGGAGTTAACTCGTGAACATTTTCGTGCGATGATTTTTTACGATTTTTGACGTGGATTATCAAGACAAGAGTGCATCGATCAACTTACTTCCACATTTGGCGATGAAGCCCCATCCTTTGCCACTGTGAAACGCTGGTATAACGAATTTAATCATGGCCGCCATTCGCTCACCGACGAGATTCGCGAAGGTTGTCCAAAATCAGTTGTTGTTCAAGAAAACATTGATGCTGTGCAAAACCTAATACTGCAAGATCGTCATGTGACATACTGTGAGATTGAGGCAACCATAGGCATTAGTTCCACCAGCATATATAAAATATTACATGATCATTTAGCTGTGAGAAAGGTATGTTCTCGTTGGATCCCACACAATTTGACAAAAACTCAAAAAGACGCTCGCGTCAATTGGTGCAAACAAAAGCTCAATAAATACAATCGTGGTGCTTCAAAAGACGTATATAAGATTGTAACAGGTGACGAATCATGGATATATATGCATATGAGCCGGAACGTAAACAGCAGTCGACTGTATGGGTGTTTCAAGATGAACCCAATCCAACAAAAGTTGTTCGCGCTCGAAGCACATCGAAACAAATGGTCGCCTGTATTTTTCGGGAAAACTGGTCATGTGGCAACTGTGCCTTAGAGGAATGTAGAATGGTCAACTCTGAATGGTACACAACAATTTGTTTGCTAGAGGTCTTCGGTCAAATACGGAAAACAAACAAACGCCGTCGGATCATTCTTCAACAAGACAATGCCAGCTGTCACACATCTCGTCTAACAACCGACTTTATGAACAGTCAAAAAATCGAATTGATAGGTCATCCACCGTACAGTCCTGATTTGGTACCCGATGACTTCTTCTTGTTCCCGAATGTCAAGAATAAATTGCGTGGACAATGATTTTCGTCGGCGGAAGATGCCGTTGATGCGTTCAAAAACCATATTATGGAGGTGTCTCAAGAAGATTGGAAAAACTGCTTTGACAAATGGTTCGAACGAATGCAAAAGTGTATTGACCATAAAGGAGAATACTTCGAAAAACAATAAAGCAGTTTTCAATGCCAAATTCCTGTTTTTTCATTGTTAGGCTCAAAATATAAATAGTGACCCTCGTAAATATAGAGTAAGATGGAGCAAGAATGTGATATTTTTGTTCATAATTTTTTATTGAAGTTATGAATCTATAGTAACATACGGAAAAAGTTACACAAAATGCACTATCCTTTGCCAACATACAGTAAATTTCCGAAAGCCCAGCAGAAAAGAAACAAAAGCATGACTATGCAAACGAGCAGTCTTTCCCGCACCATGGGGTAAGACCTCAATCACGTTCGGGTAAGAATGCTCATCGTACTAACACTTTCTAAATAGAGTCATATTCATTTGAAGGATCTATAAAAAGGAACACACATCACTGAAGAAAGTTACTCTTTCATATGAGAAGCATTTGTTGTGCCATCCTCACATGTGGCAACGTGACTCAAGTCCTCGACTGGGAGATCACTAACTCAAATCACAAATGAAGGTTCCTGTTTCATATGAGGTGCAGTTTTCGTGCCACCATTCATCACATGTGGCCCACTGAATCCAATCCCCGACTGGGAATTCTCTGTACTTCTGATCACAAGCAGGGCAAATGTACTCTATCTTTTGACGATGCCAGCCAGATTGATACATCTTCTTCAGCAAGGATGTTTGTTTTCATCATCATACCAATAGCAGATGGCAGTTCCCCCAAGTGGCAGGGGGTTAATCAAGTAGCTCTGCTTTAATTCTCTTTTGTGGAAAGATGATTTCAAGAGGAATTAATGAAACTTCCTGAAGCGCTCATATGGCATACAGCAGTGATGGTTTATCCACTAACAACTTTCTTAACAGATCCTTTCCCCTCCACACTTATCACCTTCGGAGGTTTCCAAGGAACTTTGCTTATACCAGATTCATCCATATTAAATATACAGCATGATTGAAATATATATCTATCCAATAATTACTGCAGATTTGTAAAATATCTGTTCACTAGGAATTTATTGTGCAGTCTTGCCCCACGCTGCAGTTGGGAACAAAGCACGTGATGCTGTTGAGCCATTGCACAATGCAATGAAATACACAGGTGGACTCTGCATCAACACAGCTGCCTCTATGAATCAACATCATGATATTGTCTACATTTACAGTGAAGAAATTCTAAGAAAACTTAGTATCAAAATAAATAGTAAACAGCTTAAAATTCTTCTCACTTTCCTCTCTCAGTACAGCGAACTACCATCATGTCTTGACTAACATCCATGGATAGCTTCCATCACGGCGAAGTGACGGTGGAGCAGTGGTGCTAACCATGTATGATTTTCGCCTTAAAAAATGGTTCGCAGTCTTCCTCGACATGCAGTCTTACCCTTCTCTACTCTATACTTATGCATTGAAAGTAAGACTTGTGTGAATAATAAGTAAAATAGTTCATATTATGTTAAAATATGTTAATCTTCATGTGTAATATTTCTGTTTTTGCAAGGATCTGGGTAAATATTTGTTATGCACTCTTAATAAGCAGTGGTGGTGGTGGGGGGGGGGAGTTTCCCCTCAGTTTTGGAACCCAATCACCACCACTGCTCTTGAGGGTGGTATAATTTCTAGTGTGGCAGGGTTGGAAAGTAACGTAATGAAAGTTACGCTGTTACTGCTTGGCAATTGTGCTAGTACCAGTAATTGTGTCACCTAAATTACATGAGTAATTGTAACTTACCAGATTACTTTCCTTTTCTAGATTGAGAACTGGCCTATTGATTTGCAACCAAAAGCTGTCTTTTGCTGGAATAAAGAAGTCAATTTTACATTTCTTGGAATTTCCATACTGCAGCCTCTTGATTTCATTTATGGTGAAGTACCTTTGGTATGTACCCACAATTATTCTTCCTGCTAATTATATTTTGTCTGGAAAACTGATCTGGGAATTCCTTGTTCTCACGTTGTAGGCAGGAAAGCATGAGAGCAATTAGGGGCAAAACTTCTCTGAAACCTTGTGGCAATGCTTTATTATGTTTGTGAATTCTCAATAGTCAGCTGACCAGTTACTTGTTCAAATTATTTATGCTGTATATGTGACAGTAATTTTACTAATGTAAGTACACCACAAAGATTCTTGAGAAAATAGTAGGTGCTCAATTTATGTTGCATAAAGCATGAATCATGAATTCTATATAACCAGTTTTAACAGAAATATTTGTAACCTCTTGACTTTCTTGGCCTATCCATTAGTGCAATGACCTGTGAAACAATGGTCTCTGCACTTCTTCTTTGTATCTGTACTGATATAGGCATAGAAGATATGCTGAAAACTGCATACAAATACACAGTCAAGTCAAATTATTGTAACTATCAGCTAATATCCAGAATATTCACTGTGTGCAGCACAGACAGCAGCTGGATGGATTTTGGTTCTTCAAATTGCACACTGGGCAAATAACTTTCACAAAGCTTGGAGTAACTCAATAAGGAGCTGGTAGGTTGTCACAGCAATTCTGCTTGCAGTGCAGCCCACAGCTGTGAGAGGGTGTGTTGCGGAGGATCCATAGAGCAAACACAGCAATCCAGGTGGTCCCACGGATGCTCTATTGGTTTCAAGTCTGGGAAATTATGGGCCAGTGAAGTACTTAGAAGTCTTGGTTGTGTTCTTCAAACCACTGGCTGACATTTCTAGCACTATGACATTGATTGATTGACTGATTTGTTGTTTTAAGTCCACTTTATGCACAAGGAGGCTAATCGGGACTGGACATACAGTTTAAAGTGGGATCTGAACCCCTGTACCATGTGGCTCCACCACCCCTTGATTACAAGGCGACAATGTTACCACTACTACATTGGGAAGGCTCCTAGCACCTTAACATGTTGCATTGTCTTGCAGGAAGAACCCACCCACCCTAAGGAAGACAATCAGTATGTATGAGTGTGCATGATCTGCAAGGATGGATTCATAACCCAATCGGTTGACAGTTCCTTCCACATGGATGAGTAGTTCCAGAAAATGTCACGAAAACATTCCCCAGACCATAACTCTGCTGGCACCAGCTTGTGTTCTTCCAGCAATGGTTGGTTACAGGGTGTTTGTTCTCCACTGTTCCTCACATGACACATCAATGTCCATCCCTTCAACGAAACAGAAAATAGGGTTCATCAGAGAAGGAAAGCCTTCACCAATCAGTGGAGGTCTAATTCCTGTACCACCTTTTCCACCAATGCACTTTCTTTAACATACGTGCAGTGACCATCCATTAGCTTTGGAGCCCCTATATGCAGCAGGTTTCCCTGAACTGTTGTTTTAGACATATGTCTGTTAGCCTCTTGTTTCATTTTGATGCTGAGCTGCTCCATTCTAGTATATTGGTTGACCCTCACACACCTTCATAGCTGACATTCACCTCTCACATCAATGATACACAGTTTCCATGTTGAAAATCGCAATGGTTAGGGTTACCAGATCGCTATGAGGGAAATGTAGGATGTAAAGTCTCAAAATGTAGGACTTCAAGTCAAAATGTAGGACGCAAAACATTCGCATATAGATTTGAAGAATAAGTTAGAAAGTAATTTTAAATTGGCACATTTTAGTTTTTTAAAAATATGATTTCTTTACGAATTCTTAAATGCAGAATTCCAAAACTTGTAATCAAAAGTGAACAGTACACTTCTTACTACATATTTTAACTGGTATTTCTCAGAGGAGCCAATTTTCTCTCAAAATTTCAGGTTTAGTTAAAATATATTTCTGAGAGACTGATGAACAGTCAAACTCTTTGAAAATATGTTGAACCAGTATGAAACATTTTACAGACTTTAGTCCATCAGTATAAACCACGAAATCTCACTCATGCACCGACCAGTGACATCATCAGAATGTGGCCCCAAAACTTATTCATAAATTGCTTCCGTGTTTGTTATAGCAGGTCAAACTTTTATTTTTTCTTTGGCAATGACTGAATCAAAATAAATTTCACTCTTAAATTTGGAAGTGCAGTCCATAGACTTGTATTATAACATGCATGATTCTCTTTGTTCAATAGAAGCACGTATTTTATTAATTCATATTTTGTCATGCTCAAAATGTAGGACATTTATCATATTTTTCAAATTCCTCCCGAATGCCGGACACAAGGCTAAAATGTAGGACATGTTTGGGAAAAACTGGACATCTGGTAACCCTAGCAATGGTGTCATTTGTTCACACACTTTCACCACAGCAGCTCACGAACAGTTCACAAACTGCACTGTTTTAGAAATGCTGCCACCCTTGGCCTGAAAGCAACTCTTTGATTCGTTTTTGCAACTGTGATAAATCACCCATTTTACCCATGACAACATCAAGTGATATGTGCGCAGACTGCCTATCACACACATACAAGCTTGAATACCAACCATGCCAGATCATGACATGTGAAGTACTTCATGGGCTACATGCTGCTGACGTCAAACGTAGGTGGTCATCAAAATGTGACTCGACTGTGTATATGCATGGTGCAAATGCATATGCAGATTTGTAAACATAAAGCTCGAACCTTTTTTTCTTCCTTTGGTCATTCCATGCCAAATCATCCAAATGAGTTGAACTTTTCAACCTGATTATTTCAGAGTTTCATGAAATTTTGTAGGATTGTAGAGGACATTAACTTACACATGTAAAATTTTAGCCCTCAGTGATACACAGGGTTGTCAAGATTATAAAAAATGTCAAATTTATGCTTACAAGGTTAAGTTAAGCAATTGATAAGTTTGGTTCTAATTATGGTAAAACTTCAGCTAAGTGAATATATTTTTCATAAAAAAATATATTTATATGAAAAATATTGAAATTTCCATTTCAAGGCCACATGATGTGACATTTGACCTTGAATATCTAAGAAAGTATATGTTCAATTATGTGGAGAATAAAGTATGCAATACAATTAAATGCAGTCTCTGTCTGGTGTAAGTTTCATTTTAAAATGGCTCTGGGAACAGGAATATAAAAGAATCTGACAGTAGTATATGCCTCATTCAAAGTGATATGCCGATTTGACTCTGAGATATAATGTTTTCTGTTAAGCACTTCTTGGAAATAACCTATGTGTGCAAAATTCTGAAACTTTAGCCTCCTGTTTCTCAGTAACCAGGGGTGCCCACAGGTGGGAATCATGGTGCAGACTGTGCCATTGAAATATTTGGGGGGGGGGGGGATTTTTGCCTTAAAACAATATAAAACTCAGTATTTATATATTTTCCTAAAATAAATGTAAAAATGCTTGCACCATTGGTGCACCATATTAATCCATTAAATGAATAAAGCCTGCTAGCTTTCCATTATTTTGAAAATTTGTAAGGTACCTGAACCCAATATGGCCTACCTAGGGTTTGCGATTGTATTTAATAATGTGCAAAGTCAGAAAGGTGAAACTAATCACAAGATTCAAAAGAGGGAACATTTCTTTACTTTCACAAAAAATTGGAGAGTGTTCCAAATAAAAACATGGGTGCAGGAAAGATTTATTAAAAAGTTACATTTAGGTTATATTGGGTATGTATGTACCCAATATGGCTTAGTCATATATTTTGTTCTTTCTCATCAAAATATGCAACAGAAATTGTAAAGGAAAATACCATATTTTATTTACATAATCACATGTGAGATTTGAACAAAGAAATTACATTGTTTACAAACCAATAAACAAGGGAGTGATGTGTCACAATTTGTTACCAGATCACCGTGTATTACACATCACAGTCTGGGTACACATTCTACATGAACATAAGAGTAACAAATGTCACATGTGTGCATGTTCTTCTTGATATATTCCTATGGTAAACAGGACTTTATAGATTAAAGTCTAAAGTTAATAAAGTACAACTTATGAGTAGAGCCTGGAAGTTTGGCAAAATGACTCTTTTTATCTACTGCATATATTGATAAAATTTTTCCGGATATACGTTTTTTATGTTGTTTCGAATGTTTTAGAAGCCTTTTCATTTTGCCTATTTTGCCTATTTGGGACCCCACTGCCTATTTTTAATTATAATGCCTTTTCTTGTCTTTTTCAATGAAATTTGAACATTTTTTTAAAATAAATGTGTAAATAAATTAATTTTCTCCCGAAAAACGTTGTTGGCATTTATTTTTCTTCCGTTTATTATGTGAATAATTTTCGCCTTATTTAAGTAATATTGCACTCACGTATGTTTCAACATTGCTGAAGGAGAAAAGTGTGTTTAAAGAAAATAGTATTTCATGCTGAGTTAAGATATTGCCTTTCCGTTAACATGTCCTTGTGAATGATTGACTGCTGAAAACCTGTTGCAGAACACCTGCACAATATTACGTCATCACGTCCAGCGTCCGTGTCAGGAGGTTATTGACAAGAAACAGCACTAATGTCCAAGGGCCTTTGCATGGATTCCAAAATCAAGTTCTCTATCTTTAGTTTTGTTCTGCACTTTGGAAGGAAAGGATCGTGTAGTTGTCATCATGCCGAAATTTAGTGTGCCATTAAGTGGTAAGTTACATGGTTACGTGCATGAATTTGGTGAAAGCACATTTTTGACAGATTGTACTATTCTTCTCTGCAAGATATGTGAATAAACATTCAACCATGAGAAAAAATACTTTATATCTCAGCATGTGTTAACAGCAAAACATAAATCTGCAGTTGCCAAAAAGGTTGGACAGAAGAAGATATCCCTAATTTCAACAGTGGGCACTTCATCCAACAGGCAATCTCAGTTTTCTCTTGAACTGTGCAAAGCTTTCATGGAAGCAGGGATACCTTTCTGGAAAGTGGAAAACAAGTCACTGAGGAAATTCCTGGAGAAATACACTAAAGAAACGGTGCTGTCGGAATCTACGCTGCGGAAAACCTATTTAAGCATCTGCTACAAAGAAGCTCTGCAAAGAATTTTTGCTGAAGTTGGTGGAAAGAAGGTTTGGATTTAAACAGATGAAAGTACTGACGCTATGGGACGCTGAATAGCCAACGTCATCATATGAACTATGGAACCAACATGCGGAGAATCCTCGTCATTTCTTCTCATGTCAGAACAGCTAGAGAGAGCCAATGGTTCATCAATAGCTCAGTTATTCTCAAATTCCCTACTTCTGCTCTGGCCAGATGGTGTACATCATGATGACATGTTACTTTCTATCAGTGATGCAGCTCCCTATATGAAGAAGGCTGCCATAGCATTGAAAATTCTCTTCCCGAACATGCTTCATATCACATGTGTAGCCCACGCAATGCACAGAATCGCCGAAAAAGTTAGAGTGTTGCACCCAGAGGTGGACAGGTTGATTTCGAACACAAAGAAGATATTTCTGAAATCTCCCTCTCGAACCCGAACATTTCAGGAAGTTACACCTGAGCTTAGTTTACCTCTGCAACCAGTCTTGACGAGATGGGGAACCTGGATATCAGCAGCTATATATTATGCTAACCACCTTGAAAAAATCAGTGAGGTGATCGATGCTCTTCCAGAAAATGAAGCGGCTTCAATTCGTGAAGTGAAAAAACTCCTGTGCTATTCAGAACTGAAGAATGAACTGTCGTTTATTTTTGCACATTATGGTGCATTGCCAGAGACAATTACAAAGCTAGAAGAAAGAGGTGAGACTCTTGTAGCATCCATGAAAATCTTCGAGGAATCTATGCAGCAGATGATGGAAGTGTCAGGAGAAAAGGGGTCAGCTGTTGTAGAAAAGTGCAAATGGGTAGTGAGTGCAAATGATGACTTGAAACATTTGAAAACAATTTGTGATATTCTAAAAGGTGAAAATGCTGTTATCGAAATGAGTCCAGCTACATTTGCTTGTTTTATGTATGCTTCATTAACATTTTGCCAGAAATTATAGATAAAAGTAAGTGACTTTCAAATGTGCCTTTTTCAGTTTATTTTGCCTTTTTTCCCATTTTTAGTGCCTATTTTAACGAAAATAAATGCCTGAACTTCCGGGCTCTACTTATGAGCTATCATAGTAGGGACTAGAGATATAAACACCTATCACTTGGAAGATGTAGTAAGTAATAACTTACATATGCAATATTAGATCACACAGAACACAATCACTTGATCCAGCTATTTTACTTCTTTATCCTCAAGTTAGTGTACTTTAGGTACAGCCAGCAGGTTGAAAATAACATCATTCAACCAGTCTAAATGACATACTAATGTTAACTGTTGAATTAACCATGTAACTACTTGGAAACAGCAAATAGGCCATATAGGGTACTAGGCCATAATGGGTTCAGGTACCTTATAATTTTAAAAAAATGGAAAGTTTAACAGGCTATTGTATTCAAATAAAAATTAATTACTACATATTCATCCAAACTATTTTGGGGGGGTATTGCATTCATGGTCTTATTGGGGATGGGAACACCTGCTTAAGGGTGAAGGGTAGATCAAGTAGAGTGTTCAGTAAAGCTTAAAATAACTTACTTTCAGCAGACACGCTGTCGTAATTAAATACTTCATGGCAATTATCATATACTTTGGGGGGATGCACAGGCCCGTAGCTAGAATTGATCTCCAGGTGGGCTCATGGGTTATCAGGGGGGGTGGGATTTTGTAAACCAAGTCCATTTTTAAAAGATTTAACAGTATTAAATGAAGGTAAATTATGTGGAGGAGGGTTCATTAAGTTATATAAAATTTATAAATATCATATACTACACAAATACTACATTTTTCTACATCTTTTAAAACATCTTTTCAAGTGTTAATTGACTGGTACTGAAATCATTCCTTACACACTCCATACTACTTTAGATTACAGATATTTATATCACACACAAAAAAATGCACAATATTTAATCCCAGTACTAACAGTATATTCCACCCTCAGCTGAAGCAATTAAACTCCCCTTTCTTCCCAAAACTTGGGAGCTGTTGACCTTTGACCTAGATGCGGAGGGAATTTGCATGATGACATCAAAGTCACACATTTCTGTCTAAACGGGAGGTCGCAATAGGGACAGTGAAGGTTGAGGAGACCGAGGGGAGTTGCCCATAGGGGTGAGTTGACAAAGTCCATTCTATCCCCACCAGTCAAAAATTGGCAATATTGCAGGTTACTGTGAATATGTGTCATCTCTAGAACCAACTCACAACTAAGAAGTTGAGTGTCTTGTTCACAAAGTTTCTAGTGCATGACAAATAACATCAATTCTTACTTGCAAAGTAAGTTTTCTCAACTCTATATTCTTTCTTATATGTTTTCAAAGAAAGTAAGCACATAGTTTATGCTAAGGCTGTCCAGAAGACTATGGTAAATTGTACCGATACTATATTTGGATACTTTTTTAAACTGCATTGTTTAGCAGCGGCATGACCAGAAAGTCCAATATGGCGATTGGGGTGAGTTAGCAATAGGAAGGAAGGGGCTAGTTGACAATACTGTAGGCCTATTGAGAAAATTGTTCTTCAATTAATTGTTTCATTACAAACATCTTAGCAAATATACACATTGTTTGTAATAATATATATTAGATTAGGATTATAGAACAGTATATTGGATTTATATTTGTGATATAACAATAAACACTGGGTAAAAAAAATCAGTAAACACTTTTGTAAACTTTTTTTTTAAAGTTTTGAACATTTACGTCTCATGTTATAGTGTTCATTTGAAAACATTTTTGTAATCCGTAATTTTTAAGGCAGTATATTGTTTGAAATAAAATATTCCAAACCATGTATGGGGTAGAATTACACATATTATCAACTGACCCCACATAAATAGTCAACTCACCCCATATACAGGGTGAATTGACAGTACTGACACGCTTCAAAAAAACAAGCTATAACTTTACAAGTTTTAGCATCATGGTGTAATAAAAATTCACAGTGGTTAAGGAAACTACAGGTATTGCTCGTAGCATTTCATCAATAGTAGATAGTAATTTTTAAGAGCTGCAAAAATTTAAACATAAAAACATGCTCAACTCACCCCGGTCTCCCCTACAGATAAAGAAGCTCCCCTATGAAAGAGCTTTCTGAAGTCTAGAGAATATTCTAAATACTTGCAGCTACTTCTGCTCCTGGCCCGTAGCCACACAGGGGCCAGGGGGGGCTCAGCCCCCCTGGAACTGCCATCAGCCCGCCTTGACATTGGGTAAAACTATTTTGTGTAATTAGTTTGCAGTGAAAAGTGAAAATGTAGATAGCAGATATTATTTTGCTCACAACTTTGGTGAAGTACAAATTCACGAAACATGAACAGCAGCTATTACATTATTTATCTGTACCTTCGTTACCCCTGTTGCGACCTCCCTTTTAGACAAAAATCTGTGACTTTGATGGCATCATGTAAATTTCCTCCGCATCTGCTTCAAAGGTCAACAGATTTTGGGAACGAAGTGGAGTTTCATTGCTTCGGCCAGGGGTGGAATGTACAGTTGGCAGTATGATTGAATATTGTCAGTGGCGTAGCGTTATAGTACGCCTATAAGCCAAGCGTTCAAATTGGACTTTAGCCTTTCTTTTCCCAGAAATTTAACCTTGTAGGTTGGGAAATAAATTTTCTATGACAGTTCAAAGTGTGTATACATTTTTTTGACGCACCCGGTATATTGGTAAATTATTTGATAATATTATACTGACCCAATATTTCTATAATCTGTAGTTGAGTGTATAATTCAGTCATTTTGTTAGGTATAAAGGCTTAAGTTATGTACACTCTTAAATTTTTGATTGAAGTTTAGTTCTCTAAGGCAAAACTTGTCTGAGTCATGAATACACGTACTATTTAATGAGTTGAATTACAAGTATGCGACCAATTTGCTTCAGCGAAAGTAATTACATTTTCAGAAACCTTACCATCAGTGATGACAGAAATGACATTTCATTACTTCTCATCACATCAGAATTTCTTTTTACGCTTTTTCAATTTCTAATGAAACCGCCTTTTTGCTAGTATAATACAATTAATTAGGATATATCTACTTAAGTAATTTGCAGTAAATTTCAATTTTGTTTTAAGAAACTTGGCATCCAACAATAGCCTGACATTGACTTTCAATAATGCCCTGATATTGGCTTCCAACAATGCCCGAGTATTGCTGATACAATAATGTCTACCTATTGTTTCAAAATGCACGTGAAGAAAATACTCATTTCTTCATGGGCATTTGTTAGTTTCATTTGGGAAATGCTCCTCACTTGTTGAACTGTTTTTCTGTCTTGGATTTAACTGCTTTCAGGTGGTCTATATGTGTTTGTGTCTGAGCTTCTCGAGGAAACCTAGTTTTGAGATTGTAGTGTGAAGTGGTGCTGAAAAATGTCTCACCGGGTGTCTCATCCTGATAGTTTCTGTTACACTTGTGGAAGTTATATGTTGCCAACACTGAGGAGAAATATTACTTCTTTCTACAAAAAGGCCTATTTGGCATATTTCGGTGTTCGTGTAGGCGATCAAGACAAAGCCTGGGCACCTCATTACATATGTAGTACGTGTTCAGTGAACATGAATCAGTGGGTGAAAGGAAAACATGCTTCACTGCAGTTTGGTTGTCCAATGGTGTGGTTGGAACCTCAAGATCACACAAGTGGTTGTTACTTCTGTTTATGTAACGTGCAAGGCTTAAACAAGAAGAACAAGAAATCCGTGAAATATCCCAATCTTAGATCAGCCATCCACCCCCTTCCACACAGTGATGAACTGCCAATCCCTGCACCTACGCAGCTGGAGGATAACAGTGGTGAATCAGAAGAGACCTCTGAACATGAACATGATCCTTCATTTCAAACAAGTGGACCTTCTTTTCCTCGTCTGTTCCCACAAGGTGAATTAAACGATTTAGTTAGACCTGTATTTACCCAAAATTAGTGCTGAACTTCTTGGATTGCGACTCAAAGAATATAATTTACTTGCTCTGGGAACTACGTTTGCTTGGTACAGACATAGGGAAAATGAACTTGTACATTTTTTTTTTTCAAAGGTTGATAAACTGGTGTACTGCAATAACGTGGTAGGTTTGATTGAAGCCCTTGGAGTCTAGTATAATGCTGCTGATTAGTGTTGCCCACGGGACGAGACGGGACAGGCTTTTAAAAGTTCGAGACGAGACGAGATTGACCATGTGTCATGTGACAAACAAATATTTTCGAGACGAGACAGCATTTCCAAGAGACGAGACAGGCCAAAGTCTCATCTTGTGGGCAACACTACTGCTGATGGGAGGTTATTTGTTGACAGTTCGGTGAGGAGCATGAAAGCAGTACTGCTTCATAACGCCAACTTCCTGCCCTCAATACCTCTAGGATATTCAGTAGTATTGAAGGAAACGTACATAAACGTGAGGTTCATGTTGGAAAAGATAAAGTACAATGATCATAACTGGATTGTTTGCTCTGATTTAAAAGTGTTGGCAATTGTTCTTGGTCAACAAACTATTTTTACTAAGTTATACTAATGCTTTATGTGTTTCTGGGATAGCAGAGCACGAAATGAACACTGGACGAGAAGACACTGGTCAAAACCTACTGATCTTATACCAGGATAGAAAAATGTTGTGAGTGAATCTTTGATTCCTAGAGATAAAGCTGTCCTTCCTCCACTCCATATTAAGTTAGGCCTCATGAAGCAATTCATAACAAGTCTAAGCCAGGAAAGCAATGTCCTTCAATATCTGAGGTCAAAGTTTCAAAATAAATCTGAAGCCAAAATTTAGGCAGGTGTATTTGATGGCCCACAGATACGCATTCTTATGAAAGACCAACATTTCCCTAACTGCATGAATGAAGTGGAAAAATCAGCGTGGATGTCATTCAAACGTGTATGTGAAAACTTTCTGGGCAACAAGAAATCAGAAAACTACAAACAGATTGTTGACAAAATGCTACAAAACTTGAAATTGTTAGGGTGCAGAATGAGTGTTAAGTTGCATTTCTTGAATAGCCATATTGATTACTTCCCTGAGAATCTTGGTGCAAAAAGTGATGAGCAAGGTGAAAGATTCCACAAAGATATCAGAACCATGGAAACAAGATATCAAGGGCAGTGGAATGAGGCCATGATGGCTGATTACTTCTGG
This sequence comes from Lepisma saccharinum, assembly GCF_977018435.1. Classification (NCBI taxonomy): domain Eukaryota; kingdom Metazoa; phylum Arthropoda; class Insecta; order Zygentoma; family Lepismatidae; genus Lepisma; species Lepisma saccharinum. The sequence continues at coordinate 45,872,574 of NC_139230.1, forward strand.
TGCCTCAAGAGAGATACTTCTGTCAATTACAGTAGAAGCTCAGTGAAACGGTGCAAAATATCTTCTGTTTGATCTGTTAGGGTTCACTCACACTCAATGAACTTTTCTTTATGATGGTGCACTGACATCAATGACAAAACTTGTATAAAATTCCTATGACTTGTTGTAATGCTTCAGTTTAATTGAAAATACTCCAAACTTGATTAATGTACATTAATTTTAAAACGATATTACAAAAGAAAATGACGTGATAGGAGAAAACTGAAAGCAGATCTGAATTCAGCACACATAAGTTTATGTAAATCAGTTCTTACTTACAGTGAAGCAGATAAAAAGTTTCAAAATGCATACTTGTGATTATTCTTTCAGATTCTTCATGAAATTTTCATTATTTTATACTCAATCGCAAATTAATTAAGAACACTACCAATATACCACACAAATATCCAGGAGATGTCTAATGGATGTCTTCTGGATATATTCATGCTGAAATTCTGGATATCCATAGGATGTCCTGGAATGTCCAGTAGACATCCATAGGACGACCCCTGTATATGTTTTGGAGATTTTATGGATCACTTTTGAACATGTTTTGAACATTGTGTGGATTAATTTTAGACATGTTTTGGACAATATATGGATCGTTTTGCACATTCTTTAGATGTTTTTATTTCATTGTGGGTAAGGATATATACTGACTAAAGTTGTACATAATCTGGATATTATGCTGATATTTATTGCACATATTTTGGATATGAAAAGAACGTTCCTGAACTAAATTTACACAAATCGAAGACCTTGGGTACATATATGCTTATAACAAGTACTTCACTCTCTCTACTTCTCACTCTCAGTCACCCATTCACTCACTCTATCTCACACACATGCACTGATGCACACAAATTCACACACACACACACACACATCTATACATCCAAAAAATGATTTGTATTCACATGCATATCAATGATATGCAGAGTATGCAGAGCTTATTCTTCACTACCATGGCTAAGCAAGACAACATGCCTGATGCAACTGGCGCTGTGTTCGAAACACAAAGAGAACCTCTGGCAAAGAAAGTTTTGCCTGGGCTGGCACACATGCATGACTCGCTGAAAAGACAATGAACCTACGGACGACACAATTCCTTTGGGGGATATTTTTAAGTTATGATTTAGTACTGCATCTCAGAATTTGAGTTCTAACATAATTAACTTGATACTAGATACCATGAATGAATCTTTACATGAATAAAGACATTCACGTCAAATTTTTATTAACACATGAACATAATACCACATACCACATAAATATCCAGGACAGGAGATCCCCTGGATGTCCAAAGTGAGAGATTCTTTGGATATCCAGGATGGGATATCCCATGAATATCCAGAGCTGGATATCCAGGACTAGATATCCATAGGACATTTATGGGATATCCTCAATATCCATGGATCTGATCTGGACATAATGGATATCCTATGGACATCCCTTGGAGATTAGTGATGTATGGGTACATGGTAAGAAATGTGACTGCCCCCATTTCCTCCCAAAAAGCTAATACAGGAAACCTTTCTCAGGTATAATGGGATACATACGATATCATAGATATATTGAACAGACGGTTCATATTGGCAATGCATAAATCTGACTTCAGAATTCCTTGTAAAGCACTTTCATTTTATGACAGGCCTCTCAATTTATGATAGTAACTCTAATTCTAATGAGGAAGTTGACACACATTGGACTTCAGGCTTATTAACCATTTTGTCATTTTAAGTAGTGCTCAAAATTCATTACAAAAATATGCAAATAATAACTTTGTATCAAAGAGGGTTCTTGGTAGGAATATTGATCCTGACTAGGTGGCTTTTTCAAGATAGCACAATGTAAACATGTATCTGTGAAAACAAACAAATCTCTTTACATACTTTGCTACCCAAAACCCATGACATAACAGCCCATATGAGCCAGTGGGCAGTGTCTACCTACCGACTGCCAGTCTCACTCCCACCAGATGTGGAAGATCATTCAACCAGTTACGGGGTGATGTGTGGCCAGCAACACAAACCCCCAAGTTGTCGTTGTAAGACCAGGTTATGCTACTGATTCGTAGCTCCCCAATTTCCTCAGGATGGTGGGTGGCCACCAGTCCAATACACAGGCTGAAATCTCAAGAAAAGTTATGTTTCACCAATGACACTCAAACCTGCATGCGTGTCGGAGCCCGAAGCTTGCACCTTGGTGCAGGACGTACTTTGCTACCATATTACCAAAAATTTGCTTCTAATGTATGTTAGAACAAATAACTCCCCCTCCTTCTCTTCCCCTAAATATGAACTTGAAAAGGTCTTCTTGTTCAGATAGTTGGAACATACTTGAAAAATAAGCAGTGGTAATAAAACAGAAATAGAGACATAACTATGGAGATGTAAAAGCTGATAAATTCCATAGGAAGCATGTGGTGATGTGCAAGGAACTAGCAAAGTACATTACTTGTGGTGTCATCTATTGGACCAATTCAGTAACATGTGCATCACATTGGATCATCTTAGGTGGTGCACAGGCTAGATTATGGGAATCTCAAATGGCTTGTAATTTAGATTAGCTGAACAACAGATGGCTCGATATTGTAAAAGATGGGTCATGAAAATGCTTGACTACAGGATGCATCAGCAAAATCTGGGCAAAACAAACAGTGCATTTTAGCAAATTCAAGTTTCAAACTTACACTTAAAAGGTTTTACATGCCAATGAAGGGATCCTTCCCGAGTCCCTTTCGCTTTGATCACTGCTTTCTTTCTCTGTCTGAAGTGCGAGCACGTCCGTTTAACTGCTCTCAGTCCAAATCTATGAATGCTGCCTCAGTAGCAACCTAAAGAAATGCCACATTGAGGTGCCTGGACTTCTTAGTAATACTTTCAGTAACGCTCCATACATAATAGTCCAGAGAATTTAAATCTGAACTATTCGGAGGCCAGAATTCGTTGGACCAAAACATATCCACATTGTTGGAGAGCCAGTTTTGCATTAAAAGGCCCATGAGAGCTGGTGAGTCATCCTGCTGGAAGATATGGCATCCTGGATGCCACAGTTTCTATCCACAGCTTCATTACCATCCTCAGAATTCATAGTGATGACCTTGAATAATAGCTGTTCTCCAATTTTATTCTGCACTCAATATCACTAACTTGCCCATTTCAACTTTCTGCACTTCTTACACACACATATCAACAACCAAATACTGCTCGCCTCCCCAGTAACGCAGTGGTAGCATTGTCGCCTTGTAATCAATGGGTCCCGGGTTTGTTTCCCGGTGGGCTGTGATTCAAAAAGGTCTAATATGACACAAGTTTCTGAATATCTAAATGGAACCACAAATAATGTACTTTGCTAGTTCCTCCCATACTCTCCAGCCCTTGACATCCTCTTTTTACTTTTTCTTGATTCTTGTTTGTAGGATTGAAACATTGGATTTTATCTTTTTGTTGATGGCCACAGTTACATTTTTATTCTGTCCATTAACATTAGCATGAGAAACATAGCAACTTGACTAGGATGCAGTGGATTTGTTCTCCATCTTCAGTCCCCTGGAAGAACACTGCAGAGATATTTCACATCAGTATGTGTCATTTGTATCCCTAATGCTGCAGCTACACAGAAATTTATGCAATGGTTAAAGGGTCTTTCTATGTGGCAGCTCGTATTCAAATGCAAGGAAGTTTTCCATATAGCAAATAGAACACATGTGACACTGTGTAGTAGAGTATAGTGTGGCATGTGACCACAGCCTATGTTTGTAAGGGAGATAATAAATTCTGACCACTTAACTCTTGCTCTTGATTCATTTTACAAACGATCAGAACGTTTCAAAGTAGTTGAGCAACCAGTGCTGGAACACACACACTGTTAGATATTATGTGAGTTGGCACCTGGCAATATTGTTTACTCTGTATTCTGGGCAATAGCCTGTGCAGTATTTTGTTTGTTCTATGCTGTGTTATATTACTGTTATCCCAGGCAGAAAAAGTATGAACTATGAAGATTGTCATGTTTTTTACTCTGTTGTGTACATGTTCTTGATAATATAGTCAAAAGGATATTAGCAGCGTGTCTCTTTTTTCTCGATCCAACATTTATTGGTGACTGTGACAGTGTTGGACCAGAAAAAAAGTAAGTGCAAATATCGGAAAATTCGTCAACGGACATTGATCATCTCAAGAAAAGCCGTGCAGTGGCTAGGTCAGCTTTTACACGTGTTTTGGAGAAGATTGAAAATGACTTAGCGATGCAAACTTCAGACAGGAATGTTATTCAAGCAAATATCCAGTTGCTTGAAAATAAGGCAAGTGATTTGCATGCTACTGACATAACTGTTTTTGATTTGATGTTGGAATCGGTTGCTAGTGAAAATGAGTTAGAGAAAGGACAGTCATTGTCGGATGATTATCAGTGTTTGTTCAACAAGCAACATATTGAAGTGTCGAACTTTTTGAAGTTGTCGGAAGGAAACTGCTGTCAAGGCGAGTCATTTTTGGAAGTAAAGAATTGAAGATTCAAGTTACCTAAAATCGAACTGAAGAAGTTTGGATGGGACTTGAAAGAGTGGTTACATTTTTGGGGACAATTCAAAAAGATCGATGAAGATGATACAATTCCTGCAGAGGATAAGTTCCAGTATTTAATACAAGCGACAATTGAAGGTTCTCGTGCATGCCAGCTTGTGAACAGTTTTCCACCAACAAAAGAAAATTACCCGAAAGTTGTGCAGTCCATGAAATCACGTTTTGGTCAAGATGATATGATCGTGGAAGTGTACGTGCGTGAACTGCTAAACTTGGTGTTACAAAAGATGTTGAACCTTCAAGAAAAAAATTGTTTGAGCACTTTGTATGACACACTGGAGTCCCAACTTAAAGCATTAGAATCGATGGGTGTTACCAGCGACAAATATGCAGCAATGCTGTTTCCATTGGTGGAGTCCAGTCTCCCAGAGGATTTGATGTGTGTGTGGCAGAGAAGAACATTGTCTGCTGCTGAGGAAAATAATGAGACAACACCGACCGGAAGAATGCAGTCCTTGATGTCATTTCTGCGAGCTGAAGTGGAAGGAGAAGAATGAATCAACCTTGCAGCAGCTGGGATTGAATTGGATGGTGCAGCAGTGAAAGTTCGGAAGAAAAGGTGTTCTCCACCGCGTCAGCCTATTATCCCCAGTGCGACAGATTTATTGAGTGTCAGTGGTGGTAGGGAGAAAAGTTGTGTGTTCTCTGGTGGTAAGCACAGTTCATATGATTGCTTTAAGGCCCAGAAAATGTCTCTCTCTGAAAGACAGAAGGTTCTAAAAGATAAAAAAACATTGTTTTGCATGTTTAAAATTTGGTCATTTTTCGAAGAAGTGCAAGGCCAATTTGAAATGTATTGTTTGCAAGAAAAAGCATGTTGTATTGATGTGTCCTAATATTTCAGACAAAGATAATGATTTTGACCATTATTCTGAAGGCGAAGAATCAAATGCTGAGGAAAACAATACACTGATAAATCAACTTGAAAATCCGCATGTATTCATGCAGACATTGGTAGTAGATTTGAAAGGTAACTACAATAAGAGCAGGAATGTGAGAGTTCTTATTGACACAGGTTCACAAAAATCATATACCGCGTGAGGCACCTAAAAGTACCACCTGAAATAGCAAAGAAACCAGAAACAGTAGCGATGTGAGGTTTGCGGGAAACAATAATATCAAATGGGGCTCGTAAATCGGAGGTATGGGGTGGGTCAAAAAATATCGATAAATGGGGCATCTGGAGCAAAGTCATATTTTTTTAAATGGAACGATATACAATAACATGCATAATACAAAAGAGCACATGCAGAGAAACACAACGCCGTTGGTCTCATGCATCTACTGCACATAGGAACGAAGATATGGCCATGTGAAAATATGTAAACAAACTAACAAGTGGCCCACTTGACTGTCAGTACCACGGCATATAAGACTTCTCAGGTGCCTGACAGAACTGCTTTTACGCAGAGCAAGTTTTGATAGCAGGTCCACGAGATCGTGTTAGTTCATAGCAAGCAGTCATAGTGGTAAGAGCGAAGATTATGGTGTTCGCAAACATAGAAAAAGCAGACATGATCCTGATTTATGGGGAATGCCGAAAGAATGCCTCAGAAGCCTACCGTGTGTACGCAGAGAGATATCCGGAGAGACGACAGCCATCTCGACGTCTGTTTGGTAAGTTATTTATTAAATTAAGAGACACCGGAAGTGTAACACCACGAGCACGTGTTCGGAACATGCCAACTACAGGTGAGGCAGGTGCAACAAATGTTCTCTCCGCTGTTGCTGTGAATCCGCACATTAGCTCCCGTGAAATTGCCAGGGATGCTGGGATGAGTCAGCGAAGTGTATTGCACATTCTGCACACACACAAGTTTCACCCATATTATATCTCTCTCCATCAGGAACTTCACGGGAATGATTTTGTGGACCGTGTTCAGTTTTGCACATGGATGTTACGACACGACACACCCGATTTGTCACGTATCCTCTTCACTGACGAGGCAACTTTTACCAATCATGGAAATGTCAACCTAAGGAACATGCACTATTGGTCGGTGACAAATCCACATTGGCTTCGCCAAGTGGAACGCTACCGCCCATGGAGTGTGAACGTGTGGTGTGGTATAGTGGGTGAACATCTCATTGGCCCTTTTTTATACAAGTGACACTGAATGCTGACCGATACATACAGTTTTTACAACATGAACTGCCTGTACTATTGGAGGACATACCACTTCAGACAAGGAGGGAAATGTGGTACAACATGACGGGTGCCCAGCTCACATTGCAAGACGCGCTACAGCATATGTGGAAAATACATTTCCAAATCGTTGGATTGGACGTGGAGGGCCTGTCAAATGGCCGGCTCGTTACCCAGATTTGACACCGTTAGATTTTTTCCTGTGGGGAAAGCTGAAGGACATTGTCTACCGGGATGTGCCAACAACTCCAGAGGGTATGCAAAATCGCATTACTGCAGCCTGTAGGGACATTCCCTACGAGATGCTACATTCTGTGCTGTGCAACGATCTTTGCGTGGGCGCCTCGTTGCCTGTATCGCAGCTGACGGCCACCACTTTGAACACACACTTTGACAGGTTTTCGCTTCTTACGCAGTGGTTCTTCGACATACTGTCATGGTCATTTTCATTATGCTGTAACACTGTCAAATACATGGTGCTGACGATGTCTACTGTATTTTTTCTTCCTTTAACACGTTCTGTCTTCATCTTGTCCAATGGCTTCTGACATCTCATACTTGTACATGCCGTGGTACTGACAGTCAAGTGGGCCAGTTGTTAGTTTGTTTACATATTTTCACATGGCCATATCTTCGTTCCTATGTGAAGTAGATGCATGAGACCAACGGCGTTGTGTTTCTCTGTGTGTGCTCTTTTATATTATGCATGTTATTGTATATCGTTCCATTTAAAAAAATATGACTTTGCTCCAGATGCCCCATTTGTCGATATTTTTTGACCCACCCCATACCTCCGATTTACGAGCTCCATTTGATATTATTGTTTCCGCAAACCTCACATCGCTACTGTTTCTGGTTTCTTCGCTATTTCAGGTGGTACTTTTAGGTGCCTCACGCGGTATATGCAAATCTCTTGTAACAGATATGGGTTATAACTCCATTGGCAAACAAAGTTTGATACATTTGCTATTTGGTGGTACCATGTCTAGTCCTTGTAATCATAATGTTTATAATGTTAAGGTATATAGCATTGAGAGAGAATATTCGTGCACATTTGATATTCTTGATCAAGATACAATATGTGGTGAGATTGTTTATATAACACCAGGTGTTTGGTTAAATGAGCTGAACAAAAGTCAAATAAGGTTAACAGATACTGGTAAGATGAAAGGTCCAGTTGAAATTCTTATTGGTGTGGATGTTTGTGGTAAATTACTGACTGGCCATGTTGTGAAATTAAAGAGTGGTTTAGTGGCTGTGGAAACTCAGCTGGGATGGACACTTATGGGTAAAGTTCCAGGTGAAAACAGAAAATCAGATACAGCTTTGTTGGTATCGAATTTATATGTTGGTGAAGCCATAGCTGATCTGTGGGAACTGGATACCATAGGAATCAAGGACCCCATTGCCAAGAAGTCTGACGAAGAACACACACTGGCTGTCAAGGAACAATTTTTACAGGCACTGACATTCAATGCTGAAGGAAGATATGAAGTATAGATACCATGGAAGGAAGATTGTTCGCCTCTCCCCACCAATAAAGAACTAGCAGAAAAACGACTTTGGTCAACTACACAGAAGTTGAAACAAGAACATCTGTTGCAGAGTTACGATGAAGTGCTACAAGAATGGTTGTCTGAGGGAGTCATTGAGGTGGTTCCAGAGGATGAAACAGAGAATTTTGGCGATTACTTACCCCATCGACATATAGTGAAAGAGAGCAGTAACACGACAAAAATTAGACCAGTGTTTGATGCTTCTGCTAAAGTAAAAGGACACCCGTCTTTGAACCGATGTTTAGAACCTGGACCCAACTTGATTGCTCTTATTGCAGATATTTTACTACATTTTCGGAAAGGAAAAATTAGAGTTATAGCAGATATTAAACGAGCTTTTTTACAAATTGCTGTACAGCCTAAAGATAGAGACTACCTGAGATTTCTCTGGTGGCACGATATTAATACTGGAACGGTTCAAGAATTCAGACATACTCGTGTAGTGTTTGGTGTTACGAGCAGTCCATTTCTGTTGGGTGCTGTTATTGAACATCATTTGGATCAAGCATTGCAGAGTTGTCATTTCGGTAAGGAAGACTTAGCTTATACAGAAGATACTATTTTAAAATTATGAGGTTCCTTTTATGTGGACAATTGTGCCACCAATGTAGACAATCACAAAAATCTCCATAAATTTATAAGAGAATCACGTGCAATTATGGCTGAAGCAGTTTTTGACCTTACAGGGTGGGAGTATTCAGTCCCTCAAAGCGTTGATGAGGACATTAGCCCTACTTCAGTGTTAGGACTCAGTTGGAATCCTCAAGCCTATACATTTACAGTTAATTTGGACATTGAAGATGTTGAGCTCAAGACAGTTTCGAAATGTGTGATATTATCTGTAGCACACCGTATATTTGATTCTATAGGTTTTACTTGTCCCATGACTCTTTTACCAAAATTGTTACTTCAGCAGACTTGGGCAGAAGGGCTCAGATGGGATGAGCAAGTTAGTGAAGAAATGAGAACACAGTTTTTAAACTGGTTACGAGAATTACCGATACTAAAAGAGGTAAGGATACCCAGAAGTTTCATGGGCTGGGATTATGAATCCAATGAACTTAACTCTATGAGCATTCACGTGTTCTGTGATGCTAGCAAAGTGGCATATGCATCAGCAGTTTTCATGAGGGTTGACACAAGGAGAGGTGTTAGTGTACAATTGATTGAGGCAAAGGCACGAGTGGCTCCAAAGAATAGTACAATTCCTCGGCTAGAATTGCTTGCCGCGATGGTGGGAGCAAGGCTAGCAACCAGGATTAGAGAACATTTGAATTTAAAAGATAACTCAATTATCTTTTGGACTGATTCTTCTACGGTACTGACTTGGATTTGACGAGAAGGAGTTTGGGGAGTATTTGTTGGGAACAGAGTCAAAGAAATTATATAACTCTCTGATCCCAGTGCATGGAAATATGTACCCAGTGAAATGAATCCAGCAGATTTTCCTTCAAGAGGTTGTGAAGCAAGGCAGTTGTTGAGATCCTTATGGTGGGAGGGACCTTATTGGTTGAAAGGGGATCCGTGTGAGTGGCCACCAATGGAGTTTCTTATCAACAAGGAGGAAGTTGACAGAGAAAGAAGGAATATGCTACCTTCATCAACAATGCTTAGTATGAAAGCTCAAGATGCTGTGTCTAGATGGTATTACAGATATTTCTCTAACTATAACCAAGTGATTAGACTCATGTGTATCAAAAGATTTTTGTATAATAGTAAAAATTCACAGAATCTAACACCTGCTATGTTCTTACAAGAAATCAGGGAGACAGGTGTACCTGATTGTGACCATGTGGATTCTTCAATGCTCAACAATCGTCTCGGTTACTGTCAGAAGTTGAGACAAGATATCAGGCATCGTTTTAGGAATGAGTATCTTGGACACTTAACACAAAAAGCCATACACAGAGCATGTGAGTCTGTCAGGGTAGGAGATATTGTGTTGATTGGTTTTGACAATATGAAAAGATATAATTGGCCATTGGGTTGTGTAACTGAGATTCTTCCAGGTAAGGATCAAGTAACAAGATTGGTACGTCTGTAAACTTGCCATGGTGAACTACTTCATCCTGTACAGAGATTGTATCCATTGGAGGTGACTGCAGTGGAGGGTGAAGCAATGAAGAGTTCATTACCTAAGCCACAAACCAAAAAGAAACATCAGAAAGACGTTCTCCCTCCCACTGAAACCAAACCTTGTACCACACGTAGTGGGAGAGAGATAAAATTACCTAAGAAACTATTATTGTTTGCTATGCCAACTCAGGTGGAAGGATGTTAGATATTATGTGAGTTGGCACCTTGCAATATTATTTACTCTGTATTCTGGGCAATAGCCTGTGCAGTATTTTGTTTGTTCTATGCTGTGTTATATTACTGTCATCCCGGCAGTGGCGTAGCATGGGCATTTCGGGTGGGAACGCCAAGTCCGAAGGAAATGTCGGCCCTTTTTTGCTTAATAATATACTTATGGAATTAGTCGCCACAGGTATTGTTTATTTCCCTGAAGTCAGCTTGGTTTTCAATAAAGCATCATCATCCATGCATGCTTTAGCTAGAAAATGAGATGCCTCACTATGCAACAAATGTTTTGAACTCTGGTGTTTTATACTTTTCGGCATGACGCAAATCATTATAAAACCTACCTGAATCACAAGCTCCTCTGCACAACAGTAGACGTCATTGTTGTGGATGATCCAACTACTGATTGATTTGGTTTATTTTACTTCGCTTTTCTACCACTTTTGGTTAATCGCGAATATGAATATGAGTGATGATATTGATGAAGGGACACTGACAAAGAACACTCGTGCTCACGCCGGGATTAGAATCAGGGGCCTGTCGCCTTGGCGCGCTGTGCAAAACACTCTGACACGGTGGTGGGCGGATGATCCAACTATCGTACACTCTACTAACGTAACAGTGCCGATTAGTAATTCAGACCACTGTTTATTACATCTTGAGAATGCTGATAAACATTTTAAAATAATTTTGTCCAGAGACCATTCGATGTTAAGAGTTTTCAAATCAATGCTAAACATTTCCATTGACACAATATTAAGCAGCTACATAATAACAAAAAAATAATAACCTGCAAAACTATTATTATTATTCTTTTTTATTAAGTGGTAGAGCAGCCACAGGTTGAACTTCTACCACAAGGACTTCACCAACTTATTTGACAAAAACTGTGTTGATCTTTTAGTTTTTAATGCAAATCGCTGTTCGTGCGATAAATTATACAATGCAGTGGCCATTAAGAAGTGCTATATTTCAGTTTGGTAAAGTTACGTCAGTCAGTATTGCGTATTGTAGCAACACATAGCACGAGAGCCATGAGCGCGAAGAACCGGGAAGAAATTATACCGCTATCGTCTGCTTCAGAAGGCAGGAAAGGTCACGTGAACCAATCACGTAGCCCTCGGCTCCATACGCGGGCGTACGAGAGAGCATTTGGTCACGTGCTTTAGAGATCCAAGCTTTCCCTCCAGAAAGGCAGCAAGGAATATAGGGTTCTATACACTGAACCTGCTCGGCGTCCGGCCAGGAAAGGCATTGAAAAAAATGCTAGAACGAGTGTTGTTAGTAGAGCGTTGCAAGCGGATTGCGAAAAATAGCTATTATAATGCCATGAAGGTCAGACATATATGAAATTAGTCAAGATTTACTTTATATTGACAGTATTTACGAATTTTTGAAATTTATAATCGGGGAACGCCGAGCATACGGGCATACTATAACGCTACGCCACTGCATCCCGGGCAGAAAAAGTATGAACTATGAAGATTGTCATGTTTTTTACTCTGTTGTGTACATGTTCTTGAGAATATAGTCAAAAGGATATTAGCAGCGAGTCTCTTTTTACTCGATCCAACACACACTTTAACCCTTAACCACAGTCATGAACAGTTTGGGCACTAACACAGTTATGCGGTCCACAGGACCTCTACGAAAAAAAAAGGAACATAAATATATCAAGACATATTTTAAATGATGTGAATTTAATCATGTCTTATGCTTTGTTATTCACTGAACACAATTACGTAGTTTTGAGAGGGAAACATTATTTTTTAACTTCCCCCCCCCCAAATATTACGTTTATACTGTGAGTTTAAGCAAAACAAATACACCAATCCAAAATAGATCTTAACTGAGTATTTACACACAGCTGATTGACTTGAATTAAGTCCTTAGTTATTGTTTAACATTCGTCCTTCAAAACCACTGGTCCCTCTTTGCAGTATATGCCACATATAAAAAAATCTGCAAACCTTCTCACATCAGTCACTCAGGATTACTGTTCACACATTTCAGGCACACTTTCTTGCAACACTCAAGACACATCGGTGCTTTACACCTATAGCACAAGTAACTTGTCTTCCTTTTCTTCTTTGGTGGACACAAGAAGCATGTTTTCCGTTGATCTCTTGACAGTTTGTCATCATTCCCTTGATGTTCATAGATGTTTATAGTTGTTCCCAATACTCGAGATATGGACATCCGCAGCTCTCTTGGAATCCTTGTGTTGAAAACTCTTTCCCTCAAGGCAGGTTCTGTTAGTTGCTTGGCCAAACTTTTCAAGAAATTCATTCTTGTGAGAAGATTCCTTGATTTGAATGACTGGTGATGATTGAGGGCGCCCATGTCAACAATGGGGAAGAACAGGGTCATTGGCAACCTTTGTGTCGGATGGCTTGAGCAGTGTTTTGCGCATTTTTCATCTGCTGTATCTACGCCACCTATTGTGTTATAATAAATTATAATCTCTGGTTTGTTAGTTTCTTCATCTTCATTCCGACATTGATGCATTGTTGAAATGAGAATTACGGCTTTCTTCTTTTAAGGTACGTGAGACACCATTGTGACACTCTTCATAAAGCTGTATATACTAGTTCCAACCGTAAGTTCTTTTTGAGCCTGAAATTGTGCCGGAATCTCTTTTCCGTTCCTCTTCATTGTTCCTACAATAGTTAACCCATTTTTTAACAGTACATCTGCAAGTTCCATGGAAGTGTTGTATTACCAACCACGATAATACGAGGGTCACTATTTATATTTTGAGCCTTGGCAACACTGATTGAAGTTAGGCTCGATTTGACGTTTGCACGGAATCGTCTGGCATTATTGACCATAACATACTTCAAATGTTTTGTCAATAGCTTCATTTGTGTTGTTTATGTTGCCTTGGAGATTGCGCGACAACAATAAAATAGAATTAACTCGTGAACATTTTTGTGCGATGATTTTTATGATTTTCGATGTGGATTATCAAGACAAAAGTGCATCGATCAACTTACTTCCACATTTGGCAATGAAGCCCCATCCTTTGCCACTGTGAAACGCTGGTATAACGAATTTAATCATGGTCGCCATTAGCTCACCGACGAGATATTCACGAAGCTTGTCCAAAATCAGTTGTTGTTCAAGAAAACATTGATGCTGTGCAAAACCTAATACTGCAAGATCGTCATGTGACATACTGTGAGATTGAGGCAATTAGTTCCACCAGCATATATAAAATATTACATGATCATTTAGCTGTGAGAAAGGTATGTTCTCGTTGGATCCCACACAATTTGACAAAAACTCAAAAAGACGCTCGCGTCAATTGGTGCAGACAAATGCTCAATAAATACAATCGTGTTGCTTCAAAAGACGTATATAAGATTGTAACAGGTGACGAATCATGGATATATGCATATGAGCCAGAACGTAAACAGCAGTCGACTGTATGGGTGTTTCAAGATGAACCCAATCCAACAAAAGTTGTTCACGCTCGAAGCATATCAAAACAAATGGTCGCCTGTTTTTTCGGGAAAACTGGTCATGTGGCAACAACCGACTTTATGAACAGTGAAAAAATCGAATTGATGGGCCATCCGCCGTACAGTCCTGATTTGGCACCCAATGACTTCTTCTTGTTCCCGAATGTCAAGAATAAATTGCGTGGACAACAATCTTCGTCGGCGGAAGACGCCGTTGATGCGTTCAAAAACCATATTATGGAGGTGTCTCAAGAAGATTGGAAAAACTGCTTTGACAAATGGTTTGAACGAATGCAAAAGTGTATTAACCATAAAGGAGAATACTTCGAAAAACAATAAAGCAGTTTTCAATGCCAAATTCCTGTTTTTTCATTGTTAGGCTCAAAATATAAATAGTAACCCTCGTATGATATAATAAATCATGTGGGTTCGATTTTATACAAAATAATCATTTAATCCATAACTTAGAATATGCAACATGGCTAAATCCATGCTTGACAAACCAAAACAACAAAACAATTGAACATCTATATTCAAAGATATAATAACATCATAGATGTTTCACAATCTAGCTACTGTAACTTTCCCCTTCTTCCAAATGACAGCTGCAGCCTGTCAGGTGGTTTCCTTTTTCTAAAAGATCGTCGTGGACTGTTCACTGCGGAGGCGGTAACAGCTTCCTCTCGCCCAGTCTGCAGTCTCTCCTCACATGCCCTGTCCTGCGCCGACACCGAACCATCAAAGATCCAAAAGTTATCTTCTCCACTGTCTGCATCCAACCTGTTAGATTTAAACTTCACTTGATGCAGGTGTACCATTATCGTTGTTCCACCGGCATTGACCAATAACAAGCATCTTCTTAAATGACCCGTATCTGTAGCTCGTACGTATTTTGGAAATCTTTATGTATAATTTCTTGTCCACACTGAACTTCCGATTGATGGTAATTCTTCGTTCTTATTGGTCTCACTTCTCACCACTTCCTTCTCCATTATTTGTGACCAGGACCAATTAAAGATATTACGAGGTTGATATGACAACAACAACTCTGCAGGAGTCTTAACCATAGTGTGGCAAGGTGTAAACCTGGCTACTCTTAACGCACCTTTGACAGCACGCTCCGATCCGGTTAGGGGTTTGTTTTTACACGAATGCTGTAATGCAACTATGAATAATGGGAATGTGCACATTAAAGCCGACTTCCGTGACGGAGTGGTTATAGTGGAACCACATGGAAAAGAACCTGCAGTCCTGTTTCCACGTACTCTACTTGTTTGTAGTGTATGATCGCCCCCGCTTGGAGGGGAGGGACAGAGTGGATCATGCTTCCTTATGACCCTAGTCGAACGGGTGAAGGGGGGGGGTGCGCGGGAACTTTTGGCCGAAGCTTTTTTGTTTGTGGTCGCTCTACAGCACAGCACCCTATGACGTCAGGGATCCGTGGGGTGGTTCAAATCCCGGCATGGGCTTGTACAGGGTCAACGAAGTTAGTAATGTTTGTTTTATACACTTGTATGTTGAATTGTATCTTCTGCAAATATGCTGTATAAAGAAACAAACTGCCGGAGTACTAAGCGAGGCGAGTGTACAATCTTTGTGTGTATCGTTCATCAATTTAATCATAACATCGATCATCCCCATCTTCGCGATTAGCCTAAAGCAACAAAGAAGAGAAGTAAAATGATCTAAATCAATCAATCAATCATGCACATTAAACATTGGTAAAACAATACAAGAATGTTGTTTTAGCTCAAAAGAGAGAGAGAGAGAGAGAGAGAGAGAGAGAGAGAGAGAGAGAGAGAGAGAGAGAGCTGTAGTACGTAAATTGTTCATTTGATGTAAGTTGAAATATGAATTACGTAAATAGTATTTCTGTATTGAGATGTACTATTTTGTATTGTGACTCTTAGATATAAGAGTTTGAATGTTATGTGTTGAATGGGTTACGAATAATTTCAAGCAATCAGTTTTTCTGCTTTGCGGATTTGTCCGACCCACCTCCCCCATACAACAGACAGCTTCGTTTTGTGCCATATTCCGTGTTCCTTGCAGGTGACTCAGTGCAGTCGGCTAGCGCATTGGTCTTGTGCCCATTTCAAGAGGGAAGGAGGTTGAAACTGGTACATAGCTTGTTTGTGTGTGCTTTCGGGGTTGAGAACTTCGTTTGCTGCGCTGTACGTTGCGTTCGACGTATCCGTAGTGACATCGCATTTGCCAGACAGATCCAGTGTTGCCAGTTGTATTAGAATTATGCTACACCAATTCTGGCTAGATTGTTCTCTTTTAAAAGTATTACTTACGCGTGTTGTTCTTCTCTTCACTGTCATAAAAAGAAGCCTTTAAAAGCTGTGTTCTCTTGTATCATTACATGCATATTATGTGTGCTTGTCAACGGTGATGTATGGACATTTAATGAAATTTTTAACGCCGCTGATACATGGACGTCTTCAGAATTTTTTCCAGGAAGGGACATGCAAGATATTTTTCCAAGGGAAGGGGCAGAATGAGGCAGAATTTCCCCAAAGTAGTATTACTCCCTTTTAAAAAATTCTACAGTTTGAAGTTATCATGTTCCTGCAACGCCCTTAAAATAATTAACATATATTACTGTGACTGAAATGAGATTATATGCATGAAATATGTACTTTTTGATTGACTTTCATTTCCGGGTGGCGTGGCCCCCTCCCTTCCGGACGTCCATTCGAATGGAGAAATCATTCCAACCAGTCTCGGTTAATGGAATTATAAGGTGACTAGATTTGTTAAATCAATATACAAGAACAACACAGAAAAATCCGTAATTGTTAATTCTATGCATCATAAGCCACGAGAACCATGGAAGATCTATACTGTAATAATGAATTGAAGGAAACCATGCCGAGTTTTTATTTATGGTTTACCTGTTCAAGTAGGAATGGAAAGGTGCACAAAAAGAATTACAAAAATGTATGTAAAAGAAAACCAAGTATTTCGATCAAGTTATTTCTATAATTGTAATCAACAATGACCAATTGTCCTTTCAACTAAGTAACTATAAGTTTCAATTTGTCTTTTCCGGACTATTACCTTTGCCTTGCCTTTAATCGTATATTTCTCATGATCCGTAATTTTAAACAAATCCTAGATAAGTCGGTAAAAAATAGGACACCGAAACTATGGAAAAGAAATATACTGTGATAGAGAAACAAACACAAACCAATGACATTAACGCGGGTCAAACCAACACCATTTGTCGTTGAGAGCTGAACTCACATCCACGAACTCGCTGAAATATTTCCATGGAATTCGTTATTCGTCTGATATTGAATACCCAATGATGCTTTCTGTTATGTAATAGACATTTATGAAGTGCCAGATTTCAGAAAACACACACACACACACACACACACACGTAAAAGATATGCATAAGAGGTTGTTCATTTGGAAATGAATTTCCAAGTTGTATTTATATGCTCTTGTGAATAGATGTAAAGGAAAGTGAAGTCTCTTATTGTTAAACAGAATTACAAATGTATATTTGCTTAAGGATTAACTTATCACAATATACATTGCAATTATACATTCAACATATGTTGAAACAATGCCTTTTGTTATGGACTTTAGGTGGATTTAACACTCAACAATACGCTATCGAGAATAGACCTACAGTTTAAATCCTACCTAAAGTGGAATTCGAGCCACTATGTTCCTCCACCGGGTATCGATCCCAGTGCCCTTTCATTACAAGGCGACGTTGTTACCACTATGTTATCGGGGTACAGCGCGCTACATTTTTTTTCAGTACACATTTATCAATTCTCTCATTATCATCGTCGCGATTAGCCTAAATTCAAAGCTAAGTAACAAAAATCAAATCAAATGCCATCAGTGAGGAAGGCACGTATTTCTCGCAGCCCTGTTCTTCAAAATGAAACCATAAAATTCAGGACATGACCCTATCCAAGTAGATAATATTACATTTTGTGTTTATCACGGTTATTAAGGTTTATACATCTTGTTTCGACTTATCTGCTGACTACACATTGTTCATTACTGAAAACTTGCTTTCAGTTTGCTATGTAAAACGTACTCAATACAAAAAATATTAATTTTATACGTATACGTTTTCTGGCTTTCTAGACTCAGAAAGTTAAATATAGCAACATTCCATTCGTCGTTTTTCCAAAATTTTTGCAATTTTCTTATAACCACCATGCCTATTTCCAGGTTACTGCTTACAAACTTGAAATGTTAGATATGGCAACCAGACATTTTGTAATCTTTGCAGTAGTATACGTATGTAACCATTAAATACCTATTTCAACTTCCTGCCCTTAAAATTGGGAAAAAGAATCGATATGACAACCCTGTATTTCATACTATTTAAATTCCCCTGTTGGGCTGTATACAAACAGCATTCCGATTTTCGACTTTATACCTTCATAAAATTAAACCAAATGTGGCAACTTACATTTTTGGTTAAGCCGGTTTTCAACATTCTAGTGTCTAGATTTTTAAAAAGTTAGATATGAAAACTCTGTATTTCAAATTAAAACGTTTCCTTATTGGCCGACGGTAACATTAATAAGCATGATTCCGATTTTCAACTTCATACATTCAAAAATCGAAAAGTTAAAATTAGCAACCTGAATTTCCAATTACTTTAAACTTTTCCCTTTCGCTACATTCAAACTATCATACATAACCAGCGTAAAAGAAAGTTAGATATGGTAATCATGCACCAGCGAGTGTTTTGCATGAACACCTGTCTGCCTTTTATCTTCCTCCTTACAAGTTGCTTCGCCTTTACTCTGCGCGCTCCTAGCCTTTTAGAAGGTTGAATGGATTATTTGCAGTAGTTTCGCCAGTTTACTCGAACCAATATTCCGGAATAACTCACTTCTCCCGCGGCGTGGACTGTAACGTCGGGCCGATATGCCGAAGTGCTTAGCCCGAACCAGAAGTTGAACCGATATGAGTTTCAGTCGCGATCCCTGGTGGCAGGAAATGAGAGAGTGGTTCCATTCTCTCAACTTATAAAACCGCTGGTGGCAACCTGCTATTGAAATATATTGTCCCCAGAAGTAGTATTAGAGTAGTAAAAGTGATAATGAAAATGTAATAATAATAATAATAATAATAATAATAATAATAATAATAATATTGCTCTCTTCACGAAAACAGTCCAGTGAAGATCGAAGCTTCCCCTTGCCTCCTCCACACCCCTGGCCCTCCAGGTTTGCCACACTTCTTATACGCTTCACAGTTGACACATTGCGCGTTGTACAGTCACGGACACTGCCGGCTTGTAACGATTCGATTGAAAGTCAATGTATTCATTACAAGCCGGCAGTGTCCGTGACTGTACGTATGCGGTGATTGTGCCTTCCCTGGTGTATTGTGTAAGGATTATTCCTTGCTTATTGACAACACTGGAGGTGAGTGACGTAATCTTTTCTGGACTGTTTCCGTGGCGTTAGCTTTAGTAATTATCAGTTTTATAACAACAATTTGTACGGCGATTTTCAAATGCCGTACAAATTCCACAAACAAAATTACTAATGTACTCGGAACCTTTGATCGTTAGTTTCCTGTATACACTCGTATTATCCAACCTCGGAGCGCTCCGGAGTCGCTCCGGAGCGGAGTGCGCAAGTTCTTAGAATATCGCTCCTCGCTCCGGAGCGGAGCGAGAAATTTTCCAACTTCCTCTGCTCCGATCCGGAGCGGAGCGTGTCAAGGTAGCGCTCCGCTCAAGAGCGGAGTGAACCATTTTCTAAAATTTCGCTCCTCGCTCCGTAGCGGAGCGAGAAATTTTCCGATTCCCGCTGCTCCGCTCCGGAGCGGAGCGGGCTAAGACATCGCTCCGCTCCGGAGCGGAGCGAACCATTTCTTAGAATCTCGCTCCTCGCTCCGGAGCGTGGGCAACAGTCGGAGCGTTGATCCGCTCCGCTCCGAAACCCTGGTTAAAATACAACTTACACTTCACTTCACTATACACAATATTACATTCACAATTTCACGAACATACACAAACATAAAATATGGCTACTCGCGAAGTTATCGGAAAGGAACTTAAGACTCGACTAACCCACAAAAGAACAAATTTTAACAGAGAAACGGGAAATTACTCTACTGCCAGATGTTTCCTCCACGAAATATTAATTGCCAGTCATAAACACACAAGGTGGCTAAAAGGTTTGTATCCATTTGCTAGGAACCAAACGTTAAGCCATATGCGGAACAGGGTTCGGAGATCTGAAACCATAAAACTATAAAATGTGGGTGTTCTGTAAAAACTTTAGGTGATACAGGAAAACGGATGCGATATTTGTTATCAGCACATCTGAATACATAAAGATCACCTAGTTTTATTTAAAGGAGTATTTCATTGTTTATCAGTGTCATCTAAGGGTGTTGAGGGGGTGCGGAAAGAAATTTAGGAGGAGTGATGCTGAAAGTAAGGAAAACGTAAAAAATACGCATGCAATCTTTCAAAACTGGGGGAGCAAGGTGCCAAAACTGGGAGGGTGGGCAAGGACAGTTTGCTTTCCCTTGATAGATAAGGTTTACCATAATGTGGGGCAAAAATAGCAAAAAGCAGGGACAACTGCACCTCCTAATCGCCGCCACTGATTAACATAAATTACTGACTGAAATGAAATTATATGTGTGAAATATATAACTTTTGATTGACATTAATTTTCAGGGAGGCTGTGCACTCCTTGCCCTCCCCCTGGATGTCCATGATGATGTGCATTAAGTCTTATACTCCAAGAAAGTGGTCATACAGTGTAAACATTCAGATACACATTGCAGTCTTATTGAACTATGTACTGAAATACAATATGAAATTTTTGAACTTTTCAATGTAACCAATGGAGGTACAAAATGCATATAGTACATTGTACCTTCCGCCTGCCACTTCAGGACAAAACGTAAAGTCCACAGCGCCTTCGTTAAAATTACTTCTGCTGCACTATCACCAACAACGAACCGTAAAATTTCTAAGTGAACATTGGACCTCTTCCTAACAGTTTTTGAAAAAGCCTGAAATCATATGTTTACTAGACATTACGTAGAACAAATACATAGAAAGTATTAACAAGAAAGCTGCCCTTCTTGTTACAACTGGCATTAAATAATTTCCCGAGCACTGCTTGGTGATACCTTGAAAAGAGCTGAAATTTTTGCTCCAGTGTGAGGAAGAACAAGCAGGTGGGAAATAAACCATTTATCCAAAGAGAAAAAAAAAGCTATAGGCAATTATCTAAAACCACAAACATACCACTTGAAGAATCAAAAGAAGAAAAATTCATAACAACAATGCTGACAAAGGAAAAAAGGGCCGCTGATCTTTATAGAGGCTGCCACAAGTACAGAAAAGCAGTGGCGTGCCCATAATTTTTTAAAGGGAGGAGTTACGTATACTTTTTTTTAGTAATCAGCCCTCATTTTGCCAACTTTTCTTGCCTTTGACGTTCTTTTTTTTTTAGGAATATTGGATCAAAGGGAGGGGTTATGACCCCCACCAACCCCCCTTGGGCATGCCACTGCAGGAAAGTGTGTACTCATACATCGGCATCTTTTTCAGTGCTTGCTTGTCGCATGCAATAATAGCAAATTTAATTCAGTAGCTAACATTCTGTCCTCAATATGACGACATGACATAATATGACACTCTAAGGGTTAATGTTTTCAGTTGGACGTAGGGGGTGCTGAACAGGGACCGCACTACAGGAGGGGCTAGGGGGACTGAAGCCCCCCAAAACCAGACTCAGCCCCCTGTAGCCCCCCAAGATTTTTGTAGTACGGTAGATGCATTTTCACCGAAAACTTAAAAAGTTTAAGTTTACATTTTCCTTTATTAAAATTCCATTGAGGCAAGCACAATGTTCAAGTACATTTTCTAGTTCAGTTAGATCACAATGTTAGTTTTAATATGATGTGTTCTAAAATCAAGGGGAGGGGGCATATGCAGATATGCCTGGATAGCAGTGGTTACCATTTGATACTACTTAATGGGCCAATCATAAGTGCCAGCAGGGACGGCGACAGGGGTGGGCACGGGTGGGCAAGTGCCCACCCAAAAATTACTGTGCCCACCCGATTGCCCACCCAATCAAATTCAACAAATATATACACTATGGGAAATATGAATGATGTTCAATATATCAGTGTATTCTGATGATAATTCCATGTATATTTTACTTGTGAATAATATATACACTAGAAATGTTCACATATTATTTATTACCCCAGAAAAGCTTTACTGCCTTTTGCTGAAACATTATCTATTAAATAAGTTTAGGAAAGTTGGAGAAAAATATTACGTTAAACGAAATTAATTAAATTTTCTTTTAACTTCATTAACTTTGTCATTGTAAATCGAAACGAATTACCAGAGCTCTTGAAACAAAAACTGTGGTCCAATGAACACTTATATGATTAGAAGCAACCAGTACGCTTACGAGGCTTCTTGTGGGAGGCACAAAATTATGTGAGGTATAATGATTAGATCAGGATTTTGGGGGAGGAGGCATGAGGGCTGAGCTCCGCACCTGCACTGGAGTAAAAATGCTTTGAAAAGTGCAACATAATGAAAAAAATAGATACTTGGAATGTGGTAAAAATACAGAAATATAACTAAGTATCTGACATAACTTAACCAAAAAGTTGTAATTGAAACTGTGTAGAGGGGTGAGAGTTCTTGATGACAGTTCCGAACCTACACATATATAAATTCCGACCTGGGTAAGAAAGTAATCTATAAATAAACAAATAAAACCATCTTCTTCACGTTGCTTCCTCCAGCATCACACAAATAAGGTCTACATTGAAATACCAGAAAAGAAATGGGCAATTTGATGTGTCCATTTCCTTATTTCATCGCAATTTTTATGTACTTGTCATCTTCAAATAGCCATATGGTATCCAAAATAACAATTTATTTTCATTATACTAATAAGAAGCAATCACAATAATCACTACAATACCGAGGTAAATACATTTTGATATAACCGTTCTGTAGGTTTGAAAAGAAGCTACATAATTATTGAGTTCATGAGAACCTCTATCCACATATCAGTTTTGCCTGTCAGTTATGCAAGCACGTGACTAACTTACATAGAATTAAAAAGACGGAAGGGATGGACGGAAAACTTTGATTCGAGGGCATCAGAGACTTATAATTATAATCAGAACTAGTATGTAGTGTTCTTCCACCAGGAGGTTCGAACCAAGGACCCTTTAATTTCAAGACGACAGTGTTATGCCCTTGGAGAGAAAATACAGAAAGAGCTCACACCAAACGTGTCGTTTTATCAAAACAGGAGGTGCATCCCTTTGAGAGATGTATTGCCTGAGAATTAAAATATATCTTCCACTTACAGACAGAACTATTTGAAAGTTACGGAAAACAGCGTCATTGTTCACGGAGTTAGCTGCCATGATCCAAAAATGAAACATTGTGGAATTGAAACCACTAACTCAGCTTTCGAAGTGCTAAGAACTAATAAATCTCCATTTGTGGAAGAGTATGCTGTGGCTGATTCGACTGAGTGTTTTATTTTAAGCCACTTTTCTGCTAGTTGTAGTTAATAACGACGAGAGGTTGAATGATGATTAGATAAAAGTGATGAAGGGGCGAACACAATTGCACATAAGCACACAATGCAAAACCCACAAACGGAGCCAACTCTTGTTTTAGTGATAATGTCCCGGGTTCAATACCTGTGGAGGAACGTAGTGATTCGGATCCCATTTTAAACTGTAAGTCCAGTCCCGATTAGCCTTTCTGTACATA
Source organism: Lepisma saccharinum (assembly GCF_977018435.1). Lineage (NCBI taxonomy): Eukaryota > Metazoa > Arthropoda > Insecta > Zygentoma > Lepismatidae > Lepisma > Lepisma saccharinum. Next base: position 45,896,450 of record NC_139230.1, read on the forward strand.
AAGTGGACTCATAAACGAACTTAAACGCAAACAAACCCCACAAATGACTATCTTGACTGAGGTTCCAGGTACCAGAGACTCGTTCGTTGGAAAAATTAAGTTTCCAGGGTGTATTATGTAGAGGTTGACATTTGAGTTTGAAAGAGTCATCCCTTGAAGCCCAGGAAATCTGTGAAAAAGAGATGAATTACGGGATGCGATGATACATCCTTGTTGCCAAAATCGATTTCCACAACAGAAAACTATTTGTTGCCTAAATGAAGTATGCTCATCTAACTGTACGTTTTTCCTTCTCCCGCATGAGAGAGACCAAGACTGACTTCAGAAATCAAAGAACAGCTTAGCAAATAATCTCTTCAATTCTGAACAGATTTTTCAATGCTATTTGTATTTTCAGTGATATTTTGTCATAATGACTTTCTTTAGCCTATGAAAACTTTATAAAGAATGATCGAAGAATTGGTTTTTCCATGTGCTTTAAAACTTTCCTAATAAGAAATTATTTTTAATCCAAACATTGATATGCATTTGCCAGTTGTAAAAAAAACTCGTAAGCCAAGAAAAGTGATAATTAACTCCCGACGAGAAAGCTACGCTTCTTTCAGTTAAAGATTCATGTGATGAAAATGCCATGCTCAGTTGAATTATGAAAAATAATTAACTTCTTCACCATTGCCTACCAATCACACATTCTGTCTTGGACGAATATATAAAATGGAGTACGTACTTTGTATTTTTTGCATAATAATATGTAAAACTCACATGTGTTTAATTAATACTGCCCACCCTAACTTATCAATATGCAGCTACTGCCCACCCGGTCGAAAATTTCTGGCGCCGCCCCTGAGTGCCAGCCAAACTTGCTATGAAATATATTACCTGCCTCGTACGTGGATGACGTATTCAGTGGCTGTGAGATTGCTCTTTAATTGTTCACATATGCAGCTAAATGTGTACATTATTAGGCTCCATAAATCGTATTGCTAATTTTCTGAATAAATCTAACATTATGTGATTTTTTTTTTTAAAGTAGGACAGCGTTCAACATCTAAAGATATGTCAATGTTCTTTTCTGTTTGTTAATTCTTCATTTGAGTACCGACAATGGTATGAGTGTTATTCTCTCATTTTTTTCATTGTTATATCTATTCTTGTCATTGCAAATATTCAAGATGGAGAAATAGGATGTTAAGAAATCAAAGAGTACACAAAGTAACTAATTCTTAAATGTTAAGAATTGGAAATATTAAAATTGGACCTCCTCGCCCTGGTTATCTAGCAGCAATACTTCTGCCTTGAAATTAAGGGGACCCGGGTTCAATCCCCAGTGGAGGCACATATCATTAAGTAGCTTGGATTCCACTATAAGCTGTAGGTTTCGTCCCAGTTACGCTACAACAGGTGACGGAGGAACAGTGTGGGAGGGAGACCAGCAGTCGGTAGGTAAGCCAAGGCCCTCACGGGCTGTAGAGCTATGGGGGATGTTAGATAATAATTTCTGCAGTACCATCAAAGAGACAAAATTTGATTCCGTGCAGAAGAATCAATCTTTGAAGCACACCCCATAAAACTATTGATCCAATTTTGATCAATATTCAGAGCATAATATATTCTGAAATAAAATTATTATCTTCAACAGTCACTTCTCTAACCAAAATGCCCAGTACAAGAGTTGCAACTACTTACATCCATTGATTTTATGTCAATATATTTGTCTCATAGTAGTGAAAATATTTTTGTTCCTTGAAAGTGACACGTCCTATAAGCGGAGGATTTTTCTCACATCCTCACCATTTGTAGCCCTAAGTTCTGAATTCCAGTCGTTGAACAAGGAAAGTCAGATATTTCATGGAAGAGAAAATGGTATCATTAATACAGTTTCTATTCAAAGGTGTTTTCTCTTATTTGATGCCTACTTTATTAAGTTAGTGCCACTTTGCTGAAGCATGAAAAGCTACAATCTTTACACGCTTCCTACTGTTGTGATTTTAACAGTTTAGAGTCATGGCACATTATGAGGCAGAATGGAAGTCAAAATAAAGACCTTCAGCAGCTTCTTGCAATGATTGAAACATTCAAAATTTTCTTTTACGAACTTTATAAGTTTTGTGTTATTGAAATGTTCATATCCCCATCAACGGTTGCTTGAGACAAACTTTCGAAATCGAATTGGTGACGAGAGGTTGAGTGCTTTATCTGTTCTGACCTTTGAAGAGCTTGCAAAATCTTTGGATTTAAAATAGGTTGTGGCTGCTCATAAAAACAAACGTATGTTATTGTAGTTTCTTGCTGTGGATCATTTTCTTATTTTAGCAACAAATTAGTCACGCTGTTTACATAGAAATAGTGTTTCATGTAGTGTTTATACGAATATCCAGCGAGTTGATAATGTAATGAGTGTAGTATCTATGGTGTACATTGTACTCTTCACATGAATAGTAAGACTGATATTATTTCACTCAATAATTGCTTAGGAAAATAAACAATATAATTATTGCATTTTATCTCACATAATAGATTTGTGTACCTAAAAGTACTTTTGTATATGATGGAACAAAATGTAGCATCTCATTGATTTATATTGAGTTCTGATTGTAAAATATGCAAGCGGTAAAATTATACCCTCAAAGTATGAAGTAAGTACATTTTAGTCTGTATTAGTTACCCCCCCCCCCCCCGAGAATTTGACTCCGAAATCTGTAGCCCCCCAACATATTTCAGGCTGGCGCCATCACTGGTGCTGAAGGGAGCATGGAAGAAAATTAAGGGGTGCACAAGCACCCTCCTGGCGCTGCCCCTGTTGAAGAGTTCTAGTGGTGTAGGCAAACCCATATTTTTTTCACTTTTACTAAATTTCTCATAAATGTTATGGTAATGTGTTTATGAATGAAATTTTGTCTAACAAACATTCTTGCTGGCAGCAGTTTCATGACAACAACAAGGCCAAAAATGTAATTGCCATGTTGTTTGCATCATGGGTGGCATCATTCTACAATAAAGGGATAGAAAAACTGAGACCCCTCTACAACAAGTGACTTAACAATGGTGGTAACTATGTCAAAAGTAGTGTATGTACATGAAATGGCAATATAAACAGTTTGTAAATATATTCTTATTTTCTGGATAAATCTCATGTGTGTAGAAATGTAGAAATTTATCTTTAAAAATACCTCATTTGGTAGTGATGTAGGAACCATACATGTAGCATACAAGTAAGACATCTGGACAGATTGGAAACTTCCTGAGCCATAAGGATGTGGCTGTGCTTGGGAATGTTCCAAAACAAAAGGATGTGGCATCTGTGTTCCCTTTAAACCTGGCCAAGCATAAGGATATGGTATCTGTGTTTGCCGGAAACTTGGCCAACCATAAGGAAATGGCATCTGTGTATGCTGGTGTGTATGCTGGTGACTTCCCGAAGCAAAAGGCACTCCCGCCTCCTGCACTCCCACCTCATTTGCTTCTTCCAGATACCCAATATTTTCCTCCAAATCCACAACTTTCTCCTCCAAATACTCAACTTGTTTCTCAAGAACCTCAACTTTTCCCTCCAAATCCTCAACTTGTTTCTCCAGATCCTCAACTTGTTTCTCCAGATTCTTGACTTGTTCCTCCAGATCCTTGACTTGTTCCTCCAGATTCTCAACTTTTTCCTCCAGATGCCCAAGTTTAGCTTCCATATCATGAACCTTTTCCTCCAAGTCAACCTGAAACAATAACAATACATTCTCATATATCTAATAAATATAATTAACATTTGATCATATTTATGTAAAGACACATTGACACACACCTACCAGCTTGTGTGTCCTAAGGTTGATAATGGTTTAGGTCTCTCGCTTTAATTGGACTCCTCAGATTTCTGTGGTGAGCGCCAACAACACCTTACTTTACACTACTACCTATGTGTGTAGGAAAACAGATTAGTTTTACTTTTATCAGTCTATCGGATTCCCATGTATATATGGCTGGACCTTTCCAATGGTGTAATGGTAAGGTAGTCACCTTGTAACCAAAGGGACTCAAGTTTGATACCTGGTGGAGGCACATTGTGGTTGTATTCCACTTTAAACTGTAGGTCCAGTCCTGATTAGCCTTTCTGTGCATAAAGTTGACCCAAAATCAAACATTCAATATATGTATGGAAAGATACCACAATGTGATTCAAATAGCACACTTTGGTCAGAGTTCCAATTTTAATCTTCATCTATTCAAAGGAGCCAACCAGAAGCATGCAGTAAAGGAAGGCAGATCAAGCACCACTTACGTTATTTTCTTAAAAACAATTTTGGTGTTTAAATGTTGTAATTAGCCAAAATGAATAGGCATAGGGATGTGACGACCTCATCTCCCACTGACTTGTTCACTGCAGTTAGTCAACCAACAGAGTGAAATCGTCAACATTTTGCTCTGTTGGGATTTACAGAGCTGTCCTGTCATGGCTCTATGAGTGTCCCACAATCGGCAGAATTGGGGTATGGTTCGTGGACTACAGCCCCTGGCCATATTATTAGACTCACCACAATTTTTTTTTTCAAAATAATAGTTTTGAAGGGGAAAATTTTACAAAATCCACCATTAGTTATCTGAAAAATTTCCTGTACGTTATTTGAACCCTGGCAAATACGAGTAATACGTACAAATGCACTCTCTTCCACAACATTGATGATGATAATTGAAATAGTAATAATAATACATAGTAATGTAATTCGACACAGTGGACAATTTTAACAGTTCGCTTACTGTTCACATTTAAAATGTTGCAATAGGGTTCTTTGTGGCTGAACTTTGATTATTGTAATGAACAATATGAAAAGAGGAGGTACAGGGTTTGTCCGGAAAGTAATAGGACTGATTTTTTTTCGCCGCGACTGTACTTCGGAGCGCGCACGCACTGACTGTATTCAGTAGAGGGGGTTTCTACCTAACCTACAAGCGGCTAGTCAGTTGTCTCCGAGCACCCGGAGAGTCAGGACAGGCTTTTTTGCGCGACGTGTTTCTGTGAGTGGTGCAAGCCGAAAATGCAGCGTTCGTTAGAGCAGAGGTACGCGATTAAATTCTGTGTGAAACTCGGTAAATCTGCGACAGAGACGTTTGATATGATCAAGCAGGCTTACCCAGATGATACTTTAGCAAGAAGTGGTGTGTCACAGGTGACGAGTCATGGATCTTTGAGTATGATCCCGAGACAAAGAGGCAATCTTCCGAGTGGCACACGACGGCGTCTCCTCGCCCAAAAAAGGCAAGAATGAGCAAATCCAAAGTGAAAATGATGCTCATTGTCTTTTTTGACATCAAAGGCATCGTCCACCATGAATTTGTTCCTCCTGGACAAACCGTCAACGCCAAGTTTTATGTGGAAGTGCTCAAGAGACTCAAACGAAGGGTCAATCGGGTCAGACAAGACATCGCAGCCGACTGGAAGTTGCACCACGCCTCGGCTCACACCGCCTTTCTTGTGACCAGCTACCTGACCAAGGCAGGCATCCCAACGCTTCCGCAGCCGGCCTACAGCCCAGATGTGGCCCCCCCGGACTTCTTTTTGTTTCCTCGCCTGAAAATGCCGATGAAAAGCAAGCATTTTGAGACGACAGAGGGGATCCAAGCATCTTGCACCTCGGCTCTAAAGGCTATTCCAGAGAATGCCTTCCGTGACACCTTCAATGATTGGAAATCGCGCTGGCAGCACTGTATCGACGCAGAAGGAGACTACTTTGAAAGTTTTTAAAGAATTGTAACGATTGGCTCAATAATTTTTTTTTAAATCGAATCAGTTATATTACTTTCCGGACAAACCCTGTATTGTTGTTACAAACAATACCGCCAACACCAAATGTCTTTGTTGTTGAACGAACATGCCGCAGTTCAATTCAAGCTGAGTTGAGAGGAGGACGTCTTGCGAATACTGAATCGTATTTGTGCTAAATTTTGCAGTGATATTGTTTTTGTACACTGTCAGTATGTTTTTTTTTAAATTTAATTATTAACATTGAGGAGTCATGGGTAAAAAAAGGGACTTGACACCGAGAAAGATGGCTGAAATTAAGGCACTAATAAAGACAAAAATGTTCTCTAAACGTGAGATTTCTCGAAGATCTGATGTGTCTGAAGCATCGGTGAGGCGAATAAAGAAGAAAATTGAACATGGTGGACAGTGTGAGCCAGTGACGGCACTCGGGTTATGGACTCGGGAAGGTTCGCTCTATGAGTTCCTAGCGGCAAAACACAGTATTACAAAACCTCTGCCCACCACAAAATTAGTTCAGTTTCTTTTGGGTACGCCCACGTATGTCAAATTCATAAATTAATTTGTTTAATATGGAATATAGAAGAAATCCCTAAACAGTGGAAATAATCCATAATTGTTCCTGTGTTTAAAAAAGGTGATAAAATGAACTGCAATAATTACTGTGGAATTTCTCTACTCTCAACAACATATAAAATATTATATAACATTCTTTTATCAAGACTAACCCCATATGCTAAAGAAATTATAGGTGATTATCAATGTGGATTTAAACGTAACATATCAACTACAGATCAAAATTTTCACATCAGACAGACGCTTGAAAAAAAAGTGGGAATTTAATCAAAATATCCATCAGCTATTCATTGATTTCAAAAAAGCATATGATTTGGTCAAAAGAGATAAATTATATAATATATTAGTAGAGTTTGGAATACCTAAGAAGCTTGTTAGTATGATAAAAGTATGCACCAGTGAAACAGAAAGTAAAATTCGTGTGGGTATTAATGTGTCTGATAAATTTACAATTCATGATGGATTAAAACAAGGAGATATGTTATCTCCATTGCTCTTTAATTTTGCCTTAGAATATGCTGTTAGGAAGGTAAAAGAAACTAAAGAAGGACTAAAATTAAACGGTGTGACTTAGTTGTTAGCATATGCAGATGATGTAGACTTATTAGGGGATTCATGATGGTTGCAGTAAACGCGGTTTAAAATTACTTACGTGTAATTTAGAAGATTTCACACTTCCACATTGCACAATTTAATGGTTCAATCCTATTAATTTCGAAGATCCACTGTCTTCATTCACAAAAGGGTACGGCGTTTTTGACGGGGGCGTACCCAAAAGCAAGATTAGTTTGGTTGTCAAAAACGCCGTACCCTTTTGTGAATGAAGACAGTGGATCTTCGAAATTAATAGGATTGAACCATTAAATTGTGCAATGCGGAAGTGTGAAATCTTCTAAATTTCACGTAAGTAATTTTAAACTGCGTTTACTGCAACCATCATGAATTCTACACCTTTCATACGGAAGGAAATGCGGGAATATGAGCGTAATATCAGGAAAATACAAACCCGACAAGCGGATATTTCATTCCTCAAGGCATGCAGGAACAGTGAAGTGACTTCGAAATTCCTCAAGTGGAAAACATTCACCACCAGCTATAGCGTTAAAAAGGTCGTGTTCAATGAAGAAAAACGGGCAACCCCAGCACCCCCGCCAGCACCATAATCAACCTCACCAACCTCACTGTGCCGACAGAATTCCACTCCCTCCTCCAACACGGCCTCAAATTTAACCTCCTGAATGACTCCCCGCTCCCTAGACTTAATCTGCTCTGCCGAAAAAACAGTGTTTGCTGAGTGTGTATGCCTTACCTGTGCTTCCATCATCCTCCGCCAACACGCCCAACCTACTAGCAAACATAAACCCACAGTGCACAATAAACTAAGGAACACAACACAGGAATTCCGAAAGTGGCTACAGGACAACAAATGTTGGTGCATAAAATCATAATGGGAAAAGGCCAATACAGTGACAAAATGCATGCAAAACTAAACTCTGATGGCTACAAAAAGCTGAAACGTGACCCCACAAGCAGATACAATACAGCCATCTGCCGAGCCATAGATAACTGTGCCCTCCTTCAAGATAGTGAAAAGAAGAAACTAAGGATCACCCACCCCAGCCTTCCCTGTGCATACGGCATACCAAAAACTCACAAACCAGGAACCCCTTTGAGAATCATAGTGGCCTGCTTAAATCAACCGAGTGTCCACCTGACCAAATGGCTCCTCCAGAAACTGACCGTCCACAATGACAAACTCGCCTACTGCCTAAAAAACGGCTTTGAAGCAAAAGAATTTGTCACCTCTTTTGTCAAAGCCGACAACTGCAAACTAGCCAGCATAGACGTAGTGAACATGCACTCCTCCATTCCAATCAGATTTGCACTTGACTCGACCAGAACATGGCTCCTCAGCAATAGCACCCCCCATTTGTAACATATGAAATCTGCAACCTTCTGCAAGCCTGCCTCACCCACAACTATTTCCAGTTCGAGGACAGTTTCTTCCACCAGACAGGAGGCCTAGCGATGGGCAACCCCCTTTCTGCACCCCTATCCAACTTTGTGCTGCATGTGGCCGAGAAGTCAATTCTCACCAAACCAGTGTTTGCTCATATAAGATACAAAAGATCAAAAGCGCCGTATCCTTTTGTGAATGAAGACAGTGGATCTTCGAAATTAATAGGATTGAACCATTAAATTGTACAACGCAGAAGTGTGAAATCTTCTAAATTTCACATAAGTAATTATTAGGGGATGATATAAATACAATTAAGAATAATGCTAAAATATTTTTCAAAACTGCTAAAGAGATAGGTTTGGAAGTTAGCAAAGAGAAAACTAAATATAAGTTTACAGGCCGAAACCAAGTGTTAGGTAATAATCAAAATCTAATTATTGATAACAACCAGGCCTGTAGTAGCCAGGCAGGGGCCGGGGTAGCCCCCTTGGAACTGCCATCAGCCACCCCTGGCACTGCCGTCAGCCCCCTTGACTTTAGGTAAAACTATTTTGTATAATTTTTTTGCAGTGAAGAGTGAAAATGTAGACAGCAGATATTGTTTTCCTCACAACTTTGGTGAAGGATAAATTTACATAACATGAACAGCAGCTATTATATTATTTATCTGTAAATTTGCTGCCACTGTTGCGACCTGCCTTTTAGACAGAAATCTGTGACTTCGATGTCATCATGCAAATTCCCTCTGTATCTGCATCAAAGGTGAACAGATCCCAAGTTTTGGGAACGAAGGGGTGTTTCATTGCTTCGGGCAGGGGTGGAATGTACTGTAGGCACTGTGATTGAATATTGTACATTTTTTGTGTGATTATAAATATCTGTATCATCAAAAGTAGTATGGATTGTTGTGTAGTAAGCCATGATTTCAATAACAATCAATTAACACTTCAAGTGAAGTTTTTGTATATTTCTAAATTTTATGTAACTTTATAACCCCCCCCCCCACACACACACACACACATGCACATAATTTACCTTCATTTAACACTGTTAAGCTTTTGAAAAATGATCTTTGTTTACAAAGCCCCCCCTGATAACCTGTGAGCCTCCCTGGAGATCAATTCTAGCTACGGGCCTAATAACAACTCATTTGAACCAGTTTCCAAATTCAAATACTTAGGAGTAATATTAACAAATGAAAATTATATTAAAGAGAAAATAAAAAGTAGGTTTAATTCAGGAAATGCATGTTACTTCTCTCTTCATAAACTTTTGTCTTCTCGTTTAATATCTTAGAAACTAAAAGTTAAAATATACAAAACATTAATTTTGCCTGTAGTATTATATGGGTGTGAAACTTGGTCCCTTATATTGAAAGAGGAACATAAATTGAGAGTATTTGAAAATAAGTTCCGTAGGAAAATATTTGGACCTAAAAGGGATGAGGGTACAGGTGAGTGGAGAAGGTTACATAATTTAGAACTACATAATTTGTATTCATGTCCAGATATTACTAGAATAATTAAATCAAGAAGACACAGGCCATATGGCACAAATGGGAGAAGAAGGAAGAGTTTACAGGATGGTAAGAGACCTGTAGGAAGACCAAGATGAAGATGGAGGGATAACGTTGAGATGGACCTAAAGGAAATCGTTAAAGATGGAAAAGAGTATATAGATCTTGTTCAAGACAGGGACAGATGGAAGGCCTGTATTGCTGCAGCCATGAACCCTCGGGTTTAAGAAGGCTAGAGAGTTAGTTATTTAGTTAGTTTAATTAGCCAAAATGAAAACCTGACCCAAAGCTTGTTTATCACGAAAACTCACTGCACGCCCCTGAGGCAACACACTATACAATCAATCAACAATGCATTGTAACTCCAAAACATAGCAATAGGAATTATCAACAAACTTACAATTTGTTACATCCATATTCATTACTATCTCAATGAACATTTTATTGATAGTGATTGATATTGATTTGGTGTTTTTAAGTTCACTTTGTGCACAGTATGGCTAATTGGGACTCGGCCTACAGTTTAAAGTGGGATCCGAACCACTATGTGCCTCCACCAGGTATTGAACCCAGGACCCCTTGATTACAAGGTGATGACACTACCACTCCGCCATTGGGAAGGCCTCTCAATGAACATTCTAATTTATCATATTTTTCTTGTGAGTTTAACATACAAGTTGGTAGTTAATCATGCCCTCTTACAATTGTGTCATACCATGTAAGTCTTTATGCATAATAGCATGGTCATTACACCACACACATATATTGTGTCACGAACAACCTTAATCTTCTATGCCTCATACAAATTACAAATGTCTTTCACAAGATAAGTACCTAAAGAAATTCTTGAAGCTTTCCTGGAGGCAAATATTGAAGAGGTTTTCTCGGGCAATCAGCCAGGTGATTTCTGGAAAGGCTTCTGAGCTTTCGAGAGCTAACGTCACTCTCATCTTCAGGGATTGAAGTGCAGAGATAAGTCAGGGTGACGTTATATGTATTTGGTGTGGGAGGGGTTCTGTGTAGCTGGAGGGCCAATCAGGTGGTGCACTCCAAGTCAACTATCTCTAACCAGGCTGGGTCCAGTTCGAGTCCCATGTCCCTGTTGAGGTTGTCCTTTTCCCCGTGTTTGGCTATTGCTTCTTTGATGAGATGGTCCCAGTAATTTGATGCTTTATTGATGATCTCGGTGGTTGTGAAGTCAATTACGGTAAACCCCAGGTGTCTTCTGTCCTAGGTCGTCTTTGGGGTTTCAAAGTCGGCTTCTAACTTTTGATGGCGGTTTCTGGATTGTCTTGATGTTGTGTTTTGAAAGAATGTGGCTGATGACTGCAGAGAGATTACCGGTGCATGGGACGATGGCTATGTTCTTGTCTTCTTGGTCATCAGGTGGATGCGGGTTTGTTCGTTGGTTGTTCTTTGTGTTACTTTCTTTAGCGTCTTGTTGATAATGCCTTCACTGTATCCATTCTGTCTGAAGGCTGTACGCAGGTGTCTTATTTCCTGTTGAAGGTGCTCTGTGTTGCTGATGGCGATGGCTCAGTGAAACAATGTCGAGAGTACTCACCTGGCTGATTGCCCAAGAAAACCTCATCAAGTACCTAAAGACTTTTGTACCTTATTGTCTATCTTACCACATTCATGGATAAGGCTAGGAGGAGAGGGCACTAGAAAAAAATAGTGGGAAGGGCAGAAGAGACAGAATTTTCTGGAGAGTGTCATGCTTAGTATACCACTAAATACCATACCAAAATGAAAATTTGGTCTAAAAAGATAATTTATTTATGTAATTTTGTTGTCTCCCCCAGGGGCTTGTAGGGTCTGACTGGTTGACTCACTGTCCCATAATACAAAAAAGTGTGTTTACTATACATTATTTCTGAAAAACAATATTGTTAACATATTGATTTAGTTTATTTTACAACGTTGTATGTCACTTTTCTGCCCCTTTTGGCTAATCATGACAACTATTTACATAATTATTGAAGCTGTCCTGGAGGTGAATAATGAAGAGGTTTATTTAGGATATCAACCTGGTGATTTCCAGATAGGCTTCCAAGCTTTAGAGAACTAACATCACAGTCATCTTCAGGTATTGAAGAACCCCCCCCCCCCCCAAAGCATAATATAATACCCATCTTCACCACACTGAAATATCCGATCAAAAATACAGCAATAGAGAGGACAATGAGATGCACCAGCATCACGCTGGTAAAGAAAGAATACATTTAACAAGACACGAACTTGCATCAATAGACAGAAACCTACTTGATAGTCACCTGAAATCTCTTCTTCCATTCAGTGAAGGACTGGAAATGGACAGACATGTCCACCAAAGCCTGCATGGAAGTGCAAGCCAGCAAGATGAAGACCAAGTAAATGCAGTGTGTTTTAAAAGTTCTGTAGGATTCTAAAAAGCTATAACTTTAAAGTAATAGGTTTATTACCATGATATGTGGTTCTTTTACACAGAGGAAAATTTAAAATTTTGTTCTGCCCACACTGCTGAATGATGTGTGTGCAGGTGATCATGTGATCATGTGATTCCAAGATGGTGTCGATGCAGGTAAAAATCTTGTGTTTTGGTGTGGTGAAGGTTCCAAACAATGTTTGGAAGAACACCTCCAGCAGAGACAAGTATCCAGAGATGATATGAATAGTTTAAAGCTAAAGAAAGCATAGCAAATTTGCCACATAGTGGGAGGCCAAGAATGAGTGACTATGTGGTGGATGCAGTGCAGCAGAGCATGCAATGGAGTCCAATGAAGTCTCTTAAATGAAAATCCTTGGAACTGGAAGTGGCGAGGTCTCTGTTACACAGTATCTTATGCAAGAAGTGAAAGCCAGGTACTACAAGTTGAACTTTGTGCACAATCCGATAGAAGAGCACTGTGACTTGAGGAAGGAATTTCTTTTCTCTGATGAGGCTATATTCCATGTTTCTCGAAAAGTGAATAGGCACTACTGTCAAATTTGGGGAATTGAGAATCCACACGAGTTTGAGACACACAAGCAGGATAGCCCCAAGGTCAATGTCTGTTGCTCAGTCTCCACCTTATTAGTCAATCCATTCTTCTTTGAGGAGGACATGGTGAATGGCACCAGCAGGTGCATATATTCTAGGCTAGCTAGGCTATCTCCAAAGCCCAGACTAAATACAGAAAATAAATGACTAGCAAATGTGACTGTTGTTTGTTTCACTCTCAAATAACGACCGCGGGAGAAAATGAAAGTACAAGTACATGGGGATGGATTACTTTCCTTTAAAGCTACCACCAGGCTTCATCGGTTAAATTCTTCTCCGACCAGCACCTGGAGGCGATCTGTGATGTATTTGTACTGGCTTCCAAACCCAAGCTACAGCACTGTATCCAAGCCTTGGACTTTTTACAACTGCGGTAATACCTTACACTGATGCCAATTCACTAACCAGCATGGAATTATTCTCAGAAAAGGGAAATTTTTAAATGGAACTAAAATTACAGGAATGGGAAAAGCTGACAAAGTAACAGGGATTTTGTCCCCCTCTGGGCCTCTGGGCCAACACTGTACCATTGAACACACCCAGAAGTGAGAGCGCTGACCTTCAACCAAACATGATTTACAATGGTGACAAAGTCTTGAACCCCTCGGCTGCTTTATTTATGACTGGGAGAGAGTGGCTGACCATGTTGAAGGAAGTTCAAGAAAATTACGTACTTTACTGCATGGATTTTATTTAGTGTATTGAGTGAGTGTAAAGGTAAAAGTGTTCTCCTGTGCATAGCACCATGCCATGAAGGCGTATAGGGGGTGTGGGGGTAACGCCCCACACTTTCTTGATCCGGTCGTGAGTGGGGGTGATGTGATCAGCATCACGCCCCTGACCGCCTTTACCCCCCAGGGTTTCCCCCAGGTACCCATGTTATTCGACGCTGGGTTGGCGCCGGGCCCGCTTCCACCGTTAGAAAAGTTCCCAGATTTGAACCGGCCGGGGATCGAACCCGGGACCTTTAACATGGTAGTCAGACGCGTTACCGACTGAGCCACCGCTCACCACTGAGTGAGTGACATATACGTTTTGAATGACCTGTGCTGCATAGTGTAGTGAATGAACATGAGTGACATAATTAACGAACTATTGACGAAACAATTTACTCTGCTTTTGTATGAGGATAAGCTTCAAATGATATGATGAAACTGATGATGAAACACTCATGCCTAGGCTAGGATTCGAACGCGGGATCCCTAGTAGATGGTCATTAGTATATGTTGTTATCATTATTCCTCCTATTGCCACCGTAAACTGGTCGATTACATATGAGGAATAAACTGAATCAACAAATAAAACAAAAACCTATTCTTTCAAGGGGTTCTGATTTGTAACGTGTAAGTTTCTGTACATTCATGACTTGTACGTTCATGAACTTGGAAATGGGTGTGGTTCACAACAGGATGCACTCAATGCACTGTTGATCTTAACTTCGCTGGTCTTCAGTCCACGTACACTCTCTACCCTTCAGTGAAGTAAGGTCAGCAACAACAGGAAAGCTGTGGTTACTGTGATGATTTCTAAGAACCAGATACGATCAGATACCCCACGTGCAGAAAGCCCCACATGTGAGGACACCACATGAGAACGACCCGATGACATGATGCAAGGACAGTCAGTCCTCTGTCCATGCTTCCCTGGCCTTCTGCACTTCCTGAGAATGACACGAGGCAACAGAAATAACCCTGCCTAAGGTTGCTTCGGCCACACCTGAAGTATATAAGCCTTAGTCACAAGACTAGAGGTGTGGTAGTCGACCAACAGATTTGAAGTACAGGTGGAGGCGCTGTCCAGTTTCTGACCCAAGATGGCTATCCACCCAGCCAAGTCCAGGCTGACTTCAGCACTTAGAAGATGGACAAGGATCTTCACTTGAAGCTTACTAAGTATCGCTAATCTTCCTTTCTTCCTTACAGCTCTCCCCCCACCCCACCCTTAACACATAGGTTAGGATATTCTGCATATATCAGCCACATCTGTTATCTATAATATACCTTGTTATTGTTAATCATAAATTATGCGCACCTAATTATGTCTACATCTTACAGGTTCTCCTAATTAGTATTAAGACTCTACCTAGATAATAATGCATTCTCTTTCAGCTCTAATCCCAGACGTCTGAGTTACATAACTCCTAACGGTAGTGCTTGGGCACAGGCCCGACAACTGTTACAGATTTGATCCCCCTTTTAACACATATTGCAAGTTCAGATCAAATTTTAGACTCTTAAGTGCAGTTCTGATTAGCTGACTTAAACTTTAAAAAACCTTGTCTAACTTGTTAAACTTGATGATAAAATACAGAATATTTGAGTCTTCAAAAATATTAGGCATAGTATATTTAAAAGCCTGGTAGTCGGGAGGGGTGATTGCCCCCATCGCCTCCCCCCAATAGATCTGCACCTGCATCACTTCAAAATCCAAGAAATTGAACGAAAAAAACTCGTATTTGAACATTACGGTATGAAGAGATAGCCCAGGTTTTGAACCTAGCATACGCCACTGGGCACCAGCTACCTGAACATATTACAGACTTTCCTTGTCCTGGAACTTCAGAGGTTAGGCATCATCAATGAGTTCCACTTCCAGCAAGATCTTCCCCAAAACTTTGCCCTTGAAGTTTGTGAGTTTCTTGATGGTCAATTGGGGGATTTGATGGATTGGCTGCAGAGGGCCCACAATGTCATCCAGACCTTATGCCTTGCGATTACTGCTCTGCTGCATGTCAAGACTCAGGTGTGTGCACAGAAAACTACAGATCTTGACAACCTGAAGTTCAAAATGCATGATGTGATTCACAACATTCTGGACCAGCACTGTCAGAACACAATTCTCAGATTGAAACAAAGATGGCAAGAGTGTATGGATGTGAATGGTGCCCAGCTGGAGATCTGGCAATGAATCAAACATTAATTTTAAAGTTTCCTCTGTGTAACAAACAATATTTCATTGCAATAAACCTAATGCTTTAAAAATTATAGGAGTTTAGATTCCTGCAGGACTTTTAAAATACCCTGTATATCTGCCTAACCTCAGACAGTCAACCAACAGGCTGACGGGCTAAACCGGCAGAATACCATCCACCACACCATTGTTAACCTGATGAACAAATGTTTTGACGAAGCCACGATCTCCATCTGTCGAAGGTGTTGAACCTCATGTCAGTTCCTAAGACCATCCCAACCACAGACATTATCAGTAGCATTGAGTAAGCCATGAAAGATCTCCAAGTCACAGCTGCCCAGGACATATGTTGAGAAGTATACATGGCCAAAGCCAAACATCACAGCAGCAGAGAAAGTTGCACTCAAGCAAATGAGAGAAGACATTCTCACTGACAGCACATACTGACCTTTAATCTGAGATCCACAGCTGCAATAGAAAGGAAACCCAGAGCTCTACTGAAGAAATCCACACTACCAAAAGAAACTCAGGACCAGTACACCCAATGGAATAGTACCACCACAACTATATGGCCTTCCCAAAATTCACAAACCTGCTCTAACATTAAGACCTATTGTCAGCACCACTGAATGCCCTACCTACAGACTCGCCAAATTTCTAATGGCACAATTCCAACCTCTGACGGGCAAGTGCAATACCATGTCAAAAACTCACCAGACTTCATCAAGACCTTGCAGAGCATCAGAACTTCTCTCGGTGACCTTCTGGTCAGCTTCGATGTAGTAGCACTCTTCACCAGTGACACTTCAATATTCCTTGAAACTGTTAGAGCAACATTTCTCACCAGACATCATCAATCTCTTCAAACATACATACCCTGACTTCGATCTGTTTCAACTACAGGGGCAGGTACTATGAACGAACTGATGGAGTGGCAATGAGATCCCAGGTCTCACCTGCAATAGCCAATTTCTTCATGGAGAATTTCGAACATGAAGCACTTCATTCAGCTCCACAGAAACCTGTCACATTTTACAGATACATGGATGACACCTTTTGTCATCTGGCTCCATGGCAAAGCAGCACTGCAAACATTCCTGAATCAGCTCAACAACCAACACCCAAACATCAAATTTACCATGGAGACAGAACATCCTCATCACACCCAGACCAGACAAAACTTTAGGATGCAGTGTATACAGGAAACCCACCCACACAGACCTATATACCTCAATGCCAACTCTACATTGTTTCACCAGGCTATCTCCCAGCAATTCAGAACACTTTCAAGATGAAATAAGATACCCATGCACAGCTTTCAGATAAAATTGATACACTGAAAACATCATCAACAAGGCACTAGAGGAAGTAATGCACAACAGGAACAATAAACAAACCCCTCACACAACTAAGAGGAGAACATAGCCATCATCCCATAAACTAGAAACCTCTTTGCAGTCATCAGCCACATTCTTTCAAAGCACAACATCAAACCAGCACCAAAAGTCAGAAGCCCAAACCTGAGAAAGAAGACAACTGGGGTTTACCATATCATCTGTTCCTGTAATAAAGCCTACATCGGACAAATGGGGAGGACAACTGAACAATGTTGCAAAGAACACACCAGCTACATCAAGAATTTTCATCCCAAAAAATCAGGGTTAACAGAACATTCCATCCAGGAATGTCATAAAATTGACTTCATAAGAACCAAGATCATCAATATATCATCCAATTACTGGGTCTGAATCATCAAAAAAGCAATAGCCATCCATGGAGAAAAGGAAAACCTCAACACGGACACGGGACTCGAACTGGACCCAGCTTGGTCATCAATAGTTGACTGAGAGCATGGGCGTCGGAGAGACTTTACCTGATTGGCCCACCACCTACACCAGTTTCCTTCCAAACCAAATACATAAAACCTTGCCCTGACACATCTCTGCACTTCAATTCCTGAAGATGAGAGTGATGTTAGCTCTCGAAAGCTTGGAAGCCTATCTGGAAATCACCTGGTTGATATCCAGAGAAAACCTCTTCAACATACGTATCTGCGCATGTATAAAGCACAGACCTGTAGCAAGGGTGGAAGAGTGACTGTTGTCACTGAAAGTACTGAGACTAAAAGGTGTGAAAGGTTAGGTGGGAGAACAGCCACAGGCTGAACCTTGATCTTCAATAAAGAAAAATTGAATTTGAATTTGAATTTTAATAACTGAAAAATAACTAGAAAAGAGTAGATATCAAAACATCATGACACCATATTAAGTTAATATTGTTGTAAGCTTGCACAGAATAGATTCAGTTAAGATTTTCTTTGGTGCTCAACTCATAGTGCAGACAAGTTTATACTTATAACTTAAAAGCTAATTATTATTACTATATATGATATGTTAATGTTGATGTGATGTGCTATAAGTAGGGACACAAATTTATGGTAAATAAAAACTGAGGAGAGTGGTAAATAAAATGTTAGATCAGCGGTAAATAAAATGTTAGATCAGCGGTATATACCAGCAGTGAAGAAAATAAATTGGCACACACTTTTTCATTATGAGAGGAAACAACATACAAAAGAGCTATAAATTGATAAACCTTCATTTTTATTCATGGTGATGGCGGTAAACGCGGTTTAAAATTACTTACGTGAAATTTAGAAGATTTCGTACTTCCGCGTTGCACAATTTAATGGTTCAATCCTATTAATTACGAAGATCCACTGTCTTCATTCACAAAGGGTACGGCGTTTGAAGCGGAGATGGTACCGCGTCACTACATTGTTTGTTCCCGGGCGGCGGTGGTTGCGTTTTTTCCCGTTCGGCAGCACTGGCGCGCGCATCTTGGTTTGTGTCGTCTGCTTCCTGTTGTCCGGTGGCGTTGTCAGTTGGGGGTTGGGGGGCTGGGCAGTGTTGCTTGGTAATGTGCCGTTCCTGTTTCCCGCGTGGCTGGAGGGGGGTCGAGTATGTGCATAGCATCTTTTCTTTTTCAGGTCGGGGATCTTTCTGAGGACAGGGTGCCAAGTTGGGTGTGCTTGCCCATTGTCCAGGTTGAGTGCTGGTTTCTGCTGGATGATGGCATGGGTTTCTTTGATGGTGTTTTCTATTACAGAGCCGGTTGGGTGAAGTATGGATATGGAGGACATGGTGTGGTTGGTGGAGTGGAGGTGTTGGGAGAGGCCTGATTTAGGTGTGTCGTTTTTGGCATCTTTTACATGTTCGTTAATCCGTTCTTGGACGGTGCGGATGGTTCTGCCAATGTAGGTGTTGTGGCATTGGCATGTGGTCTTGTAGACACCGGGGGATGCAAGTTTGGGTAGGTAGTATCTCTTGAAGTTGGGAAGTGCCCTTCCGATTTGGGATATTGGTTTGTGTGCTACTCGGATGTTGAAGGGTTTGAGGGCCTTGGCAAATTTTCCAGATGTGGTGGGGTGGTAGGGAAAGGCGATCCACTTGGGTTTAGGATGATTTTGGTTCGGGATATCTCTGTTTCTTGGGTGTCTGAACTGGGCTTCTGTTTTTGCGCACCACATTCACACACTTTTACAGAAGAGCATTCACACACAGCTGCACAGAAGATGACCTGCAAGATGAAATAGCGTGCATAACGGAAATAGGCCTAAACAACGGTTACATCGAGCGCCAACTATCCATGTGGTGCGCAAAAACAGAAGCCCAGTTCAGACACCCAAGAAACAGAGATATCCCGAACCAAAATCATCCTAAACCCAAGTGGATCGCCTTTCCCTACCACCCCACCACATCTGGAAAATTTGCCAAGGCCCTCAAACCCTTCAACATCCGAGTAGCACACAAACCAATATCCCAAATCGGAAGGGCACTTCCCAACTTCAAGAGATACTACCTACCCAAACTTGCATCCCCCGGTGTCTACAAGACCACATGCCAATGCCACAACACCTACATTGGCAGAACCATCCGCACCATCCAAGAACGGATTAACGAACATGTAAAAGATGCCAAAAACGACACACCTAAATCAGGCCTCTCCCAACACCTCCACTCCACCAACCACACCATGTCCTCCATATCCATACTTCACCCAACCGGCTCTGTAATAGAAAACACCATCAAAGAAACCCATGCCATCATCCAGCAGAAACCAGCACTCAACCTGGACAATGGGCAAGCACACCCAACTTGGCACCCTGTCCTCAGAAAGATCCCCGACCTGAAAAAGAAAAGATGCTATGCACATACTCGACCCCCCTCCAGCCACGCGGGAAACAGGAACGGCACATTACCAAGCAACACTGCCCAGCCCCCCAACCCCCAACTGACAACGCCACCGGACAATAGGAAGCAGACGACACAAACCAAGATGCGCGCGCCAGTGCTGCCGAACGGGAAAAAACGCAACCACCGCCGCCCGGGAACAAACAATGTAGTGACGCGGTACCATCTCCGCTTCAAACGCCGTACCCTTTGTGAATGAAGACAGTGGATCTTCGTAATTAATAGGATTGAACCATTAAATTGTGCAACGCGGAAGTACGAAATCTTCTAAATTTCACGTAAGTAACTTCATTTTTATATACTGTACACTTGCACAAGTACTTAGCTGTCCAACCAAAAGGAAAACATCAACACAAAATCACTTCATTTCTAAATTGCATATCTCAAGTGATTTATTCATTGTATGTATTTAAAGGATATCCTTGCTGTCCAACAAATAAAATAATCACTACTGCATATACACAAACACATGTTGAAAATCACATGATGATAAACAAAATTCATTCATGACTGAACACCAATGACACCATTGTTTCCCTTGATGTGTGGGAACAGACTAATCTTATCGCTGCTACAGCTAGCAAGTTCAATGAAACTGGAAGTTGAGTAGACATTCAGGGTAAGAAAGGAATGCAGCTTGACAGGGAATGAAGTTTTCGAACTGAGATTATGTGCATGGGAAATCCCAATTTGCAGTGTCTTCCTGATGTGATTGAAGATAAAACATTCTTCAGCTGCTAGTGGTAGAAAACTTTAGGCAAACGTTCCGTTACAAATCGACAGTTTGCGCGTGCAACCTCGATTGCCAGTTTTTGCTTTTTTCCTATTTAATTTGATGATATTTCATGGTTATTTCGCAAAAAAGCATTCATTTCGTGGAAAAGCACACATTTCGCATTACTTCGCGAATACAACTCACGCATATTTCATCATTGGGGTGTAGTTACGTGCAGAATGTTCAAAATTCAATATTTTTTTCACATTTTGCAATTTCGCGCATCGCAAAAATTCAATGTCCCTAGCTATAAGGTACAAGTAATGACGTCAGGAGGTACAGGGGCTTTTATTCAAAAATGCAAATGGTTAAAATCTGGAAATATTTTGGTGGCAAACAACTTGGATATTGTTTCATACATGGTAAGGTAAGAGTTCGTTCTCTGTGCACATTAAACCATTCCATGAAGACACACAATGGATGCAGAGGGCCATTTTTGGAGGTAATGTGAAGTACTATGCTCCAGTTGCTGTTATACCCCACCCCAGGTGCCATTTATTAATGGTTGGATGTACCCCATAGCCACTTTATGCAGGAACAAGGCTGGATACCCACCCTGAGAATTGAACCTAGGTCTTCCTTGTGGCAGGCAAACATTCTACCCCTCTACTAACTGGACCACCGTAACTCCCTTATACACAGTAAGTAATAAAATAAGTGGCATTTCCTTTAGAAAGAAATGGGGATTATAGCTGGCATACAGTCAGTATCATAATATTATTATGATATATTAACTACAAGGTCCGGCCATAAAGAATCCTAACTGTCAAAATGAAAGAAACAAACCAAATAAAAAGGTACCGTATTCTGGCAATACTGCAAAGAGCTATATCTAAACTTCCCGTCAGTGCATGTTTCAACCTGTCACAGGCAATCAGTATTGGGGCAAGCGTGCATCAGATGGAGGTCGCGTGCAAGCAGCGTACAAAATACGTGTACCAAGATGGAACAATGTTACTGCATACAGTTTTGTTACAAATTGGCTAAATCGTGTACCGAAACGTTACAGATGATACGGGCAGTGTATGGTGATGCAGCATTATCAAGAACCTAGGGGTATGACTGGTACAATAGTTTCAAAGGTGGACATGAAAGTGTTGAGGATGAACCAAGATCAGGACGCCCTTCCACATCAAGGAATGACGACAATGTGGACAAAGTTCCCAAGGACTAATCCACTATGAATTTGTCCCTGAAAACCAAACAATCAATCAGTGGTATTACAAGGAAGTGCTTGGTTGACTCAGAAACAAGATGAAGTGGGTTAGGAAGGACCTCTGTGATTCTGGCCAATGGTTTCTGTTACACAATAATGCTTGGCCTCATACCGCATTGCTAAGCATTCAGTGACAGTGTTCAATCACCCCCCATATTCTCTGGACTTACTGTCTGCTGATTTTTTCCATTTTGCCTAGCTTAAGATGGCTATGAAAGGGCAAAGATTTGACGAAGTCACAGACATTAAATTAAATGTTACACATATTTTGCAAACACTTACTGTCAATGACTATCAACAGTGTTTCCAAGACCTGTACAAACGCTTTTCAAGGTGTATTGCCTCCTCTGGTGATTATTTTGAAGGTGATAAAGTCATTTGAAGGTAATTACTTGTTTTCTTTCCTAAAAGAAAAAGTTCAGGTTTTTCATGGGTGAACCTTGTGTATATATAAAACATTGTTCTAACCATTTGAATTCTTTATTTCAGAAACCCCCTATTGACCACTTCTGGCAAAAATGATATGTTAACAGTATCATATAGCCCTTGCAAAAATGCATCGTTTGATGCAGAAATCGGATCATGTAACCACATACATAATGCTGTTATATATGTGGTTATGCGATAGATTTCTGCATCAAACAATGTGTCTTGGCAAGGGCTATATGAAACTCAACACGTGTTGTTTTCACCAGAAGTGGTCGATGGGGGGGGGGGGGGGTTCTGAATGGTTGTCAGCACCATTGAATGCCCAACATACCAACTCGCCAAATTCCTGACTGCCCAGGTGGAATCACTTGTGAATCACATCATGTGAAAACTCCACATAAGTCATCAAGATACTGCAGCACATCAGAAAATCACCAATGACATTGTAGTCAGCTTCAATGTACTGTCACTCTCCTACCAAAGTATCCATTTCAAGATTCACTGGAGTTACTAGAACATCACTTTATGCTGGGAATCATCAGACTATTCAAACACACACTGATGTCTACCTACTTCAGCTACAGGGACAATACTATGAACAAATTTATATAATGGCAATGGGATTTCCACTTTTGTCTGCTGTAGCCAATTGTTTCATGGGGGGAAAAAATCAGCACAAAACAATGTGCACATATCCAGTAAAACGTCTGCTTTCATACTGGGTAGATACATTGATGGTATCTTCACTATGTCACTGTATGGTGAAGACACTCTTCAATCATTCCTAAACAAGCAGCACCACCAGGTTCGCCATGGAGGCAGAGAAGAATAACAGCCTTCCATTCTTGGATATTCTCATCAATCACAATTCTGGAATTCTGGGATGCAGTGTATACTGAAAAATGACTCACATCGATCACATCTTAATGTCAATAGGTTTCATCATTCATCTCATTGAGCTACAGTACTCTCTACTTTGTTCCATAAGGCGATCTCCTTCAGTGACATTGAGCATCTACCAGAGGAAATACAGATTCCTTGTTCTGTGTTCAGACAGAATGGTTACTCAGAAAACAACATTGCATTTGATAGGTACATCCATCCCTGTTCCATATTAGTCTTCGAGCCCTTTACTTTGTGATGCACTTTGCAGTGAAATCATATAGGGCCTCCCGGATGGCGCAGTGGTAGCATCGTTGCCTTGTAATCAAGGGGTCCTGGGTTCGATACCCGGTGGGGCACAAGTGGTTTGGATCCCACTTTAAACTGTAGGTCCAGTCCCGATTAGCCTTACTGTGCATAAAGTGGACTTGAATCAAAATATCAATCAAGCAGTGAAATCATAGAATAATTTTTCAATGAAAAACGTATCCCAGAACTCAAGAAGCAAAATTAATATTGTTGCGAGTATTACAAAAAAGAAAGAAAAGAACATATCTTTTGTTATCAGTTTATCCCCCTTTACTATATTGCATTTTACCACATCACAATACTTTTTTAACTGTATAGATTTAATTGTGATGATACGTATATTCAAAACACTACTAAAATAGGAGAGTGAAATATTATTGTTATTTATTCATTATACCTTCCATATTTGGAAAAAAAGGAAATAACATTTGCAAGTATTATTTGTCTGCATACATAATACATTCTCATTTCATAAATAATAAAATTTTATACCATATTATAAATAAATTAACATGTAAAAAATTGTGGTGTAAATACAAAGAACATAAAGAACTTTCTCCCCTGAGCTCCTCAGGTGAAATAAAAGAGAATCAGGGGAAACCATCCCTCAGTGGTGATAAGTGATAAGACTGGAGTACATAAAACTATGGCCTCTCGAGTAATACAGCTGCCAGTGGGTTTGGAGGCAAGGGGATGGGGAAGTTGAAACAGAAATCTTCCATTTTCCTGTTGGCAGCAGTCTCTACCTGAAATTGATGAGTTGGTCAAAAAGATTGCTGGAGTAGCTCCTTCGAACATGCCTGCTGATGATACCAAGAAGTGAGATGGGTGTTAAAAAAATGTGTTTCATATGAATTGTGACTTTGACATGACAACAAATATTGTGATTTAAAAATGATAAGAAAATATATAATTATGTCCAGATAATAAGTAATTTCACTCAATTGAAGAAAAATCATTCTACAGTCCGGTCGAGGGAAACGAAACTTGCTGGAAAATACAATTCTAAACGTGAGAGGGGAAGCAGGTAGAACACTCATCAAAACACCCTGTGGCATTTTGCTTGTATGAATTCACTTGTTGTGTTTATTACTGCTTGCTGTGTTGTGTTTGTGATGTATCCTACAAACAAACCATTTCAAAGTGGAACAAAGAAAACCGTGACGATTTGGTCCCTGTTGCACATTCTACAATAGGCCCTCGATATAATACTACACAATGCCACAAACCATTCAGTTACTGCATTTTCTATATTACATTTATAATACTATTATTAGTGAATACTATCCTGATTACTACTGTGTACATTTGTGCTAATTGTAAAATTTACTATGAAGATCAATTTAATTGAATGATCCAAAATAAAGTTACTGGTTTGCAAGCAAGTTTATCTACTAATGTGAATACTTTCCTGATATGCTCTGTTTACTTATATAGTATATGAATGGCTATTTGTTTCATTCTGTACCTCTACATAATTCATAAACATCTCTACGTAATATGTATTTTGGCGGTGATGTTAGGTTCTACTATGTTTGAAACTTCATTGTGGTTTCCACAGCAAACAATTTACATAGAACCTGCTTCCTGCCCAAAATGTTGTCACTCCTATTTTGCCAATGAGCACCTCCAGTTTGCACATGTGCACTTCCTTCCATGGTCTCAGCTAAGGCAGCCAGACAGTATATACAGACTAGACACCAATAAACAGATACTTACAACCTTCTTCTGGGATTGGTGTAAATCCTCTTGCAACTTGCTTATTTCTGCATCCTTTTCTGTTACCAGCTACAAAAATAGAATCATTTTGAATGAAAACTAATTAAATCCAACAAAAGAAAATAAGAAAATTAAAAAGAAAGAACTAAACAATGAATTTAAATAATTCTAAAACATGCATGCGCAAGAAGAGCAACAGGTGGTTGAGAATAGATGAGAAATATTAATCATTATTTAAACTGTATCCATTACAATTTTGGCAGTCATTTCCTGCATGCAGACAAACTATCATTGAGCCAGTGAGTTGGTTTGATTGATTGATTGATTTAGTTTATTTTACTTCTCGTTTTGTGCCTCTTGGCTAATTTGCCAAGATGGGGATGGGTGATGAAATCGTGACATTGATGAATGGACATTCGAAAACAAACAAGCCTGAGTGGGATTCGAACCCGGGGCCCTTGGCATTGCAGCGCAATGTGCTAACCACCATGGTAACAAAGTTAGAACCCACCTCACCTTAAGAAAAACTGTGACGTCACGAGTGGTGGTGCTCCACGTGATACCCTGTCTTGCAGCAATGGCCCTGCAGTGGAGTTTCCATTGGAGGAGACTGCGTTGAAGAACACATTGGTCCAAACGATCATATTCCTCCTGACAAGCTTTCCAAAGACCCTCAATTGTGCAGGCCCGTCTGCTTCTCAAGGCTGGTTTCAACAACGGAAACCCACAAAAATCCATGGAAGAGGCATCGGGGGATTTCACAGGGATGTCTGTAAACTGGATTGCATGAATGCCCATTTCACTTGCCATCTGATCCATGTATGCCTGCGTGGACTTTGCCGTATGACTGGAAGCCTTGTGCTGGTGGATGACAACACGAGATGTGTCACTGCCATAGAGAGATGGAATATCATATCTGTAAAGTGGCTCCAAAATATTCGTCTGGTAAAAGACTGCATTTATTTTAGCCTTTTTTTCCACTTTGCGCAGTGGAAGTTTGCCATTATGGCAGTAACCACCAACCATGAACCCGCGTGGAAAACTTTCAGCACATTCACGTACCCACTCAGATCGACTTCTTGCATCACATGGGCGATAGTAGATGGCCCTTTTTTTTTACCACATCTCGACAGATACACCCATGCTTCATCCAGGGTCACCACATACTTCCAGCGGTCCCCTGCCAGATGGCGTTTGTAGAGCTTCCGACTGTTGGTCTTCCTCTCCTGGACATGTGAGACACGTAACTTACGAACTTGAGCCTTGTGCTTCCACACAAGTTGTAAATCTTGGGCTATGATGCAATTCACAGTTGCAGGGAAACATTGCACTGCGTGTGCAATCACTCTTTGCATTGCAGGTTTTTCACTTTGCACCAAGGATCTCACTTTCTGCACAACATCAGAGGAACGCTTGGGCTTCTGATATGTCCGAGGCCCACTTTGACTGGTTCCAGCAACAGGTATGGCGCAAGCTTTATGGCGCTTCAACACTGCATTGATGCCCTTCTTTGACACATGGAATGCTTTCCTGTGGTACTGTTTAATTATCTGGCTATAACTATAACCAACGTCGGAAAGGCACAGATGTACCCCTCCCAAAAGACTGGAATTTTTGGTGCCATATAAACACTCACTCACACCAACTATCGTCTTTGAAAGTCCACATACAGTACTTTCGTCCTACTGGCTCTGGCTGCTCTGTGCTGTGCCTACGTGCTGCTCCCTGGTGATCGAAATCGTTACCATCAACGTGAAACAACTTTCTGTATATGTGTGGAAAATTTTACCTTATTGTTGCGACCACTATCGATTAATTGTTGTGATTACAGTTAATCTACATTTAGAATTTCAAATAATTAGACAAGAAAGTATAGTAAACCTATAAAAAAAAACCTATAACATAAAATATGAAATGAATGTGCTAGTGAAATATTTCATGCTGTTGGATTGATTGAGTTTTCTGCCACTTTTGGCTAATCGCGATGAGTGATGATATGATGAAATTGAAGAAGTGACATTTACAAAAAAAACACCCATGTCCAGACTGGTATTCGAAAACTGAACCTCTGGCATCGTAGGGAGATCTGCTAAGCACTCCACCATGGAGGTCGGCGTAATTTATTGATTTTTTAGTTTAAATTTTAATTTATTGAATTATCTTCATCTTCAATGCATAAGCTTTTTTACCTTTGACAAATTCTGTTGAAATAGCAGAGATGAGGAAGACAGAAGCAAATATAAAATGAGAATTAACATGGAATTGGTTTAGAAATGTTATTCAGATATCCCTGTTTCTCACGCACTTTCAGATGTATTTTTGCTACTTCCCTTTTCAGTACATAATTTGTGAACCCAGAATTCCTATTCCTGAGAAATTTCCCTGTCGTAAACAATACAGCTCCTACAATACAAAGGCCATCGGGGAAGAATGGCAGAAGAGGGCACCAACCGAGAGAACGGTAAAATGCTCTGGGGTGGAGAGTGCGACACGTGGACTCTCTCCAGAAGGAGGAAACACTGGCCACGGAATTAGCAGGCCTGAGAAGTAGTGTTTTCTTCCCCTCTCCCCTCCACCCCATCAAGGGATTTAAAGGGAGCCCATGTAATCTCGCCCTGTCGAGATCCCACCAGCTGGAGAAAGCTTCTCGGACATTCAGCGGCAAATGGTTGCAAAGCAAAGAAGCAAAGAAATGTATGAACCCAAAATTGGTTCCGAAGAATATTGCGAAGAAATAAAAAATAAAAAAAACACTCTTTTAAAAATAATAGCCTGTCTCCAATTACCTATATGACCCAGAGTATACACTGCTGTCTGTGACTTGCCAAAGCAAGATATCTGCTTCTATTTATAATACGTGGGCATTTTGAAAAGTTTGCCTCCAATGCAATAACTCTGGCAACACTGCTCAGAGACATGCAAAATTGGTGCGAGAATAATCGCTGATTCACTGACTGTTGCGACATCTAGCTGCATTTGCCTGCAACATCACGAATGCACACAATAGTGAGTAAAATGGTGACATACATAGACGTGCGCTTGAAACAATGCGCTGTTATTGAATTCCTCATGGAATGATATTCTTACAAAAATAAAGAACAAAACATTTTTTAAAAAAAGTGTGTCAAACTTTTGAAAACTCATACCAGCTTTATATATTGTATTAAATAATATATATATGTATATATACTGGGTGGTCCAAAAGTCCCGGACTGGTCACATATCGTGAGAAATACACATTGAATCGGAAAACGAAAAAATACGCGTTTAATAAGTGAAAGAAAGCTATTCAATGATATCACACTTCTCGGATGAGGCTCACTTTCACTTGGATGGAGTGGTGAATAGATAAAATATGCGATTTTGGGCTATCGACAATCCGCAAGACTACATCAAAAGGAAAGCCATTCTCCCAGGATTACAGTGTGGGCCGCTATTTCAACGCATGGACTCATTGGACCATTCTTTTTCAATGAAAATGTTAACAGTGTGCGTTTCCTAGACATTCTTCGTAATCAATTTATTCCTCAGCTTCTTGTGAAGGATTTGCCATTTAACACACAATGGTTTATGCAGGATGGTGCAAGACCGCATACTGCCAATGTGGTTTTGGATTTCTTGCACGAGATCTTCAACTTCCGCGTCATTTCAAACAGGTTTCCAGAACGCTTTAATTGTGGTCAGTATTGGCCTCCCAATAGTCCAGACCTTAATCCCTGTGACTATTTCCTGTGGGGATTACTGAAGGAAAGGATTTTTCCAAAACATCCAGAAAATCTCATGGATTTGAGAACATTAATTACGCAAGCTTTCACTGAAATTACAGAAGACATGTGTCGGAAGGTGATCAATAACCTAACTGTTCGTTTGACTACAGTTGTGCAGTGCAATGGTGGTCATATTGAGCATGTTTTGCATTGAAACATTTTTCCACATTGCTATGTTCACTGCAATGTATGTTTTTTTTTTTTAAATGTTGCTTACTAAAGTTTTTACACTAAAAACAAATGGGGTATCATTTTGTGTGCCACCCTGTATATTTAAACATCTAGAGAATAATTATATTCTTGTGGTAAGGAGTGGTTGTCATTTAACAAACTTTATTGATTTATTCTATCAGCATTATTGAAAATATTGTGCCATGCTGAACTTAACAACTTAACAAAGTCACATTGATTGCTTAATGAAGCATTTTTCTTGTGTTGCAGAGTAGGTTTGGTTTTTGAAGTATTACAATCACAGTCCGTTCAAAGAATTTTGAGAATATTGATGTTTTATCAGAGGGACCATCACCGAATAAACATCTGTGGATGTTTTACAGGTTTCATCGCATTTAAGATGGTAATTTTCCATTCCAATATGTCTGTTGCCACTCAGACTGAAGAGCCTGATGACGCTGACAAAGTTCCGATTCATAGGTGGCAACAATTACAAGCAGGAACGACTTTGGCACGAAGGAACTCTGACTGACCCCATGTTCACAACTGACCTAGGAATCCCTGCGACTGACAGAACTTGAAGTCCTCGGATCCTACGTTGACATAAACTTTAGTACATATTGTTGGATAGAATTTTCTTTTTTAAATTCTATTTCTCTCTCTAATGCAAAATACATTTCTTATGAATTTTAAATACAACTTGAACATGTAATTCATGGGTACATATAAGGTGTAAGGACATATAAACAAACACTTAACACACCACTTTTTGTCACAAGAAAACTGGTCTTATTACTATGTCATTCCATTGAACCCTCAACTACAGTTGTGATGTCCCATGAACCGCAGCGTTTCATTTTTTTTTAACCCCACCATTAGTTTTGACCTTGAGGCTACCTTTCTCTCAGTACCTTCCCCAAGTTCAGTGTCCTGTGAAAGCGTGAAGGGAAAAGTTGCATTATCTGCTTCTGTGGTGTTCTATTTATATACTGCGTCCCACGGACCTCACAACTGTGTTTGTATCATACCGTTAGTTAAGCGTGAAATATGTCAGGTGGTGTGGGCCCCTCTTGAATGAGGGGAAGTGATCCAAACTTCAAACAGAAACTTGTAAATATGCTTGCCGAGATTTCAAGTGACATGCCTGACTTTGAATTTTCCAATACAGAGGACGGAGAATATATTCAAAGCGATCATGATACCGATTCATGTGTGTCTGTTCAAAGCAATGAAGACAATGAAAGCAGTGGACCTGATACCGTAACTAACAAATATTTCTATGGTAGAAATAGATTCAAGTGGTCTGCAGTGGAGCCTACAAGAAATGTTCGAGTCCCGGAACATAATAAAGTGAAATTCCTGTGTTGAGTCCCGAGCTAAGAAGTAAAAACAGAGTAGATCCAGTTGATGCATGGGGTTACATTATCACGGACACTATGCAAAAAATGTGCTAAAATGGACAAACAAAAAAATTGAAAATGTGAGAGGGAAATACGTCAATTCTGGCAGAGTTGAGCTCAAATCACACCCTTACAGGACTGAAAAACTTACTTGGCCTTCTCATTTACAGTACAATTTTCAAATCAAACAATGAAGACCTACAATCTCTCTTTGCTACAGACGGAACAGGTCGAGACATATTTTGAGTAACCATGTCATCAGCTAGATTTGCAGTGCTTCTGAATTGTATGAGATTTGACAACCCTGAAAGCAGATCTGAACAGAAAGTGCATGATCCTGCAGTAGCAATTTCACAAGTTCTGAGTGAATTCAATGCCAATTCTCAAGCTTGCTATTCGCTTGGTGCTAATGCAACTTTGGAGCAGATGCTAGTTGCTTTCAGGGGGCATTGCCGTTTCTAAATGTACATACCTTCAAAACCAGCAAAGTATGGACTAAAACTTCAGTGTCTAGCTGATGCCAGAACACATTACATTTACAACACTTACCTCTATTGCGGCAAAGGAACAGATGGACTAGAGTTACGTGAAGACGAGAAAAAGCTTTCTTTACCTACGCAGGCTATAATAAGGCTGTGTAAACCAATTTTCAGTACCAATAGAAATGTGACTACTGATAACTGGTACACTTCCTGCAGTAGCTAGATTGTGAAACATCTATGATGTTATTATATCTTTGAATATAGATGTTCAATTGTTTTGTTGTTTTGGTTTGTCAAGCATGGAGTTAGCCATGTTGTATATTCTAAGTTATGGATTAAATGATTATTTTGTATAAAATCGAACCCACATGATTTATTATATCATATTACCGTGGTTGGTAATACAACAATTTGGCGACTATGTATGGGATTCAAGAACAGATTCTGGAACCTTTCAATGTGGATAAAGGTAATATTTATTTGTATTGGGAGCAGTTTGAACAGATTTGTGTTGCTAATGGTATTCCAAAGGAAAAGCAAATTAATAATTTTATTGCATTCTGTGGAGGAAATCTATATGACGTTTTAAGGGATTTAGTTACTCCAGATTCTGTTGCTAGTAAAACATACGAAGTAATAAAAGATGTATTGTTCAATCATTTTCAACCGAAGCATAATGTAGTCGCAGAAAGATACCATTTTCATCTTCTGAAGCAAGAATTAGGTCAACCTGTGTCTGAATATATAGTTTCTCCAGTGGCGTAGCGTGATTCTATGAAAGGTGTAAGGCTTCCTTAGAATATTGGATAAAGAAAACCCAAAGATATTTTAACTAAATAGAATCTATTTGAATATAAGTCATGCATGGCATACTCAATTTCAAACATAAAATGCACACACTCTATGTTAACAATAATAGCATATGTATGTATTACTTAATGAAAATTCTCATTTATACTTACTGTAACTCGATCCGACGATCCTTTAGTCTGAACACCTCAATCACGTCGTCGTAGAATCGGGAGTTTCTGGTCAATGTCTTTAGCAGCTCCTTTTCAATGGATATCAGTCCCAAGTCAGATTTCCTTGCCTGAGTCTGTGTGCTGCATTGAAATGTGTGAATCCTCTTCAGTGCAGAAAACTAGTTTTCCACCGACGAGCTTGAGGCAGGAACAGTGAGGAAGAATTCTGTTAGTTTGTACACTTGTTCAACAGCTTCATTCAAATGGGTAGTATGCAGGTACTCATGAAGTTCAAACACACTCTTCACTCGATATTCGGCTTCAGAATAAATTACCTGTAGCTCAACTTTCAACTGGTAGCAATTGACAAATTTTGCATACAGCTTAGTTAAGCACACAAACTCTTCTTCTGGAAAGTTCATGTCATATTTTTATTCTTATTCTTCTTTTTCTTTCACTAAAAAGCCATTTGTGGGAAATGCGTAAGATACAATTTGCAAATGCAAATGCATTCAAAAATATTACTCATTATCATGGCTACGATATTTGCGCACATTTTGAAAAGCATATCAAGTAACTTAGTCAAAGGAAAGGGTAAAAAAAAATCTGTAAATCATAACGCTAAGTATTACGTGCAAGTTTTTAACATTACGGGCAACTGGGATGCACGGGCCTAATTTTGTGGGCACTGCCGGATCTAGAATTGCCAGACATTCCTCTTTTATCTTTAACTTCGCTGCTTCTAATGAAGGTAATATCCAACATTAAAACATCTCTTTGTGAACTTAATAGTTAGTTTACACGTTTAAAATGACACCCTTATGTTAGCTACACCTCCCATCAAGCATTGTTGAAACAACACGGGAGTCGATTTTCTTGGTTCTCTTCCGACCATGCAAACAGACGCAGCGGGGACAGAAATCTCGCCAGATAGCACCAACTCGTAATGCGCCTTACAGTGCGTGAGAATTGGGGCGCCCTGTCATTGGTTGATAAGATACTACGTAAGCAAACACACCCGCCATGGGCGAATCCAAATCATTTCTTCCATTCACCCTCACGTAAGTCCTCTGAAGAAGCCTTACTGAGAAACAACTCAAATCAAAACAAGTCCTCAGTTGTTTCGTTAAAAGTTCTACTTGAAGTCTGATATTGCTATGTGTGTTCAAGTGATAAATACGGGAATGAAATACGTTTTCTTCAATAATTTCAGCTTGTAAAGTGGACTTACAAGCCTTACGTGGACACTACGCAGCTGAGTTTCTCTTAAACATGCAGCTACTAAGTGTAACTTTGGAACATTCTTAAATGATATGCTAATAGATCAGCTGGTGTTTGGCATTAACAGTGAAGTTACAAGAAAGAAATTGTTATCAGAAGGCGACGTTTCCTTTCTTAAAGCTTGCAACATTGCCGTGAATATGGAAATGGTTGAGAAAGATGTATGGCTATTCCATCAAAAAGAAGGTTTTGCTACTGATTATAATGTACATAAGCTTCATGAAAGCAAGTCTAAACCTTTCCAAGCTTTCTCCAATAGGAAAACTAACTTTAATAATCAGACTGAACCAGAGCAGAGTTAATTAGAAACCTGGAACTTCAAGACAATGGATTGTTATAAATGTGGAAAGATGCATGAAAAAGGTAAATGTTATTTAAAGCAAGTTAGATGTAATTATTGTGAATTCTTAGGACATATTCAGAATGTAGATTTCTTAATAAACCGACAGATAAAAACTTATCAAGTCTACAATTTAAATCCACTGAATCTAACAGTTGCTTAAGTAATCTGTCAATTGGTGTACTTTCGAAAGAATGTAAATATTCTATTGAGTCTAATACAGAAAATGAACATCAAGAATTGTTACTTTCACGTGAGCCCTTGCACACTTTCCACTTACCGTTGTACAAGTATGGTTCTACTAAAGAACGGCAATTTGAATTTAACTCTGTAGCTGGAACTTTGCATAATGTTGACAAATTTAGAATTGATTTGAATTGTGATGGTAAATTAGTTAATTTTGAGATCGATTCTGGAGCTTCTGTAAGTGTGTTTCATAAAAGATTTCTAGATCAATCTTTTCCATATTTAAAGATTCAACTTGCCAATATCAATCTGAAAAATGATGATGGAATACCATTAGCATTAGAAGGTCAGGTTATGTTGGATATATTGTGGAAAGATAAGTAATATAATATGAACGTTTTTGTTTGTAAGCAAAATCTGCCACAACCGATTGTAGGAAGAACTTGGCTGGACATTTTATGGCCTAACTGGAGGCAAAATTTTATGTTACAGCAGATAGAAGTTCAGAATTGTTATAATAAGGAAGTACTGATAAATAATTTGTTGTCCGAGTACAAGGCAGTATTTTCAGAAGATCTTAGGAAGCATATTAAATGTTTTAAAGCTGTGATTCCAGTTAAACCTAACAGTACACCTATTTTTAGGAAAGCTTATGAAGTACCGTAGAGTTTAAGTGAACAGATTAAAAAGGATATAAGTAAATTGGTTTCCGATGGTATACTGTCAGAAGTAACTTATTCTAACTGAGCATCACCACTGGTAGTAGTTGTCAAGAAGTCAAATGATCTTAGGTTATGTGCTGATTTTAAGACAGGACTGAATACTTTACTTGAGAAAGTAATTTATCCATTACCAAAAATAGATGATATTTTGAACACATTAGGTGATTCTGATACATATGTGGTTCTTGACATGAAGAATGCATTTCTACAGTTGGAAGTAGATGAAGATTCGAAGAAATATTTGGTAATAAATACTAATTTTGCTTTACTTGGTTACAACAGATTACCTTTTGGTTTGCAGTGTAGTGCTTTGATATTTCAACATGTAATGGATCAGATATTAACAGGAATTCCATTCGCAAAATTTTACTTAGATGACATAATTATCTGTGGTAAAGGACTAGAACAGTGTTATAATAACGTGAGGAATGTACTAGATCGTCTTCAGAAATATAATGTGAAGATAAATGCTAAGAAGTGTCAATTTTTGCTATGGAAGTTGAGTATTTAGGATTTTGCACTTCTGGTGAAGGAAATAGACCCTCTGTGAAGAACTTAGAAGCAATATTAAAATGTGCTGTACCTAGGAATATACCCAACTTGTCAATGCATATACCTCATTTACATGAATTGCTGAAGAAAGGACATAAATGGGAATGGACTGATGTTCATCAACAAGAATATGAATTAGTAAAGGAAATGGTGAAGAGAGCAGATGTCATTTTTCCTTTCGATCAGAAGTTTGGAAGTTGTACTAATTACAGATGCAAGTCCTGTAGGAATAGGTTGTCAATTGTGTAATGTGTACAAAAGTAATTTACACACAGTAGCTTGTTCATCAGCAATGATAACTGACGCTCAGAAGAAATATTGTCAGTTTGAATGGCTAGAAGCTTTAGCTTTATACATGAAGTGAAGAAATTTCACAAATATTTGTATGGAAGAACTTTCTTGTGTTGATACCTGCCATTGAGAAATTATTCGAGAAAATGCTCCATCAACGGATAACTTGGAACCTGGAAAAACGGAATTATTTCCCCCCACACAAATGGGATTTCGGCAAGGCCTGGGCAGTCAAGGTGCTATTAATACCCTCGCAGTGGCTGTACAAAATAGTAAAGTAACTAGAGATTACTGTTTTGGTCTATTTATGGATATACTCTATGTGATCAAAAGTATCCGGACACGCTGCGAAACGTGTGTTTATCATAGAGGGCGTCACCGTACTGCCATCTACCTCATGGAACACATAGGCAGCTAACTCAGTAGTCTGCAGACAGTGTGCGACAGCAGTATGGGATGGTCTGAGTAACTCACAGACTTTCAACGTGATCAGTTAGTTGGGTGCTACTTGTGTAGGAAGTCTGTGTGTGAGATTTCCACCCTCCAAAACATCCCTCTGACCACTGTTTCCAATGTTATAGTGAAGGGACATGTACAACCCAAAAGCATGCAGGCTAACCTCCCATGTTGACCTCCAGAGACCT
Source organism: Lepisma saccharinum (assembly GCF_977018435.1). Lineage (NCBI taxonomy): Eukaryota > Metazoa > Arthropoda > Insecta > Zygentoma > Lepismatidae > Lepisma > Lepisma saccharinum. The sequence goes on from NC_139230.1 coordinate 45,932,561, forward strand.
TCGAGTGTTGAAGAGGGTCGTAGAGCATTATCGTCAATCATCCATCACCACCATCACACAGGGATTCCGAACTGCATTAGGATCTACTCCAAGCACCATTACTGTTTGGCGCAAGGTGCGGCAACTTAGTTTCCATGGCCGAGCAGCTGCCCATAAGTCAAACATCACACAGACAAATGCCAAACGCCACTTCGTGTGGTGCAAGGAGCATCGAAACTGGACCATAGAACAGTGGAAAACCGTTGTGTGGAGTGATGAATCACAGTACACAATGTGGCTATCCGATGGTAGGGTTTGTGCATTGAGAAAGCCGGGTGAAGACATCTACCAGCCTGTATAGTACCGACAGTGAAATTTGGAGGTGGCGGGGTTAGAGTGTGGTCATGTTTCTGCTGGAGGGGGCTTGGCCACCTTGTTGCTTTACATGGCAATGTCAGAGCACAAGCTTACGTTGGCATTTTAACAGCTTTCATGCTGCCTACCATCCAAGACCAGTTCTTGGATGACCACTGTGTCTTTCAACACGACCGAGCACTAATGGACTGGCTTGCGCAGAGTCCTGATTTGAATCCCATAGAACATCTTTCGGATGTTTTGGAATACCGACTTCGTGCTAGACCACACCGGTCCACATCAGTACCTCTTCTCATTTTGGCGCTCTGCGAGGAATGGACTGCCATTCCTCATGAAACCTTCTGGCACCTGATTGAAAGTAGGCCTGTGAAAGTGAACGCTGTCATCAAGGCTAAGGGTGGGCCAACACTGAATTGACTGCCAGTGTTGCCGATGGAGGGTTACCCAAACTTGTACTTTATTTTCAGGTGGGTGTCCGGATACTTTTGATCACATAGAGTAGATAAAGCATATGACTCACAAGGGAGTTTATCTAAGTGTCCCCCTCCAATTTCCATGATTTTTTGTTTCGGCTTAAAGAACTGTTTTAGGGGGTAAAACCCCCCACAAATGTCAAGATGAGGACAGACTGAAGTGGGGATCTGACCCCTGTGTCCCCCTCAGGTTTCCATGCTCTGCTATTGGATTCATGGAGTGAACATAGTGATATTGTTATGCGAGAGGTGACACCACGGGACAAAAACATTACTCTGTTGACAATACCTAAAGGATTGACTGGCACTCCCCAAGCATTATATGTGTATGGATTTAGGATTTGGAAAAATTTTGTGCAACGATTTTCCGATCTTGTCCTGTTACTACACAGTGACATTAATTTCCACCTACGCAATAACATTATCACACTACAATCACTCACACATAACCAGTTGTCCTCACCCAGGTTTCGACTAGGGATGGCCAAATGGATCCGGATCCGAAAAATCCGGAATCCATTCGGATCTGGATCCGGATCCAAAAGTTCCGGATCCGGGTCTGAAGGTTTCAGATCCGGATCCAGGTCTGAAAGTTTCGGATCTGGATCCGGATCCGAGCATTTCGTATCTCAATCCCATTATAATATTACCACACCTTAAAAGGTATTATGATCTTCGATTACAAAGAAATTTTTCATTAGTTAGTCCTACAAGAATTTTTTTCAAGTGTTGTTCCTAAAATACTTTGCTACGCATCGGCTAACACACTCGTGCACAAAAATAATCTTACTTGTTTAACATAAAATTTCAGAGGTGATTTTGTAAATACCATTGAAACGAATATGTATTCATTCGAATGTATTGGAAATGAAAACACACATAAATGTGAGACATTCCATTCCAGGATGAAACCTTTAACACATATAACAAGATAGAAATATTATACAAAAATTATACAATTTTTCTACAGTTACAGTTTTACAAATTAAAATAAAACATTATAATATATGCAGTGTTACATAATTACAAAGTGTAAGACTAACTAGGGAGGTTATAACCAGATTATTTTGAGGACTGATTATGTCTTCCGAGAAGAAGGAGGATAGAGAGATTAATACCCCATGGGCAATATGAACTGTCCTTACTATGCATTGTGTAAAGAAACAAAGAAAACCGCGGTGAAGTTTTTCGAGCAGTGTTTGTAGAGCTTTTGAGTGAAAGGCCGCGTTGCTTCATGCGTTGGCTGCAGAAGTTTATATGCAGCAGTTGGCGTCGAGATCTCTGGGAATGGAGAAGTCGCTAATTTGATAGTGCTATCAGCAGCAAGTTGCAGTTAGTTATTCGTGGACTCTTTTTGTAGATGTCGTTTGCCTAGTGGGCAGTTAACGGTGACCTGTGTTCCGGACATTAAACGTTCGCGTGGAATTTTATTTAAATAAAGACTGTTTTCTCGTGGCAACTTTTATAGTGCAAGAAATGAAAAGAACACTGGAAGTGTGTAGTTGTGAACTGAGAATTGCTAATCGAGGTGACGACGTAGATACCAAGTTCGACCTTTGAACTATAAATGCGGCGGTGAATTACTTCGAGGAATAGTCGCCGAACATCTTCGAGGGAAAGAAGAAACGGCGGAAAGAAGATATCAAGGAGCTTCTGCCAATAGTGTTTCCCCCCCTAGTGTCGAGAGCTCTCGAGATGTGTACTTTTATATCGGAAGTGTTGATTACAGTCAAAGTGAAAGCGCAACGCTAAGTAAATTTCGTAAGTAGGTTGACCATATTCTTTAATTGAGGTTAAAGTGTTTATTTTCTGTTTATTAATCTATGTTACTAACCTACGATTAATCTAAGGCAACTGGAGGTAATTTTTGTATTAGTTTTAACTACAGCACCTAGAATCATCTTTTGGATGATTAGCTGTTTTGAGTTATTTCATAGTGCACAAGTAAGTGTTTGGATCAACCCTCTCTTCTAAATCTGTAATTTTGTAAATGTCAAGGAATATCATTTGATCCGGTTGCAGGAGTTATTACTAAGATTTAAAAAAATAACTACTTTTAACTAAAATTATCAACCAAAATTTCTTTCTAGTAGTGTTTGTTTAAAAAGAAAGCACTATTTTCAGTGAGTATATAATTCATAAACATGATGGAAAGTTTGCCTGTCTCTGTTTATCTAGAAATATGGATTATTTGATTTTTATGTTGTTGGAAAATGTTTTTTTTTTTTAGAGTTAATTTTATAGTTCTCCAGCTTAATTGTGAGCTAAATTAGAAATTGATAAATTTCGTGACATGAGAGAGAGACTTGTATGTTGTGTTGTAATTTAGCCCCCTTGTAATAGAGTGGCTCTGTGTGTGATAGAAATGGCAGACACATAGTGGTTCAGTTCTCACTTGCAACTGTGATTCCTGTCCCAAGTGTGAGTGTGACATATCCACAGACTTTTGACACATTTTGAAAAAAAAATCACTTTGCCACGTGCCCCTGTAAAAATCAAGAGATATTTGAAATAAATGTATAATTTTTCCTTCTCTATGTAACCTTCTAAAGCACAGAAATATAGGTTTCCCGTTAGCACCATATGTTTTTATTTATATGTTTGCTATTGAATTGAACGTTGGCAGTTTTCGAAATGCCAAAGTAAACCGAAATATCAAAATCTACTTTTGAATCTTGCTACACTTCACTGTTTACCACGTAAATAAAGAGAAGAAAAAAAATCTTATCGTGACAGGGTACGAACTCGCGAACCTTGCAGTTTGTTAATTTATACCAAAGCAAAATGAATTGTTTCTGCTCCTCGGTAGCAGAGAAGAAACAGCTGGATTGTCAGGTTCACGTGACTATGTCACTAGTGCTTACCTTACTTGAACACGGCGAATACCTGACCTTGGCAGTCTAAAGCAGCTTTCGCGAAAGCCAACAGACAAGAGGAAGCTTTTATTCAGATAGTTCGTGAAAAGGAAACAAACATTCCATGGAATGTAACATCGAATTTACTTAAAACCAATTCATACGATAAGTTACACCAGATGTTACCTGCATAGTATAATATGAATGGAAACTACATATTTGTCCCTTTCATCTCTCTATACTTCAATGGTTGTATTGTTATTAATATTAGATTGCAGTCTGGATTCAGCTGTTTCACTCAAATTGCACCTCGACAGCAGAAGTATAATAAGTATAATATAAGAAGAAGAATTCAACCAGGTAATTATCCAAAATACATATTTTACAGCTCTATTCTAAGTGCCATATGAGTAATGTTTAGGTAAATAATTGTAGTTACTGATTAATTCTGTTTGTTTCTGATAATAACATTCAATAACCAGCATTCATCGAGTGGGTCACTTGTAAATATCTATCAATGTATAAAACTAGGATAGTGACATGCAGTAGCATACGCAGGATTTCATCAGGGGGGGGGGTTATTTCAAAAACTTTCTACAAATTCACATTACCATTGTCTTATTATACTTTGATTAATTAATTAATTAATAATACTTATAATTAATTAATTAGTTTAATTACTACTAATAATACTACTAATGCAGCTGCTGTTACTACTTATATCACTACTATTATGAAGTAGTAGAGATCTACATAAATATATTTATGAAAGCAATATAACAAAATTACATTTTTTTGTTTCTTTGTTACGAACTAATTGTCTAGTCAACGGTTATTTGTTCATGATAGGTGAGACATTTCAAGTGTGAAGAAAATCCATAAAAACAAGCAAATATAATAAATTTATTGAAATAATCAAAATATGAAACTCGTTGAAGGAGCCGTGGTGGTCTATTCTGACAACCTCGTGGCAGATCCGGGTTCGATTCCCGGAATTGGTTGGAATTTATCCAGCCTTGTCTCCGCACACAGCCTAATATCAATGGGTACCTGAGGGCAATCCTGGGGGATAAAGGCTGCAGGAGCATGGTGCTGATCACATCACCTGCAAAGTGGCCGAGATCGAGAATTTGTGGGGCCCACCACACCAGTACGTGTGCCTTCATGACACGGTGCTATATGCATGGGGAAATATACATTTATGGAACTCACCCAGGATGATGATGAAGCGCGAGAATACGTGTTGCTAAATTCCACTGAGTCTATGTTTTCGTTCAAAAGTAAGTTTATAGATATTCCAACACATTTATCACTTCTAGGTGATTCACAAAGGACTTCTTCAACATTATTTAATGATGTGGATGTAGACTCAGCATCACTTGAGAGTTCACAAGGGGATGTGAAATCAGTACCGGGAAGAACGTTTGCAATAAGGTCGGCACACTGCGACGAAGCAAGGAATTTTCACAAATCTCGCGAGAGTCGCTGCGCGACTTTTTGCGAAAAAAAAATTGCAAAATTGAACTTTACGGCCGCTTAGATTGTGTTTTCTCCATGCTGCATGGGAATAATAATTCAAATTATTATTAGTAGTAGTAGACTATTGTTATTATTATGCGTATTATTACGCAGATCTTTGACTATAATAAATTAGCCATTTTTAATTTTTTCTACAGCCTTTTCCATAATATTTCAAAAGCTCAAGGGGGGGGGTTTAAACCCGGTAACCCCCCCCCTTGCGTACGCCACTGGTGACACGTGAATGACGGAACATCTTAAAATACATCTGCTGACATTCCTCACAACTTACTCATTTAATTTGAGTGGTTTTCTTCTTGAGAATATTAACGGTGTGTTATATCACACAACAATCTTCAATTTTAGCACTTGTTTTAAATATCGAGGCTTAGCAGCAACTAAAATATCTTAATTTCAAGTAGTCTTGAGTAACAGTCACGTTCTCTGAATGAGTAATAGTTTCAATGCATATTTTCTTATTGGCATGCAAACAATAACAAAGTTTCAGGCTGCAATTGGTGTGACGAGAATAAAATACATTATGTAGCACCCATTTGGTAAGAAAAAATATTTTGGAGACACGACGACTCGAACCTAGGATTTCAGCTTAAAAAGCTGGCCTTAATCAACATGGCCACAAGTCACGATGAAGAAACCAAGCTATTCGAGTAATTTATCCATAAGATTGCATCTTTTCCTGTCCAGCTCGAAATTTTAATGTCGCTTCTCGCTAATTACATTAATTTGAAAGCAATACACTTCATCAGATAGGCTTTATAATCTGTACACATTGATGACAAAATACAAGTGAAGCTTGTGCATGAAAATTAATGAAAACTTTGGGAAATGGTGCTTTGTGGAAGGTTAGTGTTTGCAACCCTAAATGTCAACTGTTCTCTAGTTTCCGTCAATATAGCAGATTCTGCTATGTGACAACGAATCTCATTATCCAACGGTACAGCACTTTTTTTATTTTAATCTATTTATTTAAAAATGAAGAGTCATTATTCTGGAATCTACAGTGACATTCATTCATTCAGTACAAAGTTTACAAGAGTCACAATTCTATTTTTGTTCTCCATTACGAAACCAACGTGCACATGTAAAACAAGTAATGCCCGACAAATTTTATTTTACAAAAATTCCATTTACTGTTAAAATTAAATGAGATGACAACCATTTACTTATTTTTAATAGCCTGAAGTTGGGGGGTGGTACCTCCTCTCACTCTCCCCTGGCTGTGACATAAACTCTTCTTCCTTTAGGATTTCTATTATTTTTCCCCATCGCCTTTTCAGTGCCAACTTTGCATTTCTGTTTGCCAAACTGTATGGGAAGGGGTTTATTTATTCTTCAAGCCTTCTCCTGGACTAGGATAACACTATTTCCGAGATATTTTTCCCCATCATTTTCAGGAATTGCAACAGCGGCCAAATTCGAACCTGGGGCCCTCCCATTCTAACGAATTGTGATAACTACTTCGTCACGAACATAAAAAAAATGCATTTCTTTTTAAAATAAATTTCAGGAATATTTCACATTTACATTACTGTTATTGTAAATGTGGAAAATCCAGTTGATTAATATTTACGCTGCAATCTTTCAGTTAGCTCTTTTCTTTGAGTCTGAGAGACACAAAATTCCCTGCATATGATTAAATTGATTGATAGTAAGCAACATTGCAAATTTCCGAACACTACTTCAGCTGTACTTTAAGCCATGAAGCTAGACTTCAACTCAAACGAGTGTGCCACTTTTTGTGAACAGAAGTGTACTATGTCAAAGAATCAATTGAATCCTATCATTGGAATTACTTGAAGCTGTTGATAATATCTGCATTAGACATATCAATACCACATTTAATCATTTATGTATCAGATGACACTTTTTTGGAATCTTGGGAATTATGCAAAATTCAGAATTCTCATAAAGTAAAACAAACTCATTCATTTTGCTACACAATATTGGTCCTAAATAATGCAGACTGGTAGACTTACACTAAGGAAAACGTTCAGACAAAATCAATGGTTAAATTTAATTTAAAATATTTTTTTGCAATGGGTTTTGGATCACGTATTTATGGTATCTTTCAGGCTTAGTAGAGTGTTGTACAATTATAGTGGAGTTGCAATTTTTTGATTTATATGTTTGCCTACATACTAACATTTTACAGTTTCTTAGCTGTAGACATCAGACACATATATTAGGGTTTTATTGTACATTCTACAAGAAAATCTAGTGTCACAGCACCTATGCTTTTGCACAATAACTGAAGGGCTTTGTTTTCAGTATAGACACATTCTGTTGTGATTATACATGCTGTAATTTATATCTTGCTCCATAAATTCCATCACTCAGGTATAGGCAGAGTGCCGTATTCAGTAAGTATGTGTTTGTCTTGATTTTATGTTTTACCAAACTTATGTTTCAGCTTTACATTTTTCTCAAACTATGCTGATATCATACAGTTTGCAGAACACCCTCACCCCAAGAACATCCTCACCCCAGAACACCCTCACCTCTCTTCTGTGAGGAGAATCTCAGGCTTCAAACCAAAATATCATACATCAAAAGTGAAGCAGAAGCTGCAATGAGGGATGGAGAGGGAAAGGTAAGGAAATTTGGAAACATGGCAAGTGTACTTTTAATAAAAAAAAGGCGTTACAAACTGTACTTATGTATGAGAGTATGTTGTTCCTATTTTTCTTTTTTTAGAACTACGTTTCGGAGATTATCTATCCCCTTCTTCAGGTTCGTATGAAAAACCTAGGTACTTAGCATAGTACCACGTCAAAATGTAAAAAAGAATTGTAAACAAGGGTTGGTGTGGATACATTTAAGATATATCCCCACCCTAGACATATATAAAAAGCTCGTCATTCATTAAAAACTTGCACAATTAACCTATTCTCATGTTAAAAACGTTAAAATACTAAAAAACCTGTGTGTATCATATACAACTTGCAGGTTCGGCCTTTCGTGCATAACTCGCATACGTAAGTACAGTTTTAACATTAATTTTTAATGTCTTATTATATTCTGGAATTGTGAATAATACACACCAAACCTACAAAATGCTAGTGTACTTTTAATTTGTGTGCCCAGGAAAACCTCAATTATAAACTTCCAAGAATTGATGTGTAAAATAAAATACAGTTGAATATATTTTTTTTCAGGAGGACCCGAGATTGGAAACATACAATATATAGGAAAAATGTAAAATTTGGAACATACAATCCGGGTCCCACTGTATATAGACATATTGAATCTTCATCAAAATGAGAAGGCACGTGTATTAACACGTTCACTGCCACGTCAGTCTTAATGTCTGAAACGGGTGCACACGATGTTGGTTATTATGACTGAAACATGTGGCTTGCACTTTGTTGCTCCTAGTTCGCTGTCAATCACAAGTATAACAATGATGCCCATAATGCTAGAATGACAATATATGGGGAGTTGAGTGCAAATAAAAGTGTTTTGGCAATTTATTCCTGGAAAACATGTCAGTTTTCTCTTTCAGAGGTTCTGAGCATTCACTATGGCAGTTGGAAGTAGCAATTCTATTGCAAATTTTCTCCACTTCACTCTTTTTCTAAAAGCCAAAGAATACACTGCCATTTGGTCTGAAGTTCACTGATGATTTTCCAGTATTGTAATCAACTACTACTTTCAGCTTCTTAATGATTTGGCCATTTCTCTCCAAAATTTCAACTGTGTTGTCAGAATACTTGGAGAGCATTGTCACATTCTGCCTGTCCTTCCAATTTAGGATAGTGATTCCTCTACTACTCTCTTTCGCAACAATATCACTCTTTTTCTCTTTTTCACATGGTATTTAAGGGTGACATCTTTAGGGGACCCTTTTTGTTACTTATTTTTCAAAGTTCCCAGCAAGATTTGTTTTGTCCAACAATTAGTTAGTTTGATGCTTATGTATGAATTTCCAGTACATGCTGTTCTTTCTGCATTCAAAAGAGGTTCACATAATTACTTCACAACTCCTGTCAGAGTAGTTTTTCTAACTTGAAGACTCTTTCCAGCATGAATTTTCAAGAGAAATGTGTAGCCATGTCCCATACATATTTTGAAAATCTTTTTACCATATCTGTGATGCTTTTGCTTCATATATTGTCGCATGACAAGCCACCCTCGAAAAGGTATGAGTGACACATGATCACACACAGTTTCCCCAGGATGGTGACTGGAAATTCTCCATTAGTTGGCTAAGATGATTCTGAACTTTAACCTGTTGCCTTCTGGACATTAATCTTGTTTGCAAAATGACCATACATAACAGCTCAAAAATAAAAAAAATAGTTTCATTTCTGCCAAGGTTGTAGGCTCACACTGATGCAGTCTTGATGATTCTGACATACCTTCCTTTTACTGCAGCTGTTGTGTAGAATCCTCAACTGCAGCCATGTAAAAATCACTAGGCATGCCATCGACCAGCTCCTGTATCACAGCTGGGCTTACTCCAACATATTCCATGAATTCTGGTAATTGATGCTGTCCACCTTGGAGTGAAAACCAGGAATAATTGTTGTCACTTCTTGCTACTGTGTCATGTTGAAATTTATTTTTCAAATTGGTAGGTTTCATAGCAAAGGAAGTAGATGAGCAAGAGCATTGGTTCCAGTGCTATTTTTGCTTTGTACAGAGGTTGATTGGGTTATATCTGACCAAGATGTAAAGTGTATTTACTCTATGAAAAACCGTGCCACCACCACCGTAATGTTGTATGGGACTATCACCCGACATTGCAATTTCCACTGCAACAAACTACATTGGAGCACATGCATAGGAATTCCATAGGAACCTCGAACGGCACCTTTTGTTGGGGAATGTTTTTGCATGAGCACCATTTGTGTTTCCCTGGCCACGATATCTTTAGCTGTGGTCACTCCGATGGTTGAACCATTTTCCCGACACTGTTTCACTATTTGGTTGTATACAAAGAATGTGCATGGAAAAGAGCCAAAATGTACCCTTCCCAATAGTGGTTAATTTTCGGTGGCATTTCACTAGCACGAACGTGATGCTCCGGCAACTGCAAGCTCAGACACAACACTGGTTTCAAGGTTCTGGTGCAACTACACATGTGGCAGCAACATTGCCAAATCAATCAGATATGTTTATTTTTATTTATTTATTTATTTATTGAAATTTCCAGTACAGCAGAAGCCATTTTAAACCGGAAAGAAACAACAGTAAAAAAATACACTAGTGTTAAAATGAATACACGAAACAAGATCAAATAAAATAAAATAAACAAAATATAAATATAAACATAAACAAGTCGAGACAGTTCCAAGGTAAACAGATGTGTTTCACAAAAGCATTACTTACGTACAATTTTTTCTATGTTGGTGATAAAAGATTGATATGAACTGAATATATCGGTTTGGTTTGAGATGACATTGAACTGATTTGGTAGCCTATGAAATAGTGAACGTTGAATGAGTGAGAGTCTTGGAGTTGCAGTGTGGAAAGTTTCCTTGCTCCGTGTTTTGTGTGTAGGCACTCAGAGGGAGAGTTGGTGGAGTGGGATGCTGCATCTTAGGTTTCCATTAATTATCTTATGTAGTAATTTCATATCTGCAACGTATCTACCTGATTCTGGAGTATTTATGTTTAAGTTTATAAGCAGATCTCTCTTAGGTAGGTGTCTCAGGGCCGACACTCTATATCGAACGATGGAGAGGAAAAAGCTGAGAACACGCTCGATCTTGGAGGTATGAGAAGGGGCAGCCATGTTCCAGATGGGTGAACTGTATTCTAGAATGGGGGACACAAAAGTTTTGAAGTAAATGGAAAGTGCTTTCGGGTTATGGATTTCGGTGAATCTGTAAAGTAAGCCTAGCATACGCATTGCCTTTTTTGTGATGGTTGATATGTGATTATCGAAAGTTAGTTTAGAATCTATTAGGATACCTAGATCTCGGTGTTGTGCTTCTTTTGTTAGATTGATGTCGGTGAGTGTATAATTACCTTCAAGAATGTTTTGCTTCAATGAAATTGTTATGTAAGAGCATTTCGAAGGGTTTGTGGTCAGTTTCCATTGCTTACACCATTCAGAGAATCTATTTATGTCATTTTGGAGAAGTTGCATGTCTGATGGCTGTTTTATTTCTCTCATAATCTTGCAATCATCAGCGAACATTAGAATTGTGCTTGAGATGGGGGAATTAAAGAGGTCTGTGAGATCATCCAGATATAATACAAATAACAGAGGGCCAAGAACGCTTCCTTGCGGCACACCAGATATAACAGTAAGCCAGTTAGAATTAGTTCCAGGAAGTATAACACGTTGTTGTCTATTTCTTAGATAGTCTTTCACTATTTTTAACGTGTTTCCAGTTATATTAAATCTGTTAGCTAATTTATGCAGTAAATAATGGTGATCCACTGAATCAAAAGCTTTGGACAGATCAAAGTACACAACATCCAACTGATTATGATTAGTAATTGCGTTTATGCCATAGGATTGCATAGAAGACAGATTTGTAAGGCATGAAGAATTTGGAAGAAATCCGTGTTGTGCTGGGTTAATGTAAGGGGATGTGAATTTCAGAAGTCTATTTTTTAGAACCTTTTCACAGGCAATAGCAAGTGTGGAAAGGAGAGAAATGGGCTTGTAACTTGTAGTATCGTTTGCATTGCCAGATTTAAAAATAGGAATGATATTTGCTTTCTTCCATTGAGTGGGAAAACAGACTTCAGAGAAGCACCTATTGTATAACATTGCAAGAGGAGTAGCTAGCGAGTGAGCTGTTTTTTGAAGGAAATAGTAGGAATATTGTCTGGTCCAGATGCTCGGTGAGAAGAAAAGGAGGTAAGGAAGTGCAAGATTTCACCTGGTTCTGTAAAGACGGTAGAAAGAGAGTGAGATAGGCGGGTGATCTAAAACATCATTTGAAACAAAATTATTTTGAAATGTTTGATTGAATAGTTCAGCTCTATCATTACCAACAGCTGAAATGCCATTGTGTGTTGCTTCCAAAGGGATGCGTTTGGTTTTTCTCCATCAATTTATCAATGTCCAGAATCTCTTCGGATTAGTAAGGAGTTCATTTGTGACTGTGTTTACATATTCTGTGTATTTCTGTTTCATAAGGTCTTTACTATGCTTACGAAGTGCTTTGAAATTGTTGTGTGTGTGGGGATTGGGGAAACTTTTCCACAGCTGCCATGCTCTCTTTCTGTTGTGCAACAGATGCTGCAACTCTTTTTCGAACCACGGGGGAAACTTTTTACTTTTCATTGTTTTATGTAGAACATAGTCCTGAATTAGGGAATGAATAACGTCCGTAAACAGTTTGACAGCCTCGGTCATGGACCCTTCGGAAAGCAGGTTCCAGATGAAAATGTCAATGGCTCGACGGACGGCATCCCACGGCATTTTCTTCCACAGGGGAATATTATGCCTTGGGGGGTGCAGAAGGGGAGCCTCCCGCTTTCACCCGGATTTTGAAGGTAGCGCTCAGCGACTCGTGGTCCGACTGAAGCAGATTGAAAGAAGGCACAGGTTTCAAACGAGGACAATATGAAGTCAAGGTTTTTATCTTTTCTCATATTGTACATGTTGTGTTGAAGAAGACCCAGTCCATGAATAAAATTGTCTATGAACCATTCTTCGTCTCCAGTGGTTGGTATGCCATCTACAGCATTATTCCACTTTATGTGCATATTAAAATCCCCACACAAAACGGATTTAGGGGGCAAAACCCCCTCAAATGTCAAGATGAGGATCTGACCCCTGTGTCCCTTCGATTTCCATGAAACTTGGCAGGTGTATAGTGGGGCCCAATGCAAGAAATACGTGTTTTTTTGTTTCAGCTAAAAAACGGTTTTACAGGGCAAAACCCACTCAATTGTCAAGATGAGGACAAATTGAAGTGCGGATCTGACCCCTGTGTCCCTCTCCGATTTCCATGAAACTTGGCCGTTGTGTGTATAAACGGGCCTAAATGAAGAAATACGTGGTTTTTTGTGTGTATAAACGGGCCTAAATGAAGAAATACGTGTTTTTTTTGTTTCGGCTAAAAATCTGTTCTAGGGGGCAACCTCCCCTCAAATGTCAAGATGAGGACAAATTGAAGTGGGAATCTGACCCCTGTGTTCCCCTTCGATTTTCATGAAACGTGGCAGGTGTATAGAGGAGCCCAAAGGAAGAAATACGGGTTGTTTTTTTTGTTTCGGCTAAAAAACTGTTTTAGGGGACAAAACCCACCTCAAATGTCAAGATGAGGACAAATTGACGTGGGGATCATCTGACCCCTGTGTCCCCCTCCGATTTCCATGAAATTTGACAGATGTATAGAGAGGCCCTATGTCCCCTGTTTCTTCCTATGCCATATTTACGTGGTTTCGGGGTCAGATCCCTACTTCAATTTCTCCTCATCTTGACATTTGAGGAGGGGGGGGCTCTATACACCTGCCAAGTTTCATGAAATCGGAGGGGGAGACTTAAACCTGCCTTGTAAGTGTATTAATTAATTACAAATCGCGCACGCGCGTACACACACACTATATATATATGTGTGTATGTATGTATATTATATATATATATATATATATGTGTGTATATTAGCAGGCAACAATATATTATAAGTACATTCTTACTTTCCAAAGAAGCGCATGTGGAATGGCAAAATGGATCCGGATCCGAAAATCCCGGATCTGGATCCAAAAGTTTTGGATCCGGATCTGAAAATTATGGATCTGGATCCGAAAGTTCTGGATCCGGATCCGAAAGTTCTGGATCCGGATCCGAAATTTCTGGATACGGTTCCGAAAGTACTGGATACGGATCCGAAAGTACCGGATCCGGATCTGAAAATTCCAGATCTGGCCATCCCTAGTTTCGACACATCTTCCAATACGCATGGTATAAGAGTGGGTATCTTCCCGAAAGGCCACCTCCATTTTAGAATCCGGTGGCATTCTGTTTTTGTGGTGACAGTAATCCGATATGTGGTGTTTGTGGTGCAGTGGCAGTAATCAGATGTGCATGATGTAACCGAATATTATGTTTAAATAATTTTTCGAGGATTACCATTACTGTGACGATTATGTACGTACATTGACACCATGGAAGCAACAAAATAGGGGCGGTTTTCAATGTGGCATGGGTGCTTGTCTCTACTTTGTGTTGGCAGATCGGTTACCATAACGTTGTTTCGTGTTACTTCCTGGTGGTAGTAAATGTTTTATACATGCTGTGCATTCATCTATGGAACTATCCTCTTGTGTCCTTTGCTATGGATATCACCTATATGATATCTAGGCCATGCTTGATAGGTTTATGGTTCCCGTATTCAGCTATTTTGATGCTCCGTTACCCTGCTTTAATCCGTCTATTGTTATGCCCATGGCTATCCGGGAACAACGGTGTATATGAATTCGGCATCTCTCTACAATTGCACTGCATTTGGTACTGACAATCCTACAGTTCTGTGCTGTGTGTGTTCCAATTATAATTATATGAGCGTGTTGTTCCTATATCAGATTTACGTGGTTTCGGAGTCAGATCCCCACTTCAATCTGTCCTCACCTTCACATTTGAGGCCGGTTTTTAACCCCTAAAACATTTTTTTAGCCGAAACAAAAAAACAGGTATTTCTTCCTTTTGGGCCCCCCCCTATACACCTTCCAAGTGTCATGGAAATCTGAGGGGGACACAGGGGTCAGATCTCTACTGCAATTTGTCCCCATCTTGACATTTGAGGGGGGTTTTGCCCCCTCAAACCGTTTTTTATCTGAAACAAAATAACAGATATTTCTTCCTTTGGCCCCCTCTATACATCTGCCACATTTCATGGAAATCGGAGGGGGACAGGGGTCAGATCTCCACTTCAATTTGTCCTCATCTTGACATTTGAGGGGGTTTTGCCCCCTAAAACAGTTTTTTAGCCAAAACAAAAAAACACATATATCTTCCTTTGGGCCCTTCTATACACCTGCCAAGTTTAATTGAAATCTGAGGGGGACACAGGGGTCAGATCTCCACTGCAATTTGTCCTCATCTTGAAATTTGAGGGGGTTTTGCCCCCAAAACCGTTTTATATCCGAAACAAAAAAACAGGTATTTCTTCCTTTGGCCCTCTCTATACATTTGCCACGTTTCATGGAAATCGGAGGGGGATACAGGGTCAAATCCCCACTTCAATTTCTCCTCATCTTGACATTTGAAAAGATTCTGCCCCCTAAAACAGTTTTTTTAGCCGAAACAAAAAATACATATATATCTTCCTTTGGGCCCTTCTATACATCTGCCAAGTTTAATTGAAATCTGAGGGGGACACAGGGGTCAGATCCCCACTTCAATTTGTCCTTATCTTGACATTTGAGGGAGGGTTTTGCACCCTAAAACAGTTTTTTTTAGCCGAAACAAAAAACACATATTTATTCCTTTGGGCCCCTCTATACACCTGTCAAGTTTGATGGAATTTGGAAGGGGACACTTAGATAAGATCCCTTGTCAGTCCCCATCACACTGCTCTGTAAACATTTAGACCAACTCCAAATTTACTCAAACCTTGCATCTATCTTATGGCATTTATATCACGAAGGTAATCTAGTGTATTGATTCGAGGATAGAATGGACGGACCGCGCAAACAATGACATGGGATACTTCAGGGTTCTCCCCTCAGTCCCCTGCTTTTCAATATTTATACTCAACAATTTCATACTGTACCATATGGTCTATTTAAAATCCTTTAATTTGCAGACGACTTTTGCTTCTATTTAACCACACCAGATGCAACACAGGGATTACTGGCCACAAAGCAACTCATTCTGACCATCGACACATTATTACGTAACTTGGGTTTGACATTCTCTCGTCCCAATTCCCAAATCATAATATTCAATTTACGCACTCAACATAGATATCCTAACACAATTACCCAGATAGCTAATATTCCAGTAGTTGAAATAGGTATTTATTTGGGAGTCAGGTTTGGAAGAAAATTAAATTGGATCGCGCACATCAAATATCTTGAAAATAAAGGAAGACAATGAAATAATATTCTACGCTGCCTTGCGACCACACGCTGGGGGTCTTATTTTACAAAAATTGTTTCCCGTCTCTTTTTGATTATGCTGCAGCAGCATATGGTAGTGCCAATTCTCGATACATCCAAAAACTTAGTCTAACAAAGACAGACTTTACGTATCTTTTTTGGAGTCATGAACTCCAGTCCAAACATTTGGAATTACCGAAGTCACTAACACTTGGGAAGGACATAAGACACGTTTCCATTCTCGCTTGTTACTCACTTGACACTTGTCTTCGGCACTAGCACTATATATCACACTTCCTTGTTGTGGTCTCTTTGTTGATCAACAGGGTTTTGTTTACAGTAGGGTGAATCCGTATAAGATCCACATGACAGCGGGTAGAGGATTATGGAGTAAGGTGGCTATGGAAATAGGAAATGTTGTTCCTGCTCGTACAAGACACTGATAAAGGCTAGTTCTGTGTCTTTCGCTTAACGGACATTGAAAGAATATATGATTAATCGTTTGTATGGCCTCACCGCAACCTCAGGAAGGAATAGAAGATACGTAAAAGTCACGATTTGGCCCTGTTGACGTAGCTTATAAACGACCTGAAGAATTAAGAATATGAAAACATTCATGCGAAAAGCCACATCCCCAGTTCGAGCCAATGTCTGTAGGACGCTTAAAGCGTCTGTGAGAATGTGTGTATGAGATATATGTATCCTGTTGTTGAACAAAGAACAGAGCTCGGAAGATAACATAACTCTCCGCAGAAAAAAATGACATGTCGGGTGGTAACCTATACCGATGAGCTTCTATTTGTCCTGGTACATAAAACGCGCATCCCACTTCATCGCCGCGCTTGGAGCCGTCAGTATAAATAAATGTTGCCTTAGGCCATTTTTCCCTATAATTATGATGTTGTCCTCTATCTTCGTAGTAAATATCCAATGGAGTGACTAAAGGAAATTGTAGCTGATAGATCAGTGGTTGGGTATACGTAAATGATTGATGATATGCATCCCGATCGATGTTATAACAGTGGAGAAAGTAATATGTGAGTAGATGGGATAATACTTGGGAGCTTTTTTCATCGATTTTCTGTCATTTTTAATTATGATTAATGGTTTTTAATTCCTTATCCTAGGGGTGACGCTATTGTTAATTAATCTAGCGCCACGTGTCGGGGGTGGAGGAGGAGATGAGTCATCGATGACTCATGCACACGTGTGAGTTTGAAATTAATGGTTTTCCATTAGTGCACAAAAGATACTATTATGTATTCCGTTTTTACCCTAACCTAACCCTATTGTTGTATTTTATATATGCGTTTCTGCCGGATATGAGTCATGGGTGCTTTATGCACACGTGGGAACTTGGAATTAATGGTTTTCCATTAATGTACAAAAGACACTATTATGGAGTTCGTTTTTTACTCTAACCTAACACTATTGTTGTACTTTATAAATGAGTTTCAGCCGGATATGAGTCACAGATGATTTATACTGACGTTGGAGTTTGGAATTAATGGTTTTTCCATTAATGTACAAAATACACTATTATGGAGTTCGTTTTCGGACTATTCTAACACTATTGTTGTACTTTATATATGTGTTTCATCCGGATATGAGTCACGGATGATTTATACAGTCGGGGTACTTGAAGTTAATGGTTTTTTCATTAATGTACAAGCCATTTGATGGCGTCAGGCAAGGTTTCCAGGCGTCGATGATGTCATGTGGCGACGGTGGTGGATTATATTAGCTATAATTAAGGATCTGGATTTACCCGAATTCAACTGGTGCCGACGCGTTCGATCGGAGGTAGAAGATATTATAACATATGTTCGCTTTAAAGGCGAAGATATTGAACGATGTAGCCTATATGAAAACGAAGTATTCGGGCAGAATGCATGTTATTAATAATAATTGCTCTTAAAAAAAAAGGGAACAATACAGCAAGAACCTGTTACGAGCTTGCATTCATCGACACCCCAAACCGCGAGCGATCATGGACACGTGAGGGGAGAAACGACTCTATTGTTATGTCCCCCATCGGTCTTTTTTCGGAGCTGTATGGTAGCCACGCAGGTGCCGCCAATATTTTTACACGCGGGTATTGATTTTCTTTGAGGTTCCAATTTTATTTGGCAGAAGTAATTTACGCGTTCTTTTTTCTTCCGCCTTTCGTAACATTGCAAAGATTATTTAACCTAAGGCGTAAGTAATTTGGCTGAACTAGGAACAATCAGTTCCAGTATCTACAGGTTAAAGTGGATGCGAACCACTATTTGCCCTTATTTCTAGCTTGCGAACCACGGACCCTAAGATTATTGACTTATAAACATCAGGATTTACGTAAAATTGACCAGATGTTTTACTGTTAGGGCCATTATTTCACATTTTTTGTGTATTTTTACTCAGAAAACGCTATTTGAACGATTCAAGCAAGAGTTCGCATGGCAATTTAGACACACAAACTGTGTTTCTTCAACTTTAGCTGAAGTTTAGGTTTATTTTTTACTCTAATATCACAATTTCATCTATTCAGGCAACATTTTTTTATTAAATTTTGGACTCACAAAGACATTTTTTCAACTTTTAACTTGCTATTTTAAAAGTTTATTTCCATTAAACTGTGTTTCTTCAACTTTAGCTGAAGTTTAGGTTTATTTTTTACTCTAATATCACAATTTCTTCTATTCAGGCAACATTTTTATTAAATTTTGGACTCACAAAGACATTTTTTCAACTTTTAACTTGCTATTTTAAAAGTTTATTTCCATTTTTTACTCTAATATCACAATTTCATCTATTCTGGCAGGAGTGTTTATTGCAGTTTAGGCTTGCAAAGATAATTTTTTCAACTTCTTTTATTAATTTTTCTATTTATTGCCTTTTGTATCTCATATTTTTAATTTTTTACTTTGAGTTTTGTTCTTTATTTTAAAAACTTATCTAATCACGAAGGAAGAAGTACTTTTAAGTAAAACAGTACACACAAACTTTATTATTACTATTATTATTATTATTGTTGTTGTTGTTTTTTGTTTTGATGTAGTTGTTGAATCTTGTTGTTGTTGTTAGAGTTTATTGACTTCCACTATGCTATTTTCGGTTTGCTTCGTAGGAAAGTTTGTTTATTTTAGAGTTTCCTCGGTATTTTCTTACTGTTAGGGTAGGTAAAGTTTCCTAAATATATGAGTAGGGTTCCATATATTCTTGTTCTTGCATGTTTTTCATATGATGTGATCACCACAACTCTCCAAGTGCCTTACTGCATGTTTCCATTTTATTGAGGCTTAGTGATTCCTAGAGCCACTTTATGCATGAGAGAAAGCTTGAAAATTTCGATCTCAGATAACCGTCAACCTTATGTCAGAATATTTTCGAGTATATTTTAGACTTATTATGGGCCACTAGAATGTCACGGCTTGCTTAATATTTAAGTATGTTGCGCAGTTATTGTATTTTTGCTTTTGCTTTCTAGATAAACTGTATGAAATGTTTAATATTTGTACTTTATTTTGCACTTATAAGAGGCCAAACTTTTACTGTAACTAAAATTATTATGTCTCTAAGCACTGAAACCCCTTTACCAAGAGTACTATAACTGAATGTTTATCAATATTGTTTCTTTCTGCCCTTAAATATAACAATTTAACAATATAATGACAAATCACAGGACAAGTCGATGTTAGGAGATGACTACGTGGCTTTTAAGTCCAGCTGCCAAACTTTTCTTACTATGCTATTTACCCTTATAGTCTTTCATTCGAGGTACGTTTCAAGTACTATTGACTTTTTTGAGTGTTTTATTAATACCAGGGGTTATTTGTATCTGTTATGCTGTATTATTCGAGGCTTCTATTTTTTATTCTACAATCACTATATGTCCCTGAGAACTAAATTCCATTGACTTAAAGCTTAGGCTCTACAGCATGTTGAATGTTGAATGGTTAAGCACTGGTCAATATGAATTTTACAGAGGCTAGTAGGAGGCATAGGAACACACGCCAGAGCCTTATTAGCGTGCAAGAACCACTTTCAGGGAGTACTACGAGGAAACGAAGTTGATTTTTTTTTTGAGTGCTTTACCAGTTACACAGCCAATATTTGCTATTTCAAGTAAGTACATGTACCAGAACATTTTACAGCCCAACACTAACTAGACTTCAATTTATACTTTATTAGGTGCTAAATGTAGCAAGAACACTGATTGTACATACTTTTGAGAATCCAACTATATTAGGATTTTTTCTATGTAAGTATACTTTTTATTGATTACTAACTTTAACAGACCAATCAGGAAGGCGACAAAATTCACTAAACTTAGTACTATAGTGTAGGTGATTGCATGAAAAGTAGAAATTATAACAACCACAAGATTTCGCTTTTTTTGCTTTTGTGACTAATCGTGACGCTGAGGATGAATGGATGGCCAAAAATCTTAAGGACTGGATGTATTTTACCACTACAGACGCCTATGTAGAAACACTAGAGTACTGTTAGCTTTCAAAATTGAGGTTATACTGTACTGTTTCTTAAATATTTTGTATTTGCAATGGTTAACAAGTTACACTTATATCCATTTCAGGACAAATATTGCTAAAACTCTCAAATTTACTGTGTACAAGTTGATATTTCTGCTATCAGAGGAATTAACAACCCTATTTTACAAACAAATGGTATTGTTTACACTTTATTTACTTCAATCTGTGACTAATATTTTACAGTAATTGAATCATTCAGCCCTAGTCAATAATTTACTGCATCAGAAAGTTTGTTATTAATCTAATAAGTATGCTATTCTGTGCTATTCTAACGCAAACGTTGTTTAATTCACTGGTTATAATGCAAACTTTTGCACAAATTCGAAATATTCACTACCAACAATATTAATAAACATTCAGTTATAGTACTCTTGGTAAAGGGGTTTCAGTGCTTAGAGACATAATAATTTTAGTTACAGTAAAAGTTTGGCCTCTTATAAGTGCAAAATAAAGTACAAATATTAAACATTTCATACAGTTTATCTAGAAAGCAAAAGCAAAAATACAATAACTGCGCAACATACTTAAAAATTAAGCAAGCCGTGATATTCTAGTGGCCCATAATAAGTCTAAAATATACTCGAAAATATTCTGACATAAGGTTGACGGTTATCTGAGATCGAAATTTTCAAGCTTTCTCTCATGCATAAAGTGGCTCTAGGAATCACTAAGCCTCAATAAAATGGAAACATGCAGTAAGGCACTTGGAGAGTTGTGGTGATCACATCATATGAAAAACATGCAAGAACAAGAATATATGGAACCCTACTCATATATTTAGGAAACTTTACCTACCCTAACAGTAAGAAAATACCGAGGAAACTCTAAAATAAACAAACTTTCCTACGAAGCAAACCGAAAATAGCATAGTGGAAGTCAATAAACCCTAACAACAACAACAAGATTCAACAACTACATCAAAACACAAAACAACAACAACAATAATAATAATAATAGTAATAATAAAGTTTGTGTGTACTGTTTTACTTAAAAGTACTTCTTCCTTCGTGATTAGATAAGTTTTTAAAATAAAGAACAAAACTCAAAGTAAAAAATTAAAAATATGAGATACAAAAGGCAATAAATAGAAAAATTAATAAAAGAAGTTGAAAAAATTATCTTTGCAAGCCTAAACTGCAATAAACACTCCTGCCAGAATAGATGAAATTGTGATATTAGAGTAAAAAATGGAAATAAACTTTTAAAATAGCAAGTTAAAAGTTGAAAAAATGTCTTTGTGAGTCCAAAATTTAATAAAAATGTTGCCTGAATAGAAGAAATTGTGATATTAGAGTAAAAAATAAACCTAAACTTCAGCTAAAGTTGAAGAAACACAGTTTAATGGAAATAAACTTTTAAAATAGCAAGTTAAAAGTTGAAAAAATGTCTTTGTGAGTCCAAAATTTAATAAAAAAATGTTGCCTGAATAGATGAAATTGTGATATTAGAGTAAAAAATAAACCTAAACTTCAGCTAAAGTTGAAGAAACACAGTTTGTGTGTCTAAATTGCCATGCGAACTCTTGCTTGAATCGTTCAAATAGCGTTTTCTGAGTAAAAATACACAAAAAATGTGAAATAATGGCCCTAACAGTAAAACATCTGGTCAATTTTACGTAAATCCTGATGTTTATAAGTCAATAATCAAAGGGTCCGTGGTTCGCAAGCTAGAAATAAGGGCAAATAGTGGTTCGCATCCACTTTAACCTGTAGATACTGGAACTGATTGTTCCTAGTTCAGCCAAATTACTTACGCCTTAGGTTAAATAATCTTTGCAATGTTACGAAAGGCGGAAGAAAAAAGAACGCGTAAATTACTTCTGCCAAATAAAATTGGAACCTCAAAGAAAATCAATACCCGCGTGTAAAAATATTGGCGGCACCTGCGTGGCTACCATACAGCTCCGAAAAAAGACCGATGGGGGACATAACAATAGAGTCGTTTCTCCCCTCACGTGTCCATGATCGCTCGCGGTTTGGGGTGTCGATGAATGCAAGCTCGTAACAGGTTCTTGCTGTATTGTTCCCTTTTTTTTTAAGAGCAATTATTATTAATAACATGCATTCTGCCCGAATACTTCGTTTTCATATAGGCTACATCGTTCAATATCTTCGCCTTTAAAGCGAACATATGTTATAATATCTTCTACCTCCGATCGAACGCGTCGGCACCAGTTGAATTCGGGTAAATCCAGATCCTTAATTATAGCTAATATAATCCACCACCGTCGCCACATGACATCATCGACGCCTGGAAACCTTGCCTGACGCCATCAAATGGCTTGTACATTAATGAAAAAACCATTAACTTCAAGTACCCCGACTGTATAAATCATCCGTGACTCATATCCGGATGAAACACATATATAAAGTACAACAATAGTGTTAGAATAGTACGAAAACGAACTCCATAATAGTGTATTTTGTACATTAATGGAAAAACCATTAATTCCAAACTCCAACGTCAGTATAAATCATCTGTGACTCATATCCGGCTGAAACTCATTTATAAAGTACAACAATAGTGTTAGGTTAGAGTAAAAAACGAACTCCATAATAGTGTCTTTTGTACATTAATGGAAAACCATTAATTCCAAGTTCCCACGTGTGCATAAAGCACCCATGACTCATATCCGGCAGAAACGCATATATAAAATACAACAATAGGGTTAGGTTAGGGTAAAAACGGAATACATAATAGTATCTTTTGTGCACTAATGGAAAACCATTAATTTCAAACTCACACGTGTGCATGAGTCATCGATGACTCATCTCCTCCTCCACCCCCGACACGTGGCGCTAGATTAATTAACAATAGCGTCACCCCTAGGATAAGGAATTAAAAACCATTAATCATAATTAAAAATGACAGAAAATCGATGAAAAAAGCTCCCAAGTATTATCCCATCTACTCACATATTACTTTCTCCACTGTTATAACATCGATCGGGATGCATATCATCAATCATTTACGTATACCCAACCACTGATCTATCAGCTACAATTTCCCTTAGTCACTCCATTGGATATTTACTACGAAGATAGAGGACAACATCATAAATATAGGGAAAAATGGCCTAAGGCAACATTTATTTATACTGACGCATGGACGTCCGCAGGATTTTTTCCAGGGAGGGGCAAGAAAGGTGTTTTTTTCCAGGGGGGGCAAACAAGGCACATTTTCCTCAATAATAGTGTTGTTTCCTCAAAAAACATTGCTTAAATTTGAATTTATCATATTCATGCAATAATTAACACATATTATTGTGGCTGTAATGAAATTATATGTGAAAAATATATAATTTTTGGTTGACTTTCATTTTCCAGGGGGGGGGCCGGGGCCCCCCTTGCCCCCCTTTCCGGACGCCCATGTACTGACGGCTCCAAGCGCGGCGATGAAGTGGGATGCGCGTTTTATGTACCAGGACAAATAGAAGCTCATCGGTATAGGTTTCCACCCGACATGTCAATTTTTTCTGCGGAGAGTTATGTTATCTTCCGAGCTCTGATCTTTGTTCAACAACAGGATACATATATCTCATACACACATTCTCACAGACGCTTTAAGCGTCCTACAGACATTGGCTCGAACTGGGGCTGTGGCTTTTCGCATGAATGTTTTCATCTTCTTAATTCTTCAGGTCGTTTATAAGCTACGTCAACAGGGCCAAATCGTGACTTTTAACATAGAGGAGTTAGGGAGTAGAGGATTACCCCACATTTAAACCTCGCTGCGCTTTGAAATTGCATTTCCATGGGTGGCCAGTAGATGGCGCGGCCGTCTTCTTTTGCTGTTTCCAGCACAAATTGGGGGGAGAGCTCTTTCGGTGACAGTCACGTGCGTTTCAAACGTCCTTATTGGTCAGATCTCTTGTATCCCATCAAGGCTGTTACCAATGGCAAGGGCTTCCTTTCTCGCTGGTTCCCTTCCAAGCACCGCTGTTAGGGGTGGGGTGAAGAGATGGGATGGGTGATGCGTTTCCGCCACCGCAAAGTTCTTCGGAATCTTTTACTCGAAAGTAAGGTTGCCTTTCCTATGCAATTAACAGATTCTTTGAGTGTTTATTTGAAGGCGAAATTGGGAATGTAAAATGTAGGCATTTTCAACTGGCGCCTGAATTTTCAAATTCAGTTCTCAAAAAACTTTTTTTTAAAAATATTTCAACTTCGCTTGTGGAAATTGTCATTACCACTTTTGAAATAACGAGTACAGTGTGTGGGCCTCCCCGATGGCTCAGTGGTAGCGTCGTCGCCTTGTAATCAAGGGGTTCCGGGTTCGATACTCGGTGGAGCTACAAGTGGTTGGGATCCCAGTTTAAACTGTAGGTCTAGTCCCGATTGGCCTGAGCAAAAAGAAAAAAATAATAGCTCATAACTGAAGTACAAACGGGGGGCGGCGAATTCCATGCACCGGCGCAACAATCATTTCTTGACTGCAACAATCTTTACTCGGCCTTGCCGCACAAGAAATGAAAATGAACTGAATAGCGTGAAATTCAAATAATTTTTGTTTCACTTTGCTCGAAATAAAATCGTTTCTTTAAGATAGGGTGACCATTCGTCTCGTTTTGACCGGGAGAGTCCCGTTTCATAGGCGTGTCCCAGTTGTCCCGTCGATATTATACAAGAAACACTATTTGTCCCGTTTTTTAAAAGTCTAGGAATTAGCTTGAAAACCAAGTCTAAATTTGAGAGATTCTTAAAAAGAATGACTTTCTGTGTCTTGGCGGAAATTCAAATGTCAAATCCCGCGTTTTGTGTTAGATATTAATATGTGATGCAACTTTTTCGGGGAGCTTTATTAACGGTTAGTAAAGAATAAAGTTGTTCTCAAGAAGATTGGTCCTTCTGCAAAATACTTCTGGCATAGTAGTCATACCGAGATTATAAAAATTAATAGCTCTTGACAACGAGAGATCATATTTTACATAGATATTGTTTATGATGTATCATTTATGTGATCCATACTATAATAAATAATAAAAAAGGTAAAGTGCTCCCCTGTGCTTTGCACCACGCCATGAAGGCGTATCTCGGCCGAAGCTTGGAGTGATGTGATCAGCACCACGCCCCTGGCCGCATTTACCTCCCAGAGTTTCCTCCAGGTATCCACTTTATACAACACTGGGCGAGCGCCGGAGCCGCATAAACAGGTGGAAAAAGTCCCGGTTCTCTCAGCCGGGGATCGAACCCGGGCCTCTCGCATGGTAGTCAGACGCCATACCGACTTTTTTATATATAAAATAAAGAAATTCCCCTATTCGGTAATTCTACAAAATACGTTTCTTATGTATAATTTTATGACTTAAATATCAGATATCGGTGGTATCCCCCGTCATTCACACACATTTTCTCAACATTCGTACATATCAGTTTTTCTCTATATTCTCGGTTTTCTAAATTTACGGACAACACAAACATCCAAGTCCTAGCCGGGATTCGAACCCGGGACCACTATGCTAACCACTCCTCCACGGAGGCCGACCACCGACTGAGCTACAGCGGTTACTATAAATAATAATAATAATACGTTAATGACAATAATTTTATAGCTAATTAGGCCTAACCAATTTTTCAGGAGGGAGTAAAGTGACCTTTGGGTCAAAATATTATGGTCACCCTACTTTAAGAGCAACATCAAATCGTACTTGACCATGTTTTTATGTTTAAATTTTTGCAGCTTTTAAAAATTAAGATATACTACTGATGAAATCCTACGAGCAATATTTGTATTTTCCTCAACCACTACAAATTTTTAATTCACCATGCTCCAAAAAACTTGTAAAATTATTGCTTTTTTATTTTGTTAATTTTTTTTTTTTGAAGAGTGACAATTGTCAATTCAATCTGTATGTGGAGTGAGTTGACGATATGTTCGGGGTCAGTTGACAATACTTGTAATTCTACCTTTGAAATGGTTTGGCATATTTTATTTCAAACAATATACTGCCTTAAAATTACAGATTACAAAAATGTGATTTAATGAACAGCATAATATGTAACATAAATGTTCCAAACCAAGGTGCGGAATCCCGGGGGGAAGGGGGAATTCCTCCCACCAACGATCTTGTCTTGAAATTCCCCCCTCCCCCCACAAAAATTCTTCCAAGGGGGGAAGAGTTTTTGTTTTAACAACAAATATAAACAATTAGTTTGAGATTCGAATATACATGACTGGAATAATATCGAGAACATACAAAAAGAACGGACAACAAAGAGCCTCACCTCTAAGGACACTAAACCCAGCAATCCCCAGAACACAGAAATTGGACCGACTTGTTACTTCTTCTCCATTTCTCATCGTCTTTCGTCAGCAACCACGAAGTACATAGATATATTAATAACACACGTAATAGCATTTATATGTGAATTTTATACATGAAACTATATCATCTTAATATATCTTATTTTTTATCCCTCCTCCCTTATGCACATCATTGTTCATCTATTTGCAATTATACATTTTGAATGAAAGACAGTCGATATAATATATTGTATATATTATAAAATAATTTGAGACATTTAATGACATTATATATATAAATATGGGTCGGGTCATCCATTCCATGTAAAATCAGGCAGGAGTTCACCCTCATAGTCACGATGTTGATGATATTTCGGACACAGCTTTGCTTTGCTCCAAAACCTGT
Source organism: Lepisma saccharinum (assembly GCF_977018435.1). Classification (NCBI taxonomy): domain Eukaryota; kingdom Metazoa; phylum Arthropoda; class Insecta; order Zygentoma; family Lepismatidae; genus Lepisma; species Lepisma saccharinum. The sequence goes on from NC_139230.1 coordinate 45,959,973, forward strand.
GAAAGGATTTTGCTGAAATATGATTATTACGAATTATATGAGGGTTGTTCAAAATGTCAGTTTTGAGCATCATGCTCTTTTCAATTAAGTATGTCTCGGGAACGAACGAAGATACAGAAGCGTTCTTGAGCTCGTTGTAAAGGGGAAACACGGTTGCATGTTATGAGATGATAAAATGTTGAAACTTTGTAAAATTTGAACACACTGTTCAAATGTTCAAATTTCAAGTTTGAACAGCTCAAAACATCCCCTCATCGATTTTTCTCATTTTTGAATATTTTTAACTACCATCCTTCCTCTTCATACTAATAAAGTTTTATCAAGGTTTTTTTTTATATAAGAGAGAAAAATGAATTTGAAATTTGTCCTGCATCAGCAATGAACTGAGCTATAATGAGACTTTTCATTTGTGTCGCGCTAGAGGATATACATACGTACTGTTCAGGGACAGATGATATTCCTCTTGATAATAGCCTTTATTTTGTGCTGTTATTGCTAATTTATACGTTACTGTTTTCATATTTTTAGCCGCGTTCATGGGGACGAGATGTGGGAGTGTTGTGAAAACTTGTGTGTTAGCCAAAAAAAAAAAAAAAATTAAGTTGAAAACGACGAATGTTGGGAATGATTCCGTAAAAGATGGATTTTGGTCAGTTGTTAGACCTCTACTAGAAGAAAAAATCTCAAAAGTTCACGTCCTTCTCCCCTGTGCTTCCCCTCAAGCATCGGATTCACAGACTCTTAGTTACTGGCTTATATCTAAGCAGTTATTTTTCTATTAAACTTTTGATCCTCATTAGATAGACTGAAGAAAAGGTAATGTTTCGTTGTTCAATAATGCGTAACGATCTGTAGGATTTTATGTTTTGGTAATGAACGATACCCCTATAAGATTGGATTCAAAGGAATTATTTTCCGGAGAGGGGCATCGTAACGATCTGTAGAATCTTTTAAATGTAACGTACAACGAACTCTAAAATCCCAGACATTTAGCCATCACTTTCCAAATCAGGAAATTGCTAGAACCATCTAAGGAATGAATGTCTTGTCAGACATTGCCGAGCTTCCTTGATCGCCATCCTTGCAAACAGGTGTAAACGATCGCAATCAAGGAAGAGTCTACAGATAACTGAGTCGGCATTACTTAGTAAATTCGATTGGAATAAATGTCTGGAAGGAGAGAGGTCAGTGGTCAGTTCTAAGTCAGTCAATCGAGGAGCGAGTACGAGGATTACGAAGAGAGATAAGAGGACGCCTTGGGAAGACCGTGTCGAGACGAGTCGCAAGTCAGACTCTTTGTATAGTCTCGAGCGTAACCTCTCATCGCATATCTTCAGTAGTGCAGAGACAAGTATACCCTTTCCAATAAGCCATGTTGATCCAGTCTTTGGGGGTTTAAAACTCAAGTGGTGTGTCTTGCCACACGTAGGGTTACCAGACGTCCGGTTTTTCCCGGACATGTCCTACATTTTAGCCTTATGTCCGGCGTCCGGGAGGAATTTGAAAAATATCATAAAAGTCCTACATTTTGAGCGTCACAAAATATTAATTAGGAAAATAGGTAACAGAAAGAAATCATGCTAGTTACAAGTCTATGGACTACGCTTCCAAACTCAATAGTGAAATTTATTTTGCTTCAGTCATTGATGTCCGTGTGCACGAACGAAGATCAAATTTTAAACTCGGATCGGGAAAGGATCACTGGAAAATTCCATTGCACGAAGACGGTTCAACACTTGTTTACCTTCTGATCGGCCATTCGCGACCGTTTTGGTGTGTGATCCTGGTTCACGATACTGACGCTTCGACTGCAGGCAGTTGTTTTTTTAATATAAAAAGAGCGGAAAGTGATATCGAAGGCGTGCAAACGCTAGAGATGTTGGATGTACAATGCTAATAATTCGAGAACTATGTAAACTAAAAACTGTTAAAATAATAATAATAATTTGTGGTTCTGTGGTGCAAAGTTGTAATATTTATAAATACTGTACTTTCTATCCCAGAACACAAAACATATATAAATGTCATATATTACGCGCAAGGTAAATTAGAACACAGCAATGTTTACGATATTGCTACATGGTGTTGGAAATATGATTGTATAAATTTACGAAAATACATGTTACTGGCTATTTACACGACACGACAATATAAATATATAAGAATTAAGAAATGAAAAATTCAAATAGTTACCACAGTACAGTAATAATAGAAATAATAATAATAATATATCTTTATTGCGGGCGAGGTTCAGCGTACACTGTTCTCTCAAAATAGAATGTATTTCGTAAGGCATTAAAGTCCCGTAGAAGAAGGTTCCATGCTTTCTCCTCCTTTTGTGTTGTGCCGTCAGTTCTTTTTTAATATCATTATTTCTTTACACTCCACTACATCCTTGTACATATTGACAAGGTTGATTAGTACATCTCTCAAATTCAGAGAAGTTTGCAGCCCGAATTATCTTCTTCTCCTACATGTTGATACTTTACCACATCACATTACTCTATGGAGTTCTTTGTTGTGATTTGTGTTAGCCAACCAATCAGGTATAGCCTTACAAATTAATCTCGGATCAGTTGAACGGAACCTCCTGACCGTCGTTTTTCGTTGGTGCAATGCAAATCCTTAAACCAAGTTCATTTATTGTGGATTAAAATTGATCTCGTTCATCTGAACTTCGAAATAATCGGAGTTGGTGAACGCGGCCATGAGTCATTGCCCCCCCCCAAAAAAAGTTTGTCCTGCTATTAAACAAACAGGAAAACGGAAGCACTTAATGAACAAAGTTTTGGGACCACTTTCTGATAACGTCACTGTTCAATGCCTGAGCAGAATTTCTTGCCTTAGGGTTTATACTGATGGAACAAGGTCTTGCCCATTCTGATTCAATATTCAATACAACTTGATTGTAAAGCAGGGGTATAGATAACAAAATTATTCATGGTGTCTGCCAGTCAAGAAAGTCATGGTAGTCAAGAAAAAGTAAATATATTAACAAGTAGGTCAAGAAGTCAATAAAAAGGCAATAAATTATTCTTGTGGTCAAGAAGTTTTGCTATCATAATGACTGATTGGTTGATTTAGTTTATTTTACTTCACTTTTATCTGTCCCTTTGGCTAATCGCGAAGATGAGGATGAATGGTGGTAAGATAAGATGGATGAAGAGACAGTCACAAACATATAGGGACAACCGACACAAGCCCCACATGAGTAGACGCCAAAGCCTCGCTTATCTGCCAAACACAGTTCAGGCTCTTTAGTAGGGTTTTTCATTAAATAAATATTTATTTTCTTAATTACTAATTTTCAACTTTACCTAAGTAGCGGTCGCATAAATAGACATTAAGAAAAACGGAAAAAGGTATAGAAAAGTCCAGATAAAGTCAAGAATTCTGGATGTGTTATTTTGGTAGACACCCTGGACACTACTCAAGATGAAACTTCTCGAACCATTTTCAATTACGGTAACTGCTGAATATTTGTTTGCCATTACAGATCATAATTCAAATGTTGAGAGAGTACTTTCATTACCATCAGCACAACAGACTCACGAGAGAAATTATTTTTCATGAAGTCTGTAAAATGTTTGTTTGGTACTGGTCCCTATAATTTCAAAGAGTTTGACTGTCCACTCTAACATAAATATAGTTTGGCTAAACCTGAAATTTTGATAAAGATTGTCTCCTCTGAGAAGTACCGCTTAAATCATGTAGTGAGAGGTGCATTGATTAGTATGATTGCAAGTTTTGAAATTTTGCATTTAAAAATTCATTAAGAATTATTTTTTTTAAAACTGAAAAGTGTCACTTTTCAACTACTTTCTAAAGTGTTCTATAGAAATATCTATTATTTATTGAGAATGTTTTGTGTCCTACCTACATTTTGGGACAGCATGTCCTACATTTCCCTTACAGCGATCTGCTAAGTGCTAACCCTAGCCACACGTATGTGTTTAGTCAGTACCACTTGCACCTTACCATCAGGTTTGCCAGCGAGTATGCCAATAGTTGGGGGTGATGAATGATGAATGAGCTACATTACCCGTAGTACGATCCCACGTGGTGATAGATGTGGGATATTCATTTATTTCAATTCGAAATAAATGAAAATTGGAAGGATAGGCAATGATACGAATGTAAGTGGTTTTCACGTTATGTAAGAAATCATCTTTTAAAATAAAGACAAGTCTTGTCTTCCCCTGTAAAATAGAGACAAGTCTTCCTGTACTTTTATAATTTTCTCGATTGTAACTATCAGATAAATTATGCGACAGAATATTATTTGGAATAAAAATTATAGCCTAATTTATAAGCGTTAAACTGATATAACTTTTAATGTATTTAATCAAAGAATCGCCATAAGACGTGTCTCCAAATAGAGGACTCGTACCCACAATCTTGATCACTGTCCAGCGGCTAAGTCCCTAATGATTGACGAATTGTTACACTTTTTGATAAAAGCAAGAGACTTGGTAGTATAATTGTTATGCCATTTAAGGAATTTTCAGTCGAGGAGCCAATCGCTATGTGCGTGCCTCCCATGTTCAAAATAGTCCACCGTATTAGATTTATTTTGGTTTGATATTTCTCGGGAACGGTGACGCCTATGAATGTCTGGTTTTCTCAGAAGTGCTCCAAATAGTATAAACTTTCACACTAAATCAATAAATCTATTTTTAAAAAATAAACGATTATTTTGTGAAATACTCATTTTTAAAGTATTTTGTGAGAATAACTGCATATTGAAAATTTTGTTGATGGTTATGTTCTTACATTTTCAGTCATATAAATTAGAGCTCATTCCAACATCTCGAATTGAGGTCTCAAGCAATAAAATTTTGTATAACTGTCATTTGTCCAGTAACTTTATAAATGTAAAAATAGTATTTTAAGAGGAAATCATGCCCCTTGCCCGAGCGCGACTGTCTCCCCCTCCCTTTCCTAGAAAGACGAGTTTTCCCCGTTTATTTGTAAAAGAAGTAATCAATTCCACTCCTCGGTAACTATTGTACTTACGACCTTCATATTTTTATGGGACACTTTTTAAAGGTTTATTTCATAATCTATTCACTCAAATTCTCTGTAGCAATAATGATTTCACACTTGATTTGAATTATATTGAGTTTGGTAACAGCGTACAATTGCCTCACTAAATGGTCGGCTTCTCACTTTCCGATTCCGAGGGTAAACAAAACAGGTTTCGAGAATCGACGGGACCGAGCGGGCAGTGGTTTCTAGTGTTTCGCCCGATGGGAGGGATTGAGAGAGAGGGGAGGGGGGGAGTGAACTGCCTCCTCCAGAATAAATAGCCTCGGCCTTTTACTATAGCCATGGGCAGGGGCAGCGTGACAAAATTCGCAGCAGCTTCTATTCTCCACTTGCTTGTGTCCATAGGAACACAGAGCAGATGGTAGGTTGGTTACTCTATCCCAGTGGTTCTCAACCTTTTAGAGACCTCGGCCTAGTATTTTTTTATTTTATAGGACGATGCCCAATCCCAACAAATTTATTCGTAAATACTTTTCATTTTTTTTATAGTTTATACTAACAATTGGAAAGTGTGGTATAATCATAAAGACTGACAAATATAAATTTAAATTAGTTACCAATCACTGGAGCAATGCAATATTATAGCATATAAGTTCCTCAAGCCATCATCATTAAATTAATTTCTGTTCATTATTATTGACAAACCCCTTTCTGATAAAAAATATATAATATTATTCCGTATAAAATTGATTGTTGTTTTATTAAATTGATTGATTTTAATTGTGTAATTAAAACTGCCGGCCCCCGTGGCGGAGTGCTTAGCACATCGCACTACGACGACAGGGGTCCTGGGCTCGAATTCCGGCCTGGGCATGGATGTTTGTGAGTGTCCATTTATCAATTTCATCATATCATTCCTCATCACCATCCTCGCAAATTAGACAAAAATGGCACAAAAAGCGAAGTAAAAGAAAGCAAATCAAATCAATAATTTTAATTAAAACTGTACTCACTATAGAAGTCAATTAAGCAGGAAGCCAGCAGAAGAATGACAGCTTATCGGCGAAACCCTGTCCTATCATATACACACAACAAATATGTACATGCGTAAAATATATAATTTAGTCAATAAACACTAGTTCAACACTAATACCAGGCTGTCCCAGAAGTCCTGCACCATCAGCACACTGAGCCCTAAGAGATGAAGTTTGCGAGGGTAGGTGGCGCCACCGGTGAAAGGCTGTTGGCAGGCATAGAGGACAGGTTCGTGGGATCAAGTGAAGGCACGCGCAGCATGTGTAGCGAGTGTTCCTTTGAAATTAAAGTGGGCACGATGAGTGAGGACCAAATTGCACTTCGTGCAGTGCTAGCTTTTTTTATGGAAAAAATGTCTAACAGCAAAAGCGGCAGCGGAGGAAATTTGTCGTGTGGAGAACGAAGAAGTGGTGAATCGATGGACAGCTTCCCGTTGGTTTAAAAAATTCGCTTCGGGTGAACTACGCCTCGCGGACAAGGCCCGCACGGGGTGACCTCCGATGGACATTAACGAGTCTCTGCAGGATGCTGTGCATGCTACACCACAATCCAGCACACGTGTTAGCCAGAGGGGTTGGGGCATCCAAATCGACAGTAAAACTTCGCTTGCATGACATGGATTACACCAATACACAGTCTCGACAAAGTCCACACGAGCTGACAGAGGTGCAGGCCCAGCGCAGAGTTGCAATTTGCCAGACATTGCTACAAAACCCGCATGATCTTCGTTTTTGGAGGAGAATTGTGACAGGAGACGAGAAGTATGTGTTTCTGAAAACCCCGATACACGTAAACAGTGGGTGAAAAGAAGGCAGGAGGCCATCGCCCATGTGAAACAGGACAGATTTGGGAAAAAGCTCATGCTGAGTGTGTGGTGGAATATTGACGGGATTGTCCATTATGAGTTTGTTCCAGAAGACCATGCTGTAACAGGTGAAATGTATTCTTAACAATTACGCCGAGCGTATGCCATTCTGGACGGGAAATACCCGGCATTAACGAGGAGGAAGAGGTTACTGCTGCAAAATGACAATGCTCCCAGTCACCGGTCTCGAAGAGTGACCAACACACTAGCTGAGCTTGACGGATTTGAGTTGTTACCTCATCCCGCCTATAGTCGGGAAGTTGCACCATCGGATTACGGTTTGTTTCGCTCTCTCTCATTTCCTGTGTGGTCGGCACTTCAGTTCATATGATGAGGTAAATTCTGCCTGTCGTGAGGTTTTCAATTCTAAACCTGCCACCTGGTATCGCCATCAGATTGAACTGTTGTCGCAGAGGTGGGTGAAGGTAACTGAACATGGAGGCCTGTACTTTGCTGAATAAAGTCTGTCTTTGTTTCTGATATTCTGTGATTCGTTTTCGTTCTAGTGTGGTGCAGGTCTTCTGGAACAGCCTGGTATTTTATTTTGAATCTGCAAACTCGCTGAAAAAATAGTTGGCTTATTTTATTACAACTGAGCTTCTTTTTTTGTAAGTTATTCTAGTGAAACTTTTGCTGCCGTTTTCTGTCCGTAAGTTTGTTAATTCAGGAATGAATTAAAGTGATATCCAAACGAAGACAGTCACAAAATTGCAGGTTTTTACCTTGGAACATTAAAACACTTCTATCTTCATTTAACTTCTTGGATTCCATTTTCTAATATTCCTGTGAAGAGCATGTTCCAATGTCACTTCGGGTTCGGGCCTATTATAATAATTAATGCACTGTTACAGAAATTGAATTACATGTTTAAGAGATGATAATTAACCTATCGTTAATGTCCAGGTTGAAGAGGTCCTCCATTTCTTCTCTTGGGATCTCGTCAAAGAAGGCGTCATTAGAAATATTATGCTTATGTCTGTGCTTATGTCAGAAATTAGTTTTTAGATTATATTTAGTTCAGTCTTCACAGAATTGCTTCCACATAAAAAACATCCACTGTGAAATGAGATTTGAAAAGCCTCAATTGCGTACACTTTGTACGAATCCATGTTCGAAAGACAAATTGAACGACATCCAGACAGCGCAAATTTGTAATTTATATTTTCAACAGATAGTTTATAATTTATATGATCAGCGATCAATATATGTCGTGGGATATACACTAATGAAATCTGTCAGAAAATCTTACTAATTCAAACATTAATAGAATTTTCAAGAAAACGTGTACATTACCCAGGGCGAAGTTCGAACCTGGAATCTTCGGCGGTGAGATTTTGAGTCGATAACTCAAATCATTTGGCCACTGAGGCTGTCCATTAAATGTAGAAAATATAGGTACGTGTATCAGTTTGTACTTAATCACTCCGGATAAATTCTAAGATGCAACCATAATGGAGGCTCTTCCTCCCAGTTTCATATTTTTATTCCTCCATCTCGTCTTTCTTAATCTAATGATATAAAGAGCAATATATATTTAAGTTTATTACACTTATATTCACCTCACCGTTAGATCAACTTTGATGGGAAAAAGTTTCAAGATAAAGAAAATTGAAAGAAAGCATACGAGGTCTTTATGGAAAACACAGTCTTATAATTCACATAAACTGACTGTATTTATTATTTTCGTTGCTTTTATAATTCTTAGCTTAATCGCGACTATGAGGATGATGAAGCGTATACAATACAATTTCTCTCTCCGTGTAAACAATAATTATAATTATAACCCATGGCGCAAAGGTCCAAGCAGGTCAAGATACTGCCGGCATCACTCCCACATGCCTCAGCAGACGGAGATCATGCAACAGTGGCGCAACTACAGGGGGCATTGCCCCCCACCCCAACCTTGGACGGAAATGAGTTCTGGGGGGGGGGACATTGACGGCCAAGTGCATCTGCAAGGGGCAATTACCGCCCACAACTTCAAATTTTATGTAAATAAAAATGCTTTTCGTAAAATTTTCTTCCTCGCTTCGCTTGCAGTACCTGCTTTTCTTAGTATTATCAAGTCCCGAAACATATCTGGGAATGGCGAAAGTCGGCCTTGGGCGCCGAACGATCTAAATGAAAAGAGATGAATTGTGGTTTTAAGTCCACTTTATGCACAGAAAGGCTAATAGGGACTGGACATACAGTTTAAAGTGGGATCCGAAGCACTGTCATGTGCCTCCGCCAGGTATCGAGCCCGGGACTCCATCAAAAGGTGACGACGTTACCACTACGCCATCGGGGAAGCTAAAAAGTTGTAAAAGAGAGAATGCGTTGGCGTCCCGTGAAATTATTTGCCCCCTATTAAATTAAAAAAAAAATGGATCTAAAAATATTCTTGCTCGCAGGTTGTTTTCTGTAATGCATTGTAAATTACCAGAGAGAGAGTAACACTTTTATTAATTGATTTTGTTTTAAATGTATGAGCAATTGTTGAGGAAAAGGAGCGTGTACAATTTATGTAATTTTTGCTGTTGGTTTATTGTGAGATGGATGAATTTATTGTGTAATGTATTTAAATAATATATTATATTGTATATAATATGCATTAAGCGGCTCTGCAAAGAAACTTTGAATACGTACACAATTTAGTGTTACATATGTGCGAAACATATATCGTGCATGAGTTATACATGTTAATGTAAAAGGGAATTATATTTGGAATGCATTTATCAAGCATTACTATCTTTCAAAAATAGTTTGAGTACTTGTTTTCCATTATTAATGTGAAATTGAACGTGTTGAAAAATAATTTATATCGTTTGATCGAAAACAAATACTTTAGCACCAACTTCTACCCCTTTTTGCATAATTTACGAGGGTAATAACGTATTTGATACTACTACTACTACCGCTACTACTACTACTACTACCAATAATAATAATAATAATAATGTTGGTCCCGGGTTCGAATCCCGGCTTGAGTGTCAATTCATCAATTTCATCATATCATTCATCCCCATCTTCGCAAATAAGTCAAAAGTGGCACAAGAAGCAAAGTAAAATAAAGAAAATCAATAATAATAACATTATTATTATTATTGGTACGTTTATTATGGTACTTGCCCCGCCCCCAGACAAAAATTTAAAAAATTCGTGGTTCCGCCTCTGTCATGCTACCAGTTACGGGATGACGTGTGATTAGCACGACGAACCCTCAGTTGTTGTTATAGGTTTCCACGACCTGATTACACTAATCATTCCTTGCTCCCCAATTTGCTCACGATGGTGAGTGGCCTCCGACCTCATACCCTGGCCAAAATTTTCGGGAGAAAAGTTGTTACTAAGTAGAAATATTTTCCAAGTATAATAAGTAAGAATTTGATATGGTTCTACTAGAAAGTTTGTATTACTAGGAAGCTAGCAAAAAGTCTATCACTGTTTTGCAATTTCAAGCCGAACGATACTGATTTTATATGACCAGGGGTCAACCTAGAATTTTACAGAAGTGTAAGGGTAAATTTAGAGCCGAAATAATCATAAATTTGACTTCAGTGAAAAACTTTTGGTGAGAGTTGAGAAATTTTGTAGTCGTTAGGGGTGCGTGGATAAATTTCTGTATAGGACGTCATTACTTTCACAGGTAAGGTAAAGCAAAGTTCACCGTGCCATAACACACATTTAGGGGATGTGAGGTAGGGCCCCACACATTCTCGGTCTCGGTCATGTGATCAGCACCACGATCCGGCCGCCTTTATCCCAAGGGTTGCCCCCAGATACACATTGATTAGAGGCTAGGTGAGCCTCAGAGCCGCTTTATGAGGGGACAAGGCCCACCTCCAGAATCGAAACTGTGTCTCCCACGTGGCAGTCAGACGCCCTACCGAGTAGACTACCGAAGCAGTATTCTTTATTTTTATTTCATTTTGTCTTTATTTTTTTTAATTTTTGGTGATCTGGTGTCCCTTGCTATCACTTCGCTTAAGAATGATTTAATACACAAGGATTCTCTGTTTATTTTTAATACACCAAATCGCCGACCTACATGACGCTGTGGTTAGCACTGTGCGCAACAATGCCAGGGATGCAAGGTTCGAAGCCAGGGCTTTGCATGGTTGTTCTTTGTGAGTGTCGGTTCATCAGAACATCAATCATCCTCATCTTCACGATTAGCTAAAAGTGGCAGAAAAGCAAATAAAATAAACCAATTCAATCAAACCACAAAATCGAAATTAAATATTTGTTTTTACCCGGACATGCAAACAATTTTCATTGTGAACTCAGCCGGCTCCCGTGGCGGAGTAGTTAGCACATTGCGCTCAAATGCCAGGGGTCTCGGGTTCCCGGCCTGGGCATGGATGTTTGTGAGTGTCCATTCATCAATTTCATCATATAATCACTCATCCCCGTCTTCGAAATTAGCCAAAAAGTGAACAAAATTTGAAGTAAAAATAAAGCTAATAAAAAATATTGTGAAATTTTATGTAAATGAAAATACTTTTCGTAAAATTTTCTTCCTCGCTTCGCTAGCAGTACCTGATTTTCTTAGTATTATTAAGTTCCGAACCGTAGCTGGGGGTGGCGAGAGTCGGCCTTGGGCGCTGAACGATCTAAATGAAAAGAGATGAATGGTGGTTTTTCCATTAATTCCGAAGAAGAGCACCCTGCCGAGATTTCTTCTTTGGAACCTTTGAATGTGGTATTCTGCGCCTTTTCTTTCTTCGATCTTCCATTTCTTGAAGGTTTACTCTTCCAACGAAGGTTTGGCACTTGTTACAAATAACACAAACTCCCGTTGCTTCGTAAAACACACTGAAAGGAGGTTCAAGCATTCCGTGGTCAAAAGCAGGCCGGCCATTAGCAGCACCCCTCCCTTCCTTCGCGGTCCTGCCGAAATGAGGGGGGGAAAACTCCAACCGCCGGGAAAGACCCCGTTCCGTGTAAAGGGTCGATTTTGACTTCGCCTGTTTATGGCATTTGGAATGAACATTGCCAAATTTAATGTAAATAAAACCAAATATCAAACCATTTGTGAGAATGAAAATTTGAATGAATAGATTATGAAATAAACCTTTGAAAAGTGTCCCATAAAAATTTGAAGGTCGTAAGTCCAATAGTTACGCAGAAGTGGAATTGATTACTTCTTTCAGAAGTAAATGGGAAAAACTCGGGAGACGAACGCGCTCGAGTGAGAGGCATCATTTCTTCTTAAGTATTCAGTTAATCTAAAATTTAAATTAAAACTTCTAACAAACATTGCCCAATATTACAATATATATAATACTATCGTTTGATTCGGGAATATTTTTAAGACTGCTAATTAGTAGTGGTGATCGGCACAAGAAGAGAAGTAAAATAAAGTAAATCAATAATAACAATAATAATAATAATGTTACAATAACATTATTAGCAACATTATTATTAACATTATTTTATTAACATTATTATTATTATTATTATTGGTACGATTATCCTGGTACTTGCCTCCCCCCCCAGACAAAAATTCGTGTTTGCGCCTCTGGTCCCAACCAAGACAAAGCCTACATCACGCAGGAAGTCACAGCACGGAGTTTGCGGGTTGTTTTTAAAGAAATCGTTTACGCACGACATCAAACTATGGTCAATGGATTCGTCTCTCCCCCAACCTTCCCTCGCTCAAGGACGACTGGTCCTCTATGCCTCGCAAGAAGGCATCCCTTCTGTCCCGCAGTCAAGTTACGTTGTGTTCTCTGCCCACTGCCTGAAGGTCCCCTTTTGCAGGGATATAAAACCTTTTTCGAGCAAGGCCTCATCCCCTTTTGCAAAGAGAATGAATGGGATTTTGTCAACCCTCGCGGTCTGAAAATTCTGTGACGTCATCGTCACATCGGCTCGAAGAACTTGCCTTCCTGTGATGTGTTCACGTGGAGTGAACATCAGTGTAGTGTACTGAGTGTACTCAGTACATACGCCCCCCCTTCTTCAAATCAACATGTTTTCGTTGCTGAAATGGCGACCCTCGGAAGAAGTTTCACCTACGTAGGTGACGTCACAGCAGGCCTGTAGCTATAGGGGGCAGAGGGGCAACTGCCCCCCCTGTAAAAAGTACAGAATACATATCTACCTGGAATTCTCACTAATCTTTACAATTTGATCCTGTATTACTCTAGCAACATAACAAAGACATTTATTGATTTTGTGATTTATGAAGGTGTGTGGGATTCCGTATAATGTCGCATCAGGATTTGGGGAATAAAATCTCTTCCAGATTCAAACTTCGGGAAATGATTTATCAATTTTCAGTATGTAGAACAGTTGTGATATTTTGAGTAGTCTTGTATTAAAAGTGCCTAATGTATTTGGATGTTTTTCTTGGATGTGTTGCTAAGAAGTTTGAACAGCATAATTTTTTGTTTCCCAAGTCTACCTTTTGGTAATAGCGATTCATGTGATAGAGAGAGGGAGTGACGTGAAATTGATGAAGAGACAATCACAAACAGTGCTGCAACCACAGGGGGTAGGGGCATTGTCCCCCCCCCCCCCAATCTTGAACGGAAGTCCAATCTGGGAGGGGGCAAACATTGAAGTAAAGAAACATGACTAGCAGAATCTAAGAATAGTAGAACAAAATGGTTACTCAAGTTGGAATTAGTTTTCAAGTGTTTCTTGCTATTTTCCTCCAGACGGCTAAGGGCACTTGCAGGGGACAAAGAGGGGCAATTGCTCCCTCGATTTCAATTTTTTTTACAAATAAAAGTACATTTCGTAAAATTTTCTTGCTCGCTTCGCTCGCAAGGTCGATATCTGATATTCTTATAGTCCCACGTTCAGAGCTATAGCTAGGGGGCGGCGGGAGTCAGCCCTGGGAGCCAAAACGATCTAAATATAAAAAAATGTTAAAGAGAATGCCATGTTCCCCGTGAAATTTGTTGCGCCCTATTAAATAAATATTGTTTTCAGTTTGCAAACATTTGATACTAAAGATTTTCCTGCTCGCTTCGATCCCAATATGATTATTTCTGTAATGCATTCTAAATTACCCGAGAGAGAGGTAAGGCCAGATATATATAAATACTTCAGACTGTTGCTGCTTAAATGCATGAACAATTCTTTTGAGGAAATGGAGCGTTCACATTTGAGAGACAATTTGGCGGATGAATTGACCATGTAATGTATTTAAATTATATATATATATATATATATATATATTAAAGAAACTTTGAATACGTACACAATTTAGCGTTAACATGTTGCATATGTGTTTTCTTATTTTATGTCGCTCTATGTTACATATGTTTAAAATATATGTTGTATACATGAAAGTTATACTTGTCATATGTACAAAATAATAATGTTCGTCATTATTCTGTCCTTGAAAAATACGGTTTGTGTGCTTGTTTTCCATTATTAGCTAATATGAAATTGAACGTGTTGGAAAAATATTTCAAATAATTTGTTCAAACACAAATGCTTTAGCACCGACTTCTATCCCCTTTTGCATGATTTACGACGATAATAACGTCTTGTAATGCTACTATTATTACTACCATTACCAGCACTATATTACTATTATTATTATTGGCACGTTTGTCCTGGTACTTGACCCCCTCTCCAGATAAAAAATTGTGGTTTCGCCTCTGCTTACAAAGAAGACTCATGCCCAGGCTCGAACCTGGAACCCCTGGCTTCGAAGTGTGTTATGTAACCATCCTACCATGTAGGTCGGCTAGTGAAAGATGTAGGACAGCTTACTGGCTCAAATATCAAACACGATGAAAATGTGATAGTGTTTCACAATTATTATTTCGGTTAGAAAGCGATAAAATTTGTAGTTCGATAGGGTTACACTAAGCATCTTATGGAGTGTAAATATCAATTTCAAATCTTATGAATCATTTCTCTATGCAAACGCATCAAATATGGTAAGCAACATAGGTGTGTGTTATGATATCCATTTTATAAAGGAAAAGTTAAGTTTTAACCCTGACTGTTTGCATGATATCGTTTCAATAGCATGTTATATATTGCTCTCAGAATTTTAATCGGCAGTAAAAATAAATGACATTTGCAACTACGAAGCTTACAATGGGATTGCATCCATTAAGGACAGAAGATGCCTATTTTGATTGCTTGTAACATCGAAAGATGAATTAGAGGCGCAAATAGTGACTGAGAAAAGTTGCTTGCCTTGATGTCCTGCACACACTGTGAAAGTTGTCAATGTTATCAGGCGGCACCTTATGAATATAGGTTCAAGAAAATGACAAGTAGAAAAAAGCTGCAGTGAAATAAATACGATTGAAAATCTCTCAAATTACATTCTATTTATTTTCTTATATTTATAATAATAAATTGTGTCTGTAGCAGAAGTTGTCTGTTAAACCTACCTCAGGCACAAACCTAATTTTTTGACAAATAATTATGTCAACTCTTCTGCTATGTAGTGGATTCTCCTAATTTTATTCATATATCTTAAGCCTTTGTGTGACTGGTAAAAATTAGTATCAGAATAAAAATCCCTGATATTTGGGGTTTGTACTCTTCTGCTCAAAAAGTGGTGACGATAAGCTGCTCAGAGACTTCGTGCCGCGGAAATGGGGTAAAGCGAAGGTGGCCCCTTATATCTTTCGGTTTCGTACCATAGTACGAAGGTATTTTTCAAAATGTAAAGAGGATACAGCATTTCCCTCGATAAAACTTGATAAAACATGAAATATTAATGATGACAGTGTAATCCAAGAAGTTGCTGATCAATCAAGGGATTCCTATTTGTTTGTAAGGTGTCAACACAATATTTTGCAAAATGGTTAACGTAGGCAAAGATTGTCTGAAGTGATGCAAGAGTCTTTCATTTGAAGCAAATAGAATCCATGGTGGAGTAAGGGACCCATTTTAATGTTTTAGCAAGTAGGCCTAAAAAAATGTAAATGTTTACACAATTCATCAAAGTGTAGATAATATGTAACCATTATTATTTAATTAATTCTATTTTTCTTGCCTAACACAACACAATGGTGTTCTTGGATTCTCGTTAGATTCCTTTGTGCGTAAAAATCTTGCATACTGGAAACTAGAGGAAAACATTATGAAGCACGACTTATAAACGTCTTCCTTAATCAGTTCTGCAGAGAAGCTCAAAGCTGTTGGTACATATTAATCGTCTATTAACATTATTGACCTGTAAATATAACGTAGATACAGTCCCGATTAGCCTATTTATGTTAAACTTTATCTTTGTATTCTTTGGTAGTCCGAAAATGTCATTATCGAAATATTGTTATTTGATGTTGCTCGAACTTTTTTTGTTCGTTGGAGTTTCAAGATATCATCCCTTTCCTGTTACTTATCACTTTTGGAGGAGGGGGAGGGGGCATCTTCCAATGCAACACAATATATTAAAAATTTGCCCCCTCTAGGATTGACTTCGCCCCCCTACTAAAAATTCTGGCTACAAGCCTGCGTCACAGAGAAACTGGCTCTGGCGTTATTGTAAACACGAGAGTTGGGGGAAGAAAATGCCTGTAGGACCTTCAAAAGCGGGCCAAACCTGAATCAGATCCGCGAGCAGTTTGGGCATCGGGGTAATGGTTGCGGTCGTAAACTTGGGAACATTACGACAGTGAGTGAGTCCTAACTCAAGGTTATCCCCCCCCCTTCCTCCTCGAAGCCAATGCGTCGCTATTTTTCCACAGAAGATTTGAATCTGAAACCTGCGAAGATTGACATAACAGCTACTGAAGGGAGCCACGAAAGCTCAATTGATCATGATACTTAGAGACAGTGGCGTAGTGGCCGCCCGGCAATGCAGGGTGTGGCGAGGTGTAGAACCAGCCCCTCAATATTCTTTCTCTCTCTCTGCTTCTGAAATTTTATATAGCTTAGAAATTCAACAGGAAGTGTCGCTTATGAAATAATTTAATTTACAAGACAGAAATCTGGTTTCCAGTAACATATGATACGACATCTTCGATAATAAGCAGGGGCGTTCTGGTTCGGCCAGAGGGGCCCGGCTAACTTAACATATGTGTCCCCTCCGAAATGCAGAATTAACTTCCTTGCTCGCAGGTGGACATCTATAGGAAAAATCCCATATCTCATAACTAGACCTCGGATTTTTAGATGCTAAAAATCCTGAAATACGTCCTAAAAATCTTCAGTTAGGCTCGAAAAATCCTAAAATAGGTTCGAAAAACCCTAAAATAGGTTCTAAAAATCCTGAAATAGGTACTAAAAATCTTAAGTTAGACTCGAAAAATCCTGAAGTAGGTTAAAAAAAACTTAAAATAGTTCAAAATTTCTGAATACTGCTGATTAGGTATAGTCACCGGCAATGAAAATGGGACACATATATCCTGAAATATACACTATCTTGCATAACGTTATGTGTGTTGCCTAACCCTACGGCGATGGCAGAACTCAACATTGGAAATTTGCTATTAAATTCCACTCATCGCCGTATAGTTTAGGCACCAATCTGTTTTCATGTTATCCACAGTAAAACTCCGCAATTTTGTCTGTGAGGATCATCTTATATTCTGAAAATCTTACACAAAAATATAGTGAGTGGTGCAAACTTCAATGCTGAAATGTTCGTTTGCAAGGCGTGAATGCCACAAAGCATGGAAGTGACGCGAAAGTGAGCAAGACCACACAAATCAGACCACTTTGTATTGCACAGGTAACAGTGGAACCTAAAATAGGTTCTAACAAGCAAAATAGGTTTTTAGGCACTAAAAAACTTTTGTTGCGTTTTTTAACGAAACGCTGACATAACTTATTATTTTTTGCATTAATCCAGTATAGAAAGATCCAGTTACTCAACCAGTCGTTGCTTTGTTGCTGCACAATATAAAGAATTAAATTTGATAAATCATGAACTTTTATCACTAATTTTAATTTTACGTGTGGTATTTGAATGTAACTTCACATCAAATATTTTCAAGATGGCTCTAAGCCTTTTTATATTCAAATAAGAGCTGAAAAAACTCTAAAATAGTTTACACCTGTTCCATGTTACTTCAAAGTGGTCCCAAAACTCAGTTTGATGTGGAGTCGAATTATCCCTTTGCCCTAAGGGTTCACAGCGTATGGGTTAAATGTTACCATTATTTGGGGGCATTTTGTGAAGTTCATTTTTCTT
Source organism: Lepisma saccharinum (assembly GCF_977018435.1). Lineage (NCBI taxonomy): Eukaryota > Metazoa > Arthropoda > Insecta > Zygentoma > Lepismatidae > Lepisma > Lepisma saccharinum. The sequence continues at coordinate 45,977,966 of NC_139230.1, forward strand.
CCATATTGAAATTCTGTGGACATTTCCTTCTTTCCAGTGTGTTTTTATTTTATGATCTACAGTGCTCGAAGTGGATACTCCTATAGCTGGTATGCTTGGTCGAGGAGGATTGGATTGATTTGGTGTTTTAAGTCCACTTTATGCACAGTAAGGCTAATCGGGACTGGACCTACAGTTTAAAGTGGGATCCGAACCACTTGTGCCTCCACCGGGTATCGAAACCGGGACCCCTTGATTACAAGGCGACGACGCTACTACTGCGCCATCGGGGAGGCCTCTTGGTCGAGGAGGGTCTTTGTGTAGATCAGCATGGAGACAATGAAGAAGTGGGGGATGCTTATGCAAATTATCCTAGCAGGAGGGGATGGTTAATGGAAATGTACATAACTGGGGGAAAAGCACCCCTCTGCACTCCTTCTCCACACCCACAACTCCAGCACTGATGATCTATTATTAATATAAAAAGGTCTTGTTTCATGAAATATATCGAAAAGAAATGCTATTGTTGAAATTATTATTAATAATGTCCACTATTATTAAAATTGAAATCCTTTTCGGAATTCAGTCTTTCCGATCGACTTTCATTGAGTGACGAATTTTCAGTGAATGAAGTCCCATCACCGCCCTATTACCCGTCTTTCAAGGCTGGAGTTCCGCCATATTTCCTTCTACTAGATTTCAATTGAACTTGTGATGCTGGGTTAACACTGGAAATCTAGAGGTCCAGTTCAACCCCCAAAACATAAATGAGCACATTGTTGAATACATTAGTTACTATTAGTATTAGAAGGCTAATGTGAGGGGATTACTTTATATCATACATTTTAGTCCGATGAGAAGGTCCGGAAAAATGCAAATAGATACCTCAAAAATTTTTAGATCCAATTTGTGCAATTGAAAACAATATTGATTTATTAGTGCGCAATTAATTTCCCTGGACGCCATGGCATTCTCTCCTTTACAACTTTTTTTTAGATCATTCGTGCCCAATAGCTGGCTCCCGCCGCCCCTCTGAACTTGATGAAAAAAAGAATAGCAGATAATGCGAGCGAAACAAGCAAGAAAATTTTACAAAATGAATTTTTATTTGCATAAAATTTGAAATCGAAGGGGTAATTGCTCGCATTAGCCCCTGTTCCCCCTGTAGTTGAGTCACTGTATAATGCAGACATACAGGGTGCTCGGAAATTCCCCTTACAAACTCCTAGGGCAAGTAGAGGGGACTGAGTAGACAATATTTGGAATAGGAACTCATGTCCGGAAACGTACCGTTTCCGTGCTACAACCATGACAATGTGTCGGATGTGCCTGTGTTGGTATGCAACCGGGTAGGCAGTATATGACGTCAGAAGATCACCTGATGACCTAAAGTGTAATCATTTATTACAACCATGTCAAATGAGGTGTTACGTAAGGTACAGAAGTGAATGACGTGTGACTCAGTCCATAATACAAACAAATTTATTTGGTAACAATGCCAAGGGAACAAAAAAGAAACTTACTATTCATTAATCAACACCTGTGTCGACAGTGGAACGCAACAATTTGTAGACGTCATTGTCTACATTGTCATGGTTGTAGCACAGAAACGGTACGTTTCCGGACGTGGGTTCCTATTCCAAATATTGTCTACTCAGTCCCCTCTACTAGCCCTAGGAGTTTGTAAGGGGAATTTCCGAGCACCCTGTATTTAAGCAATATATGTTTACTTTGGATACTTTAGGCTCACTGCCATTGTTAGTCAACCTTAATCTGCACAGTTGCTCGACTAACCTTGTGTTAATGCGAATACCACGCACCCTTCCCCCTTTCATCCAAACCGATTCTAAAGGCATAAGAGATAATGTTTTACTTCAACCCTATCACCGCGATCACCCACAGGTAGGTAGAAAACCTATACATAATAACCAAAACTAAAAATCAATAACAAGTCAATCAAACGATAGTTTAAAGTGGGATCCGAACCACTATGTGCCTCCACCAGGTATCGAACCCGGGACTCCTTGATTGCAAGGCGAAAACTTATTCACGGCGCAATCGAGAAGGCAGTTATAAATATCTGATACATAAAAAATATCAAATAAATTCCCTTATATGTATTAAATACTAATGTATTTTTACATGTTTAGTAATTTACTTTTATATTTAATAACATTATAAATATTAATCATATAGGCTCTTTCTTGTCAGTTGCTTGGTAGAAAATTTGAAAAGTTTCATGCACATACATAATATATATGTATAGTTTGTGTATGTCTGTGTAGACCACAATCTTCTTTCCCCCCCCCCAAAAAAAAATCAATCTTCAATGATTTCGCGCCCTGGTAGTGTATGTAGCTGCCTGGCAAAGTCCTCATTCCGTAAATTCACGAACTGCATGAACTCAGAAAAGACATATATTCCCCCCTCGTTTTGAGAAAACCTGTTTCACAACCCACCCCTGTCCTTTCTGTGGTGAAGGACACTCCAGTGGGACAATGAATCTCCCCCCCTATTTACTGCGAGCAGCAAAAGAAGACGGCCGCGCCATCTACTGGCCACCGATGGAAATGCAATTTCAAAGCGCAGCGAGGTTTAAATGTGGGGTAATCCTCTACTCCCTAACTCCTCTATGCTTTTAAGTACATCAAAGGCCACAGCGACCTCAATTTATATCAAGACCTTGCTGACGCGTTCACTAAACAAGCCAGAATGGAGGTACGTATTCTCCCACTGCGCTTGTCATACATGGACCTTCTACCACGAGTACGGAAAAAAAATACAAACAAGTTGGGATGAATGGTGCATTCAACTTCTTTTATACCATAGCACAACATATAAATGGGTTGCGCAGGTTGGCAACCACTAGCCTTGGTTCGGTTCTCTAAAACTGCCTCGTGCAGTCATTACACTCACAACAAGACTTTGCACAGGTCACGTGCGGAACAACAAACACCTTGCTCGACTTCACTTATCTTCTATCCCTTCCTGCGGTTGCGGTGAGGCCATACAAACGATTAATCATATATTCTTTCAATGTCCGTTAAGCGAAAGACACAGAACTACCCTTTATCAGTGTCTTGTACGAGCAGGAACAACATTTCCTATTTCCATAGCCACCTTACTCCATAATCCTCTACCCGCTGTCATGTGGATCTTATACGGATTCACCCTACTGTAAACAAAACCCTGTTGATCAACAAAGAGACCTCAACAAGGAAGTGTGATATATAGTGCTAGTGCCAAAGACAAGTGTCAAGTGAGTAACAAGCGAGAATGGAAACGTGTCTTATGTCCTTCCCAAGTGTTAGTGACTTCGGTAATTCCAAATGCTTAGAATATTTTGTTTTCACAGAAGAGGAATAATATCAACACTAATAGCAACTTTGGCCGGAGATTGCAAAGGCGATGTGGGCCAGAAAAAGGAAGAAGAAGAAGAAGAAGCATATTTGTAATCTGTGCGCCAGCGGGAGAGAGGGGGAATATTATCTGTGGTGTGGTGCGCATGATCTTGCTACATGGCGGCAGTATGATGTGACTGTATAACCTTATCTGCAGTTGTAATAGTGTTTAGTTCTATATTCTTTATTGTTTGTATTTTTTTAGGCATTATTGCAAAATGGATGCCAAACAGGGTATCGAGAATCTCTTTTCGGAAGACATTCCGATGTTAATTAAGGATTCAGAGCCCCCTCTGTGGAAACGGTGCCACTTGAGTGTCAACAAATCAGACTCTGTAAGTATAAAACGTGGACTTAACTTCATGTTTGTGTGCTTTAGAAGTTTGTGAAATAGTGCATGTGTCAGTGCCTTTGTAATGAACTGAAGCTTGGTGTCAAACACTTCGAGTTGACAGTGTTGCCAAGCTTACTGGTAAGAAGTTGGGGAATTTACAATATAGAGATATTCTCCAATTTTGTTAATATTTCGCATACTCACTAATTTAGGCTTCACAACCACGAATCTGAAATTAAAATTTGGTGGTCACGTATAAAAATTGGAAAATATGGGGGTCCATGATCTCGATCAACAATGTAGCATTGCTCATTACGTAAAAATTTACTGTCCTTCGGACACCTCTAATTTTTTCGTTTCCTCAATTTTTGACATTCGTACTTACGTATCTGCTTCGCGGAACATTCCTGAAGGTGTATCAACGTTGTTTTGATGAAATTTGAGCTATGTTTCCTAACCTAACAGAACTAACCTATCCACGCGCCAATGGTTCGTGGGGCTAGCTATTCTCAGTCGGAGAATTAATTTTCAATGAACAACATGAATTTCAGCTATGAAACATTCCCACATCACACAAAACACTTTCCTGATGTTCGACAATGCTACAGGAACTCATTACGGTAAGTAGTTTCTTCTGTAAAAAAAAATAAATGTGTCCGAAGGATAGTAAACTAGTACCGCTCATTATTTATCACAAGTTCTATCGATTCACAACGAAATATACATATTCCTGATATACTACAACCACAAATGTTAACTAGGTTTGCCTAACCCAACTGCAACTAACCTAAACTTTACTGTGAATGGTGCATGACCTATGCGTGCATGGTTCTACAACCCCAAATTTTAACTGTTTGCCTAACCTAACCTTCCTGTAAATGGTGCATGGGGCTATTCCCCAAATTTTAACTATGCTTGCCTAACCTAACCTAACCTTCCTGTAAATGGTGCGTGACATATGCATGCTTGATTCTACAACCCCAAATTTTAACTGTTTGCCTAACCTAACCTTCCTGTAAATGGTGCTTGGGGCTGTTCGCCAATGGTGCGTGACCTATGCATGCATGGTTCTACGATCCCAAATTGTAACTGTGTTTGCCTAACCCAACTGCAACTAACCTAACCCTCCTGTGAATGGTGCATGACCTATACATCCATGGTTCTACACCTTTGTATCATGTAACTTGTGGAGAGACATTTTAAATCAAAGGAACTGAATCACCATTTTCAAATTTACCTCTAATTAAAATCTGCATTCCAGATGCTGACAATTTCAAAGCATGCCTGTGTGGACACATGTAAATACCCTTCTTCGGCAGAACACCAAATTCCATCAATTTGTTAACCAAACCACGACCATCCTCTTCTACACTCCGCTTATATAACTGTAGCACATTAACAATCTTTTCATTTCTCTCACTTATATAACTGTAGCACATTAACAATCTTTACATTCCTCTCCACCATTCTTACACGACCAATGCTGTGAACCAAAGAGAATCGCCCTAGACAGCGGAACGGACTTTGATCGTCATTTCTTCACATCATCAAACATGGTTGCTATGTTTGTTTATGGGGAATCATCGCTGTAATTAACAACGTTATTTTAAAAGTTCTACAACTCAATGTGCAATTTAAACACGTTACCCCCAAATATTATGTGCATATACATAAGTACGATTGCATATTTAGTGAGTATAACAACTAGTAAACTAATTACAGAATATCTCTATATTGTAAATTCTTACCGTTATGGGAGATGAAAAGTGGGTACGGACTACTACTGTCACCAGGTGGTGAGAATGGCCGAAACTGCTGTAGACCGGAAGATACATGATCAGGTGTTGGGAAGCATTTACAGAAGTGATTTTATTGCTAATAGCCCTAAACCTGACCTGCCTAACCTAGCAACAAAATAATTTAAGAACTTAATACCCCTTTATATTTATGTCACGTGACACATTAGCAGCACCAGTCCATATCTGAACACCTTGTGGTATTTTTCCAACACCATGGCATTGCGCAGAAAAAAAAAATACTAGCATTATTTCCAATACAACTCCATAATACAAACCACAAATATGACATAACAACATGTGAAATTCCATTCATGGCCATTTGCCATTCTTCCAAAGCACTGCAAAACCAATTTGGTAACTATTCGATCCCCGCTGAACAGATTTCTTCATTTTTACACAAGAAACTACTTACGGAAATGAGTTTCTGTAGCATTTTCAAAGTTCGTGGATGTATGTTCTTCCATCATGGAATCTATTTGACCAGGAATTGATGTATTTTTGAAGAAAAATATCTTCCCGACGCATGATTGCTGTCACTTGTATTTGCTTTCTGTAAGGGAAGCGGATGTCTCATACATTCAATGGCGTAACCCCCTGTCAATGTTTCCAACCATGCCGTTTTATAGCAAGAAGATGAATAACTAAATATATATTCCAGATAGTATTACGACCACAAATTTTAACTATGTTTGCCTAACCTAACCTAACCTTACTCTGAATGGTTTTTGGGGCTATGCATGAATGGTTTGTGGGGCAGTTTTTTAACTATGTTTTCCTAACCTAACCTTAATCATGAATGGTTTGTGGGGCATTTTTTGTTAAGAAGTTTGGAAACACTGCATATCCACTGATGATCCACAACGCGACTCAAGCTATGCCCGCCATATTGTGTGTTACGGAAGCGAAGAAAGGAAGAACAATAATTACTGTTAATGTGAAAATTTGGATTTATTTTTGTGAAAAAAGAAAAATGCCACCTTAAAGAATCGTTCGAAATGCAGAATAGGTAAGTACAAATGTTAAAAAAGACTAAATAAACGAGTGAGAGGTGTTTGGTGGAGATCGCATAGGTACCACCAATTCATTGTACATAATTCCACAGACTTAGTTCATATGACAGGGAGATGGTGATAATGAAAATGACATAATAATTAAATAGTACCATAAAAAAAACATTCAGGTAAATTTCTTATCTTCCTCAAATTTACAGGAGAAATTACTTACTGAATGCAGTTTATTGATAATTGTGGAAGTTCGGGGAAGTGTTTTTTCGCATCGTTCACTGAATTTTGGCGGTAAATCATCTATTTTTCGATACAAACATGTGACCGATGCACGAAAGTTCTGGCACCCATTTACTTCCAGGTGGATGTAGCCTGTGTGCGATGACATAATCTGGGCCAGTTTTTCCAAACAGGCATTTAGGTAACTGGTCACACGTTTCAATACGTATGTTCATTTGAACGTGCAGAACATAATGGAAATGACGTGTGCAGGATGCGTGGTAAAAATGAAAGGTGTTGAAGATGTAGTAGATTTCGTAATACAGTATGGTATTGTGAAAGAAGAAAAGGAATGTCTGAAATGTGGTAGCACATGTAAGCTGCACATTTCATGTACAGGTACATGGAAATTTATTTGTACAAAGCAAGTGGCAGGACGTGCAAAAGAGTTCCGTGTGGTTTTAGGTGTTCTGCAAGATTAGGAACTTTCTTAGGACAAAGTACACAAATGTTGAGAAAATCGTATAAAATTGTGTACTGTGGCTTTTTCTGCCAAACCCAAGACTAGCTCTCATTAAATTTGAATTTGAAATTTGGGTAACAGTAGGATAAGCCGGAGACACTTTATACTCGGTTGTTTTCAAATAAAAATCATTGCTACTTACCTCATATGCAGTGCGGAAGATTTTTGAAGCTGGCGATAACTTTTTTTTCCATGAAAAACACGTTACTTTTAACGTTATGATTCTTTATTTGTCGTTCCTAATTCGGCGGCCAAAGCTTGACTCACGTTGTCTGTCGTCAGCTGATATGCAGTACTGTCAGATGATGTGCAGTGTTGCCAAACGTATGAACCTATAAATGTCGCACAGGCTATTCACAAAATGTTTCTCATCGACAATTTTTCCACAAAGAGCTATCGAAATTTGTTCCACAAACCATTCACGTAAAGTTAGGTTAGGTTCAGTTAGGTTACGAAAATTTAGAAAAATTAATTTCACCAAAAAAAAATATTCATTTTATTAATTTCACCAAAAAAAAACATTTTATTAATTTCACAGAAAAAATTAACTTTCACCACACTTCAATGTATTTTATTACTTTCACCAAAAAAAATCATTTTATTAATTTCACTGAAAAAAAAATTAACTTTCACAACACTTAAATGTATTGGATGCGACCGGCATGCTTAAAAAATTCATGGACTCTTCTCTCAAGTGGGAATTTTTTCTTGAAGAGGTACTCCGATAAGTAACCCGTGAAGTGATGTTTCTTGCGACCAAACATTGGGATGGAATGACGGACATTACGCCAGGCTCTTTCAATGTTTTGAGAATGAACTTCTACATTGGCGCCTCTCATTCTTTGCTGGTTTTGATTATGGATATGTCCACTTGCAGGTGTGTCGATGAACTCCACACTGTGGTTAACTCTGAGGTGCGTGTACCCTGCTCCCTGCAAGTTTATATATGCTTTCCAGCAATCTGAAATAATGGTTGTTCCAGGCAGAATGAATTGCTGTATTACTTGTAGCAGAGTTTGTTCGTTGCGGTTTTCTACAGGAACCATGAAGAAATGATCACTGTTCTCCCTTTCAATTCCTCCAAACACCCACTGACCCCCAACTGGACGTGCTCTTCTAGTCAAACATCTTTTGGTCTTTCCGAACTTTGCTTCGTCAACTTCTACAACCACTCCAGGACCTCCTATTGGTCTCGAATTGGCAATAACCCAGTCTTTGCACACTTGCCGGCAGTGGTTGGACCAATCCACAATTGTTATTGAACACATGTTCAGTTCGAATTTCATGTACTCTTGTCTTGGGTAGGGCAACAACAGCCAAATTTTACAAAATTTCACGATATTCTGAACAGTCAATTTACTTTGTCCTATAAATGTACCCTTCCTTGCAGAGATTTTGAATCCACATGGAAATCTTTTATGCTTTAATTTCCCACGCCCCTGCACTCTTTTCGAACATATGTACAGCCATTTCCCATCCCGAGCAATGTGCAACTTACACATACTTGAACATTTCGGACATTCCATTTCTTCTTTCAATATTCCATGTTCGATTAGAAAATCTCGAGGATCCTCAATATCCGGGAACATTTTCAACACGCAACCTTGACACGTCATCTTGTTAAACTTCCGCGTGGTTGCTACACTGTGAGGGGTTACATAACCAAACGCACGGAACATTTGATTCACGTAGTCAACGGTAATGGCGGCACGAGCTATCGCACAACGGAGATGCATGATTGACGAAAAATACCTTTTTTACGGGCAAAAAACGTAGCACGATCCTAAATAACAATACCTCCGGCTTCGTAAAGACCTCAAGAGCACAATTCCGTAAGTACTTTCTCGTCTTTTCTCCTGTAAATTTTAAGAAATCCGTCTCCGGCTTATCCTACCGTTACCGAAATTTGTAGTCAAACGCTTGTGGACTGGTCAAACCACTGTAGGCAATTCAAGACCAATCAGATAACATGGAGTTATTGTTGAAATTGATCAAGCTAAATTTGGCAAGACAAAGAAATGTGTTAATAGAAGAGGATGTCCAATTGAAGGACAATGGATCTCTGGAGGAATAGAAAGGGGTAACAGTAAATGCTTCTTCATGGTTCCTGTAGAAAACCGAAATGAAGAAACTTTGCTGAATGTAATACGCCAATTCATACTTCCCGGAACAACAATCATGTCAGATTGTTGAAGAGCAGGGCGCGAAATTTTTGGGCTGGCGACTAAAATTTTGTTGTTTCAAATGTGTGTCAAACAGCTTCAAGACTTCACCTCTTGAGAGAAATGGCAGAAGTTATAGAAGAAATTCTAAAACTGAGTGATATCCACGCTATTAGGTGGTTAGCCAGCAAAGAACGTGCAATAAGAGCTCTCTTGCAATCATGGAAAGCTGTTGTGACCCATCTTGAACAGGTGGCCCATAGAAGAGATAATGATAGCGCTAAAGCTAAGGATTTGCTGAAAAGTTTGAAGCAATTTAAATTTGTTAAGCTTCTGTACTTCCTTTTGGATTTCTACGGGCAATTGAACCCTTTAAGCGTGGCACTACAAAATAAGAATCTTTTGATTTCATCTCTGAAAATAAGAATTGAACACTGTATTTCAGTTTTGGCTGGCCTGGAATCTAATGTTGGACCAAGCGAATAAGATTTCTTGGACCATGTATCAGGGATGTGCAAGAGTTTCAGACTGTTAGAGGAAACTTAATTAACAATGCAAAGGTGTACATCACAGAAACATTGCCGTCTATGTCAACAGATACGATTGCATCTCTGCATGTTTTCGACACCTTGGGTTGGCCTCCCAAAGAAAATATTCTTCAGTTTGGGATAGAAAAAGTAAAGAAGCTCTACATATAATTGAACCCGAGCCTTTATAATGAGAAAATGGATGTTCTGTCAGCAGAGTGGACAGAATACAAACTTTTGTTTCCTTCTCCAGCTTTGAATCAGACGCTGGAGAAGATCCTCAGTGCGGGGTGTTCAGCAAGATTCCCCAATTTGCTCCAGATTTTGACATTTTGTGCTGTTCTACCGATGAGCACAGCCTCATGTGAGGGAGGTTTCAACTGTCACAACAGACTCAAGACTACTTACAGGAACTCTGAAGACTAAGACACTGGATGATTTGCTCAGAGTTTTCGTAAACGGACCCCTCCCCATCCTCCCTGTCAGAGTTTGACCCAACAGCTGCGATTAATAAGTGGTACTTCAGTGCAGAACAACAGTGCTACACAAACATTAATTCCTAACTTTTTAATAATTGCTCATATTTTTATTATTTATCAATATAAAATAGTGGCGACCAAAGATTTTAGTCCGGCGACTGACTTCAAACTTGAAATTTCATGCCCTGTTGAAAAGCATACATAAACTTACAGGGAGCAGGCTACAGACATCTAAGAGTTAACCATTGTGTGGAGTTTGTCGACACGCCAGCAAGCGGACGTGTTCATCAAGAAAACCTGCAAAGAATACAGGGCCATTATGTTCCAGTTCACTCTGAAAACATAGAACGAGTATGGCGTAATGTTCGTCAGTCCATGTCAACTTTTGGATGGAGCAAATACTTGTTCTCTGGCTATTTATCAGAGTATATCTTCAAGACCAACTTCGCACTGGACAATAGAGTGCACAAATTTTTTATGTGTGCAGGTGCTATGCATTATGTAACTTGAAAAGAGAATATATGATACCGTAACATGGATTAATTTTTTCTTTTTAATATGTAATACCAATTTTAACTATGTTAGCCTAACCTAATCAGGTTAGTGCTCTTTTTGCAATATTTATATAAATGTCTGCATATGTCCATAAAAATAAGCAGGCATTACAGGCTGCAAATGTCGGCATCTCCGTCAGCGCCGCCCGCCACGCTTCTCCCGATCTCTCGGCTGAAGATCGAAATGGATGCACGGTACTTTTGTTTCTGTATTTCTTTGATGATTGGGAGAAGTATAGTTGCTCAAATAAGGGAGGATTTTTAAGTGCAAGTACAGCCACGGGCTTTCGAGTAACAATCAAAAGTACACTCTCACTGTTACAGTACTTGCATACACTCTGATTTAAATACATCATGACATCAAAACTAAGCCAGGATGCTATTAAATGCCTGTTCGGGATAGTTAGGCAGTCGTCAAGCTGTAATGACCACCCTACACCAACAGAATTCCTCCACATTCTTCAGCGTCTTTCCTTTTATAATTTAGCCCTTCCCCCCCAAAATGGAAATTGTCCACCAGAAGTCATAAATTCCTTGCTAAGTGCAGATAATTTGGATCCAAATTTCATAAAAGAGCAGTTGGAGGAAAGGAAATAAGATGAGAAAGAATTGCACAGACTGGCACACACAGATATTGGAAATGATCATGAAAGTTATGTACAGATAAACAGTGATGCAAGGTTAATTTATTACATAGGAGGCTATGTTGCCAAAAATTTTAAAGACAAACAATAACAATGTCAACTCTGCATCGAAAACCTCATAACAACAAGAGAGAAAGTTGTATCTTCTTCATCCTGCCACACTAAGGAATTTGATAGAGGTGGTTTATGTTACCCCTCGGATCACCTCCTGCAGCTTGTAAGATACGTAGAACAAACCTTCACATCTTATTTGTCAACACACAGACTCCACAGTGGCATCATCAACGATATTATGTCTGTCTTCAAACGTCAACATGTAGGGTGTACCAATCATAGAGAAACTGTCACCGCAAAACTGGTCAAATTTTACTTTGTAATGAGACTTCGGTTCTATGTAAAAGCACTGAACAAATCAAACAATGCACAGGCAGATAAAATGAAATACTTAAAACTAAGACGTTGCAAATGAACTTCCGATGTTACCATTGTAGTATCTCGCATAATCAATTTCTTTCATTCAATGAGCAACAGTACCTACAAATTACTTCCAAAAAGAAATTTTAAGCGAAAAATGCAGGCTCGACCAGGACTCGAGCCTGGGTCTCTGGCATACCGTGCCATTGTTCTTGCCACTTAGCTACCGAGCCGGCCTGGCCTCGCTTGACTTTTTGCTATCGCTGTATTACCTGCGTGGATCCAGGTAATACAGCAATAGCAAAAAGTCAGGTGAGGCCAGGCTGGCTCGGTGGCTCAGTGCTAAGAGCAATGGCACGGTATGCCAGAGACCCGGGTTCGAGTCCTGGCCGAGCTTATACTTTTCACTGAAAATTTCTACGTAGTACATCTCCTGTGTGTGCCTAATGTACAATACTTCCAAAAAGTTTTAACAATTTTAATACACATCATTCCTTATAGTTTTTCTTATATGTATTGCTTCCATTCTAGAATTATTTCTCTTGTAGTCTACGGTTATAACAAGCATAAAATTAAATTACTTCAAAGAAATTATAAATAAAAAATAATGTGATCAAAATTTTTATCTGAAATAAAAATAAAACAGACTGCTTGTTTTTCACAGTTAAGTTGCTATATTTTAACAATGTAACGTTGACAACATCCATTGTATAAGGAATTTTCTTTTCTATTTTAAAAATTCTTAACCATTATTATAACTGTATCTTAACTAAAAATAAATGTCTGATGAAGGGAGCGTGTGTTCTCCTGAAACGTCACAACGAAAAACTGTGTTTTTATGCTTGTAATAACCGTAGACTCCAAGAGAAATAATCATTCCTTATTAATCTGAATGTAGGAGAGTATGAAAAATTATGGCAAGTTTTTTTAAAATGAACCCAAGACAAAGTACAATAACATGTCATGCCTTTAGTTAGCTTGCTTGCTGTATGTTTCATTCTGACAGATATTCTTAGTGTATAAGATAAAAAAAAATCACTATTTACTTCATGCTGGACAATATTGAGGAACTTAGTATTAACTGTACAACCACAAGAATAAAATGTTATGTTAAATGTATAATTTTGGAAGCAATCTCCCCATGTAAAAATTACTAACAACCAAGCTTTACATGTTAAATTACACAGGTTTTCAGTTAGGTGTGTAATGGCCTTATATATACTGTATGTTTTCAGTTAAGTGTTAATGACATTATGTACATGTTTTCAGTTAAGTGTGCAATGACATTATGCATGTATATATAAATATACACACACACAAGCTTACGCCAAGATATATATATATATATATATATATATATATATATATATATATATATATAAACATACCCATTTATATCACTCTGTGTATGCAAGAGAGAGTGTACTTTTCATGGTTACTTGAAAGCCCATAGCTGTACTTGCACTTAAAAATTCTCCCTTATTTGAGCAGCCATACTTCTCCTAAACTTGAAGGAAGTCCAGAAACGAAACAAGTTCACTCATAGAAAGGAAAGCCTCATTTCATCTCACTGTTTTATTTCATTGATGGGTATGGAACAGGGTTTATGTACCAAAGATATAAAATAGATAGTTGCACATATACTTCCACACTGAGATTCGATTTTGTTCTTGTACAGGGAAAGTCCTTTGAGAAAGTTGTTGCCAAATAATTGGAATGCTAAGCCTGTGTGCATCTTCTCATAGCAGTTTCAATTTGCATTAGATTTATGCGATGCATACTTCTAAAGTGCACCTGACCCTTTGGCCGAGTGGTTAGCACATCGCGCTGCGACGCCAAGGGTCCCGGGTTCGAATCCCAGTCGGGCTTGGTTGTTTGTGAATGACCATTCATCAATTTCATCATTTCATCACTCATCCCCATCTTCGCAAATTAGCCAAGAGGCACAAAACGCGAAGTAAAATAAACTAAATCAAATCAAATCAAATCAAAAACTTCTAAAGTGCAGAGCAATTAGTCATGTAACATTATCCCAGTCTAGTTGGCTGCACTTTTTGACACTCTGTGCAGTGCAGGTGTATACAGTGTCAGGTTGGTGTAAGGGTGGTGCAAGGATATGACGTTCAACCAACTAGACGGAAAGCGGTGCTAAAGTTCAGAATATTCAACAAGTGCCTGTCTGCTGCTTTAAACAGTCATTTATTTGACCATACACCAAACGTACACCAGTCCGGAAGGTAGTGCAGACACCAAATACACTACTTGACTCCAAATCAACGAACTAGGCGACTCGGTGTTGCACCGTGCAAACAAATAGACGCTTCGGTGCAAACAGAGTCAAAAAGTGCAGCCAACTAGATGGGGCTATTGTGTCTGTTTATCTTCATGTCCTGGGAAAACAGGATGAAATCTTGCAGAAAAAATATTAGGCACTGGAAATAACTATACATCTACAAGAGTGATTATGCGAACCTTTACTAAGAACATAGATGTAAAAGGTATTTTAAATATTATCCATATGATTTGCATCAGTGTGCAATATATGTCAATGGCATATTCTATCTCTGAATGGTTAATTTATGTACAGATTTTGAAGTTAATTACACATATTATTCTAGATGTTTACTGGGAAAATGAGGAAGGTAAAATATTTCAAAGTAATCGTTGTATGTTAAATGTGACATTCCAAATAGAACAGTAACAGTACTTATTTCATCTTGAGTGTCATGTCCTGGTGTCTTTTTATTTTGTGAAATTCCTGTTCTGCATGGTACTGTGTGATACGTGGATATGGTTGAAGATAATAATTTCTCCTCTAAAATGCATTTAATTACTCGAAAGTACTTGTAAATGTCTCTTATCATTTTCTAAGCAGTGACTTTGCTTCACTTGGACCTGGAAGGCACCATTAAACCAATAGGCTATATTATATAGTTGTATCCAAATCCTGATGCATGTGCAAGTTTTGCAATAATGTTTTCAGCATTATTAATATACAAAGAAAAGAAAAAACAAACAACATGATGACGTTATCAAACTGCAGAGTTAAAGAAGCAAGATATCAACTAAGTGCATATTATATTTTCTCACACCACCATGATGGAATTTGTGATAGCTTGTAAGAAATATTGAAAAGTTACATGCACAATGTCATTCATTATGTTGGCTCTGTGTATATATTTGTAAAATAACATGATTTGTTGAAAAAAAAGGCTTGTTTTAAATTCCCATATATATATTACAAAGTGCTTAAGTTTAAATATATACACTAAGGCCACAACTATTTTCACAATGTGATGTGAATAGCATATAATGCTATTTTCACCAGAAAAAGTAATAGCATAACCATAACATTGTATTTTATCATAATTTATTACATTCATTGGTAGTATTGGGGGCCCTCCAGATGGCATAGCAGTAATGTAAACAAGGGGTACCAGGTTCGATACCTGGTAGAGGCACATAGCGGTTTGGATCCCACTTTAAACTGTAGGTCCAGTCCAGATTAGCCTTTCTGTACATAAAGTGGACTTAAAATATCATTGGCAGTATTACTGGAGTTACTACTGAGACGTTAATTTAAAATTACAAATTTGTGTGACTGCTATTGTCACCAGTTGGTGAGAATAGCAGAAGTCTTGAAGACCGGATATTACATGATCAAGTGTTGGGAAGTATTTACAAAAATAATTTTAATGTTTTAATGCTAACAGCCCTTAACCTAATAAGAAAAGCATTTAGGGGAACGACTTAAGATGACTCGACCCCTCTCCTATTTTCTTCATATTTGGCATACTCACTAATTGAGGCCTCCTAATCATGATTCTGAAGTTAAAAGTTGTCGGGAACGTCTAGAAGTTGCAAAATAAGCTAAAATAAGGCATTAGTTTTCGTAATGGAAACAGTCTATTTTCGCGAAATTTTTTGATTCACAAGCAAATATATATATATTCCTGGTACTACCACGACACCAAATTTTAACTGTTTTCCTAACCTAACCACACGTCAATGGTTCACAATTATTTTGCAATTTTTAGACGTTTCCGGAAAATTTTAACGTCACATTCGTCATTAGCAGGCCTCAATTAGTAAGAATGCTATATATAAAGAAACTCTGAGAGAGGTCCGGTCATCTTAAGTCATACCAATTTAGGAATGTAATACCCCTCTATACTTATGTAATGCTACGTTACCAGCACTAATGTGCACAGAAAATGTACTTGTCGTCCATATGCACTCCATTTCAAGCTTGATAATAGCATGCATGAACAACTAAAGAATGCACACATACATGTAGTAGGCCAGATAGAAGATCATGTACATGCGCGGTTTAAAAATCTGGTGAAAATAGCTTGCAAGCTAGCTTCACCACCTCGTGAAAATAGTCATTCCGATTTAATAGATCAGCCAGCATAGCATGTAACTGATATCCATATAGTTTGCAGGAAACTAATATATTTATATAACTGTGTACTTCCTTGTAGGTGTATAACAATTTGGTTATAATCTTACCCAGTGTACTCACTGCAAGCAGCAATTAAATCTACAATATCTGGATAAGGCAACAATCTGGACAATATTATCAAGACAACCTTTGCATCTTTAAAGTACAATCATTCATTCCTATCAGGGATCAAGACCAGAACCCTTCATTACAAAAAAAATATTATACAGTCCACTTTCATGATGAAAATATTGTTGGTTTTCATGGCTTATTTATTTTTAATTTTTGGGGGGATTCAAAAAGTGCAATATAAAATTCAGAACAATAACAACAATAAGAACATAGTTATACAAATAGTTTGCTTCTGCAAACTGTAATTGACTTCATTATATATCCGAGAACATAGTTTTAGAAATTTGTGCTATTATTATATGATCATACGATGTTAAACCGGCCAGCAATTGCACTGCCTGTAAATCGTTCATAAATGCTTTCCCTTAAAAAAATAAACAAATAATCCAATGAAATAAATAAAAAATGAATAAATACAATGGTGGACTTATGTTAATTTGCGGTTTATTTTCATCAAGTACAAGGTAGATATTTTACAGCCAAGTCACAAGTAAAAATGCAATGTTCTACTTACCAATCGACACGAATGTAAAGTAATTTGTTGATAGAGATGATAAGGTACATCCTAATCGGCTATTTGAACTCCATGGAATATGAAATCAAATTCTTTCGAATATCTGCATTTCGGGAAAATGACTTCATAATATGTTTGCGACGAAACATTTTTTCTCCTTCATGACACTATTTCAATTTTATTAGTATACAAAAATAAACTTGTGTACACAATCCAACGTTTGACGTCCAACCTCACATGTGATATGTTGATGCTCGTGTTGCGTTGCACATAAAACATATTTACGTTACTTTTCTGTGTAAATTAATGCCTTTTCGTTACTGCAAATCACTCCACAAATATAACTGTTTCCATCAAGTCACTTACCGCCGTTCTAGACAAACAAATCTACACAATATATTCCAAAAACTAACTAAGCCGCATTACTTTCATAACAGAATTAGCACCTGGTTTGATCGCACTGCCATCTACTTGTTATCATCTCGGAGAACCAGTTTCCTGGGTTGTTTTCCACACTATGTTATTCAAGGTGCTGAAGTTCAGAGATACAGGTTTTAATATATGCTTCAGTGACCGTTATTTGATATTGTTTTCATTATGCTGTTTTTAAATTGTATTTATGGCATATAGAACAAATCAATATTTTTGTTATACTTTTCTAAGGCATTGTAGAGAACACTCATTCTCCAGATAGGGGATTTCTTGACAATGTTTGTTTGTGCTCTATTCACAAAAAAGGTTTGATGATTGTGTCTCTTGGTGTTTGGGTGTATCGAAAGTCTCTGCCCATTCTAATAATGAACCCAATAAATTTGTAAGCGTTGCTTATTACTTTGTTACCAGGTGTGCCGGTTAATAATTCTTAATTGATCCGAAAGAAAACAAGTGTATCTGGGGAGAAAGGTAACAAATGCTTTATTCAAAGTATGCACCATCGCTAGCTATACATTGTGCATCTATCCGTCAAATTGTGGGTTCCCTTCCAGAAAAATCGTTCACATTTTGAGGTGATCCAGTCAGCAAGCCATTGTTCGACATCTTCATAATTGTTGAAGTGTTGCTGGAAAAGTGAGTGAGACATCAATGAAAACAAGTGGTAGTCCGAAGGTTCTAAGTCTGGTGAGTATTGCGGGTGGGGCAAGAATTCCCAGCCAAGTGCAGAAATGGTGTCTCTTATGCCTGATGAGGCATTGTCGTGCTGCAAAATCACTTTTCCATGTCTTGTTGCACAATCTGGGTGCTTTTCGATCAATGCATGGTTCAAATTGATGAGTTGTTGATGGTAGCGAACAGCATTCACTGTTTCACCTGGTTTCAGAAGCTCATGGTACACCACAGCCTCCTGATCCCACCAAATGCACAGCATTGTCTTCCTTCGAAAGCGATTCGGTTTTGTGGTCTATATTGAAGGTTGTCCTAGGTCAACCCATTACTTTTGCATTTTGGATTCTCGAAGTAGATCCAGCCCGACCCTGTGGCCGAGTGGTTACCACATCGCGCTGCGATGCCAAGGGTCCTCGGTTTGAATCCCGGTCGGGCTTGGTTGTTTGTGAATGTCCATTCATCAATTTCATCATTTCATCACTCATCCCCATCTTCGCAAGTTAGCCAAGAGGCACAAAATGCAAAGTAAAATAAACTAAATCAAATAAAAGAAAAAAAATCGAAGTAGATCCATTTTTCATCCCCAGTCACCCTCCGTTGGAAGAAAGACTTTCTTTCATGCTGAGAAAGCAACACTTCACACACCGTTTTTCGCTTTTTCATTTGTCCGTCGTTCAGATGATGTGGGACCCATTTTCCTGCCTTCTGGATCTTTCCCATGGCATGAAGATTATCAGATATGGTGTGGCGACCAACATTTAACTTCTCTGGCAGTTGTTGTTGCATTTGCGTATCATCTTTGTCCAACAGTGCTTGCAATTCGGCATGTTGGAATTTTTTCGGCTGGCCCGGGCGATCTTTATCTTTCAAGTCGAAATCACCACTTTTGAATCATCGAAATCCAACGCACACATGTGTCTTGCGTTAGGACATTGTTAATGTACATTTCCACAAGGATACGATGGCTTTCACTCGCATTTTTCTTTTGATTGAACAAGAGAAGCAGGACATGCCACACATGCTCCTTATTTGGTTTGAAGGTCAACATGTTTCCCACACAAACCCAATATCACGATCACTTGCACTCGGTTGCACATCCACGGCTTTTTGACAGGTACTGTCTTGGCAACACACTAACGTAACACTTGAGACTGTGCACCAACCCTTGCTTCCAGTGCCATCCAGCAACGAAATTAAGACTTATTAACCGGCACACCTGGTAATATGGTTAGCTTAGAGTCAAAATATATTCCTAGGTCCTTTGCCGTTTAATTTTTTTAGATTGGTATGATTAAGTTTATATTGAAAATTTAACACTGTTCTTTGTTTAGAATAAGTAACGGAATAGCATTTTGCTGCATTCAGAGAAAGACCGTTGCACAAGCACCACACACTCAACCTATTTATATCTTGTTGTAGACAAACAGAGTCTTCAATATTTTTTATTATTTGAAAGAATTTCGGGTCTGCAAATAACAGTTTCCTAGAATTAATCAAATGTTCTGGTAAGTCATTGATTAATAGAAGAAAGAGAAGAGGTCCTATGTTAGACCCTTGAGGTACTCCAGAACGTACTAGAAATTTGCTGGATGTGTGGCCTTTATACGAAACTGCAACATGTTGGATATTTGGAATACTTCTTTTTTTTTTTAAGAAAAGAATACCACTTAAATTTGTAGTGCCCATGCAAAATGAGATGTCACTAAGTGAAAATATATAATATGCATGAAATATATTCTGTGGTTTAGACATTTTCCCTAATAAATGTGAATATGCATGAACATTCTGAAACTAGTCTCGATTTGTCTCAGTATGAAGCTTTACGGATTTCACCAAATTTGATGTCATTTTTGGTTCACCAGCCTGATGCAAGCTGGTGGATCCTGGAAAGCACGGATTGTGTTTGAGGCAAATGGAAACCAAGAATGCTCTCTGCAAGTAGCTGGTTGTACATAAGCCACTATTACTTTGTGATGATTACTTTCTCCAAGATTCAAACTGAACAATTGATTCCAGTATTCTAAAACACTTCCTACTACAACTGTACTCCGTGGTCTAGAGTTTAGCACTAGAGTTCTTTCTTCGAAGGCCAAGGATCACCAGGTGCAGTTTCATTACTATATATACATATAAACTCACGTATGCTTGGATTTTGCTCCCCAGTTACAACAAAATTCCATGTTCTCTAGGGATAACATATTGAGAATTTCTCTTCAGCCCAATGAACACAACTCGGCTCACAACAAAGATGAAGAGCCTACACAAACTTTGTAGACTAGTTGAAATTCTTTCTTAACATGATAGTATGGCCATCAAAATATCCATTAACTACCCTGTAAATAATTATTTTTAAGTACTTAAAATAGAAGAGGTGCAGTGGTCTAGTTGGTAGGCATTTGACTGCCATGCAGGAGATTTGGGTTAGATTTCCAAAGTGGGTGATCTAAAGTTGGAATTTTACCCACCTTGTCCCTGCATAAAGTGACTCTGGGAATCACCCTGCCTCAAATCAATGGGTACTTAAGGGTAAAGGCAGCTGGAGCATGGTGCTGATCGTATCACCTCCAAAATACCGACACATTCCCTAATTGTGCATTTATGGTACGGTGCTTGGGAACCTTACCTTACTTAAAATAGAACTTGTATGCAAGTCATGTACTTGCCTTAATATGTTTCTTGAGGTTTGCCATTTTTGATATGTTGACATGTGAACTTTTGTTTCCCAACACATGACTTGCATAGAGATTCTAATAATAATTTTTTCGTTGTGTACCTTTTGATTTAAAAAAAAAATTGTTCATGTGCTGGCCATGATATTTTTCACATGTTGATTCCACTTGTGCGTGTTTTTGTTTGTAAAGTTCTACAAGATCCAAGGACTTGTTTCTTACTGGACTACCACCGTCCTAACAAATGCAACAATCTTCCCAAAGAAGTAAAGTGTTGTGTGCAATTAGAAATGATGAATTGCAATATGATTGTTCTAAATTTGGCATTCACCAGAGCCTAGATTTCTTGCTTTAGGTGATTTCACCTTCCAAACAGATCATAATTATTGCAGAAGTATATTTCACTTTCTTTAATCACTAGAGATAGTGTTACTAATAGAATATGTTTAAAATGTTAAATAAGTTGTCCTTACATTTACCTAGCCTTCATTTTTTTAAAATTCTGGACCATTTCTGGGTCTTACAAAATAAACGAGAAAGTTATGCACAGTCATGTTTGTGTGTAATGGGTTTTGTTTAACCCTAGGACACTAGTGTACTTAAATTTTTACGTGTGGTGTGCCCTTAATTACCTTCCCTAACTCCCACCAATCACCTACACACCCCTCCACGTAGCAGTGCCTTGAGTAGTCTGTCAAACATAAGGCAGCACAGTGGTAAGGAGGGTGCAAGCACTGATCATCTTGATTTTTTTTATGTTGTGCACTGTACGTCAATTTTACGTAGCTCTAGTAAAACTAGAAGAATCTCTCATGTAATTTTGACATTTGAAAATTCTATTTTGATAGTTAGATTTTGAAAAAAAGAAAAGTTTTGAAGCATGCACTATTTCTTGTAAGACTTTGAAATTACATTTGTTCCTTATTTACAGTGTTATAAATATTATTATTGTTTGTTTTAACTTTCTGCCTTCATTCTTAATGTACGTACAGGCTTGTCAATCAAGACCTTCTTTCAAAATATTCTATTTTTAATAAAACCATGTCTATACATTTTAAATTGAAGAATAAAACCCCAATATAGAGAAAATAAACAAAATTATGTTAAAAGAGAATCGTCATTTTGTTTTCATGATGTAGAGGTTCTGTTGAAAATCAATTTCTTCATGTATGTAAAACTTACATAGCGCTAGTTACAATGTAAAATGGGAACACACTAGTGTTCTAGGGTTTATTCAATATAAGATGGTTTGTGTTACAGTTGCTTAATTTTTCTTTTCAGTTGGAGCTGATTCTCACTATTCCAGATGATGATGGCAAAGAGTGGTGGTTTTGCACTACTGTTACTGAGGAATCATATGGACTCTTAAAATGTGCTCAGAATCTTACCTTGAACTTTGGTGATTTGTGCAAGAAGTTAGTGCAGTTTCTGTGTACATCTAAAGATGTTGTTGGTGATACAACGTAAGTACTTTCGATACATAAGATATAAGTGCAGGGTGGCGACAGACATGGAAAACCTGGAAAACCGGGAAAAGTCAGGGAATTTGAGGTGTCAAAAAAAGTCAGGGAAATGTCAGGGAATTTCATCTTCATTGACTTCGAACACACTTTTGACGAAAATTGTTATAACTTGGGCACTATGGGAGCAATCTACTTTGGATAAGTTTTGTTTTGCAGCTAAAACATCAGCGCATGCAATCGTGTACAATTTAGAACACCGGACCGAGGAAAGTGGGCTTGGGGGTGCACGTCCCTCGAATTTCAATGGAAAAAACAAAAATCTGGAGTTCGCTCCCTCTTCTCCCGCTATTTTGGGGAGAAGGCGCGAACTTTAGTATTCTTTTCAAAGAATGGACATTTCTCAAAAGAATGAAACATGTGTTATGATCTTGGGTGCCATACAAGTTGAAAAATAAGCCAAAATGTGTTGTTTTTTTTTACGAAAAATAGGTAATTTGCATTTTTGGAGGAAAATTGTTATAGTCGGGCACTAAGGAAGCAATCTTCTTCGGATATGTTTTGTTTTGCAGCTAAAACATCATAGCATGCAACTGTGTACAATTCAAAACACTGAACCGAGGAAGGGGGATTTGGGGGCGTGTCCACCGAATTTCAGTAAAAAGAACATAAAAATCTGGAGTTTACCTCCTCTTCTCCCGCTATTGTGGGGAGAAGGTGCAAACCTTAGTACTCTCTTCAAAGAATGGATGTTTGCAAAGAGATTGAAACATGTTTCATGTTCCTGGGTGGCATACAGGTTGAATAATGAGCCGAAATGTGAAACTCTGTTCGGAAATGTGGCATGGATATGTTGCGGAGAGGGGGGGAGTTTGGTCATCAATATGAATTTCCCAGGCTTTCTTCAGACCTGTGTCAGAGTTTCCACCCAAACATAAGAGTATGAAGGTCCAGAAAGCACATTCATTTCGTAATCAGCACCATGATACCATATGGTATCATCGGGCCAGTACGACCTTACTCTGATGATACCATATGGTTGGTATCATCGGAGGAGTAAAGGTTAAGCCTCTAAATATTACGTGGAAAATGCATTGAATTATCATTTTTTCTTGTCCGTATGGGAGTAGTAAGGGGGCTTGTCAACAGATGGAGGGGATAAGATCGGGTGGCGCCCTCTGATAGTTGTTGGACGTCGTAGTAAGGCATTTTGTTGGGCAAACTGAAGGAACATGGAAACAAATAGGTTCCATTGATACATACGATTTTTGTCGAATATCGCCACCCGACAAAGTATCTCACTACAACATGCGACAGAAATTGCTTGGACTGCAACATCGAACAAAAATTGCATGCATAAACAAGAATAGCTTTAGACTGCAAATATGCTGCTGGAATTTTATTACTCTTCTGGCTCACTTCACCTTATTGAATGTAGCAGTGCTTACAAAGACTTTCTTTTATCATCCTGACATATTACTGGTTTCGCACAAGTTAACATACGTTTACAATGACATTGCAATATTCTTAGATATCAAGAAGAATTTATTTTATTTATTTATTTATTTATGCTAGTATTATCCTGCTGAAAAACAGCTGGCTGGCCTTAGTACAGCAGTACATATACATGTAAAAACAAAAAAGTCATAAATTTATAATATAAGATTGAATGATAAAGTTGTGACTGTATAAAAGAAATACTAAATACAATAAGAGGTACAATAAAATATTAATGATATATACATTAAAGTATACATGATAAGTCAATAAACTAGGCCTGATGAATGATTAAAATACAATTGATCTTTAGGCTCGTTGGAACTCATTATAACTACTGACTATGGAGTTTAAAAACTCATTATATTTATAATCTGTGGATGTTGTTAATAACGACCCTTTAGTGCGTACTCGATACGGTAGCTCGTATAGATATTCTCGATAAAAGCGTAGGGACAGAGTAGTAACCTTCTAAAATTTTCTCAACAAATTTTATGTCATTTCTGTTTCTTCTAGCTGAAAGGTATTCAACTTTTAACTTGTTCAATAGGTTGTCATAACTATAAAATAATTTAAACAGTTTAAATCTAAAATATAAATAGGAACCAACTAAACGGGATATATATTGAATACTATCACGGAAAAGTGAAACATAAATCTGCATTGGTGAACGTTATAAAAATTGGCAAGTGCATGATCCCAACCTCAAATTTACTGCAACACTAGTATTGCAATGAAATTAATGCCACTCTCTGTCCGGTCTGTTTAAACTCGTGAGAGATGGTCATTAATCTCTCACTGAGTGAAGTTAATGCCCAATGTTATGAAATAAAATACTAATAATAAATACGTAAATATTTTAATATCATATTTACTCGAATCATTCAATCATAACAGCATATCACTTCCTTCAAGAATTGACTTTTCTCTGCCAGCCCTGCTAAATTTTCACTTTCCATCTACTGATTTATACGAGGGGTGGCCAGAAAGTAATTTCCAATTAGTAGGTACATTGATTTTTATTAGATGCCAAAACCGTGAAAAATGGTAATTGCTGCAAAATTATGTTTAGGAATGTGCAGTGATGTCTGGACACATTTTTCGCCTGTTCAAAATATCGAAATAATGCGAATTTAGCAAAATATGCGAATTGTTGACATTTTTAGCAATTTTTTTTAAAGAAATGTCCTAAAACAAGGAAAAATCCCATGAAATCCAACATCCTTGTCTTTTCTAGGCCATGTTTGTGTACATAGAACATGCAAGTTTTCCAACATTTTACTCAAGAGTAAACTATAGAGTTATACGTACATGGAATAATTCCGACAGCCACATTAAATCAGGTATTTCCCACGATTTTTTCAACTTCTATCAAAACGATTTGCATTACAGAGCAAAGTGGCAGGGTTCTAACAGGAGATCGAGTGCGTATCTACCGTCACACGGGAGCCACATCTTCGTATTTGTCGCACGAGATATGTTTTGAATTACCAAGCTAAGTGCGAAATATCGGCATTTGTTGAGTGAGTAATAATGGAGCTCAGTCGTTAGGGCATCTGACTACTATGCGAGAGACCCGGGGTCGATACCCTGCGGGGGAGAACCGGGATGTTTTCCACCTATTCAAACTGCTCCGGCGCCCACCCAGCATCATATGAAGCTGGTACCTTGAGGAAACTTTGAGGGATTAAGGTAGCCAGGAGTGTGGTGCTGATCACATCACCCCCACCTTCAGCCGTGATCAAGAAAGTGTGGGGCCCTAACTCCACACCAAAATTCCATTATCTAAAATCCTTACCTTAAAATTAATGAAGGGGTATGGAAAATAACTTTCCTAAAATAACTTTCAAGATATCAAACTCTCGCGAAGAGGCGTAAGCCATGTGACTTACAATTTGAAACAGTAGTTTAAAAACACCATGAAGGTATAATTTCAGATATTTGCCAGAAAATGCACTAAAATGAAAATGTGAATTTTGCATTGCAACTGTACCAGATTACAGCTACATGCCACTTCTTCCTGCCTGCATGTGTGTGTGTGTCGCTCTCCGACCACTAGTGCTGCGTATAGGCACCATTGGAGCTTTTTTCAGGATGCCCCTCCTATATGAACTTTCAGAAGCTTTTATTATTAGAGTGTTCCTGTTTTAATGTGTTGGTTAGCTAAATCAGGTACCTATACAATGCAATTCTATAAATTCCTTGCATTAAATTTCTAATACTTACATACCCTTTTCGTCAGCATTAATGGTATAACTGCATGTTGTCAGTTTCACAGCACTTCACTTGGATATACTGTACTGAAGCAGAAATCCCATTGATAATGTAGGGAAATATGACACTTTCTTTTGTTTGATTCAGTTGTTTCATTTATATGCAAGAGTTAAGTTGTTTGCTTTACAGAGATGAGAGAAGTAGCTTTATGCATTGGAAAATGAGTCCGCACTCATAGTTTTTGCAAGCAGAGGGTTCCAAACCTCAGTGGAAATATCAACATATAATACCGAGACTGATAAATTAGAAATTGTATTTCTTAATCAATCACTCTTCACTCTTATCTCATTTAGTCGTAACTTTAAAAATAATAAAATATTTTATTTTAAACTTACTCCGTATGACAAAATTCCATAATCCTTCCTTAGCTTGTGAATTGTAATAATTTTCCAAATTCACTATTTTGCAGTTTGAATTCAAATCATAGAGAATAAAGAAATTAAGTCAATTTAATAGAAGATAATATTGGTACTTAACAAAACCATATGTGGATCTGTATGAGTTTATTATTTCCATTTGTAAGAACATCGATTTAGTTTAGTTTGTAATTGTCAGGGAAAAATGTAAATTTTGTCCTGGAAAACCTGGAAAAGTCAGGGAATTTCATTTCTGCTTGTTTGTAGCCACCCTGTAAGTGTGAACTGAAGTGATTTTTAATAGTTTTGTTACTATTTCTGCCTAAAATTGCAGTGTGTGAACCATAAGACATGTAGTTATACTGTAATCATTGTGCATATCTTTCTTAAGTCACTTAGGGCCAGTTGTACAATCTCTCCTTAACGTCTTAACACCATTTTGCAGTTGTTCAATGGCCACTTAATGTTAACTGGCAGTTAAAGTCTCGTGTAACATAAGTGGCAGTCAGGGCTCCACCTAATGCATTAAGTGCCACATAAACATGGAAACTAAGTACACTGTGCAGTTGACATGGCGAAGTCTAAATCAGTTGTTGTAAATTGCAAGAGTTTGTTGCATGTTTTGCATTATCATAATGACAGCAAGAAGGTGGAATTGTTATAATTATTCCAGGAATGGCAATAAATAAAGCAAAGTCTATATATATATATATATATATATATATATAATATAAAAATCAAATAAGGTAAAAGGAAACACTCACCGGACAGTAGTAAATTCAAAATTTTCGCTAATTTATAGCATCATCAACATATAACGGAACCGGTTCCGTCTTCTGTTTCTTCTCACACCGATGATGCTATAAATTAGCGAAAATTTTGAATTTTCCTACTGTCCGGTGAGTGTTTCCTTTTACCTTATTTGATTTTTACTTAGCCCTTTTGGCCCTCCTTGCTTTTATCCATATATATATATATAATAAATGAAAATTAGGTGGTCATTTATGTGCATATCCTGAAAATGTTATGTATTAGCAGTTTCACTGTACTTTCCTTAAGTAGGATTTGAGCTCATGCTGGTACAGATATATAAATAAAAACTACAGTTCCAGGTTAAAGTCATGCATTTGATGCTTGCAAAATTATATTGCAATTTTGTCCCAAATAAATAAAGGTGTGCTTGCTACAACAAAATTCTTCCAAAAAAACAACACAATACATGAAATGTACAATTATACACCATGTATAACTTGCTTTTCTACAATCCTAATATGTAATCTTAAAATTAAAACATGTATAATATTATTACGAGTCCCTTCCGTTGCTGTGAATGTGAATGTAAAATTGCAAATAACCAATTAACATGTTGTTGCCGAATAATAACTGGCAAAAGAGAATGCAGGTATAATTTTTAGCAGCACCTTTACCATTCATATGGGACATTACATGTCAAATCGACCAATTTCAGAAAAAATCCAGGCCATAGTTTTGGATTTGAATAAAATTTGGCAGAATGGTTCAATCATGTCTGGAAGGCTTATATTCCAAATGTTAGGTTCCTCCAAGGAATAGTTCTAAAGTTATAGCCTGTGCAATTAGGTGGCATTCAACAGAATATGTGACCCAAATCTGAGAAATGAGCCTCAGAGCTAATTTCAGGACTCTATAACTTTGGAACTATTGATCACAGCCTAGTAATGTTTACACACCAAACAACCCCACAACCAAGGAATATGTGTATTGCATCAATATTACCTCAGCTTGTTTGTTAGCAAATAAAATACCCCCAAAATATGCCTCAAAAAGCCTTACGTGTCAAAAAATTCATATTTTGTGTGCCTGCTGTTACAACTGTAATCCACCCAGGAAGGTGGCATTAATTTTTCTAGTAAACCTGATGTGGGCTCAGTATGCACACATCATGTTGCTGCCATATATATCACCCAATCCATATTATATGTGGCTGAATATGCATGAAAAACCACCGGAATATGGCAGATTTTTGAAATGGTGTAGCACATGAGGGACAAGTGATATCCAAGCCAAGTTGCATACACTACATAAACATACCTTCCTCAAATGTGTATCAACATTTTAACTTGTTATTGCAAGGCACTAGTGTACAGTAAAGGTAGTCCCTTAAACGCCGATCTCGTATTCAGCGGGAAGTTTAAAATTGCGCAAGGTTTGAAATATAGATTTATATCTTTGTAATGACAAATGCTAGAGTTACAAATTATAGCTAGTTTCTTTCAGTACAGTCTGCACTACATGCTCATTATTGAAAAAATAAAAGAAGAAAAACAATTTTCACTCACCCAATAGATTAAGACTACAATGAAATATAAAAAATCTTATTTTCTTTTACAAAATTTTAGTTTCGTAGGGCCCCCACATAGGCAACGCCAGGACATGACAGTTCAAAATAGTACCTACATATTGCCCAATATGTATTTCATTCTCATAGCAAGAATTGCGCACTTACTGATGATACTTTCTTAGAAAACTGTAATGCAATAGCCTTGCTTTCTTAAAGGGAACCTCCAAATTCCAAAACTGTTATCTCTGAAACTATGAATCCTAGAGATAAAAATTGTCTCATTTTCTTCACTACACACTAGACTACTGTTATGGTCGAATACACTTAATTTTCATTTATAAGATGGAAGAAGACGAAAGTTCAATAAAACTATATTTTTACAAAATTTTAATTTCATGAGCTCCGCACATAGGCAAATCTTTAATATGATGGTTTAAAACGGAACCTGCATATTGCAGGATATGTGTTCCAAGAATTGCGCATTTGCTTCTGATACTTTCAGAGAAAAAAAATATAATAATTCTAATTTAAAAGCAGTATTTTGGGGGGGGGGGGTTAAATTGCACCCATCCCCCCCAAATATATCCAGAAGTAAATTGAACCTTATTAATTACTGATACGATGCGTCCAGGCTCTTTGTGTAGCAGTGAAAATACGTATCTCCGAACATTGCCTGAGTCCCACTATGCTCCAAAAGTCGAAGAAACCAAATGTGACGTTTGTAACGTCTCGTCATTTAAACTTTAAAAACATGTATTGGAACAGATGTATTTTGTATTTTAACTTTAAAACTGCCAAAAAAAATTATATATATATATATATCTGTTACACAGTAACATTACAACGTTGATACAAATGTACAAAGAGCAATTCTAAATGGTTACATTTTGTAGAAACAAATAAATGCACCATTACAATAGTCTTGCAGTACATAATTATGTACAAGGACAGGGAAATCTCACCTGTTGCATAATCTACAAGGGTAGTCTCTCAACCTTTCGTTGGCACTTAGAGATAAGATTCATTTCTGGTTTAATCTCATTCCCAAATAGTAGGAAGTGGGAAGGATTCTCCCTTCGTTTAATTGCAGGTTCAGATAAACAGGGTGTTGCCAAATTGTGGGTCATTTCTGAATTTTAGTGGTACATAAGTACATTTAATTTGGTGTTCGAGGGGTGAATATTACTTTACCTAAAAGATTATTTATAGGATTTCCCTTATAACTATAACCCTCCAGCTTGTGCTGCTAAAAGCTACTGAGGGTGACATGCAAGAAAAAAAAATAGTGGGGAAATAAGAAGTTTATTTGGTTTTGGGAAAGTTTGAGTTTGGATTGGGGTATCTTGTAATTTCTGGGGGTCTGGGGGCTTATCTTGCCTCCTGGGTGATCTCACAGGATGTGCAAGAATAGTTAAGGAGAATTGATTCGAATCAAAGGTAGGCTAAGTGGCCAAAAACATGTGGACATCCTTCGATCTCGTATGCTCCCAGCAGTAAAATCAATCTATCCTGATGACATGATTCACATCCAGAAAGATCACAGCACAGTACATGACTCCATGGTCGTTCAAACTTGGTTCCAACAGGAACAGCACGTCAATTTAATTGACTGGGTTCCTCTTGGGTCAGATTTGAATCATATGGAGAACGTTTGGAGTGAAGTTCCAAGGACGATGAAGGAAGACTGGCCAGAAAATCCACCAAGATCTGCCAATGCACTCTGGGGGCTTGTTGTCAATGTGTGGAAGGAAGTCGCGAAGAGCCCTAACTATGTTGTGAGTCTCGTTCGTTCTGTTCCTCGCCGCTTGCAAGAAGTTGTCACAGTCGAAGGGGGTGACATATTAAATAATTAATTATAAAATTAATTAAATATTAATTAGATATTAATATTAAATAAATCATGCGAGCAAAGCAGCCCTTTCAAGGGCTACGTAAACCCTCTAGCTTAACAATGCATTTAATTATTTCATAAGGAGAATTATCATACATTGTAAATATCCTATATTACTAGTGCTGAACAAAAACAACCGGCGCCCACATTTGTGGTCCAGCGGTAAAGCACTAGACTCCAAATCTTAGGTTCACAATTTCGAATCCCAAGAAGAATGTTCTTATTTATTTTTTCATAATAATTTGAATTATAGACAATCATAAGGTAAATTTTTTAAAAAAAAACATTCCTACAATGAAGGAAGTTAACTTAAATGATTAGTAGATGTCTCATTATCTTGCTTTCATTATATAACGTAACAAAAGAACCAAAGGCTAGTTCTTAGCATATAAATTCCAGACTGGTGTCCATTCCATTTGAGAGCCGGCATTTTCACGTATCATGCACAATTTTAAACAAGGGGATAAAACCTAGGTATATTTCATGTTGTGTCCATATTCTGCATAATCGCAATAAATTATGATTAACAGCAGACAAATTTATACTCAGTACAATGTAATTGAATGACACACATGCACATGCACACCCCTCATGATTCATAATTGTATGTAACGACAAAAAGAAGTGTGTGTGTTTGTAAAACGAGGCAAGTGGCTAGTTGCTCGTATATGAAGGAGTGTATTACAAGACATATACTAATGTAAATAAACATTTTCACACTTAACTTTATTCCAAAGCAGATTAACGTTTTATCCTATGGTGGCAATTTTTGCAGCAACACCTGAAAGAAACAAATACGTCCATAACTCATATTCTATAGATCAACTCCCACAAGCTCTCAAAGTTTAATTTTTAATAGCCTGCATAGACTTATTTTTAATAGCCTGGATGACTGATGTTGGGGGGGGGGGGGGGTTAGCTCCTCTCATGTGCCCCCTTGGTTGTGACATAAACGCTTCTTCCTTTTGGATTTGTATTATTTTTCCCATCGCATATTCAGTGCCAACTTTGCGATTCTGTTTGCCAAAGTGTACGGAGAAGGAGTATTTTTTATTCTTCAAGCCTTCTCCTGGACCAGGATAACACTATTTCTGAAAGAGATTTCTTTTTTTTATTATTGGCATCATTTTCAGGAATTTTAACAGCACTATTTCTGTCTTGCTTATTCTAATTGCATTTTTTCTTTTCGTTATTTAGTGTTATTATTCTTCCATTTTTGGTTACTCGCAATGATGAAGAGAGACTAAAAAAGAACACCCATGCTCAGGCCAAATTCGAACACATAGCCCTCACATTCTAAAGGATTGTGATAACCACTTCATCACGAATGATAAAATATGTGTTCTTTTAAATATATTTTTCAGGAATTTTTCACATTTACATTCCTTTGATTGTAAACGTGGACATTTCAGTTAATTAATATCTGTGCTGCAATTTTTCTGTTAGCCCTTTTCTTTTAGTCTGAGAGACACAAAATTCCCTGCATGTGGTTAAAATTATTGATAGTAAGCATGTTTTAGCCATATTTAGTTTCCATTGCACTGCATTTGGCAACATTATACGGGCGCAAACTCCCGCAGCAGCTTTGAATCAAGCACCAGCCTCAATGCTTGTGGCCTTTAGATGGTAAAACCAACGCAGCCAAAGGATCATATTGCAATGCATGAAATTTTGTTGGGAGAAATGGGTCTCAACCCTCAGAGAAAAGCTGAGCCTTTAGTGCTTCTTGGAAAGAAACAGTCTGTCCTGTGACCATCCGTCAATTGTTACTTCACTGTTGCTCGACATGCTTGAAGACATACGCCTTTCAAGTGACTGTAAACTGTGTGGCTCGATACTGGGAAGTTTGTGAGCATCCGTAGTAGTTCGGAGGACATGAAAGCGGCAATCACCGCATTATCATCTTCTGGTGTGGACACTTTTGCAAAGCCAGAACCAACTTTCCAGGAAATATTACTGGTTTCTTGATACTTTCTCCACCATCTGTATGCAGTTCTATGAGGAACCCCATATTGCAAACCTGCTTCACCATGCTCAAGTTGCCAGCTTCGATGAGAGCTATGATGAGCTCACGCGTTGACTGTTCACGCTGAGCCATGCTTGCCAAATGATAAGGTGGAAGGTGAAGTACCCACTTCGGGTGCAGGTTCGTGGTGGCTGAACAAGAACGTCATTTGCATGACAGTGACGTCAGAGGAATTGGATATGCATACGTGCAACCACACAGCTATTTTATATTTTTTTTTTCATAAATTTGAGTTATTTTAAAAAATATATATATATATATATACTGTAATATCTAGAAGGTGTGTGTTCGAACCAAACCAAGCAAATGAATTTTTTTTTATGAATTTCACAGATTGTTGAAAATAAGTGTGTGATTTACTGGAAGTGTATTCATCCAGCAATAGTGGATTTATTTATTTTGCTTTATGTCGTTATTTGTTATTTCCAGCAATATCACATTTCTGCCACTTTTTGAGAGACAAGATGAGGAGAAGTGATAAAATTGTTAATTTAATGACGTAACATTCACAAAGAACACCAATGCCCGGGGTTGGAATTGAACCTGGGTTCTGTCTATTCGTGACGATAAAGGTGACCGATAATTATAATTTGTCTGTTTGATAATCAGACAAAGTTGCTGGAAGGACAATCACAAACATCCAAGTTTATGTCAGGGCTTGAATCTGAACCCCGTGGTTTCGTGATGGTGATTGAAATGCTCAGAAAGCTCAACACAAGGAAGCTTAAAGAATGCTATCATGTGCATTTCTTGATTGCATGTTGCATTCCTATGTTGAATAAAGGCCTCTCATTGTTGCAACTTTGTGATGCAACTAGTATAAAAATCCGTTCCAATTTAAAGCCATACCTGTGTGTTCAATCAGGCCATATACAGGTCGAGTTTAATCTTAAGTTCCAACACGATGGTGAGATTTCTAAAGAAACATTGAAGACAAACGTCAGAGAAATGTTTATAAAACTGAAATTAAGCCTGATTAATTTCTACAACGAACTAAAATTTCAAACTTTTTGGAATTGAATTGAATTGTTGTTTTAAGTCCACTTTATGCCCTGAAAGGCTAATCGGAACTGAACCTACAGTTGAAAATGGGATCCATACCACTATGTCAAGACGTTTCGAGAAAGAGAAGGACGGACATACCAAGAACGACTATTTGCTTCAGGAGTCAGATGACCAACATTGATTTCTTTGTTGTTCATACAGCGTGAGGACATAGTTGGGGAAAATGCAATTCTTTGAAGGGTTTATATTGTTTTTATTTTTAAGAAACAGTAACTTTGACTTTTTACTAATTGTGGCTTGCATCTTTCTCTTGCCGTTTCTGTTGTGAATGCTAGCTGTTACTAGCTAGATAATATTTCATGGTGTAGCAGATGAGGGACAAATATTGAATTTGCCTCTAATTACTAATTTTGATTTGCCTTGCAAGGGTGTATATATGCATGCCTACCCAACGGCCTACTGGCAACGCCGTTATCTGGTAATCAAGGACTTGAACATTCAATGCACCTAGATGAGGATCCCATTTTAAATATTATGTCCAGTTACAATTACCCTATCTGAACACTAGTGACTTCATAAAAGCATCTTTTTGACAAAATTGCATTTTTTGCCCTTTGTAGCTAATCTACGTTTTCTTCAGTTTCTGCCTCACTTTTAGTGTTACTTTGCTCCAGATTGTGAAGCCAAATTATATAGCAACTATTCCTGGGACGGCGTAGCAACCGGTGTGCAATCACAGCGTAGAAAGATTGTTGACAAAATCCAGTTTCTCTACTGCCTGCTTTGGGGAAGGGGATTTTTAACGTTGTTGCTTCTTGCCCAAGCACTAGGCCTAATTGGTTATTTGACCATGAGTTCCTTTGCAGGGAAACGTGGTAACAGGTGGTTTCTGTCATTAAGGCAGTTCCCGCATCGGATATAAGAGCGACACACCTGTAAATCCGTGACATGAATGAAAAGCGTGGGAAAATAAATATACTGAAAACCAATGTGTATTAATGTATTTTCAAAGATTTAAAAAGTTGGAGATGAGAACCGAAGAAAGCCCTGTCAAATATAATACATAAATGTTTTTTTTTCTCTGCCAAAAACCTACTATTTCAGATCACGTCAAGTGGTTTTGCTAGGCTAAGGCCTTAGAACCGCCGATAAACACAAACCATGTGATGCATCTTCCAGCCTCGCAAAGCCGTCGCCAAGCTGCGATTAACGTTGTCTCTACATAGAGTGCATGGGTCATGGTGCTTCACTTTTGTGAAAGGAACAGATAATCTCCACTCATAAGGTCGAACCCTGGTAGGATCAGTTATTTTTTTCATGCAGTAGAATGAAATGCCTAACCTGAGTAGACATTTTCATATGTGTGTGTAATTTACAATTGTCTGATTGCGTGGCCAAACTTTTGCAGCAGATAGGAATGGCTTTCCGCTTTCACTACTTAAAATAGTGTTAATTAAAGTAATGCAGTTGACACAATATGCATATCACTGTGCCACACAAAAAAAGCTTCCTGCTAGTTGTTTAAAACCAAAAATGTGCAAATTCAATTCGAAATGGGATCTTACAATGTCACATTACATGAATAGTTTCGAACACAGTGTAAATTTCGGACACTGCAGTAATTATATAGAGAGTTTGCATTTATAATTTTAGTTAATGAAATGAACATGTCTTCTCTCTTTGCCTTCTTCTTTTACAGTAATAAAGCAAATCTCTGTTTGAGTTGAATTACCTTAATTATAATGCCATAATTTTAGAGCTTCATTTCCTTTTAATAATCAAAGAGAATAAATATTTCAAGCACTTTTACATGCTGACAAACACTAATTCCATTTTATTCGGTTATTTTAATTACAAGACAGCTTTGTATACTTGTAACAGTACTCCCTACAACCAGAGGGGAAGGCATATCTTGATGTCACAACTTCCATACAAGAAATTATGATATAGAAGCAAACATGCACCCAGACACTCACTTGTGTCTATATACCTACCTACATATAGTATGTTTGTGTGTCTGGGTGTTCGACGTGCTGACCCCATGTCACCCCATTACCAGTTGAAGAACTCCACACCTCTAGGTAGGATTGTGGGAGGCAGACTGGCAGTTGCAAGATAGGCCAAGGCCCTTACAGGGCTGTCGCGGCAAGGAGTGTTACTATTATGTTTGTGTGTACGTTTACACGATGAGAAGGGCACATAGATAAATGTCTCGGCTTCTATTGCCGGTAGAGGAAAATGTGGTTCGGATCCCATTTTAAACTGTAGGTCCAGTTCCGATTATCCTGTTGTGCATAAAGTGAACTTTAATGCCAAACTCAAACAAACAAGCATATTGATGAAGAAACAATATTTCTATGTAACTCAATTTCTTTCTCGTTAATTTCAGTGACTCATGTTCCAAAGAATATTGAACATTTCATCTTCAGTTTTATTTCACAATGCATTTTTAGTATTGATTATTGTAAGCACAGAGTTTTAGCCACAACACGATGAAGAAAATAAAACATGCTTTGAACTGAAAAACATCTAGACATGCTCGGTCAAGGCACATAGTGGCTTGCATCCCACTTTTAAAACACTGAAATACGAAGACAATGAAATAATCAATGTGTCACAAGTTGGTGAAAAAAAAAAAGCGACCATGAGGGGATTCGAACCTAGGCTTTTAGCTTACAAAGGTGACCTTTAACCGACATGGCCACAAACCACGGTGCGGAAACTAAGTTATTCGGGTAATTTCTCCATAAGATTGCATCTTTTCCTGTCCAGCTCGAAACTGTTGATGTCTGTTCTCTGTAATTACATTCATTTGAAAGCAATACACTTCATCAGATAGTGTTTATATGCTGTGCACATTGCTGACAGAATACAAGTGAAGCTTGTGCATGAAAATTAATGAAGATGTTGGGAAGTCTTGCTTTTGTGGAAGGTTAGTGTTTCCAACCCTAAATGACAATCGTGATCTACCTTCCATCAACATAGCGGATTCTGCTATGTGACGATGAATCTAATTAACCAACAGCATATTTATTATATTCTTAAAATTTTTTTTTTTTTCAAAATGAAGTGTCGTAATCCTGGAATCTATGTAGGAATTCATTCAGTCGGTAAGAATTTTACGAGAGTCATCATTCTATTTTTTTGCTCCATTACGAAACCAACATGCACATGTAAAAAAAGTAAAGCCCGATAATTTGTATTTTACAAAAATTCCATTTACTGTTCAAGTTAAATGAGAGGACAAGCATAGACTTATTTTTAATAGCCTGGATGACTGATGTTGGGGGTGGGGGTTTAGCTCCTCTCTTGTGCACCCTTGGTTGTGACATAAACGCTTCTTCCTTTTGGATTTGTATTATTTTTGCCATCGCATATTCAGTGCAAACTTTGCGATTCTGTTTGCCAAAGTGTACGGAGAAGGAGTATTTTTTATTCTTTAAGCCTTCTCCTGGACTAGGATAACACTATTTCCAAAATATTTTTTTTTAATAATTTTCAGGAATTATAACAACACTATTTCTGTCTCGCTTATTCTAATTGCGTTTTTTTCCCCCTTCATTATTTAGTGTTATTATTCTTCCATTTTTGGCTACTCGCAACGATGAAGAGAGTCTAAAAAAAAAAACACCCATGCTCAGGTCAAATTTGAACCCAGGGCCCTCACATTCTAACGCATTGTGATTGATAACCACTTCATCATGAACCGTAAAAAATGCATTCTTTTAAATATATTTTCAGGAATTTTTCATGATAACCACTTCATCATGAACCGTAAAAAATGCATTCTTTCAAATATATTTTTCAGGAATTTTTCACATTTACATTCCTTTGATTCTAGACATGGACTTAATATCTATACTGCAATTTTGCTGTTAGCCCTTTTCATTGAGTCTGCATGTGGTTAAAATGATTGATTGTAAGCAACACTGCTGCTTTCCGAACACTTACTTCGCTGTTCTGCCAGGCACGAAGCTGGACTCCAACTCAAATGAGTGTGCTACCTTCTCTGAACAGAAGTGTACTATATCTTTGCCACTGGTATGAGGAATATTCTTTTTTTTTAATTATGCTCATCGGAGTAGGTGGAGAATAATTCCCCACTAGACTAGAGAGCAACTGGGAATGCGGTCGTCTGCTACCTTCGCGCAGAGCGCTGCCACATCCACGGCCGCGTGGATATGCGATGTATTTCGCACGCACCACAATGAAATGATGAACAAGATATTTGTGCCAAAATAAAAAAAAAAAAGAAATTTCGTTTGACATTAAGCAAAAAAATCAAAGCATTATTGTCTCCATAGATACTACAATTATAAACATACAAATGAAATCGCAAGACAGTAATGAATAGGATAAGAATGCGGCAACTGAACATACATACCTGCAATTTTACTCAGATTCAGAAGATTCATTTTCACCCTCAGTATCTTCGGAGTCGGGAGTCCTGGAGGTTGATAACGAAGGGCTCCATGATGCTGTCTCGAGAGATTTCACGGTGATAATCCTCTTCTTGCAGATGTTCTGCATGTTGCACACATTTATCCCAGGCAGAAACCGACACGTTCGCTACAGCCTCGTGCGTCAACTTTTCGACATCAGCCATTTTAAAAGTGCTGTTCTTTTCTGCAACGTAAGATTTCACTTGCGCCCAGATTAATTCGATGGGGTTGTATTGGCAATGGTACGGGGGCAGACGCACAACTTGGTGGCCGAATCCTCTTGCAAGTGTATCCACTTCGTATGATTTCGACATCGGCTTGTGATTCCTGACCAAAAGTAAAAGCTCTGCTCTAGTTTGCGAAGATGCTTGGGGAATATTGTGTTTTTCCAGCCACGATATTATTTCTGCTTTCCTGGTATTTGTTGTTGGGGCCTTTTTTAACTCTACAGAGTGTACGCTGGCATTATCCGTAACTATAGTGGAATTTGGAGGAAGGTTCGGAATTAATTTTTCTTCAAACCACTGCTTAGAAACAGCACCAGTCATTTCATTGTGGTAATCGGTAGATGTGCTTTTCGATTTTGCTCTGAAAATCAATTTGCAATCGGGAAGGAAGCCGGTGTTTGCAGAGCCAACGTGTCAAACAATCAGATGCCCTGCCCCCCTTTCCTACAGGAACTTTTAGGCCACCCGTACCATCGTTCATTTGCCAACATGTTTTTCGTGTGTGGTTCTGGTTAACCCACGTTTCATCGAGGTGGAAAACAGGTGATTTTCCTTCTTGTTTGATGCAATGCATCTTTTGCAAGAATGCAGCTCTTGGAGCTACGATGTCCGTCCTTTCCATTAACATCTTCCGTCCATCATTGCATTTTCTATATTTAAACCCCATGCTCTTTAGAATACTCAGCATTGACCATCGGCTTCCAACAAATTTACATTGCGCCTTCATTTTCTTTGTGAGTTTCAATGATGTAGGAAATTCATCATTTGTGTACATGTTCAATACTTCGCTGTGTAATATGCTGTTATCGAAATCATCAATATCGGTAACAGGCTTTTCGCGGCGAGGATATTTGCCTGGTGATTGAAATACAGTACTCCCACTTGCACGAACAGATTTTTTTTCCCTCGCTCACAATTCTCTGCACTGAACGCAAACTTACCCTGCACACCGCGGCAGTTCTTTCTTGAGGTCTGGCAACATGGCACTCAGCTTCGCCCTCCACAATAGTTTTCTGCTCGACCTCGATTTTAAAGTAATTGTACACGTTGTATATGATCTCACGTGCTTGCTTGTGTAAAACACAACACTTCCTATTCTCAGCTTCCATTGTGCACACGGATATGCCAAATATTGCTACCCCAATAGCCACAACCAAAACAGTAAATCGCAGCGTTCAAAAGTCCGTGCTTAGAAAGACAGTTGCAGATTCGACCATACTGGCTCCAAGTCAGTGTTGCCAGCCTCGCACGGGAAACAAACACTGCTCACTGAATTTATTCTGTAGGCTACTGGAAAGGGTAGTAGAATTTCACGCTTATCAGACATTGTATTATTTGCGTTTGTAATAATAATAATAATAATAATAATAACAATAATAAGGAGGAATAACACCAAACACTTGTTTCGCTGTTATTGTTCTGTTACCAGAAAATATTTATATCGAAATGAATTCTTGGACTGTTACACGTATATTATTTTGTAATAAGTGCTGTAACTTTCTAGTTCTTCATTGTACTTTCCATTTTTAATTCAATACATTACAGAATTACTGGGAACGATTTCTTTGGTTAGCGTGCTTATTACGCGTATGGATGACTATGGCAATAACACTAATATAATACCGATACATTGTTATTGTTACCCATATTGATATAGTAATTTTACATATATAATAATACGTACAACAATAACTCAAACATAACTGTATGACATGATGGATGCCATTATAAAACATTGCATAAGATCGTGGTGGCTTGAACCCAATCTATTCAGTATCAACTTTAAATATTTTGTTTTTTGATTTTATGTTTTCAGTCCACTTTATGCACAGTAAGGCTAATCGGGACTGGACCTACAGTTTAAAGTGGGTTCCGAACCACTGTGTCATGAACCTCCACCGGGTATCGAACCCGGGATCACTTGATTGCAAGGCAACGACGCTACCACTCTGCCATAGGGGAGGCCCTTTAGATATCGTGTTTGCCTCACGGACCAGATAAAAGGCAAAACGTTCTCTGCAATTATCTCTGCAGGTTTTCACGCGTTTTACTTTCCATCCCAATTACCCACACCTTTTCCTATTTCGATACAAACAGCTGTCCCTTGCCTCACCGACAATGTAGACTTTGAATTTGCACTATTTATTTGTTTGGAATGAGTTGCAAGGGAATAGGTACATAATGCTTGGAATGCTGTCCCTAGTTGTGGTGGTTACATTTTACGGATAGTTTCAGTACTTATAGCTAGGGTTGGCAACACTGCCTTTCCTTGCTACTGCGCACCCACTTTCCACCCGCCTTCCTAGATGCTCTCAAGTCTACTTTGAAAGATTACAGGCTATATTGTATAATAGTATAGATTTATTTAATATTAAATGAGAGTACATCACATGCATTTCGATCAGCTGGTTCATTTTATGTCAATAAATATTTAGTTTTCTAACATATTGTCAGCTAAAAATGGCATATACTTTTATCAAAATTATAAATAAGACAAACACATAGTAAACAGAAACATGATCGAAAATACAACTTTCTTCAGTTTCTGTTTCCAGGTCATGCGGCAAGCAGTAGAAAGTGCCTCATTGTTCGACCAACATCCCCCACTTAACAATTTCCACTTCGAGAGTGAATCTTTACACACAGGTATCATGAAAGTATGAACATGTCACATGGTATGTTGTAGTAGATGAAAATGCTCATGGAAGACGTGCAAATCTGGATAGCAAAGCAGGTGGGGTATGATGGTTACCTCATGAGCAGTCAAAGACTGGCTGAAAACCAGTGATATGTGACTTCGTACGTTGTCATGGTGTAACACCCAACTCTTGTTTTTCTACAGCTCAGGCCTTTCTCTGCACACAGCATCCTCAGAAGCTGTCTCTGCTTACAATGAACAAACAGCAACAGGCAAAATTGTTGCCAATGGATAGAGGCACATATTTTTGGTAAATAAAAGAACAAAAGTTCGGTACAAAAACGGAGTCAATTTCGGGTTCAAAAGCGGTAAATAAAATGAAATATCGGTGTTATAGCAGTGAAAAATTGGATGAAAAGTGGTATATAAAAAGACACTTTGGTTTTAAAATTGTGAATATAATCCTAAATTTGATTTAAAAACTACACTTATTCCGCAGAATTAACATTTCACTTCTAATAGCACATTTATTTAGTTATAAGAGTATTAAGTTTATTTCTGTATAAAGGAGTCCATTTTTGCTTCTTCAATATTAACAGCAGAATTAATCAATTTCTTGGGAATTTCATAACTCTCAGGATAATTCAGACCTCAGAAGGTGTCGCGTCGGTGAATAAACCCTGAATTTCATGTTTAAGAGTTAATTTCGCTTTTTGCAGTTCATTTCGCATTATTTCGTGACAAAACATGGTTACAAAATGCATCTCACACCTTTCAAAAACATGAAAAATTAACACTACAATGTGTTTTTTCAAATTTCATTTTTTCGTCAAAAACGAAATATGCATGCCTCTACCAATGGAACAGCCCTTGCATACAAAACTAGGAAGAGGAACATCTGCACAAGAATTCAGGAACATAAACTAGATGTAAAAGGAAATACACAAAATTCAGGTTTATCAAAGCATTTATTTGAATAGAAAAAGCAGACACAAAGAAACAAAATTTATCAAAAGTGCAAGAGGACAAATTGAACTCAATGTAGGAGTGTCATTTGTCATCTTGAAAACATCTTAAAACTTAAATGAACATGCCACCCTTTAAATAAATGATGGCAATTATTATTGGAAAGTACTACCAAAAAAGAATGTAGTGTTTCTCTATGGAATCAAGATAAACAAATGACAGCCATTTCACAGTTAACAAGTGGCCAACAGGAAGTGTGACCATCTTTACTTCCTGCCAGCCTGAGATAGAGTAGGAAGCAGTCTTTTACCATCAATTTTAACCTTTTTGACCAAAATTACCCTTCCCATGTTTTAACTTTGACTGTCTTATCTCCTGAGGAAGCCACATGATGTAGTGAAAGCCTGAGTGAAAAGTGTGTCAACACTGGGCTTCAATGACTTGTTTATAAAATGGTGGCATGCGGTGTAAGTTATACCTTATCTAAAGATAAGAATGTTTGTTTAAAGCAGTACCAAAACCACAATAAAAAAATGGATGTCGCATGACGTCCAGCAAGTACTTTTTTTGCATCATAGACTGAAATTTGAGCCTAAATTATGCTCAAGTTCACACTAGTGTGATACCTGATTGTAAGTGTGATTACCAACCTGTATTTTGTCTAGTTCAGTATGTAAACTGAAATCTGAAACTAATAGTTCGACACTCAGTGTTCCAAGAAATAAAGCATTTATGTGTTCTGTAAAGTTAGAAGTCAATGTCTTGAGTGGTAGGTATTGATTTGTAACACAATTAAATGATGTAATTCTTGTATCTTTCAGCCTCTACCTCGAGATTTCGTATGAGTCAAACACACTGCTCAATGATACCAGCCAGGTGACATTTAGTGTCTGTGACAACAGGGAAGTCAAAAAAGTGGCATTAGTGTCCTTTATTATGGAGAAGGAGTCACCAACCCAGGCTGTGAAGAGGATTTCGTCAAGTCTGACCAAATTGAGGGTAAACATATGTTAAAAGAGAAATTATTATTAGGTTACCCAGTTTTTACATAAGTATTGTTAAATTTGCATAGCCTTATCAAAACATTCCCTTTCTATTTTTCACACCCTTGGTGGCCGAGAGCATCAGGTGGTTGATCAACGAGCTCCCCAGTGAAAGTTTTAGGTTCAATTCCTGACTTGGCCATGTGTGTTCCTTTATGACTGTTCCTTCGTCAGTTTCACTTTATCATCATTCTTCCATATCATAGTGATTAACCATCAGAGGCAGAGAAAGCATTGTGAAATAAAAAAAAAATAACAATAAAAATGTTCCACTTGGTCATTTGTACCTTGCCTTTAAAACTACACACACTATTTCAGTTCTGTCTTTTTTGTTCATTAATATAAGTTTGTTGGTATGACATACTCTAATTTCAAAACAATATATACACTGTTAATATTATTAACAAGTGGAATTTGAAAAAGTCCTTTGTTTCAATCTTGAGTGTTATATGATAGATTTTGTAAAAAGGGGGGCTATAACTCTTCAGCCATCACTTATTTCTGATATATTTCACTTTACATGCAATAATGAGAAAATAAGCACATTTTAACAATGTGTAGCAATTGGGGATCAAGGTGCAAAGACCTATTTTCAAACTTTGCTAAAATTACAGCTTTTGGAAATGTCACATTGATTTCTTCAAAATTGGGCATATACCTTACATATCCTCAAAGAGTGGTCATTTGTCATGGTTCTTTTCAAAT
This sequence comes from Lepisma saccharinum, assembly GCF_977018435.1. Lineage (NCBI taxonomy): Eukaryota > Metazoa > Arthropoda > Insecta > Zygentoma > Lepismatidae > Lepisma > Lepisma saccharinum. The sequence continues at coordinate 46,021,718 of NC_139230.1, forward strand.
CCATAGGGCCGACGCTAGATGAGAAATTCAAGAAATTGTTTCTGTAAGCTGACAGCGCCACTCTTATACATTATTATTTTTTTTTATCACAAGAAGTATCATCCTATTTTCAACAAAACTTTGCATGGTTATTGGAATGTACTTTTATATACTACATTTTTTTATGTTGAGGGGAATAAACAATGCGGTTGATAATATAAGACGTAAGCTAGTTACTAAAGATATATCCGCGAAACTTCCTTGTAAATGTTCTATTAATTTCGGTGGCCTCTGCCACCATCCACTTGGGAACTTGATGCTTTACTGTTAGGTTGACTTCCGGTTCCTGTTGTTGTTTCCTCGACTACCACTAGGGGTGCTGGTGTAACCTTTTCATCTGCTGCACGATGGGTTTGAGCTGTTGTAATAGTGGTAGCCAAACATGATGAGCCTGACCGCTGTCGATATTCAGCTCATGCAGAAAGTGCATAACTACATGCGACAGCAGTTCCCAAAGTTCATTCAGTGGAATGTGCCGGTGAACAGCTACGGAATGAAATACGTCATATACAATGCACAACAGTGAGTGCTTACAGCCGTTATTGCGGACAAACACACAGAAATTCGACAACTAGCTCACGTGTGCGATAAACAAAGAACGTACCTCATATCAGTGCTACACCCCACGAGATGGGAACATGTCAACAAAAATATAAATTACATGGTACATACTGTAAAAAATGAAAAAAAAAAACAGGACACTCATCAGCACACTACACCATTTGGGGGAAAGTGGCAGAGTGAAAGTGTGAAAGACCCAAATGATGGATAAGTGAACAACATTGTCAACTTGACGAACCTCAACATTCCACATTCCTTCAAAAATCTTCTAGTTTTCGGTGAAAAATTCAATGTACTAACCAGTGAACCCCCCACCCTAGATATCATATGTGCAGCAGAAAAAGCGGCGTGTTTTGCACCCAACCTGCAACATGAGGACAGCAGGCATCTTGCAGAAGGTGGCCCTACAGAAGGCATCCAAATCACACCCGACCGACTAAAAAATCAGGTCAGTGCTAACCGAATTCAAATCTTGACTGGAAGCCAACAAGTGTTGGTGCATGAAATCAGATAAAACAAACCAGTATGTGATCATGTATAAAGGTGACTACTCCCGTAAAATGCATGAAAAACTAAATAGTGATTCATACAAGACCATCGACAGGGACCCAACCGAAAAGTGCAAACGCGTAATCAAGCGTGCAGTTGAAAGTTGTGTAATGCTGAACCAGGAAGACTGCAAACTTCTCCTCAACACCCACCCATCTCCCGCCATAGCTTATGGCATTCCAAAAAGGCACGAACAGGGGATTCCAATGCGCCTCATCACTGCAGGGTTCAACCAACCAACGGTCCACCTCACAAAGTGGCTAAAAAAGAAAATGTCTGAGCACAATCACAAACTGACCTACATTTTCTGAAGCAGTACAGATGCCAAAGAACTAATAACATCAATAGTACAAGCCAACCATGCCAAAATTGGCAGCATAGATATAGTTGACATGTTTAACTCCATCCCAATCAACCTAGCCCTCACCTCAGTGGAAAGATGGCTTTCTGCCAATAAGGTCTCACCAGTGGAATTGTCTGAGATAAGGTCTCACCAGTGGAAGTGTCTGAGGTATCCAAGTTATTGGAAATCTGCCTCAGGCACAACTATTTTCAATTTCAAGACAAGTATTTCATACAAACAGAAGGTTTTGGCCATGGGCAACCCCCTGTCTGCTCCTATAGCAAACATTGTTATGCAGCTAGCTGAAAAAGATATTCTTCACTCACCAGAACTCCGATACATACGATATGGCAGATATGCAGATGACACCTTGGTCGTTTACAAAAGGGAACAGGAAATAGATCTACTCATAGAAAAACTTAGCAACATTCACCCCAGGTTGAAATTTACAATAGAACGGGAAAACCAAGGCATCATTAACTTATTAGATCTAACCATCAAAAGGATGGGCAACAAATTCACCACCATGGTGGGTGAATCACCAATACCAATTTCTTTTTAAAAATTTTGATTTACTACTTCTTCCTTTAACTGTAATTATTGGGAGGTACAGTGTGTAAATTTCACCTCCACCGAAAGCCTCCAGCAAAAAAGACAGATTTCTTCTCTACGAGCTAGAACTTTTTTGCACTTCATGGCAAGTTGAAAAGCATAAACTTCAGAATGTCCCTTCCGGTGAGGCTATCCATACGTGGGTGGCTTTGTCCACTAAAAGTTAACATAATACTGGTTCCAAATATGTGAAATTTTAGAATTTTGTGTTACTTCAAGTACAGGAACAGCCCATGAAAGTATTGCACAGTGATTTTGCATGCCCCATGAGATACCCAGACTCAAGCATTAAATTGAGGGGGTATCCAATTCTTGTGCATTACTATTGTCTTAGACTGTTGCGGAAATTCTTGTGTGGAGACTGAGAATTAATTTTTTGGAGGAGGCAAATCAACAGTAAGTCTAAAATTGACTTGGAAATTATGGTGGTAGGATTGAGTATTAAATTTAAAGGGAGAGATAGGAAGCTTTTGATAAAGTGTTAAATCTTAGGTTGTCAAGGGATATCTGTAGTGGAGAGAGAGTTCGAACATTAAATTTTGGAGACTGTATTTAGTGACATTTCAACCCCAAATGTGCCAAAAGAGAAGCTGGAAAAGACTAATTAACTCAGAATCCTAAGAAAGTATTGACACCCCATTAAATTAATATTCTTGAAAGCCTGCAAAGAGATGGATGTAAGAATTTTCCTGACAGCATGCTCAATTTCTTCCAGATCGGTGCTGTGCTTCTTTTCTCATTGTCACAGAAAGTTCTGTTACAAAGTGAAAAATCATGGGAAATGGCCATTTGACTTTTATGGCATTTTTTTGAAAATTATTATTCCGAAAAAGATCCTACCTAGTAATTTGTGTTTGTGCATGTTGACATGTACGTGTTATATGCAGTGACATAACGATACAGGGTGGCGACAGACCTGGAAAACCGGGAAAAGTCAGGGAATTTAAGATATCAAAAAATGTCAGGGAATTTTGTCTTGATTGACTTTTTCTTATGATATGGAATGAATGTGCCAGGTGTTTACTTTGAAAGATGTTGTTTGTAAAGAACTACATTGGAACAGGAAATCTTGTTGCTAAGTCTCAGCATCAACTTTTAGGCCCCTTTTATGCACAACACAATTACAGTGCCAGAAACTAGTGATGGGAGGTGGGTGGGTGGGATAGAGAGATAGATTTCCAAAGGGGCAGAAAAAATTATGAGCCTCTAAATATTACGTGGAAAATGCATTGAATTATCATTTTTTTTTCTTTGTCTGTATGGGATTAGTAAGAGGACAGGACTGTCAACAAATAGAGGGGATGGAGGGGGGAAGCATACCACTGTTGTACCATCTGATAGTTGTCGGACGTCAAAGTATGGCATTTTGTCGGACAATCTGAAGGAACATTGAAACAAATAAGGGCACTATGCAACCCTGTAATTTGTCAATTGTTGTGGTACAGCATTTATCAGATGAATATTTTAGGCTCAATTGATGCATATGATTTTTTTTGGATATCGCCATTCGACTAATGTTGAACTTCGACAATATGTCTGTCTACAACATGCGACAAAAATCACATGCATGGCACTCTTATGGAATTGATTGTTTTTGGATGTCTTCGGACTGCATCATCTGACAAAAATGGCATGCATAAACAGAGCCTTGTACATCCGAGTTTGTCTGCTGTGGTACCACATTTCATTGAACAAACTTTTTGGTCCATTTAAGCATGCAATTTTTGTCAAACGTAGCAGTTCGATATTTGTCATTCTGCAACATCTGACAAAAATTGCATGCATTGCGCTCTTATGGATCCAATGTTTCTTGGATGTTCCAGTATGACATTTGTTGTCATTTACGACATTTGTCAGATGGAACATCCAACAAAAATCACATGCATAAACTGAGACTTAGTCTGCTGCACCACTGCAAATATGCTGCTGGAATTTTATTACTCTTCTGCCTCACAACATTATTTAATGTATCAATCCCTACAAAGGTTTTCTTTCTTCCCCTTAGCTTAATACTGGCTTTGCACAAGTTGCGAAGCATTTACAACGACACTGAACTATTTTTCGATATCAAGAAGAATCCAACAAATGAAGATATATGTTGAATAGTATCATAAAAAGGTGCAACAGAAATCTGCATTGGTAAACATTATAAAAATTTGACAAGCGCATGCTCCCAACCTCAAGTTTTCTGCAACATTCGTATTACAATTAACATCCCCCTCTGTCCTGTCTGCTGTGTGGTGTTTGCTTATAACTCGTATAATTTTAAAAGCTCAACCACATTCTCCTCATTATATTAACAAGGAGTTTTGCGTCATTGTGTTCCTGACGCTCGGATCTAGACTTCAATCAAGGTAAATCCGGCAACGCTGTTTCCCCTATTGGGAGAACCGTGTAACTCAAGGGGGGAAGCTTCGGCTATGGGTGAAGTTTTCTCCCGAGAGAACAGAAGTTGCAGCTGAGGCATTGGTACGATAAGGAGCTTCCTTCTCCTTCCTTGAACACCGTCGAGGGTGATCGGATCCACGTCGACACATGAATTTGACTGTGCCGTTTGACTGATGGCTGGACATGGAAAAACTAGGTATAATAATTTAACTCATTTCGGTTTATGTTAAAGTTATTGACCGGTGATGTTTAGTTCATTATGATTTTCAGAAATAGTTTTTGAATTATCCATTTAGTGCTTTAAAACTTAGTTCGCTTATTCCATGCCAAGCACAGTACAGTTAGAAGTTCGACATCTTGATTTGTGAGAATATCGTCGATATAATAACCTAAAGAATCTGATCACCTAAACCACGAAAATGCCATTGTACTGATTTAATGTGTGTTCATTGTCATAATTTTTAACGATAGGTAAGGTTAAAAAAGGAATTATTTATTCACGTGGGTTTTATTATATTGTACAGGCAATCATATATATAGGAAGAGACATTTGTCAATTGTTGGGGAGAAATTTCTAATTGTATTGGAAAAGTTTGTTAACAATAAATGGCCACTAAAATGAAGTTCGACGTTTCCGATTGTTCTTATATTTTTGTTGATTAAGCGTTCCACCTTGTTTTGATATATGTTGAGAGCGATTCCGTTTCGTGGCTAGACGACCATGAACACTGAAACCAATATTAAATCGTGACTACTAAATAAAATGGGAAGGATACTGTAATGGTGGGGATTGGGTGCTCGAGATCCACGTTAATTTCTAAATCAGCATAAGGGGCCAATTATATCTGTGGTCATAGCTTTGGAATAAATGATGATTTTACCACAGTGGCAATAAATGGTGGAATAGAGTAAAAAGAGAAAAGAGTTGCGGGTTTTGAATATTCTTACAGATCTAGTTTTTGACAAACAACCTTTTTTTCTTTTTGGCTCTAATTTTGGCCAGTGCTGATGTGAAGTGGCCATGGACTTACTGGTATAACAAAACTTATTTAATATTTTTGTTTAGCTTCCAAAATTTATACCACTATATTTAAAGGACGCGACCACGTCACAGATGGATATTAAATTTGACAAGCGCATGCTCCCAACCTCAAGTTTTCTGCAACATTATTGCAATTAACATCCCCCTCTGTCCTGTCTGCTTATACTTGTGAGAGATAGATATTAATCTGTCACTGAGTCAAGTTAATGTGGAATGTTATGAAATAAAATACTAGTAATAATAAATATGTAAATATTTTAATTACATAAACCATTCAGTCCTAAAAGCATATCACTTTCTTCAATAATTGACGTTTCTTTGTCAGCCCTGCTAAATTTTCACATTTCATCTACTGGTTTATACAAGGGGCATCCAGAAAGTAAGTTCCAATTAGTGGGACCTTGATTTTTTTGCAAGTGTGGTGCTAGTGTAAAATGTTAATTGCTGCGAAGTAGTGTTTATGAATGTGCAGAGATGTCTGAACACATTTTTCACCCGTTCAAAGTAGTGAAATAAAGTGAATATGGCATAAAATGTGAATTGTTGAAATTTTTGGCCAATTTTAAAAACTGTACTTAAACAACAAAAAAGTACCTTGAAATCTAACATTCTTGTATGGTTTTAGGCTTATAGAAACAAAATGTGCCATCTTTGTGTGTATAGAACGTGCAAGTTTTCCAACATTTTTATCTGATAAAAAACTATAATGCATGTTATACATGAAAAAGTTCCAATATACACATTGAATCACAT